>NC_142040.1:74324558-74962772 GCF_982192425.1 Myodes glareolus
GTTAAAGTAGTTCCTCAGCGAGTAGGGCGAGCAGATGTGGCCCTGATAGGAGGAGCTAATGTCCTCTGGCTGCACTGTAGTTGTTGGAATTACTGACTTACATGGTAGCTCTAAAAACAAACCACTATATTACTGTGTGTGTGTGTGTGTGTGTGTGTGTGTGTGTGTGTGTGTGTGTGCGCGTGTGTAAGTGCTATGACACACGCATGTAGGTCAGAGGACAGCTTGTGGGAATCTGTTCTCTCCTTCCACCTGTGCATCCCAGGTATAGAACTCAGGTAGTCAGGTTGGCTGGCAAGTGTCTTAACCTACTGAGTCATCTTACCGTTCACAGTTCCAATTTTTATTACCCACAACATCATTTTCCCACTGATATTATGCGAGAGTCCTCTTTTCTGTGCCTTTGTTAGTATTGGTCTTCTTTTTCCCTTTTGTTTTTGTAATGCCAGCCATTCTGACTGGAGTGAGGCAACTCCCATTGTGGTTTAGAATTTCATCTCACTGATGGCTAGAATATTGAACATTTTCATTTTTGCATTCCTGCTGGCCATCTGTATGTCCTCCTTTGAGAAATATCTTTTCACATCATTTGCTCATTTTAAAATCAGATTATTTAGATTTCATGCCATTCATTGGGTTCCTGCTACATCCCAGAGACTAACCCCTTACCAGATAAATAGTCTGCAATTATTGCCTCCCACTTTCCTTCTCTCTGCTCATTTATTGTCCGGATACTTTATAGTTTGATGTGATTCCGTTTGCCAGTTTCTACTTTTGAAGCTTATGTTTCCTGAGTCAACATCCAAAGAATTCTTTCCCAGACCAGTGTCCTGGAACCTCCCTCCTGTTTTCCACTGCTTCAGAGTTCCAGCACACACATTTGCATATCTGGCCCCATTGCAGTTGACTCCTTTTAGATGCTTAGTGTGGTTTGAATGACAATGGGCCCCACGTGGCTCCTAATAGTGATCTGTTTGGGAAGGATAAGGCCTGGATGGAGGAGCTGTGTCACTGGGAGGGGGGCTTTGAAATGTCAGGAATCTACAGACCCGGATTGTTATCTACAGTCAGTCTCTCTCTGTGCCTCCTGCCTGTGGATGAGGATGGAATCTCAGCTACCACTCCAGCAGCGTCCCTTTCTGCTGGCTGCTGTGGTCCCTGCTGTGATGAACAGGGAATGCTGGGTATGGACTAACCCTCTGAAACTGTGAGCAAGGCTTCACTGCCTGCTTCCTTTGAAGGTTGCCTGGGTCACGGTGTCTTTTCACAGCACCAGAACAGCGACTAAGACCCTGAGGATACGGTCTAATTTCATTCTTCTTCAATGAATATCCACATTTCCCAGAATTCTTTGTGGATGAGTCTGCCCTTTCTTATATATATATATATATATATATATATATATATATATATATATATATATATATATATATATATATATATGTATGTATATAGACAAGAAGTTGGCTGCAAACATGTAAATTTATTTCTGGGTTAAAAAATTCTGTTTCCCATGTGTCTCTTTATGCCAATGCCACACTGTTTCTTTCGCTCTGGCTCTGTGTGTGAAGTCAGGTACTATGATAAAACTCCAGTTTTTTATTCTCAGCAATTTTTGACTATTTCAGTTTTTCCATGATCCCAAAATTTAGGAGTTATTTCCTATTTCTGAAAAGAATGGCACTGCTATTTTGATAGGGGCAACATTGAGTACTGATTATGTTGTCTCTCTTTTTTTTTTTTAATTTTTGATTTTATTTCTGTAGGGTTCTCTCCTTTTTTTACTTTAGAATAGTTTTATCAATTCTATTTACTCAAATTCAAATCTCAGATTTATTTAACTTTCATAGCTTTAAATCTGGATTTAATGTATACTTTCTATAAAATAGTAGTGTAATGTATCACTTTTTATTTCTAATAATTGAAGGCTTAGCTTCTTCTTGGTGTTGGGTTCTTTGAGTCGAACTGAAGGTTATTTGATATTTTATACTTATCTGATTTACCTGTAATTTGTTTCTTATTGCTGGGATAAACATAGCGATCCAAAGCAAATGCTACTAGGAAAGGCTTTGCTTGGCAACTTAGAAAAGCAGGACTCATAGTTTGAGGGTACAGTCCATCATTGTGGGAAAGGCAACACAGCAGCTGTGGCTGTGGAGGCAGAAGCATGAGAAGGGGCCACAGGGGAAGAGGGAGAGAGAGAGAGAGAGAGAGAGAGAGAGAGAGAGAGAGAGAGAGAGAGAGGAGGAAGACAGAGAGAGGAGGAGGACAGAGAGAGAGAGAGAAAAGGAGAATGAGAGAGATGGGAGGAAGAGGAGAACAGAGAACAGAGAAAGAGAGAGAGACAGGAGGAGGAGGTCAGAGAAGGAGAGGAGAGAGAGAGAGAGAGAGAGAGAGAGAGAGAGAGAGAGATGCTGATGTTCAGCAGCCCATTGAATGGTGCTTCCCACCTTCACGGTGGACCTTCCCATTTCTGTTGAATCTCTCTGAATGCCCCTCATAGAGACAGTCTGAGGTGTGTCTTCTAGGTGGCTCTAAATCCTGTCAGGGTGACAAGATTGACTGTATGTTCCTCATAATTATTGTGCATTTGTCAGACTAAGAAATAAGCCTTGATTCATTGCTAATACCATGCGTATTTCTGGTTTCTAAGGTTTTCTGCCAACACCCTTTTCCTGACCCAGGGTCCTATTGTAGGACACCTCTTGTCATGTCACGGGTGTCCTCAGCTCTGACTGTGACAGCTCCTCGTTTGTTCCTCTTCATGGTTCCTCATCATGGCAGTTTTGAGGAGTTCCACCTGAGGCTTTAGTAGAGTCATCTTTAGCTTGTTCTCCCTGACGTTTTCCTCCAGTTAACACAGCAAAGGCAGACATTCTTAGTGTGAAGTTACTGCAGAAGACTGTTGTGAGATATATGACCACAATGTGAACCCCGAGTGTGAAGTTACTGCAGAAGACTGTTGTGGGATACATGATCACACTGTGAACCCTGAGTGTGAAGTTACTGCAGAAGACTGTTGTGGGATACATGATCACACTGTGAGCCCCGAGTGTGAAGTTACTGCAGAAGACTGTTGTGGGATACATGACCACACTGTGAGCCCCGAGTGTGAAGTTACTGCAGAAGACTGTTGCGAGATATATGATCACACTGTCTTTCTGAAACCCCAGCAAAGAGGAAACGCCAGCTAGTTACTCCTCAACCTCTCTGAGCTAGTGAGTTTTCACCCCTACCCCTGACTCCCAAGTCTTATTGATAGCTAGAATGATAGCAATTTAGTACTACATCTGGTGACAGTGATTAGAGGTAGATCCAGCTGGATGTGAGAGTCCCATGGGGTCTCTGTCTGAGAGTGGGCCAGTCATTGCAGAGCCACAGTGACTGGCTGGCACAGCATAGATTCAGGTACAGTCGCTATGCCCATGATTAAACAACAGACGACAACCGTGGCCCTTGGGCTTTGATGGTGGCTACTGGGAGACTACACGGCAGAGTTACTACTTTTACGTTTCTATACTTTGGCTCTTTAGAAGTGAGTCATGAGATGAAACCTACAGTTGAAGGGGTTCCATCCATCTTGAGCATTCCTACATATTACTTGGCATTTAAAAAAATGATGCATTCAAGTATTTCCTAAATGTACCCCTTTATAGACAAAGACATCAGTGAGCCAAACAGGTCTGGTTCAGTTAGCACGTGGCAGATGTTGTTGTTTCGTGGGCAGGCAAGCAGTACTATGGAAAGACCATGATATTGGTGCTGATGTGTAGTGAGGGGCTGCGGGCAGGCCTCCTTTTCATCCCGCCCGGCTCCCACACGACTAGCTTAGCCCCAGAAATAACAACACACAAATTGTATTCATTTAAGCACTGCCTGGCCCATTATCTCTAGAGAGTTAGTTACTGACTAACTCTCATATCTTGATATTAACCCATTTCTAATCATCTGTGTAGCATCACGAGGTCGTGGCCTACCGGGAGAGATTCAGCATTTCTGACCTGGTGGCTGGCTCCATGGCGTCTGCCCCATCGCCCTCTTCCCAGCATTTTGTTCTGTTTACTCCGCCTACCTAATTTTCTGTCCTATCAAGGGGCCAAGGCAGTCTCTTTATTGACCAATGAAAATAACACAATAGACAGATAACCCTCCTCCATCACTGATGGACACCTCCTCTAAGGCAGAACTTTGTGAGATTGAACACATGACCCTTGACCTTTCGCAGTACTGTACTGATCATAGACCCCTGGTGTGGAATGAGCCTCTGTCCCTCTCCGAGATCCGCCACAAGGCCTTAGCGGTGCAGGGCAATTGAGAACCTCCCTGGAGTACACAGACAGTCATAATGAATGGAGACACCACAGACAGCTTCCCGAATGAAGGTGGAACTGACAGCCTCCTCTTCCAAGGCTGTAATTAAAGAAGCAGTTGAGAAATGCTATCTTTCCACTCCTGAATATTCAAACTTATCTGTCACAAACATATTGTTAAACTCCCCCTTAGGTCTCGGTTGTCACTTTCGGCAAGCCTGCTCGCAGAGATGGTTTGCCCTAGAGTTCTTTCTATAGTAGAGGGCTTCTGTCCTCAAAGGGGCTGTCCGTGTCTTCAGTCGGAGCAGGAAGAGTTTGCAGGAAAGCAGTGCTACTGGACATCTTTATCAATTGTCCACCGTGCTGGGAGCAATCCCATCAAACCCCCAGCCTTTCCATAGCGCTGTCTTCCTATTAAATCTCTGCATGGGAAGCTCAACAGTGTGAGCCAAAATAGAACAGGCTCTGCTCTCCTTAACAGAGCTCTGCCCAGGGAGGCCAGGCTTTTGCTTCTCTAATTTAATCCTTCTCACCATGGTTGCTTTCACTTGAGGTACTCATTGTGAACTGCTCCATTACAAAGGAAGCTCTGTATCTATGGTGTACACTCTCCGAGGGCAGCGAGGTTGTCAGAGATGTGTTTCCCTGGTGGGAGGCATCTCAAGAGCTGTCATTCTCCCACCCATTCCTCTGTCACCACTGCAGAATAGAGAGATAGTGGGAAGCAGGGCTCATGCCTTGTTTTGGCTCAGGGCTGGGGGTATTGTGACCTCCCTTCATAGTGTAATGACCACAGGAACTGGTGTGGTGGTTCCAGATTCAAGCCCACTTGATTCGTACCATTATCCTGGTCTGACTTTAATTCTCCAGATTCTTCTGGAGATGACATCTGAGATAAATCCATTATAGACGTGACCATGGTAGAACTTTAAAGAGCCCACCGTGATGGCAGAGAAGAGAAAGCTTCCAGAGATTCACCAGATATCTGAGGATCCCCTGAGATTCATCCGTGAGATAGTCTTAATAAGTCTTAATAGTTTTTTCTGGGAGTCGAGAAGTTTCCCTACTTTCCTTCTACAGTCACTGTTGCTTTGTGCTTGGTCTGTCCAGCAAAATTGGCCATGTAGGAGTCAGTGTTCAGGGGCCGGTGAGGCTCATCTGGTGGGTCCTTGAAACAAGGAGGCCCCCTGTTCTTTCTCGGCCACCCAGAAATAATCACGCTTGGCTCGTTAGCTCTAGCTTTTTATTGGCTAACTTTTACATATTAATTTAACCCATTTCTAGTAATCTGTGTATTGTCACGTGGCTGTAGCTTACTGAGTAAAGTTCCCAGCATCTGTCTCCAGTGGTGGATCCACGCCTTCTCTCTGACTCTGCCTTTCTTTTTCCCAGCATTCAGTTTAGTTTTTCCAACCTAGTTCTGTTCTTCCCTGCCATAGGCTCGAAGCAGTTCTTTATTCATTAACTAATAAAAGCAACACATAAAAGGACCTCCCACACCAGTTCTTTTACATGAAAGACCATGTCCTTCTGCCCAGAAGACTGACACATTCCTGAATTGACCGACTATTCACAAGCGTTCTCCAGGCTGGCATTAAAGGGAGCACTCTGGTTAGATTTCACTGCATGTTTAAGACAGGGGCCTGCTCCTACGAATGATTGGGGAGTAAGATCCAGGTGGAATACATAGGCTGTCATTCGGGGCTGCAGCTCCCTGGGGTCCTTGCTTGTGGGAATTGCTATCCCGAGTTATATTTTCCTGCCCCCATTTAAAGTGTTTATCTGCAGAGAATCATAACTTTCCTCTGCTCCTGGAGTTGGATGAGGAAGTTTGAGTGCACATGATTATTCCTTGATCCCTGCTGAAGTCAGGTGACAGTCCCTACTGGGGACAGGTGAAGGTGGAGTGCATGTGATCAGTCCTTGACCCCTACTGGGGTCAGGTGAGAGTTCCTCCTTGGGTCAGGTGACAGTCCCTTCGCAGCCCCCTCCCCATTTGGTGCCATGGTATAAAAGCTAGCCCCAGCAGAACAATAAACGAGCTGCTGTTTCACCTCAACCTGTGCTCTGTGGATTTCATTCAACCTGGACACCCTCCGCCGAGACTCACGGTTCCAGACCGTGCAGGCGCGGTACTTGCTCATACCATTTTGGTCTCTTCTTACCTTGTCATGAAGCTGAGTTGGGTTACTGCCCAAACTGCAGCTGGCTGTGGTTTAGCGAGCTTTTCTAGAGAAACTTTAGGCATAGAATGGGCACTCCTGGAGCCACTGCAACTGTGAAGGTCCAAGGGCCCAAATGTCCTTCCTTGTGAGTCATTAATGAGCAGTAAAGATTGCTCAGCTATGTAAGTTTTAGGGGAGCATTCTGCACACTGGAGAATGTACAGTGGTCTATTCAAATAAAATACTGATCAAGATATACTTTTATATTTCTGCAATTAAGTGGTCACTTGGGCGTCTCCCAGAGAGCACAGGAGATGGACCATGACATTTACATGGATGCTGCCACGGAGGATTTCTGGGGCCATTTGCTCACCCGAGGCTCTGACTCAAAGTCACCCATTTCTCAAACTGAAATATAAATGCCCATGAGTTGTGCTTGAGATTTTTCTTTTGCCAAAGTTAATTATTTAAACAGCTCTATCTGCTTGCGTTCTGTAGCTGGGTGTGTGGATTTGCACTCCCGTATTTATCATTCAGTATCTGCACATCGTTCAAGATGAGCTATGACCCCGAAATAGGCCAAAGTTGACGGGAATGCTTTTAAAAGATGTCTAATGCACTTCTCACTCAAATATGAACGATTTTCAACGTGCGTGCAGTCTGAAAGGCATTCAGCACATTGATAATGAGCCCTGTAGACTCAGCTGAAGACACTGCTGCCAGCGCCAGGGGACATTCCAGTGGCTGCTGTCAGAACTGCATTTCCAGAGAAAGAGGTTTAAAAATCTGTCCTAGAAAAATAGGATGCCAAAGGTTGGACAAAAATTCCTAGGGGTCGTTGGCCTCAGCCCCACATTTCAGAAATGAATGAGCAGAAGCCCGGAGAAGGGCAAGCAGCCATCCAGGCAGCCATGAATAGAACAATCAGTGAGCTCAGGATACGACCGATGTCAGTGGCTAGCCGTGTCCTCTCTGTGTAATGCGGCCTTGGCAGGCCTGAGAAACAACCTCGCAGTTCTGACCCATCCCCTCTAATCCCTGTAACTCTCAAAGCTCATTTTCCTTATGCTTTGAAACTTTCTTCAAGTTTGTCCACATCAACTCAGTTTCTGTGAATCTTTGGCAGAACTAAGCAGATGTCGCATCTCACTGAGAGTTCTGATTAAAGATTTCAGATTTCCAAGCAAATGTGGTGGAAAATGTTAGAAGGTGTGTGCGTGGGGGGGGGGGGGCAAGGTGTGGTGGTTTGAATAGGAATGGCCCCTTATGTAGTTTGGGCCTTAGGCTTGTGTATTTGAATGCTCAGTCAACAGGAAGTGGTACTAACTGACAGAGATTAGGAGGTGTGACATTGTTGGAGTAGTTGTGGTGGTCTTGGAGGAAGGAAGTATGCCATTTGGGGTTAGCTTTGGGATTTCAAAAGCCCAAGGCAGTCCCAGTGTCTGTCTACTGTAGTGTTTGGCTGCTCCTCCAGCACCCTGTGTGCCTGTGTGCTGCCAAGCTCTCTTCCATGAGGACAACGAACTAAACCTCTGAAACTGTATGCGAGTTCCAACGGAATTCTTTCTTTTACAAAAGTGACCATGACTGTGGAGTCTCTTCACTGGAATAGAACACTAAGACACAAGGCATTGGTATGCCAATTGTTCTAAGAAGCAAAGGTTTCCCATGGAGATCTTGGGGGATCGCAAGTGGAGTAAATGCCTCTGTGATTGTGCAGTATGCAGGCTTCTAAAATATCGTACAGGAGGGCTGGCTGTGCAGCTCAAGGTACCATGTTTGCCTAGCATGTATGAAACCCTGGGCTCAATCCCCATCGTCACAGGGATATTCCAGAGAATTAAAGGGCCGTTCCAGAGAAGGAGTGGGTCTCTTGACTACATTAAATCTTGAAGCAACACCTTCTGTTTCTCTACTAAATTTCACTACAAGCCAAACAGAGGAACCTCAGCAATACGATGAAGAGTATTTGTTAGATATTAACAACGCGCAAAGCACGAGGATCCAGGGTGGACTTCTGAGCAAGTGGGATGAAGGTAATTTTTCACAGTGGTTAATTTGGGAAATGCTCGTCTTGAAGGTCCCGGGGAGCCTCTGGAGAAGCCCCACTGCTTGAGGCCCCTGTAAAATCATTATTGCGGATGTGGCCACATGCCTTGTGTATAAGCATGGTGTTTTCTCAGCAATGCTGTGGCCACATGCTCACATATTTTAAGGAAGAGTGGCCTGTGAGGATCTGGAACTAACAAGTTTCGGGGCTGTGTCAGCTCACATTTATCATTGCATCTGGATCCCTGTGACTTCAAATCCACAATACTGGTGTTGTATGGGGCATCGTGAGGGGGAAAACGCCAGCCTGGAAGCCCTGGCCCATTGCTTTTCTGGCCTCTGTCGCTTGATTCCCTCTGAGGATTTTCCGGGTTACTTACACTTTCTGGTCTTCATCTGTGAAATGAAGATGTGGGAAGGGAAGGGGTAACCTGTAAGCTGGGATCTGCAATGCTTCAACCTTCCAACACTGGATCCTCTCAAGACACCGGGAAGCGTGCTGAAGAGCTCAGTCATGCTAGCTCCAACTTGAAGTCCTAGCACCTGAAAGACTGAGGCTACCAATTCAAGGACAGCCTGTGTAATAGGCTGATATGGAACAAAAAGTGAGACATTTTTACTCTGTCTGTCTATCTATCTATCTATCTATCTATCTATCTATCTATCTATCTATCTATCATCTATGTATGTATGTATGTATCTATCTATCTATCATCTATTATCTACCTAACCATCTATTATCTATGTATTTATCTATCTATAATCTATCTATCTATCTATCTATCTATCTATCTATCTATCTATCTATCTATCTATCATCTATGTATTTATCTAAGTATCTATCTATAATCTATCTATCATCTATCTACTTATCATCTATCTATCTACCTATCATTTATCTATCTATGTATCTGTCTGTCTATCTATCTGTCTGTCTATCTATCTATCTATCTATCTATCTATCTATCTATCTATCTATCTATCAAGACAGCAACCAAAGAGAACTGTGTTATTAAAGGTTCTCCCTGCACATCCACACAAGTGCTTGGATGGACTTTTGGAAGCATTCTCAGAGATGTCTTCTTGAGTCTTCAAAAGGACACCAGATAATTTTGATATTTTGCAAGATCTGTTGGAATTTAATTTTTTTCATTATACTTATTTGTTTAGCAGGCAGTGTGTGTGTGTGTGTGTGTGTGTGTGTGTGTGTGTACACCTCTGCACTTGGGAGAGTTGATTCTCTCCTTCTGCCATGTGGGACTGGGGATAGAACTCAGGTCATCAAGGTCAGCCATCTTGTCAGCTCCTGTTGGGATTTAAAACGCCCCAGATGTCTGTTCTAGAACGCCGTTCCACACACTGACCCAACCTACCACAAGCACATTTCAGCTCATATCTGTGCAAGATACATCTAAGACAAACCAGAGACCAGAGGCCGAGCAGAGAGGGAGCTCAGCGCCCACGTGACCTTTAGGAGGCAGAGTCTTGGTGAAATTATTCAGCCATAGTGTTCTGACCTTTTTTAACGGCTATGCATGTTTTAAAGGTGTTGCAGTGTAAGTCCTGTCCCTTTTGCCCTCCTAACCTTCCTTCTTTTCTGCTGTGTTAAGACACAGGACTTGTCCCCACCCAGCATGTGGAGCACAGCAAGAAGACACCACTTTGGAAGCAGAGAGCAGTCCTCTCTAAACACTGAGCCGGCTGGTCCTTTACCTGGACCTTGACAGCCTCAGGAACCGAGAGGAATGCATTTCTGCACTTGAGAAGTCACTGAGTCAGGTTTTTCGCATGCCCACATCCACAGTCTAAGAGAAGTCCCAGGACTTCTTACTGTTTATCACACTAACTACTTGTGTGACCTTTGAAAAGTCCCCTGGGTCTCAGTTTCTTCATTTTTGGTATTTAGGAGACACAAAGGCAATTTCTGTTTGCCTGAAGCCATCTGTCTTCAGGAGTGTTGATCTACAGAAGCAAGGGAAAGCCACAAACATCAGAAGCACGCACCCGAGGGCAGCCCACGCTCATGTTTAGATAGAACCCCAGTGCTCTGTTTTAATCCGGGTTTGGATTTTCTCATGCCAGACAGTCCTGTGGCTTTCATACTCATCACAGATGTCATAGAAATTTAAACTTCATCATGACCTAAGCAGACCAGACCATCTCAGTCTGAGTTTGAATTCCACTGAGTCTGCTGATTTCACTACTCCTCATTCTAAGGGACATGGCACGGTTGTATTAACCATATACTAAACTTTTATATACTGTATTTCCTAAGTATTGAATACTTCCCAACTTTAGGACATAATCCAACTCATAACAACTTAATTAAAAGTGAAAAGAACAATAGTAACAACAATGACAATGGGCACATACATTTCTCACACCCACATCCTGCTCCCTTCCCCAAAACAGAATTATTGCCTACAGAGATCCAGCGAGATGTCTCGTGTGGGAGGACACAGACAGTGAATTGTGGGAGCTGGTTTTGTAGGTAACACACCAACCTTCTTGCAATTAGAGACCATAGAGCATAGTGGTGGTGTCTCTTCCATCCCAGTGAAGGGAAGTGAAGCCAGCCAGGGAGGGAGCCCACTGTGTGCCCTGAGGTCACCTGAACTTCGATGGATGGGTTTGTGCCTGATTGAGAGTGGGAAAGACTCAAGTGAGGAGGGAGAGCTGTGAAAACAAATAAACAGGAAAATAAGCAGGGGAAAGAAATGCCCCGTGGCACACTGGGGCTGGGGCAGGGGGAGACATGGAACGCAAGAGCATCTTTGCTTCTAAGAAGAAATCCTTTCAATAATTTTGTATCCTCAGAGCATCAAGAGGTGTTTGAAGAGCAAGAGGCATTTCATGAGAGAAAAAGGGAGCAATCATAGAAAAAAAATAACTCTTCATAAGAAGTAATTGTTTAGATTAAACACAAATCAGCTAAAGGTTGGAAGTTAAGTACAGAAAACCAAGACAGGGAAATAATAACAAAACAGACCTTAAACACAGGAGGAGAAAAAAAAGGCACTGAAGAACAGTGTGTGTGGTTTAGCACCTGCTGAGCAGGAGGCAATAAAAGCAAACATTGTATATGCACAAGACTGCTAAAGAGCAAACCCCATAAAAAATAAAAGCACAGAGTAGAAGAAATTATATAAAAAGGAGAGAGACTGAGAATTTTCCAGAAACAAAGAACAGAAGTTCGTCTGAATACCCCTGTAGGTTCCCAGGTCCAGGAATGAGACAGGACCCAAGACATACATACCTGAGGAATTTAAGGAACTAACTACACAGAAAGGGTTTTTTCATCTCGAAGAATAAGTTTGAGATGACGTCTGTTGTTACCCACAATGACTGTCAATGGTAATAGTATGATTTCTTCCAAATTCTGACAATAATGACTTCAAATTGAGATTTCTTTATCCAGCAAAACTATTAGAAAAGACATGAGAGCTCTCTGTATCCAGATAACAGCAAACCACAAAGGGAGGGTTATATGTATGAAGTACATAGAGACCAAAAAATGCTACCTGTCAATGTCCTTTCATAGACTTTTATCCGGCTGAAGTAGAAAGGCAGGAAAAAATGTGACAGAGGCACAGCAGGTTTTGCCCAGCGTGGGGGAAACTCCCCAGGGGCGAGGGCATGCTAGCTTTGCCATTCCTGAGACAAAATGCCTTACAAGGAGCAAACTAAAGGACGAAGGTTCTATTTGGTTCAAAATTCAAGGTGGCACAGCCCATGGTGGCAGGGCAGGCACAGAGGCAGGGTGTGGGGAGCACCGTCATTTTGTCTTCATAGTCAGAAAGCAAAGGAAGCCCAAGAATTGGAGTCAAGCTGAGAAACTTCAAGGCCCAGCCCCAGGAAATACTTCAGCCTGCTAGTCCCCAGCGAGAGATCACGTGTTCAAAATGAATATATGGGGCCATTTCATATTCAAATCACGGCAGGAGGTGTGTGGCCGGGAGTAAGGACTGTGGCCGAGGACAATGAGGAAGGCCCTCCTAGAGGCAGAGGAGAACTTCAATAGAATAGATCCTGGAAGTTGAAACAAACAGTAAAATAAAAGATGGTGAAGGAGTCAAATAGTCTTCAAATGAAAGTTGTCGGAAAGTTCAGGAAAGCAATGTTTATTCTAATAAAGACTCGAGACCAAAACCTGCTATTGGGCTCCATGAACACACTTTCCTCATCTTGATAAGAAGATGGCTGCTGCTGGGAAATGGTGGCACATACCTGCAGTCCTGGCGCTCGAAGGGTCAGAAGCTCAAGGACTTTCTCATGTAGTGAAACTGATGGTAGTGATATTTTATTCTTGTTTTATAAATAAAGCTTGCCTGAAGACCAGAAAGTAAAACTAAGCCACTAGAGGCCCGGCAGCGGTGCCATGCACTCCCAGGACTTGGGAGACAGAGTCAGATGGACTCCAACTCTGTGACTTGAAGGCCACTCTAAGGTATACAAGATCAATACAGAAACAGATCCAGGTTCACACCTTTAATCCAGCACTAGAGAGGAATAGGAACTGGGATGAGACAGGAACTACCTCTCTTTCAGTCTGAGGATTTCTTAGAGGTAAGAGCTCTCTAGCGGCTGGCTGCTCTGCTTTTCTGATCTTCAGGTAGAACCCTGATATCTGTCTCTTGGGTTTTATTATTTGTGCTACAAGTGTGAGCTATAGGAAACATGTGACCCCATCTGAGAACATGTGTGTGCTTAAACATGTTGACACACACAGAAAGAATAAGGAAGAAAGGGAGGGAGGGAGAGAGAGAGGAAGGCATGAAGGGAGGGAGGGAGGTATGGAGGGAGGGAGGGAGGGAGGGATGAAGGCATGAAGGGAAGGAGGGAGGGAAGGAGGGAGGGACGAAGGAAGGTGGGTGCGTGTCTTTGGCAGGGCCTTTGGAATCAACTTCCCAGCAATGATGCTGAAGGGTCCATGAAGCAGGTGTAAGTTGTGCACCCCACCTTACGGTGTGTGTACTGTGTATATTTGGGGGTCAGGATATAACTTTTTTATGAGGTGGAGTAAGAAACGAAGGTGTATTGCTTTCCCAAAGGAGCCACCAGGAAAGTTAAAATGCTGGTGTCCTTGACTAGATGTAGAAGCAAAGGGAGGAGGTCAGACTCTACGTAGTCGCTCACCAGGAGCTAACACCTCAGTCCACAAGAGAAGTCATGTCAATACGAGCACATCCCTCAGATGTCAGAAGCTAGCAGAAGAGCTAACAGTGAGCACAGCCCACGGGGCTCCTGGACAACAGAACCAGAAAGCCCAGGACGTGGGTCTATGGCTCTTTCTATAACTTGTTATTGGAAGTCTCTACTTACTTATGTATGATATTATTGGACAGAAGTTTTTACAACTCTTTAGTAGATCATACCATACCACAGCATACCATGTCACATGACACCATACCACACAACACAGCACAGTTACTATTCCATATATATCACACCACACCACAGCATATCACACTATATAGGAAATATTATAGCATGCTATACCATGCCACACCATACCCTGCTATACCACACCGCCCATGCCATATCACACCATATCATACCACACCATACCATATCACACACCACTTCATGCCATACCGGGTTCTACCACACCATGTCACAATTCACCACACCACACCACACCATAGCATAGCATCCATGCCATACCCACAACCAAGCACAGCGCACCACACTGCACCCTGCTTGCTATACCACACACACCATATTCCAGCACACCACACCATACCACGGAGGAACCTGTCTGACTCTGTTTCGGAGGCAGGAGCCATTGTGCTGTGTTGTTAAACGTAAGTTTCTATTACTCTAAGAGCCAAGTTGTTCTCTGCTCCCTGGAGCCCAGCCTTTCCCAGCCCATGACCTTGATTTGTCCTTGAGACTACTCTGAGGCTCCCTAACCACATGGTGAGCAGGTGAGTTTTTTAAAGACATTTTGTATTTCCTTATTGTCTCATTGCCTCTCTTCTGTAAAACTACTCATTTGAATTTACTCCTTAAAAGGGGCCCAAAAGATGGATTCAGGGCTGCTATATTTAACCCTGCTTAGCAGGCAGTTGCTGGCCAGTTCTTGGGTACACCCCAATAAAAAAATCAAGCTTGTTTCAACTTTGGCTCAAATATGGTAGTTATTTTACCATCACCATTGGTATTAACACCACCAACACCATAACACAGCACACTCTGTGTATCATGCTACACCCTGCTCTACTCCGCCACACAGTATCAACCAGTCATAGCACGTGACACTACATTACTATAACATACCACACCACACCACACCATCACACCAGGCCATATTACACCATAGTGAACCAAACCACACCACACCCGCTAACAAAGGAACCTTTGCTAGGTTTCTGTGAGCTGGACAGGAACCAAATCCGAGCCATTCTGGAAACTTGATGGTGCTCTTAGCTCTGGGGATGAACCCAAGCCCTGCTTCCTCCCCAGATGCTGCTGCCTGAGTGTCTGTAGGAGGCACAGGGGTCTGATTCCGTCAGCTTCTTCTGGGGACACAGCCCTCATTTTGTTTTTATTTCTAGATGTCTGCAAACTAGGGCTTTCCATGCTTGCTGTTGAGTGAACGATTTAATAATAAAACAAAAGACCCTTCCTGTACGTGTGTTCTGTGGCACACTCCCTCACACAGATTCACACATACACATACGCACATGCGTGTGAACACACACACACAGAGAGAGAGAGAGAGAGAGAGAGAGAGAGAGAGAGTGCTAGGCATCTCCTGGGTCCTCCAGGACACGACCCGAGGGGACTTTTCCAGTCTGACTCATCTGCGGGAGTCGTCCCTGCAGTAATTAATTATTCAGCTGCAGCTTTCCTGAACCTGGGCTTCGCCTTGCCAGAGGATTTGGCAAGTCAGATGGAAGAGCCACTGGCCTGTGCCTGCTGCTCCACCCAGGGGAGCCTGCTGTGGAGTAGAGCCTGTCACGGGAGGAGAAGAGAGGCCGGGACCACAGAGCTGGGCCTGGTGTTGACAGAGAAGAAAGGAATCATAAAGTTAATTATGGTTGTACGCAAAAATCGCCTGCCATAGATGACTTCTTTAATGGTTGGTACAAGAAATGTGCCCAATTTAGCATCTATAAATAGTCCTGAGTTTTTGAGAAGTGCTAATTTACCATCTCAGGGAATGGGAAACCATATGCTACTCAGAAAACACGGACCTGAAAGCTAGGAATTATGACAGAAGTGTCGTGAAATGCCTACCTTCTGACTGATGACTGAACGGAGTGGGTGTCATAATCCCATCAGCCGCCTCGAGGTCAGCATGGGAAGGTGGAGAAGAAGAAAAGAAGATAGGTCTTTGGATTATGGTGGTGCAACCGGGAACACAGACACACTAACAGATGCAGAAATACATACATACACGCATACGCATGGTTACTCACAAATGCACACAGATTCACGAACACAGAAATTCACATGCGTACTCTGAAGCACATTGGTAAAGTGTAGCATAGATAGAATATCGCATGTGGCTCAGAGAAGCAGACAGTAATCAAAGTGTGCCTATTTTGATTGTTTAATTGTATTTATTTCATTCAAATGTTTATAAAAAGATGTATGTTTGCCTAGTGTATACCATGTGGTGTTTCCATACAATACATACATTTAGCAATGCCTAACTTGGAGCAAATTCCCCATCTCTAAAACCAACGACCATTTCTTTACACTATAAATTATTACTCTTTCTCGTTACTTCTACTTTTCAAATAGAACTGTATAAAGAACTGGGGCATAGCTTACTGGCAGAGCACTTCACAGGCATGCGCAAGGTCCAGGGTTCAATACCTGGCATTGAAAAAGGAAATTAAAAAAAAAAAAAGAGTGAGTGAAGACCTTGTGAGTTCACACACTGTTCTGAAGGTCAGCGCTAACCTGGGAATCCGTGTGAGTTCATACAGTGTTTGCCCTGAAGGTCAGCACTAACCCTGGAATCTGTGTGAGTACACACAGTGTTTGCCCTGAAGGTCAGCGCTAATCTGGGTGGAGATCGGGTCTGATTCTGGACTGAGAGAGTGGTCAGGTCCTTAGGACTGCAGTCTTGCTAGTATTTGGGTTTCTGTGTGAGGGAATGTGTGTCTGATCACTAGGGATGCTTGTCATCATTTTATGTGGCATTTTGCCAGTTTTCAGAGGAGCCTTCTGGGACCTGGGAGGTCAAGCTGCCTTAGCTGTCCCAATTGTAGGTGACAAGGCAGAGAGGACGTGCCTGTAACCCTGCCCATTGCTGTCATGGGGCTGTAGTTTGGATGTATCTCACCCCCCCCACACACATCTACACTTCAGTAGTCAAGGGTCTTTACACCCTGCAAAGCTGCTAGGGTCGGGAGACTGTCTCATATTAGCTAACATGGAACACTTCCTCCTGGGAACCAGTGCACAACTGAGTGATGCCCAGGTAGAATCAGGGTCGGAGGGACTCTCCTGGGCGGGAGACAGGTCCTTCCAACTTCCAGCAAATAAGCCAGAGCCGGCACCCAGGTGACGGCAACAGGAGACTAATGATTAAAACTTTGTTCTGGTCCTTTCCCCCATCTGCATCAGAAAAAACGGCCACCCTTACTGTCAATATCTCGGCACTGCAGCACCGGGGAGTCGTGTGCCCCACCCTAGGGGAGTGGGCCGTGTAACTCATCCCAGGTTTTGGATGGGAGCGGGCACACATTTTCCTGGCTGAGCAGAGCTTTGCATGTGACCCTTTGACCTGGCCCCCCAACTCCTGCATCCCACTGTAGGCCCAGGACTCCCCAGAGTGTGGCTGTCCTTTCAGCTTGGATTCTGGTGTGAGGAAACATGAGACAGGCCAAGCTGAGCTAAGCCCAGTCACACCTGACCAAGTCAGGTGCCGGTGACACGCTCAGGCTGGTTGTTGATGAGAAAAAGTTGACCAATAAATACAACACTGGCAGGAAGTCTCCTTATTTTACGGCTTATTATTTCCTTTATTCTGGATACAGCAGTGCACCCTTTCCTGCTGCTGTAACAGAATTATCACAGAGCGAGTGAGCTCCCACGAGCAGAAGTTTATTTGGCTCATGGCTCCTGAGACCATGCAAACGAGATGAAGGGGTTGGCATCCTGTGAGGGCTTTCTTTTCTTTCAATTATTTTTAAAATTGAAATATAGTTATATCATTTCCCCCTTCATTTCCTTCCTCCAGTTATGCCCAGGAACTCCCTCACTCCCCTTTTTTCTTTAATTATTATTGTTACATACATACATATATGTGGGGGGCATTGCATTGTATTTTTAGGATTCAATTTGACGGTCCTGCAGCTGCACGCATGCATGCCCAAGCACACACACACACCCTGTTCAGTACATTAAGTGTGTTTGTGTGTATATGATTTCAGAGCTGACTACTTGGTATTGAATAATCAATTAGGGGGCTCTTCCATGGGGAAGACTATTTCTCCCGGTCTCGATAGTCCTGAGTTTCCTGTAGTTCTGCATCTATGGATTAGGACCTGTGAGATTCCTCCCTTCCGTGTTAGCATGTCTATTGTGCTGGTCCTGTGTAGGTCTTGTTTAGGCAGTCATATTGTTGACATATCCTGGGTGAAGCTTCCCTGCCATTTCGAGGAGATACAATCCCACAGCAGATTTCCCAGTGTGAGGCCCGACTTGCTTCATGGTGCATGGTGGAAGGCACCACAGGTGAGAGATGGGTTGAGGGAGGAATGGGGGGGGGGGAGAGAAAGGGAGAGAGGGAGAGAGAGGGAGAGGGAGAGAGAAAGGGAGAGAGGGAGAGAGAGGGAGAGAGAAAGGGAGAGAGGGAGGGAGAGAGGAAGGGAGAGAGAGAGAGAGAGAGAGAGAGAGAGAGAGAGAGAATATGCATGAGAAGCTGAACTTTTTGTTTGTTCCTTTGAGACAGGATTTCTCTGTGTAACAACCCTAGCTATCGTGGAACTTTGTACACCAGGCTGGCCTTGAACTCAAAGAGATCCACCTGTCTTGACCTCCCAGGTGCTGAAAGACCTGGATAAATCCAGATCCCCCTAGCAGAAAAAAATAGAGCCAAAAATCTAGCAGGAAGAGAAAAATCAGAAATCTAGGATTAGCCAGTTCAGGGTTTCAGGAACTAGCTGAAGATAAAGTTAGATTGTAATCTTGAGAATAATCTTGAGAAACAGGGAGTTTCCCCCTATAATTATCATTGGTATTTTTGGAATACTGTGTTTCAGGAACTAGCTGATTATGACCTTGAGAGTGATCTTGAGAGGCAGGGAGTTGCCCCTTGTGACCATCACTGGTATTTTCGGAATTTTCTGTGACACTCTCCTCCCTGCCCGTTTCGGATTATTGGGCTGTGATTTCTTCCCTTAAAAACCCCTTCTCCCAGCTACTCAGGGTCCGAACTCTTCCCCACTGGTTCCTGTCTTGTTATCTTGTCATTAAACCTCATGTGATTGCAGCAAGGAAGGTCTCTTGTGAGTTACTTGAGGGGGGGGGGGGGTGTTATTCCGAGACTTGAGTGAGAGTCTCCCCACACTGGGGGTCTTTCAGTACCGGGATTAAAGGCATATTCCACCACAGTCCGGCAAGCGTCTGAACATTTATAAGAAAGCACCTCCCACTTCTACGATAACGGCATGGGTATTTTATGGCCCTAACCACCGCTTAAAGTTCCCAATCACAGTGTCAGCACTCGGCCTTCTCCCAGCCACAGCTCCGCCATTTTCCCATCAAGGCTTCACCACCTATCACAGCTCAAGCTCCTGTGCTTCTTCCCCTCGCCCCTCCTCCGCTCCCACGTCTCTCCATTGGGATTGAAAACTTAAAAGGGAACGTGAGATGCCAGTCCCAGTCGCTCCTCTTCCATGTCTCATGGGGCACGGGGACAGGCACAGGGACCCTTGAACCCATGGGGCCTCCTGCTGTGCTTCTCAGCGGGGAGTTTTCAATGCTTAGGGTCGCCCCCTGGTCTTAGGCAATGCCTGGGTTCCCACCTGCTGCACACCCGTAGTGTTCATGTGGTGGGCAGAACCCCTGCAAACTTGTTCTCTCTAGAACCTTGCCGTGCTGTGCCCACAGACAGGAAGTTAAGACAGCGAGGGAGGATGCCTGCTAGTCAGATGGCCTGACGACCAGGTATTATTTTAATATTCAGGGGTCCAAACAATCACATTCTTATACGTGAGAGATGTAGAGAATACAGACTCAGGGAAGGGTGCTGGGACAGTTTGGAGTCCGGATGATGTGAGGATCGCAGAGAGGCCCAGCAAACACAGGTGACCACAGTCGGAAGAGTCATGGACCAGATCCTACTTTGAGGACTCCTGAAGACAACCTGATTCTTGTACTGTAAGACTCTCTGCAACTCCAGCACTTAAGAGAAGTATGTGTGCTTTGTTCTCACCTGCTATACATATAGACATTTGCTACAGTGGCCTCAGGAGCTTCTAAAACTCCCCCCAGAACCACGGTAGTAAGAACAACCGTCCTGTTTCTGCTTATTGAGAATGATGCTAGCCCTCGTTGAGGAAGCCAAAAGATATAGGAGTGGGGTTTTAGCCTCTGACTGCTGTCTTTAATTATAGTTTAAGTTTTCAGCACTGTGGGTGGATCCCAGGGCCCTGCACAACTCTGTTGCTGATCTCTGCCTTTTGTGTCTTCCTTGTTGAATTGCCTATTATAGCCCCCGCCCCCCGCCCCCCCCCCCCTCGCGCAGTCTGTTCTTACCTCTTCCTTCCCTCTGCTAGGTTTGCCCCCCAGGCCCTGGCGCGGGAGCCTCAGGGATCTTTGTGGAGCTGAAGGTGTCAATGAGAAGACCTTAGGAAGCACACCTAGATTCTGTGGTGACTGCTTTTTGTTTTCTGGACATTTCTGTCCCCAGTCTCCAGAGATAAGCAGAGTGTACACATGATCAGGAAGGGCACAGGGCACACTGCTTGGTTGGGAGATGTCCCTCAGAGGCCTGACCAGCTTCCAGCCTCCGTGCGGTGGTCAGGAAAGAACAGGCACCTGACTTGTCGTGCTGAGAGTCACCTGCACCTGTGAAAACGCCCTGTCTCAAGTGGCCTTCTTCCTTGGTCCTGTCATGTTCCAGGGTTGTTAGTGAAGGTCCCTTGTGTAGCAGCAAATCCTTGACAGCAAGTGTTGTCCCTCTCCTGAGGAGGGAGACACCACTTATCCATCTTCCCTATGGAATATCAATGATTGCAAAACAGGAACTCTGGCTAACACCGCCTTGCCCCCTTCTTCCCCAGGTCTGTCCTTTTTTCCTAGGACAAAAACTGAGAATTGAGTTTAAAAAAATAGAGAAATTCCACATCTAAGCCACCCCACCCTGCCCCAGGGCCTGTCTGGTGGCTCTGCGGGTCTGGCTAATCCTGTGCTACTGAATCTCTGGGCACCACATCCGCTCAATTTTCCATCTTGCAGTCCTGACTACAGGGACTGTCCCAGGCCCAGGTCTCTTCCAGGAGACTGGGAATCAGACTTCCTGCCAGACTCCTGCTCTATAGGAGTCGGGATAATTGGCTGAGTCTGCCAACTCTCCCAGGGCGAGCTGTATGCCACCAGGTCTCCCACCAGTCCTTAGGGACACGCACTTTAAAGGTGGCAGTGACTGAGCATGGTTCCAAGGTGTCTCCTGCCAAAGGCCTGGCTGAATGAGTCATCTTGGCTGGCTTTGTGCTGGCCCAAAGTGGTGCAGAAACTCTTTCATTAGTGATGGAGGAGCGGTCGTGCCCCAGGGAGGATCTGGATGAACAGGGACAGGGCACTGCTGTTTGGGATACCGTCAAGAGCAGCATCAGGATGGGACATCTAAGGACATCTCAGGGTAGCCTTTCAGCAGCTCAAGTATTGGGCTCTCAAGTAAGGCAATACTCAGGAAGCTGCTGCTCCCATCGTGTGTCCACCCATTTAGGGGGCATCGTCACTGAGCCGGTCTGAGGAGCAAAAGGTGTCCGTCTCCGTCTTTAAAGCACTCTCAGGGAGACTTGTAGACAGCGACTGAGTCAGCAATAGTCAGTCCCTCTGGAATAATATCCAAGATGGCGCGGAGGTGGAGCTCAGGTGGTAGGGTAGCCGCCCAGCAGGCATGTGTCCTGGGTTCAAGACCCACCTCTGCGTAAACCAAGCACTGTGGTGTCTACCTGTCATCCCAGCACTCGGGAAGTGCAGGCAGGAGGATCAGAAGTGTGACATCGCCCTCATCGGCACTGTGAGTTCAGGGCACATGGGGCTGTGTGAGACTCTGTTTAAAAATATACGATCATAGTCATGGACATTGAGTTTGTAACACGGAACAAATTCTGTGACCAGAAGGTCACGTGTCTTACCTCATTTATTACTTCCCAGCTTAAAACGATCATTTTCAGCCGTGTTGCTGCTTGTTCTAGTACGGCATGCATGACAACGCACCCTTCACATGTCCCAGGAATTCCAGTGCTCTTTTGTGAAGCCAGCTGGGCTTTTTTTTCTTCTCCCACTTGTTTCCAGTCAATGTCTTTGTGTTGAGAGAGACAGGGTTTATTCTTCTGGGAGCCCGTGTTTGAGGGACCCTAGTGTTTAGTTCCCCAGGCTCCTTTTCTGGGGTCACAGCCTAGTGGCCTGATAGTGTTTCCGTCTCCTTTCGTCCCTCCTTTATCCCCTCTCATGCTTGCTTTTTCTAAGAGTTGCTGTATGCTGAAACCCATCTTCGAATGTGCTTCTTGAGGATCTAGATCAACTCAACTGCAGCCACCTTCTGGGAGATCAGGGAGGGAACCTCTCTCCTGAACATCAGAACCACATCTCTATTTTAAGTTGTACAGACATTCATCATGGCCCCTCTGAGTTTCCGCCTTCTATGTCTTATATTTCTACTTTGTTTTCTGAAAAAAAAAACAAACCACAAAACAGAGCTTCACAGGTATTGAGCAGTTCATTGCTGGAGGATTCCCAGCTAGCTATCTTCAGTGACTGATGTCCTGGGACATGTGTGCCGAGATGTTCTGCACACTACGGCTTTGCCTTCTGGTCCATCACGATAAGAAGAGCAAACTCAGACCTCAGCTTGAGTGGCATTTAGTTTTGCAAAGAACCAGGAAGCACCAGGGCTTAAGCATCACGCTTAAGGCCCTTGAGAGTAAACACTGCCATGGAGTCTAGAAAAGTTTGTCCTGTGTGTTCATAATTTTTCATCATGACTCTATTTCTGCAGTGTATTCTGTTTCTCTTTTGAAATTATGACAAGGTTTTAGTGAGACCTCGATAGTGCAGGTCAGTTGCGCACTTTGTTTGCTGATTGACACGCGAGCCACTCGGCCAGCTATCCTGGTGTAGTCTTAATTTTCTCTTTACGTCTTTCTCACACGAGCACTGTTATTCAGAATTCAAGGCAGAGCTACAGATACTACATGTAAAAAATTAAAGTGAAGTCTCGCTCCCAGTGCTCTCAGTGTAAAAATAGGATGTGATTTCTATTTATATTGAATAAATTGAGTGCTTCCATGGGAACTGCACGCATGACCTGGTACCTAACACACTTGTGTATTTGTGTATTGATGCGGCACATGGTTGAAAATACTCTCCATGGAAGGGAGGGGAGAGGAGAAAAATATATAGCTCAATAAAAACAACAAAAACCCCAAGCTCCCCAAAACAAAAATAATCTCCATAGAAATGAGGGAAGAGGAGAAAAATATATAGCTCAATAAAAACAATAAAACCCCTCCAAAACCCCCAAATGTCCTCCATCATCTAAATAATTTGATCTCCAAATTCTGTGCTTAGATTTGCACATGAGAGATTCATGTTGTAACTGCCGCATCTTGGGGATACAAAGAATGAATGAGATGATCTTAGAGTATGCTAAAAGTGTCAGATTGTCAACAATGTAATCCTGTCACTACTGCTATCACCATCATCATCATCACCAGCATCATCACCATCACTATCATCAGCACCATCGTCATCACCATCATCACCATCATCACCATCATCATCATCATCGCCATCATCAACATAACCATCATCATCACCATCATCACCGTCCTCACCACCATCATCACCATCATCATCACCACCATCACCACCATCATCACCATCATCACCATCACCACCATCACCACCATCATCACCGCCATCATCACCATCATCATCATCACCATCATCATCACCATCATCACCATCATCATCAACATCAACATCACCATCATCACCATCCTCACCACCATCATCATCATCATCATCACCACCATCACCACCACCATCATCACCATCATCACCATCACCACCATCATCACCATCATCACCGCCATCATCACCATCATCATCACTATCATCACTGCCATCATCACCATCACCATCATCACTGCCATCATCATCACCATCATCACCACCATCAAAGTGTTACAAACCTCCCATTCTGCCGGAGCTGCTAATGTGCTGAGAATTTACAATGAAAGGCGGAAAACAGCTGCTTCACCCTCTTGGTAGAACTAAACTGAAACTGGTTCTTAGAGTAACTTAGGATGAATAGCAGAAATGTTTCCACCCACAGGAATGAGGGCTGGGAGTGCTGAGAGAGTCATAGCCACTACAGGAATAGAGAAAAGAGAAACACATCGTCCTCAGATTCCACGGCCAGGGAGTTCAGCGTGAAGACATGTCCCAGGGGCTGCTCCCGGGGACTTCAGAAGCACAGACCAGGACAACAGGTTCCTATGAGCACCATGCTCCCAACATGCCTGTTGTCAATTCTCTTTTCATTTTACATACTGACCCAGTTCCCCCTTCCTCCCCTTCTTCCGCCCCCATCTTCCTTCTTTCTGCCCACCCCCATCCACTCCTCAGAGAGGGTAAGACCTCCACTGGGGCATCAACAAAGTCTAGCAGACCAAGTTGAGGCAGGACCAAGCTCCTCCCTCCGTACCAAGGCTGAACAAGGTATCCCACTTAGGGAATGGGCTCCAAAAAGCCAAGTCATGAACGGAGGATAAATCCTGGTCCCACCGCCAGGGTCTCCCCAACAGATGAAGCCACATAACTGTCACGCACATTCAGATGGTCCAGTTTGGGTTTAGCTGTCTCTGTGGTATCCCTGTCCTGATCTTGATACTCTTTGAGTTGAGCTCCTGGAGTCCAGCAGGCCTTTTGATTTACTGGTATTTTCCAGCCTGAATTTTATTTACCGTTGTAACCCTGTGTTAGTCACTTTTCTCTTGCTGTGGTAAAACACCATGATTGAGGCAATTTTATAGACAGAAGAGTGTGTTTGGGCTCACAGATCCAGAGAGATGAATGTCTGTGAGGTCAGAGTAGAAGCGTGGTAGCTGGAGCTGGAAGGTGAGAGGTGACAACTGGAACCAACAGGAAGCAGAAAGCAAACTGGGAACAAACAGCTCACCCACCCCCAGTGATGTAATTCCTTCAGAGAGACCACACCTCCCTGTCCTCCCCAAACAGTGCTGCCAACTGGAACCAAGTGTCCCAATGTCTAAAACTGTGGAGAAGATATCATTCAAAACCACCTCATGTCCACCCTGTTCAATTTCTAAAGTGTTTCTCACAGACAAATCAGCAGTATCGAACATGCTTCACAATGAGAAAGCAGCTAAGTGCAGAACAGGGAAGCCGATGCTGGCTTGAGCGGTTTTCACACACTATGGCCTCAGCAGAGAACTGCAGTCGCTGGGGCTGTAATTTTGGACAAGTTGTAAGGCACTGTATAGTTAAATGTTTCTTCTGTCCTGCTACTCCCCCCCCCCCCCCGGACTGGTTTCTTTCTTGCTCATAGATCCCTGCAGTCACTTATGAAATAATACTTCATATATCAATTATGAGTCTTAATATCAATTACAATTGTTTGATCAATAGCTCAGGGTTATTACTGACTAGCTCTCACAATTAAATTAACCCATTTCTATTTATCTGTGTATTGCCATGAGGTTGTGGCTTACTGGTAATGCCCTGGCAGGTTACTCCTTTGGCAGCTACATGGCATCTTCTGATTCTGCCTTCTTTCTCTCTGCATGTTTGTTGGGGTTTCCCACCGAGCTCTATATTTCCTGGTCATTGGCTGAAACAGCTGTATTCATCAACCAATAAAAGCAACACATATTTGTAGTGTACAGAAGGATGTCCCACACCAGAACTGCTTCAGAAGTACTCAGAACCCCTGTGTCTGCCATATCTCAGTCACTGGCCTAACAGTTGGACTTGAAACCTTGAATTTCTGTTCTTGGGCTCTCACCATCACTAGGGAAAGAGTAGAGGGGGAGCAGATAGAAATAGTCACTAAAGATGATGGAGAATTACAAACCACAACAATGTCACCTGGGTACCACATTATACCCACATAGCTAGACAAAAGTAATCTGTCTCGTGGACACTGTCCAGACAAAGTGGCAGTTTCTGAAGAAGAGAGGCAGGTTTAGACCTGCTGGTGTCCCTGAGGTGACACTAGCCCACTCGAGTATACAGCTCTGGCAGGCCTTGCCTTTCTTCGCGTTCCCTCTGCCTCACTATAACACTGTTGGATTATATTCCTGAAGCTAACCCCCAAGGTCTATTCCTTTATTTTGCCACTTCCTCTTCCTGAACCAAGGTCCAGTTATCAAAATATTGAAATCCAGCAATCAAAAGCCCCTTTGGCTTACCTACTTAACCTGTCCAATCAAAATTAAACTCCACATCTGTAACATGAAGGCCGGCTTGTTGGGGTATCTGTCCCACCCGGTATCCCACAGCTGGCAAGTCCCAAAGAAAATCACAGAGTCTACATTAGGTTATAAACTGATTGGCCCATTAGGTCAGGCTACTTATTAACTCTTATAACTTATGTTACCCCATTATCCTTATCTATGTTAGCCACACGGCTCAGTACCTTTCTCAGCTGGGCAGGTTACATCCTGCCTCTTTGGTGATCTGTGCAGGAGTGTTGGAGGGAGCTTCCAGCTTCCCAGAATTCTCCTGTTCTCATTGCATCACCTCTACTTCCTGTCTGGTTTTCCCACCTATACTTCCTGCCTGGCCAATCAGCATTTATTTAAAATATAATTGACAGATTACAGACAATTCTCCCACACCATTTCCCCTTCTTATTTATTTATTTATTTATTATTTTTATTTTTTTTAATATTTATTTATTTATTATGTATACAATATCCTGTCTGTGTGTATGTCTGCAGGCCAGAAGAGGGCACCAGACCTCATTACAGATGGTTGTGAGCCACCATGTGGTTGCCGGGAATTGAACTCAGGACCTTTGGAAGAGCAAGCAATGCTCTTAACCACTGAGTCATCTCTCCAGCCCCCCCTTTTTTTTTAAACAAAGGAAAATACCCATAGTCCATTTTTTTGGGGAATGTGGGCGTAGTATTCCAGGCTACTTCTGGCTGGTTGGGAGCGCTGATAATTTTATGGGGAACTAAAGAAAATTTAGAGTTATAATCAAGTCCTGACTGGAGTATCCTGTGAGTCCTGATCATCTCAGGCAGCATCTTGAATCCATTCTGGATGTAGAACTCAGACATCTGGGCCACCTGTTCTTACCGTGGATTTCTTGGGTGGTATTCCTTGGTCAAACTGGATTTTTCTTAACTCATAATGAATCCACAGCCTCTCATATTCTGTGGAAACAAAAGCAAAATTTCTTTTCCAAAGTAACATACCTTTTGACTTCAGTTTGGAAGCCAAGATATTTTCAAAATACCTATCTTGGATTAGTTCAGCAGCATTTATAAACAAAAGTCTTTTAGCAGCTGTTGCTTCTTCCTCAGCATTCAAACAATTCAAAGAGAGCATAATAGCATTGTTGGACTCTAGTGTCCAAACTGAGAAGGAGTCGCCCCCAGAGACCACCTCATATACCACAGCCGATGCAAAAGCATGAGGATTTTATTAATTCTGTCATGACAGGGTCCCTCAGCATTCGGGAAGCTGAGAGACCCCGACTAGCTGGTACAGTCTACTTTTAAAGGAGAAGGCCCCATAGAAACAAGAGGGGTTGTTCCTTGACCATTATGATTGGCTTGTTCGAAAAGGGCTAATACCAATAATTGGCTGGAGAGCTTTTGTCAGATCAGATGAGGTAAGAGGTCATTTTGACCCCGTTTCCCAGGGGACTGAATCAAAACATACGTGTATGGGTAATTGTTCAGGAACTGAGTACGTGCATGTGTAGCTGTTAGGTCCTTGGTTCCCAGGGGAGGAGGGGAAGCACTAAGGCACGGAGGCTGAGAGGGTTTGGAATTGTCAGAAATGGCTTCAGAATTGTCTTAAAGTCTTACACTATACAGTATCAAGATTCTCTGTGTAATTTTCATCTTTATGAAGCTTTATTTTAATCTCTATTTCGTTCATTTTTACTTTTATCTATTTATTTATTTTGAGACAGATTCTCTGTATATCTTTGTCCTGGAATAACTCTGTAGACCAGGCTGTCCTTGAACTCACAGAGATCCATCTGTCTCTGCCTCCCCAGTGCTGGGATTAAAGGTGTTGCTACAACACCTTGAACTCAGAGAAAGGTCTGTCTCTGCCTCCCAGGCATCGGGATTAAAGGTGTGTGCTACCACACCTTGAAGTTACAGAGGTCAATCTACCTCTGCCACTTGAAGTCACAGAGGTCAATCTACCTCTGTTGGGATTAAACGTGTGTACCACCACACCCAACTACTCTCTTTCCTTTTTTTTTTTACTTTAAGAGCTTAACTTTTAGCCTGTATATATTTTTAACACACTGTAAACCATTTAGAGCTTTTTTTTCCCTTTGAATCTCTCTTTACTGTACATCTCTCTTTTTCTGATCATATGAGTCTTTATGGAGAGGATAAAGTAGTGATTTTGACGGCTAGCTCCAGTCCATTCCTTAGCTTTCCAGCCTCACAGCGGAGGTACCAGCTGTAGCCATTTTTATTGCCACAACTCTATGGCGTTTCAAGGTCCCAGCCAGCAAGCAAGCTGTAGCATTCTGCTCACAGACCACACTCAGTCGGACTGCCTGCCTGAAAGAGTCAGAGTTTGCCCTGGCAGGACGGCCCAGAGAGCTGGCATTTTAAAACGGCACAGCTTTTTTCCTGCTACGGCTGATAACTGAAAAGCATGCGTTCAACTTTTCATCAACACCATTTAAGTATTTCGTGGCAGGACCTCTTAAAAGAGCTGCAGGGTTTTTCAGCTAAAGCTGAGCCAGGAAGCCTCTCTTAGATGAGAGCGCTTGCTTGCCTCTAGCAAGCAGAGCAGACCTGAGAAATTGCTGCTACCAAGAAAACATGCTTTACTCTATTCTTTTCCAAGCTTTCTCAAGCTTTCTGTGGATTCAGTTATCCACGTGGGCACCATCTGTAACATGAAGGCCGGCTTGTTGGGGTATCTGTCCCAACCGGTACCCCACAACCGGCAAGTCCCAAAGAAAATCACAGAGTCTACATTAGGTTATAAACTGATTGACCCATTAGGTCAGGCTACTTATTAGCTCTTATAACTTACGTTACCCCATTATCCTTATCTAAGTTAGCCAAAGGGCTCAGTACCTTTCTCAGCTGGGCAGGTTACATCCTGCCTCTTCGGTAGTCTGAGAAGGAGTGTTGGAGGGAGCTTCCAGCTTCCCAGAATTCTCCTGTTCTCATTGTATCACCTCTACTTCCTGTCTGGTTTTCCCACCTATACTTCCTGCCTGGCCAATCAGCATTTATTTAAAATATAATTGACAGATTACAGACAATTCTCCCACACCACACATCCTCACATGGGGTTTCCCTTGTACCTTCATAAACTGCCATTTTCCTGTGTGCCACGTCTGTCTCCTCTCTACTCAGAAGCAGTCCTCTGTCCTCCAGGACAAACACCCCTGCTCTATTTCCCTGCTACCTTGCCCTCTGTCTCTCCTCTTTGTCCTTTATCCCTGACCTCTGTCCCCCTGGGGCAAATAAATCTCCTTTGTGCTGAGAACTTGGTCTTGGGAATCCTTAGCTAACACTTTTCCTTTCAAACATCTTTCCTGAGGAAATACAATAAGCATAATCAGAGTGAGCATTAGTTCTATGTGAATAATGTGCTCATAAGAAGAGGAAATTTGGACACAGACACACACACAAGGGGAGGGCTACGGACTCAGTGATTTATTAGACTGGCGCTCAGGATATGGCCTGGGTAGTCCAACCGTAACTGTCCCACATTGGAAAGACAAAGATGGAAAGCCTGGGAATCTGATAACTGTTCTGTCTGGGAGGCTGTGTGTCTCTGCAGTCACTGTCTGCTAATGAAGTCCTGGAGGATTCCTGTAGGGATGATGGTTTTTCAGTCTACACTGGAGTCCTGACAATGTTGGATTTGATACAGGCCACAGCAGCAGGACAGCTGAACTTGCTGATGAGAATGAGGGCAATCAGGAAGAAATCAGCCTCCTCCTTCCATGTCCTCTTAGCTGGGCTGCCACCAGAAGGTACGGTTCAGGTTAGAATGGGTTTTCCTTCTATGATCTGATTGAGAAAATCCCCCAGGGGGGTGGCTCATCAGCATGAGTTTTGGTTGATTTCAGATGTAGTACGTTGACAACCAAGACTAGCCATCCCATTCCAAAAACCTCAAAGGAAGAAGTCTTTGATATGCTTAGGATCAAACGGATCTAGGACTTCAGGCTCCAGGACTGTGAGACATTACATTTCTGTGGTTTAAGCTGGCTAGCATCCAGTATTTTGCTATAGAGCCCAGGAGGACCAGTTCAAAGGTTCTGTGGTAGTAGACAGGGGGTCGACATTTCTAGGCAAGGCTTCAGATGGCAAGAGAAAGCAGATGTGTAGAGCATGTCCAGCAACATTTCTGCCACTGAAGTTTCTTCTAGATCTGGTCCTACCACGAACTCTACTTTCATGTGTAATTAACAGGAATCCAGAAATGGAGGGCACACCAGTGAGATTTTTTTTTTTTTTTTGCTTGATTTGAAGTGAGTGACTCCACTTCTAGCCCAGATCTGTGAGGTAGGAAGACTGATGTCTTTGATCTGGAACTGGAGGTAGGAGAATACAACTTTAATCTGGTACACATCTTCTGCTGGAAGCCTGTATAAGGACCCATGTTTTCTCTTTGACAGCTTGCTCTTACCTTGCTAGCACATCTACGAAGTGGTATTGTGGTATTTCATTTGTATTTTAATAAAAATAAAGCTTGCCTGAAGTTCAGAGAGTAAAACGGCCTCACTTGTCAGCCTTAAAGAGCAGGCAGTGATAACAGACACCTTTAATCTCAGTAGCCATAATGACACACACCTTTAATCCTAGCAGCCACACTACTTGCCATAGAAACCAGGCAGTAAATGCCTTTAATCTCAGTGGTGCACGCCTTTAATCCCAGCCCTAGACAGGAATATAAGATCGGAGGAGACAGCTCTCAGTCTCAGTCTCCTTCTGAGATTCCCGGAGGCAGGATCGCCATTTCGGACTGAGGTCGAGGTAAGAGTCAGTGGCTGTCTGTTTTGTTTTTCTGACCTTTAGGTTGAACCTCAATTCGTCTCTCTGGATTTTTATTAACCGTGCTACACATCCATCCCATTCCATCACTGGCATTAGAGCAGCTTCTGGGACTCCAGCATAAGGCAGAGCAGGGACACAGCTAGCCTCATGCACTGAGCAACTCCTGGATTCTTGCACTTGCTGTTCACAGCCAGCCATTGTTGGATTGAATGATCGATTGACTTAGATTTTTGCATCAAAGTCATCGCACCTTTTAAACTGGGCTGGGAAATGTTCCTTTTCTAGCTCCTCAAAGCGTCTGTGGAAGTTTGAAATCCTCCCAGCCAGTTTTAAAAAGCATGGCTTTATTTTGATTTTCCAATTTAGATGCATTTGCTTATGTAGTTGTGTCCGTGTACGTTGTGCGTAGGCATGCTTGTATAGGGCTCAGAGGATGATATATAGGGTTCTGTTCTCTTCTACAGCGTAGGTTCCTGGGGACTGAACTCAGGCTGATCAGCAGCAAGTGTCTTCTTCACCCACGGAGCCATTTCACTGGGCCCAGATTTATGTTTATCTTTTAAAGAAAATTTCTTGTACCTCCCAAGCTTTCGAGATTATGAAAACACCAGGGTCTGCGTGTCTAAATTCCCTCATTCTAGCCTTCTTCTTGCCTTCTCTGGTGAGACTTGGTTTTTCTTCATTGAAGGCACCAGCTAGGAGTTTTCAATCTCTCCCTGTCTTTATTTTCCTATCCCCCGACACACACACCCGCCGCGTTTTCTCCATTTATTCCCCCCCCCCTCCCTCCAGGTAGGATGTTCCCGAGCAGTTTCCCGGCCAAGGACTCCAGCCCCGCCCCGCCCCCGGCGCTAGACCCCGCCCCTGAGGAGACCCCGCCCTCCTCGAGGAAACGGAAGCGGGCGTCCGGAAGCCGGAAGGAGAGACCAGGGCCGAGCTCGAGTCGCTGTGAGCTGCAAACCGAGGGGCGGGCGGTGCCGGCCATGGCGGAGAAGTTCGACCACCTGGAGGAGCATCTGGAGAAGTTCGTGGAGAACATTCGGCAGCTCGGCATCATCGTCAGCGACTTCCAGCCCAGCAGCCAGGCGGGGCTCAGCCAGAAACTGTGAGTGCAGGTGGGACAGGCGTCGGCGCCTCTCTGCGGAACCCCTGCCGCTGACCTGGGGACCCCACTAGGGCCCGTTGGTGTGGTCCGTGAACCGCGCAGGGGCGGCGGCTCCATCCTGACTCCACCGTGGGGAAGCTCCATCCTGACTTTACTGCGGGGGGGGGGCGGGGCGGGGCGGGCGGAGGCTTGCACCCCTGTGACCCTTCGGGGCAGACTGGGACCTCTCCATCCTCACCCATCACCCCTCTTCATACTGCATCGCACTCCAGCCCACGGGAGGGGCACCACTGTTACTCAGTGGGGCAGTCTGGAACCTCTCCACCCTCACCCTCATCACCCCTCAGCCTACTGCATCCCACCCTAGCCCACCGCACCCCATTCCACCGGAAAGGCCGGCACCTCTGTGACCCTACGGGGCAGGCTGGGGCCATTCCGTCCCCACCCCACCACACCTCAGCCCGGCTCCACCCGACCCCACCTCCACCCCATCCCACCGGCGAGGCTGAGTCCACTCCTCTAAGTGAAAGAGTAAGCTCCTCCCGAGAGCCCAGAGCCACCTGCTGCATAGGCCTGGCTGTGGAAGAAGGCACAGAGGATTGATTTTATTTTATTTTTTCTCCCAGCAATATCTTTGTGTTGGTCATGCAGCCTGGTTTTTGGAATGCCGGACAGGGAAACAAAATATTTAAGAGAGGGCCTCACCACCGGATAGGGCAGCGAGCTGGTGGAGAGTGACTCTGGGAGGGGCTGAGGTTCAGTCCAGGAGGGGTGGGTCTACTCAAGCTGGGGCCCACTGCTCCATGCTGCCTGCCCTGAAGCCCCATTCAGACGACATGTGTTCTAGAAAACATTGCTCTTTCTTCACCTCCATCCTGAGTTTAGAAGGAAAATTATTGAGAGTATTAAGTCCAAAGGTGTCCTCAGAATGCGGTGGCAACTGAGGGTTCAGGTGTGAGCGGCACAGCAGCCTGTTAAGGGTGGCAGGGGTCTCCTGACTCCCTCTGAGGCAGCCTCTGCAGCTGTCTTGGTTCAAAGTCAGCATGAGGGAGCAGGGGTAGCAAGCATGTATTCAAGGTTCATCTAGTAGGCCTGGAGAAGAAAGCCACCCCCAGCTGAGACATACCCAGCTCAGCAGAAAGACAAGGCCTGCCTCTAGTGTCTGGACCTGGAAATCTGCTCTGATCCCCCACCTCCCTGGTCCCCGTTCTGGAATGGGAGACTGCTCTGGAAGCCATCCTTACCCACAGTACCCACAGTTGAGTCTGTTAAAGCTGAGGGCAAGGGTGTATCTAAGGCTGAGGTAGGGGTTTACCAGAGTAAAGGGCAGTGATATCTTGCACTCCTCCTCAGGGAGGGCTTTGTGGGATGCAGGCAAACTGGAGCGTTGCCTAGACCCGAGCCTGCTGAGACCGGCTTTGTGGCTGTTCCCAGGGCCCTGTCTTTCTCTTATCTAGTTAGTGTGGCTGTCTCGTACCCCGCTGTCTCCTTGGTTATCTACCCCAGTGTTCCTGACCTTGCCATTTTAACCACCGTGACTTGAAACCCGGGGCCCCTGTTGTGTGTGTTGTGCTGTGCTGTCTGAGCTAACCGCACCCCCCTCTGCTCTTTTCCCAGGAACTTTATTGTTACGGGCTTACAGGACATAGACAAGTGCAGACAGCAGCTGCATGATATCATGGTGCCTCTAGAAGTCTTTGAGTGAGTATAGCTGTGGGCCTGTGAGGGCGGCTCTGAATGTGGGCGTGAGGGCGGCGTGGCCCGGGTGCTGCAGAACTGCCCGTGAGAAAAGCAGACAGGAATGCTTGTCTTCATGGAATGTAGTGAGCAAGTGGGCTTAGAAAAAGGGTTGTGTTGTTGAAAATGGAGTCACATGGAAATGGGAAATTAAAAGCTTGTTAAGTATATAAAAACAGGTTTCTGAGAGAAAGCTTATAATTTATGAATTAAAGAACTGTGGCTTGGTGTGGTGGTGCACAGCCTTGATCCCAGCACATAGTGGGCAGAGGCGGGTAGCTCTCGTGACTTTGAGACCAGTCTGGTCTACAGAGAGTTCCAGGACAGCCAGGGCTACACAGACAAATCCTGTCTTGAAAACAAAATCAAACAAAATAAGAGTTGTGTGTGAGCTGTAATACAAAATAAAAAAATATTCCCACAGACATCTGGAAAACAATTTGGTCTATTCAAGAAGCTTCTGGTGGTGACGTAGAGCTGCGAGGTGGTTCGTCCTTTTGGGAGGAAGAATCCCTCAGTCCTTGTGGCTGTGGCTGGCCATTTATCTTCCAGAGAGTCCTACTATAGACCTGCCACAGTGGCTGGGAGGAGAGGGGCCCGTGAGCTCCAAGAAGCAGGTGCTTCAGCGTATCCCTGAATGGGCTGTGAGCACTGGGAGGAACACAGGCTCCCATGACCTGGCTCGCACACACTGTGATAGGCACATGGGCTGTCCAGAGGAAGGATGAAATAACCTCCCTCTTCAACCCAGTGTTCGCCTTTGTGCATTCCACAGAGGTTGGTTCAACTTCTGGGTCTTAGAAAACGGCAACCACTCCACGCAGTTGCAGAGCCGCTTGCTTCCGTAACACACATGGATGCGCCTTTTCATGCTCTTCTGCTTGAAATGCATTTGCTTAGAAGTCGCCAGAATCTGCTGCTTTCTTTACATTATTACAAAAGCACCAAACTGAAACGCAAATTCTAGAAATTTGATATTTTGGCTGTTTGTCATAAAGGCCAATTTAATGAGTATTAACCTGAATGTAGCTGAATGATTCGGATTTATCCACTGTACAGAACTAGCCAGGTAGTCTGTCCTTGGTAAAATCTGGATATGGTGGTCAGTGGATTTCATGACTTCAGGATATGATGGCATTTTGGCTAAACATGTTAACACTGTCAGGATAGTTATATTGTCTTGCAGTAACTGGAGAGAAACACTGTGTTGCATTATGTCACTGGGGTGTGTATAAGGCAGTATATTGAACACCATGTCCACCAAATGGACATTGAGTGTCCCTGTGACCCCTCCACTCCTCCCCTCACCTTCCCCACACAGCGTGTGAGCAGTCAGGCTCCACGTCACAGGCCTGAGCTGTGCACATTCAGGTGCGTCTATAAACATTCATACGGGCTACCTGAGGACCCGAAGGGCTGAAGCCCGTGTGCATTTGTTTCTTCTTTATGCACATGCGTTGTGAGTGCTGAGTGCTGCACCGATGTAAGGGGATACGTATGGCTTGTGCTGTCTGGGATGCCTCGTGATCATTTCTTGACTCACGGGCTGCTAGAAATAGAGGTGCATGTTTGGGAAAATCTGAGGGCTCAGTTCTTAATGTAAGAGGCTGCTTCCTAGACTGTGAAGGCATACCTACTGGACTTTTTTTTTTTCCCTCGCCTACTTTCCAGAAAAAAGTTAGGTGAGTCAGCTGAGTTGATGGAGATGTTCTTGTTTGCAGATACATCGATCAAGGTCGAAATCCCCAGCTCTACACCAAAGAGTGCCTGGAGAGGGCTCTGGCTAAAAATGAGCAAGTCAAGGGAAAGATCGACACGATGAAGGTAAGACAGAGGCAGTCGTGTCAGCGTGCCCACTGCGGGAGGGCGGCGTGCCAGTGAGTAAGCGTGGCTAACGGACTTTGCTGTTATTCTCCCGTGGGCTGTTTATGACTGCCACACAGTGGGACTTCTAGCATGTGTAATAGTTATTTTGAATGTCACTGAGCCACAGCCCTGTGATAAACAAGGAAACAGATCGACAGCTTACATTTTGTCTGGTGTCCCTGGCCTGCGGAACTTTCAGTGTGGCTTTCCCATTTGACTTCCTTGGGTGACATATTCTGTATCCACCCTGACTGGAGGCCTTTTTTCTGTGCCAGCAGGCTGCAGGTGGAGGGTCCTGGAAGGCTTATGTGGTCTCTAGCATCTGACTTCAGACCCCTAGAAAACTCCTAATACTCCCCACAGAGAGCTTGGCCCCCTTGCCCCGACGAGGGAGCTGTGCCCTGAGTGTGAACTGCAGTTCTCTCTCTCAGGTCACTGAACTGTGGTTCGGATAGCTTGCTTTTCTGTTTGGACCCTCCTGGCCTGGCCTCCAGTGGATGCACTGTGTGGCCTGCAGTGAGAGCTCTGTATGCTTTTGTGTCTTCTGGGCTCCCTGCTAGCCTCCAGGCCCTGTCTTGTTCTGTTGTCGGCCTGGTCATATTCTGTTTGCACAGTTAGCCTTGCTTCCTCTGAGAGGCTCACAGGCCTTCCTGAAAGTTTCTTTCCCCGGGGTGCTGACTGGAGTGCCCATTTTTCTTTCTCTACCCACTGTCCACTCTGCCTGCTAGTTAAGTTCCAGCGTCACACGTCTGCCCCTCTACTGCCCACTATCAGCCAGGCGCACCTGTCTTGGTTTGTGTGCTGTGTGCAGGCCAGTGCAGAGCGTGCCTGATGCTCAAAAGGCTCTGATTGAGTTGCAGGAGTGAGGATGACTTCTGTCAGACCACAGGCCACAGAAGTGGGGCTGGTCCTCTTAGCATTGAGCCCATGCATCATGTCTCCCGTCAGCTTGGGTTGCAGACTTCCTGGACACAGCAGAAATCCTGTCTGTGGACACAGTGACTGCCCTTGGGGCTAAGGCTTCTGGTCCCACCAGCGTCTTTGATTCATCGCCTTGGGCTGCTAGAATGCAGTGCCCACTGCTGGTGCCCATGTGGTTAATCTTTGTGCACCTGTGGCACTGAGTGCCCCTCTCACCTGAGACCTGTGGCAGTCTCAAGGCACACTTTTGCAGTCTGTGTCCCCAGTGGGCACCAGTTAACACTTGTGAGAACTTTTTTCCGTTGTAGTGAAGCAGCGTGTGTCTTCCTGACCTTGTGACCCATAGAGTGGAGGCTGGGAGTGCAGGCACACTGCACAGCTTCTAAGACTGGGATAGAACTAATGTTAGGGCGTGAGTGACGAGAACTGTGGTGTTTGCAGTACACGATGCATTTCCCGTGCTTGAGGAAGCGTCAGGAGGTGTTTGCACACATGCGTGACCTCAGTGTGATTCCAGTGAGTAACTGCTTCATTGTGTGTTAGCTCAGCGGAAGTTACCTCTTCTGTGAGGGAGCACCTGGCTGGAGGAAAGGAGTCGTCTTAAAACCTAGTCCCCTTCCAGAGCGCTTGTCCCTGGAACACCTTAACTGCAGACACTCCAGTGATCCAGCTGCATTCCTTTGGGTGGCCCACTGGGGACTGTGGGCTCCTTGGAGGGGCCGTGTTGTTTATAACCTGGATTTTTTTTTGACACAGCTATTTTTTGTTTGTAGAAATTTAAAAGCCTGCTGATTCAGGAACTTTCTAAAGTATTTCCAGAAGACATGGCCAAGTACAGGAGCATTCGGGGGGAAGATCACCCCCCCTCCTAAATGTGTGAAGACCCCACACCTTTTAATCGCCGGACTGATCAGTGAGAAGCTGTGCCTGCCAACGCTGCCTTCCAGCCATGTGAACTGGCTTCGCCCCTACCTCCGGCTCCCATCTTCTTGACCTTGTGGGACACGAACTGGAGGAACAGAGCTGTGCCCAGCCGTCCTGCAGCTCTCAGACCTTTGGGTGGTCCCTTCTTTCTTTGGGGATAGCAGGCAGGAAGACAGCCTTGCTGAAATGTGACATGGGATTGGGATCCTACTTGACGTTCTCTTATGTACTCTGTTCTGTTGCAGTATCATGAGACAAAACTGGGTTTTATATTTTGCATTTTCAGATGTGCATAAGAATGCAATTGTTTTCATGAGTTTCAACTAGATAGAATAAAGTTTTACATGGCTCATTCCATGTAATTATTTCTGAGAGCAGCGTATCCTGTGAACAGTCACCTGTTAATTCCCTCAAGCGTATGTTCATAAAACAATGATAATTTTTTTCAGGCATATAGGTAGGAAAAGCTAAATCCAGCTGGGTGCTCCCATTTCCCAGTCTCTCTTACAGGCGTGTGCTAAAGAGCAGACTGCTCACGGTATTGGAAAGTGCTATAGAGCCCTGCTTCTCAGCTGTGGAGTGTGGGTGGGCCCCCTGACCACGGGAGCTGAGGAGGGTCAGGCAGTGAATGCGGCTGCACGTGTAAGCAGGCTGAGAGGCTCTGGATAACTCCTGCTAGCATGCTGGGCCTGCTTGTGGGGAGGATGTGTAACACAGCACCACAGACCAGGTATTTAAAAACAGGAGGTCTGTTTCTCACAGCTGTACAGATACATTTGTTATGGTCATAATAGTATAATCCAGCCCCTAGGTTTTAACATGACATCTGTAGAGACACCTTTCGTAAGTAAGGTCGTGTTTATAGACCTCAGGTGGACATACTTCTGAGGGACCACTGCTCAGTCCATCCCATGCCCTCTTGGCAGCTTTGGCCATGCAGTGCCTGGCATTGGTGGCCTGTGTCCAGTCTCATTGTTTTGCTGCGTCCGAGGACACAGTCTGCTCACGCCAGTATCTGTCTAATTCTTCCCAGGGCAGGTGGCTCGGGAGTTGAGAGGTTTGGACAGAGGATAGCAAAAATGCAGGTCTGCAAAGAGGCAATATTTTTCTTTTGTTTGCTAGGAGGAAGGAAATACTGTGGTTGGCAGTGATTGTCACAGCCTGAGAATTGAGGATCCTTGCAGACGGCCTTGACACTGTACCTGTGTGAAAACCTCATTACTGCATACAGAAAATGAGGTCACGAGTGAAGGTGCAGCCAGCTTGGTTTGGGCAGCTAGGATTGATCAGAGTGCACTAGGGAGCTTGTGGAGGAGGGATGCAGGGAGCACACTGGCCAAGATGCTCACATTGATACTGTGAAGGACTGAATTCCCTCCTTGGATGGTGAGGTGTGTTCTCCTCACACATATCCCCCCCCCCCCAGTGAATGAATGTCAAAGCTCCACCCACCCCCCCCCCCCCCAAACACCGGTAAGACCTGATATACTGGCTCTATTGTTACTGATTTGAAAACAGTTTCAAAAGCCATACATTGGGTCATTTCTTTTGGTACATGCATGGTAGTAACAGACAGGATGCAGACATGTATGTCATTGTAAACATTTAGGCATGTGGGAGGAGCTGGTGGAATCCAAGGGCCAACTGTAGTCCTTCCCTGGGCCAGGCTGCTGTCTGTGCAGTTCTGTTCACACAGATTGGTCGTTCGACAGGGACAGATTCCTGCTCATGCGCAGTTCCGGCACAGGGCTCACTTATGCTCTGCTCTGGAGTGTAGAAAGGTTGTGATAAACCCAGGCGGGCTGCTGTGTGCATGTGTGGCTGGCAGGGAGGGCTGAGCTTCCTCAGCCGTCCTTGTCTCTCTCCCCTCCATAGTGTCTGCATGGTGTCCTGGAAGCACCTGCTTGCTGCCTGCAGGGGTTTCCCAGCTCAGCAAAATAAAGAGCCTCTCACCCCCTGCAAACAGGCACAGCAGGTGTTCTGTTCCCAGGAGCTGAAGTGGAAACACTTGATTCCCCCAAGTTAACCATGAGTCTGTTGGTGTGCGGTCCCTATGCCAACCTGTGTGGGATTGCCTGAGTGGGCACAGTTTGAGGTCCAGCTTCTCCGTCTTGATGAGATCTTTAAAGCCCATACAGTTGGACCTGGTCTTTACTACTGACCCTAATGCCTCTGCCTGCTGACTTTGGACCTAGTTTTGGCTCCTGGCTTATGAGGCAGATACTCAGCCCTGATAGGGCTTTGAGGAGATTGAGTGTTGCTACCAACTACTCAGAAGCCCCGAGTCTGTCTCACTAACTCTTGTCACGATGACAGAGCCAGTGGCACCCGTCACCCTTTGCCAGGCACTGTAAGAGTCTGGCGGCTGTTACCACATGTAGTCCGTAGGCTACTTTAGAGTTCTCTTTCCTCACAGAGGTAAGCAGAGCCCGGACATGTTTCCAGTTCACCTCAGGGGTGAACTGTAGGCTTGATTTCTCTGTTGCTCAGACAGGCTGAGGTGAAAGGATCACCTCCCTCACTGGACTGGAGGGTGCTGTAGCAGGGGGGAGGGGAGGGCCAGTGAGGGTGTGGCACCATGGAACACTGCCTGCTTGCCAGACTGGGATCGAGGATGGCAACTGTGATCCTATATGAGCCAATGCCACCTTCCGTTCAAGGGGGCTTTAAGTGCTGTCTGCCCTGAACTTGCCAGGGTGTCAGAGGTGGCGTAGAGCTTCAGGGACGTGGCAGGGAGAATGTGCTAGCACATTTGTTCATGAGAATGAACAGCACACATGACAGTTGCAGAACCATGTGCTAGAGGGGCCTCAGAGAACCCCGTTTGGCCCCGAGCTCCAGGTCCTGGTCCGATTCCCAGTTCTGTTCAGGTCTATAAGGAGCAGCTAGAGAAAGAACTTCAGAAGTAATTGAGTTCAACAGTCATGAGTATGTGTGTACTCAAGCTTGCTTTCTGTTGGCATTTACATATGTGTTCACTTGAGTATATATGCTCAGCAGCTCTCTCTGGAAATGTACATATGTATATACTCATAAAGACACGCATAAACTCAGGTTATTTACATATGATGAATATGATCATGGATGTTCACTTTCATATGGATGTATATGGACACAGAAACATGTTCATGTATGTTTGTAATCTTACTCTGTTGACATGTACAGATACATATGTATATGAACATGTTCAAATACTTGCTTTCATGTATATATGCACACATAAGCATGTGTGGATGTATTCATGACCCTACTCTGTTAACTTGTGTATGTATGCATATTCATGAACATACATGCGCAGTAGGATTTTTTCATTGGGACCAGTGGCTCCCCAATGTCACTGAGACTTCTTTTTAACTCTGAAAGCTCAGCCGATAGCTTAGGCTTGTTTCTAAAGAGCTCTTATAACTTAAACTAATTCATTTCTATAAATTTGCTTTCAACCTCATGGCTTTATTGCCTTATCTCTGTATTGTCCATCCTGCTTACTCTGTGTCTCCTGGCGTCTCTGCCTTCTTCCCAGCATCCTCTCTGCCCCTAAAATCCTGCCTAGCTGTTGGCCATTCAGCTTTTTATTAACCCAACGAGAGTGACATCTTTACAGTGTACAAAAAGATGATTCCACAGCATGCATGTATGTGTCTGCACGCTTCCTCTGTGTGTATGTTTATGTATGTCTAGTGTGTTATGTATGTCTTTGTGGATGGTGGAGACGGCAGAGGATGGTGGATTGGTGTCTGTACTGGGTTGTGCAGTTCCTTCCCTCAAACTCAAGTCCCCCTGAAACCCTGTGACTCTTTGGGAACAGCACCTTTGAATAAACAACTTGTGTTTATAAATGAACATCAGTATTTGTTAAGTCAAATGAGGTCACTCTAGGACAGGGGAGGTCAAATCTAATAACGTACCCCCAGGGGAAGGTGGCACGGATGAGGACAGCACCCACAAGCCAGGTGCTCCAGATTCCAGGAGTGAGGTGCACCAAGGGGGACCCCGGTAGCGCCTTTATAGAGGGTGAGGCCTCCTGGCCCTTGAGGGTACAGCTCTGCCCTCCAGAAGCAAGAAGACGTTCTGTTATTCACCATCATGTGGGGTGTGAAATGTTAGAACAAGGTGGACCATGGCACAAATGCCGTGGCAGAGACTGGAGACTCAGTTCCAACAGGCCTTCCACCACCCGCAGGCCCTGTCCCTCCGGGAGCTGAGGAGCCCTGAGCAGCTGCAGCGCATGCTCTAGTTTTTGGTGATTCTCTGAGCTTCTTGACAAGCTCTGACTTCTTTTATTACACTCTGGTCTTGTGAAAGCTTACCTGGCTTGGCTAGGTGCCTGAGACCTTACCACTTTGATTCCCAGAAAAATGCTCAGTGATGTGGTCCCTTGAGGCCTGCTGAGGGGTTCAACCTGCTAGGTGGGCGTCCTGCTGAGGGGGTCAGCCTGCTGAGTGAGCAGCCTGCTGAGGGGGTCAGCCTGCTGATGGAGGGGTTCAGCCAGCTGGGTGGGCAGCCTGCTGAGGGGGTCAGCCTGCTGAGTGGGCAGCCTGCTGAGGTGGGTGTCCTGCTGAGGTGGGTGTCCTGCTGAGGTGTTCAGCCTGCTGAAGAAGCAGCTCGCCAAGGGAGGAGCCTTGTTGAGGAAGTGGTTCTGCTTGGAGGCCGGTATGAGGTGCTGCAGGCTTCAGTCAGGGTCCTATGCTCCACCTGGGACTGCTTTCAGTGAGAACACCACTCAGAATGGCAGGAGGGAAGACTGAGCCCACTCCTCTCCAAAGCGTTTGCTTGTTCCTGGTGTCTCTAGTGTCAACCATCAGCGACCATCAGCGACAAGGAGACGGAGGGGCCTTTCTGCTCTCTTCACCTTTCTCCGGAGCGGATGCTGGTACTGGCTCAGGGAAATACTGTTGGACATAAACATTTTTTTTTTGCAGACCACACATCCAACCAGCCCACAGGCTGGACACCGCATTGGCTCTGAGAGCTGAGGATGATGCTGTGTGGGTCCCACGGCACCGGACAATGTCAGCCTGAGCTGGTGCACAGGTTATGTAATTTTCCTAACTCGCAGCATGAGCTATAAGGCAAGAAGGAGACAGACTGACCATTAGTGTGATGTGGCTGCAGACAGCCGAGGTCGCAGGGTGTGTGACTGTTGGTTTTTATGACAGAGCTGCAATGACAGTGAGAACAGGAAGGGCGGCAGCCAGTGCCACCGAAGGCGAGAGGCCATCGTGAACACGGACCAAGAAGACAAGGGGCCGCTGATGGAATATTGATTCCTGGTTTTGTTTGCAGAGTTGTCTGGTTCAGAATCGGGGGTCGGCAGAGCAGCGGATTGGTGGGGCCACCGCTGTGAGGATCTCCAGTACTGCCACGTTGCTGATCTTCTCGGGTCTGGCTGCCCCTCTTTGGTTTCCTTTCCTGTGACACACCCTGCTCAGCTCTCTGTCCTCCTGCCCTGTGCGCCCCCTGCCCTGCCCTCCCCTCCATCCCCTGCCCTGTGCGCCCCCTGTCCTCCCCTCCATCCCCTTCCCTGCATGCCCCCTGCCCTGCCCTCCCCTCCATCCCCTTCCCTGCGTGCCCCCTGCTCTGCCCTCCTTCTCTGGCCCCTTGCTCCTGCAGTTCTTGAGGGTTTGTGATGACATCACTTCCTGCAGCCCCTCTTCCTGCCCAGTGGTTAAGGTGGCTGTGTAACACGGGTGGGGCAGGAGGGTGTTTCCAGCCTTGCACCTTGTTTGGGGACAGTAGTCTCCTCATGACTTGAGCAAAGGTTGTTTACAATAGACCCAGGAGCATATCTGTGAAGGTTCCAGATAGCGAGGAGTTTGGTGTGGAGGCTTAAGGAGATAGCTCAGCGGGCACAGTGCAGACGGCAGATACGGGACTCCAGGGCAAGCTGCCTAGCAAGACAGTCTGAGCTTCCAAGCCCATTGTTCAACCTTGTCTCAGTGAATGAAATGGAGAACAGTCGATGAAGACTGCCCATGCCAAGCCCAACCTCTGTACAACCAGGCATCCATGTGGACGTACAGCTGCACACATGTGCACACACACGTGCACGCTCAACACACATATGCACATGTAAGAAAAGGAAAAGAAATAGAGCAGGTATCAGCACGGGCTTCCGCACCCACTCTGTCCACGCTGCGGCACATAGCTCAGGAACGGCAAGGTCAGAGGTCTTCTGTCCTCCAGGTCTGCTCCTGGTGGCCAGAGTAGACGGGCTTTGGCCAGCCACTGCCCTTCCTGGCTGCCTTAACCTTTACTCCTGCCCACCACAGCCCTAAGTCAGGGGCACAGATGCTGGCCCATGCAAGGTACAGTCAGACAGTAAGGTACAGTCAGACAGTAAGGTACAGTCAGATGGTAAGCAGGCGGGGTGTCCTCCCTGGGCTTCTGAGTCTGGGAGAGTACCTAGGAGGCAGAACTTTCCTGAGCCCTTGGGCTGGTGGGTGGGGGAGCCTGGAGCTGACCGACAGCGGGCATCACCCACTGTAATGGTGGGCTCCTGTGGGCCTAACCGTCCAGAGACGCACCTGGTAAAGACCCCCCTCTTTTCTTCAGCCGTTGCTGTCTGTTCCCACGTTGCTGTGTTTTTGGTATCCTCCTCCTTTCTTCGTGATGGGCTCTGTGGCCCCACACCATCTCTTGCCTACTCTCTTGGCTATTTTTCCTATGCTCCCTTTTCTCCCCACCTTTTCTTTTGAGGATTCTGGCCCTTGCTAGTGCCTTTTCCAGTGGCTGCCTCAGCACTAAGTGCGGAGGGAGACGGATCCTCCCACCCTCCCTTCTCACTCTATTGCTCCACCCTCCAATCCCCTTTACTCCCCCCTGGAGTACTGGGGGAGACATATATCTTAAGGTGACCCTCAGGCCACTAGTTAGTGCGGTGCTGTTGATTAATCCGTGAGTATGCAGGTTGGAGTGTCAGCGTCCCATAGGGACATTAACACAGCATCCTCCAATTTCATCCAAAGCAGCAGCTGGGGCCCAGAGTCGACTGACTGACAATCCCAAGGCACAAAGCAAGACACGAGATGACTTCCACCATTGTTGGACTGCTTTCGGTTGGGAATATGAGTGAAAAATCGAAGGCCACCGTTCCGATGTGCGGCGAACCCTGCTGTGAAGCTAATTGTGTTGCAGAGGCAAATGGTGACTGGCCGTTCTCGTCACTCTTATTAATAACCATTTATTAGCTGTCTGTGGTGAGCAGCCAAGGTCTGAGTCAGCACAGAGAGCTGAGCCTCCCATTTATCCAGCACGGTTTCCAGGGCATCGATTTAAGCCTGTTTTTTATTGTTCCTCTTGTTGAGTTAAGTAGACCTGTGTTTGTACAAATGCTATTTATACACCAGGCAGAAACAGATTGTGTCTGCTCTGCATGCGAAGGACATTCGGGGTGCAGAGCTCTGGACCCCAGACTCATTCCTCCGTTACTGCTTATGCGTCTGTGAGACCAGCGATGCTGTAAGTATACATCCAGGTTTATGTTCATAAAAATCCAGAAAGAATGGTCTCATGCACCCCAGTTGGCACATCCTTTTCCACTTCAGATGTCCTGTGAATCTTTCCTTCTAGAAAAAAGAAGACAGACAAACTCGTGGCCAGCCAGCCAGCCAGACTCTTATTTTTCCTTTCAGAGCCTCTGACTTTGCAGTGGCAAACAATGCTGAGGGTCCTGTCTTCCTTCCTCCCTCCCTCCCTCCTGTTTTCCCTCCCTCCCTCCCTTCTTCCCTCCCTCCCTCCCTCCCTTTCTTTCTCTCTTGCTAAATTTATATAACATTTTTTAAAATGATTTTTAATTAATTAATTATTTATTTATTTTTAAAAAAAGTTTATTAAATTATAAAAGTTTCCATTTCTGCCCCTCCTCCCAACACCCTCCCACTCCCCCCACTCCCTCTCCTCCTCCCTCTCCATCCCTAAGAGCAGTCAGGGTTTCCTGCCCTGTGGGAAGTTCAAGTTCCTCCCCCCTCCCTCCAGGTCCAGGAAGGTGAGGATCCAAACAGACCAGGATCCCAGAAATCCAGTATATGCAGAGGAAACAAGTCCCAGTGTCATTGTCAATGGCTTTTCAGAAAGACCCCGAGCCAGCCACATTCAGAGAATCTGGTTGGATCACGTGCTCATTCAGTCCCAGTCCAATTGGCCTTGGTGAACTCTCATTAGATCAGTCCCCTTGTATCAGTGGGTGAACACACTCCTCACGGTCCTGCCTTTCTTGTTCATGTTCTCCCTCCTTCTGCTCCTCATTTAGACCTTGGGGGCTCAGTCCAGTGCTCCAATGTGGGTCTCTGTCTCAATCTCCATCCATCAACGGGTGAAGGTTCCCTCTGGTCTTGCCTTCTTTGCTCACGTTCTCTTTCCTTCTGCTTCTCGTTTGGACCTAGGCAGTTAAGTCCAGTGCTCCAATGTGGGTCTCTGTCTCTATCTCCATCCATCGCCAGATGAAGGTTCTATGGTGATGCAAAATATTCATCAGTATGGTTATGGGCCAAGGCATACGCAAATCTATCAATGTAATCCATCATATAAATAAACTGAAAGAAAAAAACCATATGATCATTTCATTAGATGCTGAAAAAGCATTTGACAAAATTCAACATCCCTTTATGATAAAGGTGTTGAAGAGATGGGGGATACAAGGATCATACCTAAATATAATAAAAGCTATTTACAGCAAGCCGACAGCTAACATCAAACTGGAGAGAAACTCAAAGCCATTCCATTGAAATCAGGAACATGACAAGGCTGTCCACTCTCCCCATACCTCTTCAATATAGTGCTTGAAGTTCTAGCATTAGCAATACGACAACATAAGGGGATAAAGGGGATTCAAATTGGAAAGGAAGAAGTTAAACTCTCGTTATTTGCAGACGATATGATAGTATACATGAGCGACCCCAAAAACTCTACCAAAGAACTCCTACAGTTGATAAACACCTTTAGTAATGTGGCAGGATACAAGATCAACTCCAAAAAATCAGTTGCCCTCCTATACACAAAGGATAAAGAAGCAGGGAGGGAAATCAGAGAAACTTCACCTTTCACGATAGCCACAAATAGCATAAAATATCTTGGGATAACTCTGACCAAGGAAGTGAAAGACCTATTTGACAAGAACTTTAAGTCTTTGAAGAAAGAAATTGAGGAGGATACCAGAAAATGGAAAGATCTCCCCTGCTCTTGGATTGGGAGGATCAACATAGTAAAAATGGCAATTCTACCAAAAGCAATCTATAGATTCAATGCAATCCCCATCAAAATCCCATCAAACTTCTTCACAGACCTTGAGAGAATAATAATCAATTTTATATGGAAAAACAAAAAACCCAGGATAGCCAAAACAATCTTATATAATAAAGGACTTCTGGAGGTAAAACCATCCCTGACTTCAAACTCTATTACACAGCTACAGTATTGAAAACAGCTTGGTACTGGCATAAGAACAGAGAAGTCGACCTATGGAATCGAATAGAAGACCCAGATATTAACCCAGAAACCTAAAAATGATTTTTAAAATTATTGTTATTATTTATATTCCAACCACAGTTTCTCCTCCCTTCTTGACTCCTAGTCCCTCCTCCTACCTCCCCCTTTGTCCCGCCCCCAACTCCTCTCCTCTCCCATTTCTATTCAGAAAAGGGCAGGCTTCCTATGGCTATCAACCAAACATGGCAAACAAAGTTGCAGCAAGCCTAGACATTTCTGCTTGTATTAAGGCTGGATAGGGCAACCCACTATGAGGAATAGGGTCCCAAAAGCTGGCAAAAGAGTCAGAGACAGACCCTGCTTCCACTGTTAGGAGTCTCGCAAGGGTGCTGTCTTCATTGTTGAAAAGTATCAATCAACATCTGAATGCTTCTGGCTTAGTCACCGCCCCCCCCCCAAATAGCCTCCCCCTACCCGCGTGTGTGTGTGTGTGTGTGTGTGTGTGTGTGTGTGTGTGTGTGTGTGTGTAGATCAACAAACACCTTTTCCATTATTCGGTTCCTCAGCTGTGTCCACCTTTTGTTTTTTAGTTTACTGGCCTAGAACTTTCTAAGCAGGTCGTACTGTGCTAATGTGTTATCTGAAGGCCTTCATGGGCCAGAACCGAGTCTCCCTCCTCTGGGCTCCTCACATCTGTTAATTGGTGAGAAACTATCCTACCTCAGGAAAGGCTGAGGTGGATTTTACAGAAATACAGTTCATTTGTAATTCGGATTTAAAATTTTGACTCCCAAGGCAAGAAATGGGACCATGAGCTTCTATGTTATCCCTATTGGTATTTGGTCCCTCATCCACCATAGCTCCTATGTCCATACCATTGGCTGAGGGGATGCTGCCCCTGCTACACACACCCAGCTTCCCCAGAATGAGATCCCCCTGGGCATCAAGGATTCTCCCAAGGCTCTAATGAAAACCTGCTCCGTAAGGTGCTGAGGTGATCTATATTTCTTGATTAAGCCCTGGGAATCACTCTACACAAACAGCACCAGATCCAGACTTTGGAGAAAGCCTGGCTGACTCATTGGCTGGCCTCATAACCCTGTGGCCTGAGGCAGGATAGGAAGTCCAGGCTTCTTCCGACACCTGTCCAGGCAGAAGCCAGCCCTACGGTCCCCTCCTGCTGCACTTGTGGCCGCCTTAGGGCTGCACATTCTTACTGGTGACATTGTCCTGTGGGGTAGGGGACTGCTCAGGGACAGCCTTTGTGGTCAGGACGCCCTGGGAGGGGACGGCCTAGGCCTGAGCCCACCGACTCAATGTGATTGACAGCCATTTATGAGCGGCAGTCCAGGGAGTTTGCCTAGCTTCCGCATCCTTGGGTAGAGGTGTCTGATATTTACCAGGGATTGCCTGCCCATTAATCCTGTGAAATGAAAGCCCGCAGAGGCGGCGCAGGAGGGAGCCCTTCCTCAGTTCCCTCTGGACCATGGTTTAGTCCCAATTTTACATGCTCCCCATCTGCCATGGTTGCTATTATTAGAATTCCAGCTGTAAAAGGGAAAATACTCATTTTAGGGACAACCCAAATCTCAAGTGTGGAGAGCAGTACTTCTGCAGTATGATGATTGCTCTTGGAGTAGGGGATATTATCTCAGAATTATTTTGAGACTGAAAATGAAGGTCAATAAAAATGTCACTAGTAATAATGAAATTGTTTGCAAATATCTTTTAAAGTAGAGAATTAGTTTCCATATTTACTAGCTGATGGGTTTGATGTGTATAATGATTTTGAAGCTCCATGTGCAGCCAGTCTCCCACACATAACTGAGAAAGAACCTCCCGCAAACCCCACTTCCTAGTATTTTGAAGTAGAAGGCAGGAGTGTAGATAACAGGCTATAGATGAATGTCAGATTCACGGGGTCTCCTTAACACTTTCCCCCAGAGTTGTTTCTAATCCTCTCTAATGTTTTCACATATACATTTCTCTGCTTGCTGTTTCTCATAACATGTTATGAATTGATTACTAGTAAATAATACAACAGTGTAGAACATATGCCAGACAGATGAGGGTTCGAGACCTGTCTGTAGGGTCTGCGCTGTGCAAGTTACAGAGTGCAGAGCCTTTGAGTTACCCTGCAGCAGCAACAATGCTGCACCCTTGAGCTCCTGGGGCTGTTTTCAGGCCAGCTCCTTCCACACCTCCAGGGCAGGTGGCTACTGAGACCCGCCCTTTGCATGCAGCACTTCGGATTCACACCCACTGTGTTCTTCTCCTGAGTCCTGAGATGAGCCATGTACCTTCTCACACTGCCAGCTCTCAGGGGCAGTGAAGATGGGTGTTGATCTTGTGCTTGTCTTCCTGGGGTCCACTTGGCCAGATTCCTCTCCTCTCACAGAGAAAGGCTCCTCCCTCATCCATTAGCCCTTGGATGCGAGACCACCAAAACCAAGAGTGCCCTAAAGGGAGTCCTAAAGAGTGCTCTAAGTGGGATGCACAACTGCAGTGCCAGGCAGCAGGAAAATGGGGTGTGGGGAGTTTAAAGGTAAGAAGCAGTGAAGCCTTTGTTTCTTAAGAAGCTTAGAGCCTGGCTCAGTTGAGTGTAGAGAGCAGGGCTGGGCTGAGGTCTCAGACGCATGGGTCCTGTGGCCTTCCCTTCACACCACTCTGGGCTCTTTTCCAAGGAGGGATAGACCGGTGAGTTTGTGAGTTTCCGGCTTTTGCTTCTTACTTTGTCCTCTGGGTGACTGTATCTCTTTAAGGATCTGGAATCCACGCTTGGGAGTTAGAAGGGTTCTTGCCCAGGGTCAGAGAGAAATGTATATTTGCTGAATCAGCACTGAAAATCCTTGTCTGGGTATGGCAGCCATGTTTCTTGCTCTGGGTTCCACTTGGAGACTAATATCCAGGTCTCTCAGCCAGCCATTAGCTACCCCCTCCTATAGTCACCAAGTGCCTTTTATAGGTTGGATTGTGTCTTGTAGAAAAGACTTTGCAGCCCTAAGCCTGGTCGGTATCCGTGTGACGTTATTTGGATGTAGGGTCTTTGCAGACATAATTAGGCTAAGATAGGCTATACTGCTTTAGCACCAGAACAAAGTATGGGGAGGGTTGTGTGAGGTCATTGAGGGAGAAGGCCACAGGCTGCAGAGGTGGACTCTAGAGGGGCTTCAGTGAGAGACTGGGAACCCTTAGCACACATAAGGCCCCTCAGTTACACACACACACACACACACACGCTCGCACACACACACGCACACACACGCACACACACACACACGCACACACACGGGGTGGAGGGATAAAACCAAATGAAAAGAGTGAATGCCTAAACGGATGAGCTAACTCGCGGCTCCTGTGCCCCCAGGAGATTAGCTAGGCTCCCAGCTTTCCACGCTGACTCTGTGTTCTGGAGGATAACACACAGAAAATCTGGTAAAGACACTCAAAATAGCACCCTCCGACGTCTAGGAAAATACATTCTGCTTGCCTTGTTAAATCTAGCAAAAATCTCCTCCCAAGCTACAGAAACCTGCTCAGCATGCACATTGGTCAGCTGTTGGCCCAGAACTCCGGTTTCCTATAGTTGTGGAAACAAAGTGGCGTAGAGTATGTTTAGTGTGAAGTCACATTTTAGAAACGCTCACTGCAATTGTTCCAATTCTAATAGAAATTCATGACAATTAAACTTATTTTATTTCTGAACTTTGTGACATCCCTTCTATTAACATTTGGCATAATTACTTCTGTCTACCATGGTTTCGTACCCCTGGGGGGGATAAGTAGATGTGCATGCATGTGTATATCTGTGTGTTCTGTGTCTCCGAGAAAATTGTCACTTTACAACACCATATACCCGAGGCTAGTGAGGATCTATTACCAAAAGTTATAAAGACCTCGGAATTATCCCATTCACTGCCAGAAAACATTTTACACAATGTAATGATAGATCCGAGTGAGGCTGTTCAAGGAGCCTTAAGTAGAGACCAGTCCTGTCTCTGTGAGTGACATGCATCCATCACCTGATGTAGGGAGCCGCCAGGATGTGGCCTTGGCCAGATAGTGCCAGCAGTCCTACAGCCTGGAGGTATACATATCCTTTGATGTTGCCCGCCTTAGGCCGGCTGCTCGGAACCTTGTTTTGCATTTCAAGAGACTCGGTCTCCTGACCTGTCCTGTGGCCTTGAGTCCTAGCAGAATGGCATCAACCAATCAGCATTCGAGCCTCTCACCCTAGAAAAGCGGCTGTCTTTGGATTTTTCGCTCTCTCTCTCTCATCCCTTTTCCCCATTCCCCCTTTCAATCAAGGAGCTCTAATAAATTGTGATTGAGAAGGATTCTTGATTTTGTGATCGTCCATTCCTGCTGGTCAGGAAGCGCGTCACAACATGAGTCCTCTTTGAACATCACATCGAGTCAGAAGGAGAAAGCTTCTTGTGTTCTTTGGAGTGAAACTGGGATCCTGGTTTTGTGAGTCGAGGCTGAGGACATGGGGGACAGAGGCCAGGAGTCGCTGGGATGCAGAGGGAGCGAGGGAGTCATGCTGAGTGAGAAGGCAGTTGGGTACACCATTCTGGGTTTGGCACTCAAAAAATTACCTTGACCTTGGAGGCTACTGAGGACTGAAGAGGGGACGTGGAGGAGGGGTTTTCAGTAGTCCTCAGCTCCCTCTGTCCCAGGAGGTCCAGTGGAGGGTAGGAGACTTTTCTTCTTTTACTTATTTTTTTTAAAAACAAATCTTGTACATTCTTTGGGTAATTTCAGAGATGTATTATCCTGAAAATAGCTCAGTGACTATTGTATATGAAATTTCTGGAAATGGAAGGGATGGAAAAATGATTTTGAGACGAGCAGCCTGGGGACAATGGTGGTGGTTCAGACAGACTGAGAGACCCGGCTGACCCTGGTGACCCCGGTGAAGCTGCATGGTGCTGAGCACAAGTCTGCGGCTGTGCATCAAGCTGGGAACCGGGCAGGGGATGAGGTAGAGACCAAAGGGGCTTCGGAAAGGCTTTGTGTGAGCATGTGTGGCCCATGATCACAGCGAGGCTTTGTGTGAGCACATGCGGCCCACAATCATGGTGAGCCTTTGTGTGAGCATGTGTGGCCCACGATCATGGTGAGCCTTTGTGTGAGCATGTGTGGCCCATGATCACAGCGAGGCTTTGTGCGAACATGTGTGGCCCACGATCACAGCGTGACTTTGTGTGAGCATGTGTAGCCCACAATCACGGTGAGCCTTTGTGTGAGCATGTGTGGCCTGAGGGCCGCAACCACATTCTCCATTGCTTCAAGGGACAAAGGTAGAGATTGACCTCTGTGACCTCAAGGTGTGGTGGTACACGCCTTTAGTCCCAATGCCTGGGAGGCAGAGGCAGATTGACCTCTGTGACCTCAAGGTGTGGTAGTACACGCCTTTGGTCCCAATGCCTGGGAGGCAGAGACAGGCAGATCTCTGTGAGTTCAAGGTGTTGTAGCACAGGCCTTTAATCCCAGCGCATGTGCTTGGTAACTTTCTACTGCTGCGTCCCTGCCTACTCCCGAGGCGTCATCTGGGTTGATGGGCAGCGGACCAATCCAAGAGTGACACGTCCGAAGTGAGGACTGTTTCCTTTATAAGGGCTGGGTTCCACTCATTCTGGGTCTCCGCCATGTAAGCTTATGCTCTCCCTCTCAAGACGCATTAAAGCTTTGCTGCAGAAGGATCCTAAGTGTGCCGCGTCGTTCTTGTTGGCGAGACGGTAGCGCGGGACAGTGGCCCATGATCACAGCGAGGCTTTGTGCGAGCATGTGTGACCCACGAGCATGGCGAGGTTTTGTGCGAGCATGCGTGGCCCACAATCACCGTGAGCCTTTGTGTGAGCATGTGTGACCCACAATCGTAGCATTCTCTAAGCCAGCGGAAATAGTAGGCAAATCTAAGGGTTATAGGCAAACATTTCTTTTTTGCACATGGGAAACTGAAGTTGGAAATTTTATGTTCACCTTAATTGGGAGTTTATTATGTAGCACATCACCCTCCATCCACCTGTCCACCCATTCTCGTGGGAATGTGTGGGAGTGACGTGCCATCTGGCCGAGCTCATGTGGTTCTGTAGAGTTCTGTCTCTCCGTGCCTAGCCCCAATCTTTCCATCGTTCTTCTCCAGTTCTTCTTCTTTTGTATAGATTGTCTTACCCTAACTCTTCTAGGATCGTTTAGGCCATAACTGACACGAAGCTGTGGTTCTTGTAGATGTGAAAATCCAATAGCTAATATAAAGGAGATCTCCGAGCGCTCAGGAAGAGGCTGTGGGCGGTCGGGTCCCAACCCCTCGGCCACTGCTCCTGTGAACCCGCCAGAGCCTCTTAGTCTTGATTCTTGTGTCACTTTCAGAGATCAGAGTCCGGACTCCTCCCAAGTGAGGTCACTCTGTGTTTGGGTTTCAGGACTTTGGAGAACCAGCGAATCAGTGTCTGCCTCACTGACTGTGGTGGGGTTATTCTTGGGTTAGGTGCCAGACTCCTCTCTTCCTCCTTTCTCCCTTGATCACTCGTCACCCGCATAGTTTTCCTCCTCCAGAGCAGAGTCTGGTCTTCGCTCCCCAACAGAGTGCCAGCTTTTCTGCTGGAGGTTCCCCTGAGACCTGGGGACTGGGGATGGGCAGAACCACAGTGAGGCCTCTCCTCTGCCTGAGGCGCCTTCTCCTTTCCTATGTCCCGAAGGTCCCCGTGTGTTCTGCATTCCTCTGTGTCCCACACCGGTCATGACTTCCGCTTGTCAGACCTTCTTTAATTGTGACCTTGTGCAGTTCACAGGCTCCAGTTCCGGGCCCATCTCTCAGATCCTCACCTGACACTGTGTGGTGGTTTGGTGTCCCTGTCTTCAGGGTAAGCACAGGTGACAGCTGTATGGAGAGCAGGAACCTCCTAGTCTGGTGAAGCCCCCAAAGGCTTCACTTCACAGCTCTCTGCCATCAGAAGCATATGTCATCTGGGCAGTGCTGAAGTGGTCCCCAGATAGTGACCCATTTAATCCTACAAGGAAATGTTTTATTACCCTTCTTTCACAAATAAAGAATGTGAGGTCAAGAGTGGTTAAATGATTGGCCAAAATCATCCAGTTTATCAGTTCTGGAGCCACATTGTGAAGTCAGGGATATTATCCTTAGTGGTGACGGAACTGTGTGATCCGTTCCTCTCCCTTCAGCCCCCATGAGCCTTTGCAGTGATGCCCTGTGTGTGGTCCATTCCTCACTGTAGCCCCCAGAATCCTTAGCGGTGACGGCCCTGTGTGTGGTCCGTTCCTCTCACTGCAGCCCCCATGAGCCTCCCCAGCCAGCAGCTTGTCCTAGTTCTACATCATGCTTTGCCTCATGTAACACAAATAATAAAAACCCAGAGACAGGTACCGGGGTTCAACCTGAGAACCAGAAAAGCAAAGCAGACAAGTCATTAGAGAAGTCTTACCGTTCCGAAGGCTGGGTGACCACAGCCTAAGCAGCCTGAGCCTCTCTCCTCTCATTTTATATTTCCTCTAGTGCCTGGATTAAAGGTGTGTGACTCCTTAGTACTGGGATTAAAGGGGAGGCACCACCACATGGATTTGTTTCTGCATTGATCTTGCGTATCCCAAGGTGGCCTTGAACTCACAGAGATCCATCTCCCTGTTTCCCGAGTCCTGGAATTAGAGGTGTGTGCCACCACTGCCTGACCTCTAGTGACTCAAACTTTGCCCTTCTGATCTTTAGGCAAGCTTTATTTACGAAAACATAAATAGGCTATCAATATAGCCTCCTGTCTCCCTAACTTCATGTCTTCTCTTGGCACTGCCCTTCCCTGCACCTTGGCATCACACCTCACCCCTGTGATGGCTAATCTTGGCTGCCAACTTGTCTAGATTTGGAGTCAATTAAGAGACAGGTCTCCAGAGTAAGGCTTTGGTGAGCTGGGTAGATTAAAGTCATGTCTGTGAGGGATTTTCCAATTACATTTGCTGAGGTAGGAAGACACACCTAAATGTGCCCAGTGCCTTCCGTCAGCAACCCGCCTAAGTAGAGGGCAGAGGGCAGAGGGCAGACGCTTTGGCTTCTGGCCCACTTGGCCTTCTCGTCTCTCTAGCTAGTTCATCCCCGACCCTATGGCTACCATCCACCCTTGAATGCCGTCAGAACCCAGGTTCTTTGCACCTCAGTGAACTGAAGACCAGAGAATCCCCAGGAATCCTCGTGTACCTTCGGCTGTACGGGAAACCACTGAGGCATGACCCTTGCTGGCCTAGCAGCTCCAGCAGTGGGGACAAACATTGGATGGTCTAGACCACGTCCTGAAAGCCAATCTCACGTGCAGCCCCTTGAATTATATGTTTCCTTAGACAGCCCCGACTGACACATCTCCTCTGTGAGTTTTCATCTAAGCAGATATGACTGTGAGCCTCAGAATAGGGCACTTAGAGTACTTGGGAGTTGGTTCCTAATTTTTCACAGTGTCCAGCATACATCAGAATGTGGATGGATAGAGAAGAAATTATCTTTTTTTACCAATTTTGCAGAGGGTGATAAGAAGTTGTAGTTGTGTCTGTAAAGTGAAGTGGAAAATGAAGGCAATTGTGTGGATAATTCAAAAAGAGAAACACTTTTTTTGGGGGGGACTCGGTTATGTAGATTTATCTGATGGGAATTTAAAATCATAATTAGCCAATGACAGGCCTGAGTGCTCTTTTTTCTCCGAGTGGGTCAGAGAGCCCGAGCCTGCAGCTCTGCTCTCACTGTGGCCCGTAGGCCCATGGGATGCGCGCAGTTCTCTGTGCTCCGGTTTTTCCCTGGACTGATGTAGCTGGGCTGGCCTGGGTTACATAATCAGCCTTTTAGTTTGTGTCATTTGATACTTCAGTTCTCAGAGCTTCAGGTCTTAGCATTCAGACGTTCCCCCTGAGCGCTCCATATTCGGTGAGGCTGTCAGCTCTGAAGGTCTATGCCTTGCATCCTTGGCTGTTATGTGTAGGGGTAGATCTGGAGTGTCCAAATAAGCGTTGTGAGTGATGGGTGGGTAAAGGAGCCCACAAACACCAATCTGTTTTCTAAAAGTACCCATACCCTTCCAGCTGCTTCTCCGGGCCCTCCTAAATGCCTGATCTACTACGTGGAAAGGGCCTGAGATGATCCTAAAGGAAGCCCAGAGGTGCTCACAGACACACCTCCTCCATCTTTCCCAGCTGAAAGTAGCTCTGAGAGAATGGAGAGTGGGGGCCTCGCTAGGATGCTTTTGGGTTTAGCCAAGAAGCTAATGATGTGGGGGTTGACCCCTCCTCCTGGTACAGGTGGTTAGACTCCTCTTTTAGTTGTTTGTGTTGTAGAGAAAGAGTATTAGGAAGGCCCCAGTGTTCGTTAACTTCATGTGTTATGCACCCACACAGATCAATGCTTGGATCAATCTGAAAGGTGATTACATTGTAGGCAGTAATTGATGAGATGCCCATGGGCCGTGAGATACTGTCACAATGAAGAAAACGGTAGAATGTCAGTGCCAGCAGCTCACCACCCAGGTGCTGCTTGAGTCTGCCTGGTCCTGGAGATGCTCTGGGAAGACCATGGTGGCCCATCCAGCGCAAGTGATTCCTTTCGGTTATGCGGCAGGATCTCCGGGATCTTCTAAGGTCTGAAATGAGACAAACACAAGGTTTAAGATTCTGCTCAAGCGTCTCCAGCAGCCAGCCCTGTTGGAGGCATCGAAGCAAAGATGGTGAGTCAGCATGCCGAGAAACACTGGGGATAAATCTGGAGACTGCCTCAGCCGGCATGAAATTCAGCAGTTGCTCCTGAAGTCTTAGTGACCTGGTTTCATCCAAGTTAAAACACCAAGGAGAAAGTGGAAAGGCTGTAAACTCTGGAGTCATGGTTGTCCCGGTGGGCTTCTGAGATCAGTCAACCAGCTATAGCGTTGAAGAGGCTCTGTCTTGCCCTGTTCAGATGTGCAGTGATTCTGCTTGAAGCATAGCCATGTGTTTCTGAATAGCGCCGCAAAGCATCATTTAAATGTGGAAATGAACTAGATGAAAACGCGATGTGTACCTCTCTCCAGCACTGCCGTCTCCACTAGAGATATGCACAGGTGTGTCAGGGGCACGCTGACCAGGGTGTTGCCACTGTTGGGTGAAGATGCTGCTGGAGCCAATGCCCTAAGATTTGTGAATGTGGATGTGTCAACGTCTCCATGCTAGGACATAAAGTCCTTTGTGTATACTCCTAGGAGTGGTAGAGCTGGATCAAATATTAATTCTATTTCCAGTGCTTTGAGAAATCTCCATGTTGACTTCTAAGGTGGTTGTACTTCCACCAACAGGATATAAGGGGTCGCCTTTCCCCATGTGCCAGCATCTTTTGTCCTTTATATTCCTGATGATGACCTTTTTGAAGGGGTGAGATAGAACCTTAAAGTAAATGCAAACAATTTGATTCCTGCCCAAGTGCAAAAGGTGTATATGTACACATCACCCTTCATGATGTAGCCGCGTTCCTGTTTGTCACATGTATTCTTAAATATATTTCATCCTTCTTACATTCTCTTGCTACTCCATGTCACCTAAATGTCTACCAATACCATGTGATACCCCACAGAGTGATGAGCCCTCCTGAATCCTCTGTACCATACAGCCACAAACATTTACTCATTGAAACCCCATGGTTCTGAAAATTGGCTGTAGACTTCTGGTCTCTGCTGCTTTTGGCTGGCCTTATTTAGGTTCACTAGAAACCTGCTCTCATTCTCCCCCAGGGGAAACAGACCATAGAGAAGCTGGACCATGGTGGTGCAGGTCAGAATGTTGTAAAGAACAGCAGAAACTAAGAAGCCTTGTGCAGCTCCCCTGGTAGCAGGAATGTGTTCTGCTGCTGGAACAAATCACACAGCCGAGTCTCAGTGAGCATGTGACCGCTTTGTCATGTTGGGGACAGGGTAAAATGATGGAGTGAGTGATCCAGTCACTGCAGCCCCTGTGGAGAACACCAGATCTTGTTCTGCATATTCCAATCTCACCCTGTAACTTTCTTCTTCCCTCCTCCACGCTGTAGTCCTGTCGATTCCCAGCCTCAACTGCTGTCCCTCAGAGTTCTCTGTTCTTTACACAGCCCCCCATAGTCCATTCAGCCAGGGTGATCCACCACTGATCTAACAGAAAGCAAAACAGACTTATGCTATCCATTACCTAATATATGCATCGTGTTCTCGTCACACTTAGGTGGGACAACTATTTTGCAGTCTTGGGGTAGAGTGGATGGCATCTGGTTTCTGCCTGACCACTGATGGCATACTGGGGAGCTCCCTGCCTTCTCTCTGATGTCTTCTTGAACTCTCTGTGTCTTTTGAGTTCTTCTGGATCCATCCCTTTGCTCTCTTGCAATCCTTGCTATTTATTCTTGCCTTGGACCTTTCTGAACAGGTCTCCCAAGCTGTATTTTGATAGGCTGCATCTTCCCAAAGAAGTTTAAAGCGGACATCACTTTCTAGCTTTCTTTGCATCATCTTGGTTTCATCTTGATAGTTCCTCTTTTCAATCACGGATCGATTATTGTCTATTTCTTCTCATTCTAATAACATAAAAGCAAGTGTGCCCAGTTTCTCATGGGATGTCTTGCAACACAAACACCTGGTGCACAGACTGAACAAATGCTCAGGCTTTCTGTTAGTACCTATACCACATTTTATCCTATCATTAATGCACCTTTTAAAATACACTGTTTTAGCATGGGGGCACGTGTCTGTGATCACATCACTCAAGAAGCCAAAGGTAGAGAATATTGAGCCTTGGATGTATAATGTTACCATGTTTCATTAAAAAAAATAGTATTTTAAGTGAATGTGTTGCTGCAAGGCAGGATATCGTTTAGTAGTCTCTATTCTGTGGATTAAAACCCGAGTCAAAGGACGCAGCGGGGGATGAATTCAGAGCGAGGCATAACCTAACACCTGAGGGCACTCCACGAAGAGCGTGGGGAGAGAGCCAGAAAGATCAGCTGTCTCTGTTCACTGACTTACAGCCTTCTGAAGGAAGCTTCATAGATATTTTATGCATTAAAGATTGAGAGCGAGAGTAGATTTAATTGGTCTGCGGCCCAGTGTAGACAGGTGTTCAATGAATGCTGGCCTTTGCAAAACTGGTTCTAGGTTCTGACGTGAGGTGCCTTTGAAAAACATGGTGCATTAAAATTCTAAACAGAATTTTACTTCTATAATAGAAATGAAAATGGGATAACTTTTGAAGTGATAAAAATGCTTTGCCAATGTAAGAATTTGGTATTTACCTATATTCTCAGCATTGAGGTTTGAAGGCAGGAGGGTATTGAGTTCAAAAGCACCTTGAGCATTGGCACATAGGCAGACATGTTGATTAATGGAATTGACTTGAAGACCCAGACATAAATCCACACACCTATGGACACCAGAAGTTTTTTTTTTTTTCATAAAGAGGTCAGAAATATTCACTGACCAAAAGAAAGCATCTTCAACAAATGGTGCTGGTATAACTGAGTATCTGTATATAGAAAATGAATAAAGATCCATATTTATTACCCTGCATGAAAATCAACTCCAAGTGGATCAAAGACCTCAACATAAAACCAGACATGATCATTCTGACAGAAGAGAAAGTGGGGCACAGGAACATACTTGTGAACAGAACACTGAAAATGCAGGCACTGAGATCAGCAATTAATAAATGTGACCTCATGAAATTGAAAATATTCCATATAGCAAAGGGCACCATCATTCAGACAAAGCAGCATCCTACAGAATGGAAAAGATTTTTTTTTTACTAACTACACATCTGAATGAGAACAGATACCCAAAATATGTAAAGAATTTTAAAAACTGGATATTAACAAAACAAACAACCTAATTAAAAAAATGGGGTACAGGTCAGGAATATCAAATGGCTGAGAAACATTTAAAGTAATGTTCAACATCTTTAGCCATCAGGGAAATGCAAGTAAAAACCACTTTGAGATTTCATTTTATATCAGTCAGAATGACTGTGATCAATGAAACAAATGACAGAACATGCTGGTGAGCATGTGGAGTAAGGGGAACACTCATCCATTGATGGGAGGAGTGCAAACTTCTACATCCACTTTGAAAGCCAGTGTGGCAGTTTCTCAGGAAGCTTCTTATGTACCTACCTCAAGATTCAACTTCCTGCTCTCTGGTGTACACACCGAGGACATCTCATTGACCTACAGAGTCGCTTTTCTTCTCAATAATTACAAGCATGTCTGAATGATGGTGCCCTTTGCTATATAGAATATTTTCAATATTTAAGGAATTTTATTCTTTGCCTAAGAATGTGATGAGGTAGATGACAGCCACTTCTGCCTCAGGTTGAGCATGTGGAATTTTTCTTCCTAGGCCCTATGTAGATCCCCAAGAGCCCGTCTTTCATATTATTGTTTTAATTTGACTTCAGCAGCAGCAGTAACAGTGGTTCCAGAGGCACAAGGACGCACATTTTAGACCCGGGAGAGGGGCTCTGAGGTTGGGAGAGCTTCCGGGGCTGGGCTTAGCAGCTGGTCAAGGAAGGGCCTCTGACTTCAGACAACGAGGCTGTTTCTCTGCGGTGAAACTGATGGTTGTCCTGGCTGTGATTAAACCGTGATGGCTGCTCATGAATACCGAGAAGCAGCCCCAACTTAGCAGCTTCCTAGTGCTAAGGGAGGTCGGGGATTTATGAGACATTCCCTGGGATCAAATCAAGAGGGTTGGAACCCTACTGTGGGTCTCACTGGGCCACTGTCACAGCGTTGGTGGAGCTGACCCCTTGGAAAGTTGGGGTGGAGGCCGCCTATCCCCTCATCTCTCTCAGCTTCTCGGAGAAGCCCGCATTTCTTGGGTCATGCACTTTGTCCACGTGGATCCAGTCCCAGTCAGGCCCCTCCGCATAGACACGGGCTCCCCCTGTGCCGAGGGTCCTGAAGAGAGCTCACCCTTGCTCAGTGTGAGCAGGGGTCCACAGTGCTTGCCTCTCACATCTGATCTGAATTTTAGAAAAACAGAACAAGTAAAGGTGTGAGATGCTCTCTTCAGCTTCAAAGCTTTTCTTACAGGTGACTTCTGATAACTGTCATTAGAAGGAAATAGGTATAGTTTGGAAAAAAAAACCTTGTCATATCTGAGGGCCTCCATTTCCTCTGCTTTGCTGATGGCTAATATGAACCTCAGTATTGGGAGCAGGTGTCATCACAGAATCCATGGCCTGCGGCTCTTCACGCTTGACCCCCACAGTGCTGCTATCCTCCCAGTGACATTAGCACAGGCACAGGGCAACACTTCGCAAATCCGAAGATTTCCTCTGGGGGGAAATCACTACAGTGGTAACAGCCACTTCCCAGTCTCAACAGGGCAGCCGTTTCTTGCGTTTTTTGTCCCCAGTCGCCTGCCTCTGTCCCCCAGTGCTCACCCTCCTCTAGGCTCTGCAAACCATAAACCATGGCTCTGAGCTGTATGGATGGAGTAGAAGTCATGGCTTCCCGAAATCCCCAGTCAACAAACTTATGTGTGGTTTCAGATTCTGGTTTATATTTATGCTTCTCCGACACCCATTCCCAGCACTGCCCCCAGTCCTGACTTCCCATGCAAGGGCTGACTCCGCAAATGGCCTGAGGGAGGAATGTCTGCAGAGGAGCTTGCAGAGATAGGCATCGCTTACTTGTCTACACAGGGACCTCAGAGTTCACACTCACTGGGCTCTGTGGTGATAACAACAGTCACAGCAAGCCCCAGGGCCTTCCTCGGGCTCCTGGGGGGCTGCACTGCATCCTCAGAGGCTGAGAAGCCCTAAAGGAGGGAAGAACAAGGATGGCTGAGAGAGGACAGCCTCCCTCCCCCAGGGCTGACCAGTTCTGAGGCCCTGCAGCAATCTAAGACGCTACGCCCTCAGCATAGCAGCCTTCTAGAACATGTCTTGATATGTTCACATGAACGTGCGCTATCCAGGCTTGATAAAAAGCATCAGGGCCGATCCTAGGGTCTCGCAGGGCACCAACATGGGCACCTGCACAGGGAACACTGTGATGGAGGTCAGGCCAAAGGAAAAACCCCCATGCCAGTTGGGAAGAACGTCCTCTTGTGCGAAGTAGTCTCTTCTTCATTTTGAAGATTGAGTGTACTTCCACCTTTCCTTGGAGGACAGGGGAGTTCATATGCAGGGTAAATAAGTTCAAAGGACAGAGATGGGAGGGTGTGTGCATATGTGCTCATGAGCATAGATGTTTGCATGAGCATGCATATGTATACAAGTGAGCCCTTGAGTGTGTATATGGATATTTCATGGTTATGCAAATGTGTATGCACAAATGCATTGGAGTGCATGCACATGGGTTTTCCCAAGCATGTATGTATGTGTGAGTGTGTGAGTATGTGTCCATAGACATGTGTGCTCCTGAGCATCTGTGCACAGAAGTGCGTGTGTTACGTGGTTGTACACACGAATGCACTTGAATGTCTATGTACATGGATATTGAATGGTTATGCATGTTTGTGTGCGTGGTATGTCTGTGAAACAAAAACAAACTCAGAGGGCAGCTCTGTAAAAGGTGGAGCTTTCACCTACGTGAGGCCCAGGCTAGGGGAGACTGGGGAGTCAGGCTGGTCTCACGGGGCTCCTGCTGCCTTCAGCAATAGCTAGAGAGCTGGAAAAGTGTACTTAGAGAGGGAGACATAGTTGGCAAGGGGGCAGAGTGACTAGTGCCCATTGCCGACTTAATATTTCAGATGAGATGTTACAAAACTTGAAATAAGGGCTGGCATGAAGGGACAGATGGAGCAGAGACCTGCCCGACCTCCTGTCAGTAGAGCCTATGGATGTCTCAGCTGCCCCCATGGGCTCACATACATCTCAGCATCTAAATAAGCTCCCAAAGAAATATGAGAGCCAACGCATGTGTGTGCACTGGGCTGTGCCTGTTCCCACTGAGCAGGCAAGCCTGATTTGTGCTCATGAGATATTTAGGAGTGAACTTCCAATTCTCTCACATCCTTCCCGCCCCACTGTGTTGAGCTGGGTGCACTCATTTCTGAACGCAGGGCAGCTTTCAGAATCGTTGCTTTTCTCACTCAAGGTCCTCATCGACCCATCGCTGCTATATCTGAAGGTTTAAATTTGACAAGATCTGTGTGCACACAGGTGTAGACAAAGACTGAGATAATATCGGGGCTTGAGCAATGCTCGTACATTTGATTGAATGACTGAGCAAGGGATGAAGCACTTGTGATCAGAGTCACTAAGGAGGTCCTGCCCTGGGGAAGGGGCACCTCTGCCTCACAGTGTGAGGAAGGGTAGTGTTTATCTCCAGGCTCTCTGGGGCCCAGTTGTATAAGGTATTCTATGGCCCTCTGACCATCATACCTGTTTGTTTGCAGACATTATCATCCCCAGGTGAGAGGGCGCTGAGCATCCCATGCTCCAGTAAGCTGTGCCCTGGGTGTGGAAGACTGGAGCCCTCAGCCACTTCTGCAGAGAGGTCCCATTCCCGGCACAGCTCTCGTGACTCCACTGCTTTCAGAAGTGACAGGAAGGCTGAGCTCTGCATAACGGTGCTGGGAGACCAGATGTAAATCACACATCTGAGCAGAGATGGAGCAGACGAAGTCGACCAAAAGGCTGAAAGGAAATTCCCTGGTGCCGGAAAAGGCTGAGCTTGTCCAGGGAGCAGGGAAGAGAGGCACGCATCCAGGATCTACCCAGCTGTGGGCACAAACGCCAGGCATCTGCAGAAAACAGGCAAGACCCCGTGACAGGGAGCACCGACCTGGGCATGCCCGACTGCCAACAGAATCTCTTTATTCTTTATTTTTTCAAAAGAAGAAACTAATTTTTTTTATAGATTTTTCATTCTCCCAGTGACCAACAAGCCACCAGGACTGGGTGTTCAGAGGATTTGCTTTTGTCTTTTGAACATGACTCTGGTCTTCCTTGCTGATAGTTGAACGTTAAGTGCTGCACCCTAGGTGGGTGAGAGTTTAAACTGCTCAAATACGTGTGAACTAACAGGAAAGTGGACCACGACTAGTTGACAGCGGTGGAGGTTCGGAAGCATGATCCAGACTTTCTTTGGTCATCTTTCCATAAACATATGGCATCTTCATCCCCTCCTTCCGTATTTGAGCTGTATGTCATTGAAACAAACAAACAAACAAACAAAATCACCAGAATGGGTGTCGTATTCCTTACCCCAGGCTTTAAAAAAAGAAAAAACCTATGGCTTTGAGTATCCATCCCTGGGACGCTGCTGTGGTTTGGGTACGAAGTGTCCATCACAGGCTCCTGTTTGGAATGCTCTGCCTTCAGCCGCTGACGTTAGTTTGGAAGCTTAGGCTGTGGGTCTGAGTTGAGACAGTGGCTCACTTCGGGGAGTACCTTATCCCTAACCACTTCCTGTTTTCTGAACCACCATTCAAGTGTCCTTTCTGTTGCTGTGATAGAAACACTTTGACCAAAGCAGGTTAGAGTCCAGGAGGGTTTTTTTTTTTGGCTTACACAGATCACAGTCCATCATATGGGAAGCTGTTCAGGAACTCAAAGAAAAAAACTCATTGTTGCCTTGCTTTCTTTCCTTATACAGCCCAAGACCAACTACATAGGGTTGGTACTACCCGCAACAGACTGGACCCCTAGATTAATTAGCAATGAATTGCCCCTGCCCCCGGCCAATCTGATGTAGGCAATCCCTCAGTTGAGGCTTTCCTCCCAGATTACTCTAGACTGTCAAATTGACAGCTAAGGCTAACTAGGGTATCTACCACAATGTGAACTGAGCTATCCAGCCGTGCCTTCCCTCCTGGGACTCTAAAAACAGGAGCCAAAGCGGATTTCCTTTTTTTTTAAAAAAATTTATTATTTATTTTTATTTATGTGCATTGGTGTTTTGCCATGGGGTTAGGGTCCCCTGGAACTGGAATTGCAGACAGTTGTGAGCTGTCATGTGGGTGCTGGGAATTGAACCTGGGTCCTCTGGAAGAGCAGTCAATGCTCTTAACCACTGACCCATCTCTCCAGCCCCACCAAAGCGGATTTCTTTAAACTGTTTCTGTCGGGTGGTTTGTGACAGTGGCACCTGCTCTGGGAACCTGAAATTGCTCATTGAAGGGGCCCACGCAGAGAGGACCGAACTGCCAGCTCTATGATACCCTGTGTTAGAGCCCAGCCCAACTGAGCTGTCCCAGCTGTCACTGTGTGGAGCTGAGCCCAGCTTTCCTGCTGAGCCCTGTCCAAACAAGAGCAAATGAGTGAAAAAACAGACAATTCTGCTTCAGCTCGTTCAGCTTTGGCGTATAGATCACCCGGCACCAGAGAGCCGGACCAGATGTCTGAATGAGGCCCGGGATACAGAGCCTAGATGTCACAGTTATTTTTAGATGCGTTGTTAGCGAGGTGGAGACTGCATGGCCTTGGTGGTCGGACTGTCAAGGTTGAAGCTCAGGCTCCATGTCTGTCGGGGAAGCAGCACCTGTCCTGTGCTGTGCACACTAAGTCGGGCTGTGCAGTGGCTGCCAGGGCCTCCAGTGACATCCTAGGTAGAGAGTACTCAGTTTTCTCCCTGAATTCTACCTTGAGGAGGTCAGCAGGTTTACGATAGCTGGAAAGCGACTGGAGTTTGTGTGGGAATCCTTGTTACAGGCCCTTATAGAAGGGCCCCTAAGGATGAGAGAGAAAACGTTTTTCCTAAGCTTTCCGTTTCTTCAAAGTCAATTTGCACGAGTCACCCTTCAGCAAGAGAAAGCACAGATAAAATGTGGCAGCAAAGGTGCCCGAGAAAGAATCTTGACAGAAGCACTTCCCGAGGGGGAGGGCGTCTCTAGCCGACCCAGGACACACGCAGGTGCCACTTATTTTCCAGCCTGTGCTATTTAACGAGTGTCTTCCCAGTGATGAGAAATAGTGGCCCTCATCCCACACACTGGCTGGCAGAGGGCATTTTCCCCATTGGTGTTAAGTGTGCCCTGGATTTTTAGTGGGGTGGGACCCAAAGCCAGCACCTGAGGTCCCAGTGTCAAGGACACATGGTGCCAGCATCTTGACACCTGGACAAGATATATCTGGGAATCATCTCTTTACCATGACAGAGATCTCATTTCCTTAGCGAGCTGGTCAGTTAGCCCGGTGCTGGGAGACAGTAGATACAAGCATCCTTGCTGCCTGTCCACGTTCGGAAGCCTACTGTTTCTGTCTTCTTTGGTGGTGACAAGGAATCAATATGGTTTTGGCTGAGGCTATGGTAACATCACAGCCTGGGAGGAAGATGTGGCTTCCTGCCATGAACTGTCATACCTCACATTCAGATATTCACTAAACATTCTGTCCATCTTCCTAAAGATGGGCCTTTGGAGCATGAGGTCTCTGTCGGACGGATTCACACGGGCGTCTGTGCTGGCCTGCAATCCTCTCGTGTTGTCAGTGAGCAGACACTCTGAGTGGCCTTTAGAGGTAGGCATGGAGTTCTCTGCTTCATTAGGAAAAGAGAGCAAGGCTGTTTGAAATACAGCATTCTCAAAGGGCCGGCTAGGAGGGCCAGCCGCAGGTTGAAATGGCAGCTACTCAGATGAAAGGTTCATGTTCTCGTCGATAAACTTCTCTGGACACTGTCAGTTCTTGGGATTTCTTTGCTTCAGGACTTCTAAGAACCTCTAAAATCCAGTGGGATTCTCCAGAAAGCATGTCATAGTCACATGATTCCAGCCTTCTGGAACCCATTTCCAGGAGTCGGTAGGGAGGCTGAGGCCATGCTCTGTATCAGCTGAGAAGCTCTGCTACCTAGGTCAGAATTTCTGTGGGATTTAAGAGAAGGGGAAGCTTAGTGTTGGCCTCTCTGACTTATCCCTGCTGCTCTCAGGAGTTGTCCTACCCAGATGTGAGTGCTTGGAAGACCTCAGCCTGATTAATGGGTCCCTCTCTTTGTCTCTCCATCAGAAATTTCCACCGTCTGTGACGTAGACTCTGGATGTGCCAACCAGTTACTTCCTGAGACGATGAAGGCACCACCCCTGCGACCGTGACTATTGTGTCTCTGCGGCTGTTTTTGTCTGTCTTGATACATGGGGAGTCCCTGGAGAGTTTCACCCCAAAGATTTCCCTATGCTCATCCACAGACTCAGGAGTACCCTGCTTTGGTCTGAGTGTTAGGATAGGTTCTTTAGCAAATTGCTTATGTAAGGGGACAGAGAGTGCTTGCTTTCAACTGTGCTCGTCATGTGACATCTCCTCCTGCTGCTCATTGGCCTCTGATACTTCAGTACAGAGGGGACACAGGCAATGGGTACACATTCAGATGGAACATTTGGCCCTGGCTTCTTGGTTTCCCCAGACTCGATGGAGCACATATACTCTGTAGGTGATCTTTGAACACATTAACATTTGCTACTTTTTCTCCTCCTTGACAATTCTGTGTCATCTCATCCGAATAGTGAAGATTGACTGTGAACCTACGTCCCAGAGCTTGGGACTTGACTCCAGCTGTTGTACAGTGCCTACGAGTGGGTGTGGGTAAAGAGAAGATGGCGGTGATGTGTCTGTCGATGGCGTGACCCTGAGAGAACTCAGTGAGAGAGGAGCAAGTACCGAAACCCTTGATCACCAAGCAATGGTTTTCAGATATCTTGTTCTGGAAGTGGTGGGGCTCTGAAGCAAGTCTGAGTGACCAGCCTTCGAGGTCCTTAGGGAGGTGACCCAAGCCATTTCTTCTTTGTTCCTTCTCAGCTGCTGTTGAGAGACCTGTGGATGCTGAAGCTAGCGATGCCAGAGCTATCTTGCCTTATCCAATTCCCTCTGCCCTGTTCAAATAAGAACAGATGCCACTTGGAAAAAATGCACCAAAGCTGGGAACATGGCATTGAGTTATTGAATTGTTTTGATGGGATCCAGAGCTTAATATAGTCACACATGGCAGCCAGAGCTTCAATTTCATCTGGCTTTTTATTAGCTTTGGAGTGAACTATAGCAGAACTTCTTCCTGTACTGGGGACTGACTGGTCCTGGGCCCCAAGAGTCATTTGGCCATCTGTGACCCTGGCAGATATTCCAGGTGAGGTTGATTGGAGCTACCCTGGGCTAAGAGTCCTGCCGACCTCTTCCAGCTAACCTGAAGTCAGCCTTTAATCTCTCTCTCAATCTCTCTCTCTCTCTCTCTCTCTCTCTCTCTCTCTCTCTTCCCCCCTCCCTTCCTCCCTCCATATCTGCATGTTCCATGTCATGAATTATCTCTAGTTGTCTCCATAGGGGGGTCAGGAGCTGGGGAGGTCTGAGGTTTGACCCTGCGTACAGGCTCATATGTCAGTCTATCACAGTTCCACAGATGCTGATAGAAGACACATATTAATTGTTTAGAGAAAAAGGCATTTACGAAGCAAAGCACAGCTGTTCTCCTTGCTCTCAAGCCCCATGAGGATAAGGTAGATAGGTCCATGTGGATGCCCACATACTCAGTGGGTATGTGGTAGCCGAGGAAAGAAGTTCAGGCACCTGGGTCATTTAATAATGGGCCTGTGTACATCCGCCCTTTCGTCTAGAGGGAGGTGTTAGTCCCATCTGGGGGCCTCTCGATCTGGGTGCCATGGACCTGTGGGCCTAATGCTTCTGTGCAGGACTCTTCTGTGCATAAACGGATGTTGGCAGCATCCCCTGACTCTACCCAATGGGTGCTTCCTATACTCAAACATGGATTGTTCCTTCATAGTAAGTATACATATTCCTGAGAAGAATGGACAATATCAGAACAAGGGACAACCAAGTTCTACGGCTCACTGGTGGACCTGGACAGAGGTGAACCGTATCATACCTTCATGGGTTGAACAACCATACCCCAGGCTACTCGTTTTTTTTTTGTTTTTTTGTTTTTTTTTTTTTTTTTTGCTGTTGAAGATGAAAGGAGCATAACTCACAAGATGTTTGCTTTTCCTTGTGATCGAGACCTTCCTATCAGTACCCCATTACTTAGGTTAGGGTTAGAGATTAAACCAGGGGCTAATTTGGTGACATGATATGTTAACACTCACCTATCCGCTGAACATTGTCATCCTACAAGTTCCTAAGATGTAAGAATAAGTCTGATATCTGTAACAATATGACTATCCTTGAAGCTATGAGTGGTATATTTTGAGGTTGGCTGATTGCTTCTTGGATATTACCAGTCTGTTTGTTACTGGAGCAAAGCACATGCTCTCTTTTTGTCGAGGGCAGTAGGGCATAACCCGAGGTACTATGGATCCTGGCCAAGGTGGTGAAGTGGCTTGGTGGCCCTAACACTAAAAGTAATGACTCCAGATTGTGTTTTATGAGAATGTTTGCAAATTTATAAGCCAATTGAAAAACTGCAATTTAAAAACATTAGAATTTTCACTTAAGTCAATATGCAGGTATAGACAACGGTAATGTTTAGACTTGAATGCTGGCTTGATGTGATGTAGAGAGTCCCAGTGAGGGATTGTCCAGGTTAGGTCGACCTGTCAGCATGTCTGAGGGGAGTTGTTTGAATATGTTAACCGATGTAGGAAGCCTGCCCACTGTGGGTGGCACTATTCTCTAGACAGGGGATGCTGAACTGAGTAAGAGCTGAGCAAAAGCATATGTCCATTGATTTGTTCCTCTCCGTCTCTTGACTGTGGATGCAATGTGACCAGCTGTCTGAAGCTCCCTTCTCTGCGACATCACCGTCATCATGTACTGTAACCTGTAATTATGAGAGAAACCGCAGATCTGCCACCCTAAGTGTTTTGTCAGAGTACTTTAATTCAGCAGCAGGAAGTGCAATGAAGATGGCAATTCAGCGAAATGTTGTGCTCCACTGTCAACGTCACTGATGGTGATGTGTCAGTTAGGTGTGGTGGAGGCCTGCGGGTCAGGTGATGGTTAGGTGTGGTGGCAGCCTGTGGGCCAGGTGATGGTCAGGTGTGGTGGCGGCCTGCGGGTCAGGTGATGACCATTGGACAGTGGTGAATGCAGAAACCCAGCAACAATAACATAGGCATTTAGCTAACTTCTTCCTAAATGCCAACAAGATGTTGACATCAAACCCTGAAGCTTGCATTTCATTTACTGAGGGATGATTCAGGTTATCCTGGGACATCTCTCTGCTCTACAAGTCTGGGGGTTATGGCAAAACTTCTGCTGCAGGCACAATGTTGAGGTTCAATATTATATTCACTCAGTGTTTTAAATGGCCGATTCATCCTTACTAAAACTAATTTTTTCATAAATTCTTTTAACATGTCAGTGTGTCGTGCTGCTAAATCACTTTCCCTTAAAGCCCATTAAGGATACAGACACCGCAGTTTAAATATAATTTGCTCTTTCCCATAACTGCACTATGAATGTCCTTTACAAACTGTTCTGGGCTCCCAACAGTGACAACTTGGGTTCTGGCAAACTGGATCCTGATCTCCCCAATTCTTTGTCCCTTGACTTCTTTTCTTCCATAAGAGAGGAAGAGTGAAAAAGCAGGCACAGGTCTTCCTGCCGTTCTGCGAGAACTGCTCCACGCCATCCTTACCACATACTTCGGTGTCAAGCTTGGAGGAGACAGGATTTGTGTAGGGTTGGTAATCCTGGGCCTGAAGTAGGAGGGTAGGGCAGAGCATTTCCCTGCAAGGATCTGACAAGGGTGAGGAGAACTCTCTTTCTTCACACATTTGAATGACAAAGGTTTGAATGTTCACCTGCCTGATGAATTTTTACAATGCGATTTTGTGGTAAACAGCACCTGTAAAGTTTAATCAGAATATGAATCGGAGTGGCTCTGCCTTGTTTTTAATCTCTGCTATGCTTTCTCCTGAGAGTTTTCAAATGGAAAATTGTTCAGCACTCTGGCCAGTGGCATATAAACACAGAGTCCTCTAAGCACAGACTCAGTGTAAGCTTGGAGGAGCTTATTAAATTAGTATGTGGGATTTGATTTCATCCAAGCAATAAAATCTGCAGCTGCTTTTAAAGAAATGAAGTTGTATTATAAATGATCTCTTTGTCACCGGCGAGAGTAATGCCAGCGAGAGGCTCAGTCTTCCCTTCTGCCAGTATAGGTGCTTAGATCTGAAGATTCACGGTCCCTAAAAGACCTTTCTCAGGAAGGGGAATCAGCCTCAGGATGGATGGGCTCCTGGCTCTCGTAGCATATATGCTGGCTCCTTCTAGCGGAGGGTGCAAGTCATGGATTTCATTACCACAGTGCATTAAGGGCCAACCGGGGGAGGGATCCAATTTGCTACTACCTCAGTGACTGTTTTAATCAAATGGATGAAAAAGAACCATTAACTGATGCTCAGACTGATTGAAATTCCACGGGAGAGGAAAAGAAATGAAACTGTGGGGTGCAATAGAAGGTCACTTGATCGTGGGCCATCCTAAGCCTGCAGTTCCACTGTTGGCTGTTACTGAGATATGAACTGAGAAACTCCTGCTGAGGAAGGGCCCATGAGGAGTGGATGGGCTGACTGCCTTTGCAGCAGCCCAGGGAACCTCCTCATGATGACAGTGCCTACCTTCCTATAATGACCCTGCCAGGGAATTATGTATGACTCCTTCTTCATACCGATAAAAAAGAATTCCCTTTTCCCAGCACTCTAGATTCTGAATGTAAAATTCCAGGAGGTTTAAGCAGTCACAATGGTGATGCTCTGTTGCAGAGTCCCTGAAGGCAGAAAACCTCTGCGAGCTTCCTGATGGCCCTAAAGCGCCGCTCAAAGGTGGAGCGCCCGCTGCTGTGTTACTGTTGCTGCTATCAGCTTCTGTTCTTTGTGATTACTGTCCTGCCTCTCTGAGATGTCAGATGACACAAAGTTCTATGCAGCTTGCTTCCCAGACAGAGAACAGAATAGTGGTTGGCCAAAGGGACCCCTTTTCAGGGCATATTTCCTCCTGCAGACTAGGAAGGAGCTACTCCTGGGAGCAGCCTCAAGGTTATGATATGTTGTCTTCACCAGAGGGACTCGGGGATCCTGGCCACTGAGTGTGGTGTGCGCATGCAGGGAGACTGCACAGATGAATACCTGTCATAACCTCTGGTTCATCCCCTCATGCTGTTCTTCACCCTGCCCCTCTGGTTTAGTGCTATTGCCACTAACGGGCAAATTCCTCATATCCAGGAGGGGATGGGGAGGCGACTCCCTCTGGTTCCATAGCAGGATGTAAGGAGGGCGCATCTGGCAAAGTGAGCTGTGTTCAGATGAAGGTGCTAACAGAACCTTGCTCACTGGAAAGTGGGGAATGAACTGTGAAGATCTTGGAAAAGCGGAGGGGCTGTAGGAAGTGTGTGGAAAATGTGCGTCAAAGATTCAAAACGGCCCCCAAAAGCAAATGCTTAAAAATGTAAACCCAGGGCAGAAATGACACAATCGCTATTCAAGCTGAAGTCTGAGGCCAATCTAAGATGCAAATGTACTCGCACCCCCAAAGGGAAGTTTCAGTTGAATGAAGAACTGGACACAGGGCCCTCCGGTGGCCCCGTGGAAAGGGAAATACAGATGATTGTTGGTTTTCTACTTCTGGGGCAAAAGTGGAAGTTGAAACTGAATTTTCCTCCTACTCTTCCTCTACTGTCCCCCCTTTCCATCCTTCTAAATGTAGAAGTCTAGCTTGTACTCTGTGCAGGGACAGTGCTTTCCCCATGACACTGCCTCAAAAGCACAAGGGCGCTGATTTTTAAAGCCCTGGAATTTCCTCTTGTCATTACCAGGGGTGCTGAAACACTCCCAGAGCTAAGCAATTATGATTGCTGGACCTCATGTGGAGTCTGGATGACAGTGGCCAAAATAAGAGGGGGCCCATGGGAATTCTTACCCAGCACTGTCCACCCCAAAGACAGCCTGGGGTAAGGACAACCTTTGCACCATAAGTGAACTACTACTAAGGTATTGCAGAGAGTAAGCACACTTACGGGAGTGGGGAAGGAAGCTACTACAGCCACGAAGCTCCTGTTTCTTTTCATTCCTGCCCTAGTGGCAAAGTAGCCCTGGTTTTGGGGCTAATTGCATCTTGTACCAGAGTGGAGTCAACCACTATCTTTCTGGTACTCAAGAACAGCAGCAACACATGCCCTTGTCGCTATAGCTTCTGGGAATTATTAGTTTTTCTATGTTCTTGAATCTCATATAAATATGCTTCCTAATTACTCTTCATTTTTTAAGATTAAAATATTAAAAGCAATAGTTGAAGATATTAAGTAAATGTTCATGCTAACGCTTGACAGACAGCATTTTAATTGCCTAATGTTTGCTAGCACAAGGAAGTCTCATTGTGCCCGTTTAAGCAGAGTCCAGGGACACACAGGGACACAACCCTCAGCCTTGCCCAAGATTATGTGGGTCGAGTCTCTTCTCTTAAACTTCATGCACACTGACTGCCTCCAGCAAAGAGTGCTGTCCACTTCAGGTCCTCAGATCTAGCCTCTGATACTGAGTAAACACACTTGCTGAGTAAGCACAGCTTAGGTTCACGCAAGTCTACAGGGATCCCAGTGCAGCTGGTTCAGCTCCAGCTCTCCTCTTAGCAGCACTCTGATGTAGACTGTTTCACGTCAGGACACAGTGTATTTCACATCCTGTTCAGGAGATAGCTAATGCTCCACGGCATGGATGCATTTAAACTTATTTAATTATTATTTCTTTTATTTTACTTGCTTCCAATTGGCTTTCTTCACCAAAATGTCCTCTTTTTTTGTGGACCTTGAACATATCTCAAAGCATCCCCAGAAATTGAGTAAATAAATTAAAAGATCCACAGGATTCATATCTGGTGATGTATTTGGTATTGTTAAGCCATCCCCATAGCTTGTGAACATTTTCAGGCCTACCTGTGCCCAACAGTCTGAATGACACCGTGCACTCTGTCAAGTGAGGTAGCACAGTCTTCTTCCACTTGTCATAATAATTTTTGGTTTTTACACCAGTATCAACTGCAAAAACATCTTGAATTTGTACACCCACTGTTCCTGTCACTTCTGATGAAGTCAGGGACAAGTGTGTACGACTGTTCTCAGCCTGTTTCTTACCAGACCACAACGCTCTGGATTCAGCCATCGATGGATCCCATTCACACAGAGATAACCTTGGCTTTGATTCTGACTTGGAGCAGTTTTCTCTCTCTCTCTTTTTTGAACATAGTGTTGGGGTCTTCAGGGCAATTATAGTTAGAGACTGTTTCAGTGGGGGGGAGGGATTCCCTAGAAGAAAGGTCCTCAGGCCTCTATGATACCCAGAGAAGAGCATCAATGCTTTCTTCATTGGTAGGTCCCAGTAGCAGAGCCATGGCAGTATCTTAAGGAGAAACCGTCCTGCCTGTGTCCGCACATCCATGCTGGGCTGTGTTTAATTCACACCACACTCTTCTCTCCGTGAAAGCATGTTGTAACCAAGCTACAATCCCAGTCCTTTCAGCTCCTTTCTTTTGGGACAGCAATCCACATGCCTATAAGCCTCCGAAGAGCCCCCAAATGATTTGTCTGCCCATTAAGAGTGGCTCTACCCTTTACAGGTGGACTCACACTCGTCACACATGCATGCTTGCTTTCGTAACAGACGAAGATCTGGAGCAGTTTTCAGAGTGCATGTCTTTGATTGGCTGTCCTGTTTGGGAGGCTGAAACTTGGAGCGCACTACACAGGCTCAACTAGTTGGAGAGTGTTTTTTCCATGTGACTCAGTTGGTCTAAATCTTAAACTGGGCTGATCTCAGAGTTTTCTTGGCAGCTTGGCTTGTCTGAGAGGGTTCTCAGCAGTTTCGTTGTTTACTCTGGGAGGGAGAGGCCTAGTTAATCTGGCCAATTTCAGGGACTTCCTGATGCTAGTTTCAGCTGTTTACCTCCCTGCTGAAAGAGCTTCCCTGCAGGATAGAATGTTTCAATTTCAGAGGGAGCTGTTGCATAATACCTTTCTAAGTCTGAATTAACTAGTGGGCTCTTCTAGCTAGTACCTCTCCCAATGAGTTTGAACCAGTCCTTGGGCGGGGGGTGGGTAGGGTGGGGTGAGGTGGTGGGTGAGGAGGGGTAGTGAGCTTGGCTTTGCAGTCTAGGCAAAAAGGTTTCATTATGAATTCTGAGAATGGGTCTGAAATGAGTAGGTACCTCTTGGTGTCTTGGCTGTGGGAAAGAGTAAGGTAGCAGGGAAAATACTGGAGTATCCCCTCAGGATTAGGCTGGAGAAAGCTGCACCTGTGTTCAGACTCCTCAAATATGCTCAGCTGTCTGTTTTCCATGATTAATAAGACATTTAATTTTTTTCTATGATAGCCTCCCATTCGAGATTAAATAACCTTATTTTAACATGGTCTACTTGTATCTCTGCTGGATATCTCTATGAGACTATTTTCACTTTCAATTTAAAAAGAAAAAAAGAAAGAAGGAAATGACTCACAGATTTCTCCTCCTTTTGTCTCCTCTCCTCGTCTGCTTCTCCCTGTCATCTTTCTTCTTCAATGTCTGTCACACAAAGACACATCATTGCTCGCTCTGTAGTAATGGAGGAGGTTCTCGGTGTCCCTTGGGATGTATCTGAGGTTGTGGATTCCAATGATGGCATTGTTCCTTGTTGTTGTGAATTACTGAGACCCCCTAGGCAATTTAACATCCAGAGCACAGTTCATGGACAAAATGGAATAGCCCTTCATGTCTGCATAGGCATATCCACAGGACCAGGCACAAAGGGTATCTGGTAGTTTTCAAAGTTTTGTTTTCTCTGAATAATTTGCAACAGCCCCGTGACTACATAATGAACATATGCATGCTCTTCCTCATACAATCGTACATTGGAGCAGTGGCATGACTCGCATGCAGTCCCTGGAACCCACGTGGTTGAAAGAGAGCACTACTCCTGAAAGATGTCCTCTGACTTTCACATAGATGCCATGGCATGCATGGGAACACAGGAGCACACACACACACACATACACACACACACACAGATTAATGTCCTCTGACTTTCACATGGATGCCATGGCATGCATGGAAACACAGGAGCGCGCGCGCGCACACACACACACACACACACACACACACACACACACACACACACAGATTAATGTCCTCTGACTTTCACATGGATGCCATGGCATGCATGGAAACACAGGAGCACACACACACACACATACACACACACACACAGATTAATGTCCTCTGACTTTCACATGGATGTCATGACATGCATGGAAACACAGGAGCACACACACACACACAGATTAATGTCCTCTGACTTTCACATGGATGCCATGACATGCATAGGAACACAGGAGTACACACACACACACACACACACACACAAAGATTAATGTCCTCTGACTTTCACATGGATGCCATGGCATGCATGGAAACACAGGAGCACACACACACACACACACACACAGATTAATGTCCTCTGACTTTCACATGGATGCCATGGCATGCATGGAAACACAGGAGCACACACACATACACATACACACACACACAGATTAATGTCCTCTGACTTTCACATGGATGCCACGGCATGCATGGAAACACAGGAGCACACACACACACACACACACACAGATTAATGTCCTCTGACTTTCACATGGATGCCACGGCATACATGGAAACACAGGAGCACACACACATACACATACAGATTAATGAGCACACACACACACACACACACACACAGATTAATGTCCTCTGACTTTCACATGGATGCCATGGCATGCATGGAAACACAGGAGCACACACACACACACACACACACACACACACACAGATTAATGTCCTCTGACTTTCACATGGATGCCACGGCATGCATGGAAACACAGGAGCACACACACATACACATACAGATTAATGAGTACACACACACACACAGATTAATGTCCTCTGACTTTCACATGGATGCCATGACATGCATAGGAACACAGGAGTACACACACACACACACACACACACACACACACACATTAATGTCCTCTGACTTTCACATGGATGCCATGGCATGCATGGAAACACAGGAGCACACACACACACACACATACACACACACACACAGATTAATGTCCTCTGACTTTCACATGGATGCCATGGCATGCATGGGAACACAGGAGCACACACACACACACACACACGCACACAGATTAATGTCCTCTGACTTTCACATGGATGCCATGGCATACATGGAAACACAGGAGCGCGGGCGCACACACACACACACACACACACACACAAACAGATCCATGTAATAAAAATTGTTTCAATTTGTCAAGAATCAGTTTCAGTGTATCCATCTCCTTACTCCCCTAGGAGATGAGCTCCAGTGACAACATTGTTTCCTGGTGAGCAGCAGTGTTACCTGTGTCTGTGGGGTTCTCATTCTACTTATTTATTTGCTTTTAAAACTATCTTTTTATAAATTTTAATACCAATCCAAGTTCCCTCTCCCTCCTTTCCTTCCACTCCCTCACCTACTCCCAACCCACCCTCCATCCACTCCTCAGGACGGGTGAGACCTCCACAGGGAGTCAACGGAATCTGCCACATCACTTGAGGCAGGACCAAGGCCCTCCTCCCTGTGTCTAGGCTGGGCAAGGTATCCCTCCGTAAGGAATGGGCTCCCAAAATCCAGTTTATACACTAGGGAAAAATACTGGTTTCACAACCAGTGACCCTACAGATTGTCCGAGCCACACAATTGTCACCCATATTCAGAGAGAGGGCCTACCTAGTTTGGTCCTATGCAGGTTCCCTAACCCTCAGTCCAGAGTCAGTGAGATCCATTAGTCCAGGTAAGCTGTTTCTGTGGGTTTTCCCATCATGGTCTTGACCCCATTTCTGATGTGTGTGGGAGTATGGAAGAGGAGCGGGGATGGGAGAAAGAGAGCATGAAGGGGAGAGAAGGTCGGGTTCGGGGGAGGACAGAGATGGAGAACAAGGAAAGAGATATTTTGATAGAGGGAGCCATTATGGGGTTAGCAAGAAACCTGTCACTAAGGAAATTCCCAGGAATCTATGGTGTGTGTCTGTTGTACTTAAACATTGCATATCTTCCGATGACCACAACACAGGAGCTTTGGATACCTGGTTTGCATTCTGTTTGTGCTGTACCCTTTCATTGATGGTTTTGTTAAGGCCTGGAGTACTTTGCCTGTGTGAAACCGGGGAGACAAAGTAGCTCAGAGGGCTTTTCTCTCAGGCAAAAGGCCTGGGATTACAGTGACTTCCGTGATCTCAGTCCTTTCCAGGGCTCTGCTCAGCTCAGTCCTGCAGGATTTCCAGGCCCCTGATGAGCCTGTCGCTCTCATGTCCACTCAACCCCATGCCTGCTTCTGATTGCCATGCTACATTGTAATTCATTATCCACAGGGCACTTTGGCTCCCTGATACCTACATGATTACATGCAAACTGATGTTCAGTCATTTTCGTTATCCATCTTTGCTATATATTTTATTGTGTAACCCAAAGTTCATGTTTTTTTTTTAAAGTTTAAACTTTAACAAAACTGTATGCAAAGACAGAAAGCTTTAGGTATGAGGGTAAGTGGCACCTTATTGGCGTTCTAATCTGCTTGGGGCATTGCCATTGTCCTTATTTATAAGAATGATAAGAGAGAAAGATCCCCCTTCCAAGTGCAGACACAAGGACAAGCCATGTAAGAACCCCTCTCCAGGGCTGCTATCTTTTCCACATGCACATATATGAACATGCCATGTGAAAACACGTTTTGGGTGATGCGGTCTGTGAACCCCTTTTCTGAGTTCACGCCTGAGGACAGGCCATGGTGAGAACACATCTGGAGGGCTGTTGTCTGTGAAGGAAAAGTTCTCTGGTGGCTGGCCTTGCTGCACCCTTATATTGGCATTGCAGCCCCTAGAACAGGGAAAAACATGTTTTTGTCATTTAAGTCCCACAACCCACGGTATTTATTATCATGAGAGTCTGGGCTGACTAATACAGCATTTTCAGCAAAATCGTGTGTTCCTCATTCAGCCCGCAGGGATCATGTGGACCTTGTGAAGAAGTCCATTTATTCACATAATTAGATTTAGGAAGCCACAATAGTACGGAAGTGCAGTTTCTGAATCCACTATTATTTTTCCTTGTTCGAGATTAGTTTGACCTTTAGCCAAAACAGACTCTTAGATTGCTCAAAATCACAAGATCTGTGATGAAGCTGTGAAAATAATTCAAAAGATTTGTTTTCCTAACCCTCGCTCTATCCATCTGATTATATTGTAACCAATATTTGCTGCAATCCCCATGGATGAAAATTGTCACCAACTACAAAGAAATTGCGCAGCCGTGAAGAAATCAACTTGTTAAATGGGCCATGTTTTCTCCCTTCAGCGACAGAAGATGTATAAAACACATAGGGGGGTTTCTCCAGAAACTGAAGAAGCAGGGCTGGAAGCTGAGCTTTCAAGTCACTGATGTGACACACTCCCCGTGGAGGGCTTGTTTCAAGGTACAAGGTGTTGTGATGCTCTTTCTCATGCTTGGGACCCCTTTCAGAATAATATAATTTCAGAGATCGCCATCAGCAGAGGCATGCGTGTGCCAGCCTGATGGAATCCATGCCCTGGAAGGCAATGCACTTGGCAGTCGCTGGAGAGTCATCATCAGGGCGTGCCACCCTCTGCAAGTTTCCTCTTCGGGGATGGGGACCAGGCTCTATGTTAGTGCCCTAGAAACACTGGCACGATTAATCTGTCTATCTATTGTGTGCCAAAGGAATGCCCCCGGCCCTGGAATAAGCCCTCCTGCATCTGTAATGACCCAGCGAGGATTACAAAATATGGGTCCTTCATTGACAGGGCATCTCCATCAGCACACCTGAATCCACCCACTGCTCAAGTCAGCCCTGAACAATGTCATCCTCTGTCATTAATTACAATGGGTTCTGGTTAACTTAAGTACTACGGGCAGCTGGAGAGTTTTGTATTTTTTTGCCTGTTGAGACACGGTAGGAGCTGGAAAGATTGTCATCTCTGTTTGGCTCTAAAGAGAACATCGTAATTAAAGAAAGAGAACACCCTGTCCACTGCTGGCAACAGAAGGTACCTCGAATAGAGATAGGAGAAGACGGTTTGTTCTCAGACTCCGCTCTTGACCATGTGATGTTCGCTCTGTTTGTCTCAGCACCTTCTTTTCTTGGATGGATGTACTGAGCATCTGGGATAACCAGGCTTCTGCATAGGCACGGTCACTCAAGATCCTTCTCATGTCTGGTAGCCAATAACTGGAAAAATACCATTTTCTATATAATGAATGATATTAGGAGTGCATTGGTCATTCTGGGCTGCTATAATATAATATCATAGAAAGATTAAAAGCAAAAGAAATTTATTCCTCAGTTTTAAAGTCTAGAAGTTAAAGAATCAAGCACCACCAGGTTTGGTGTCTGGAGAGGGTCCAGTTTCTCATGGATGTCATTCTAATTGACTTCCAGTGCCAGGGGTGGGAGGAGGCATCCTTGTACCCTCTTTTTTAGTTTTATTATTAAAAAGTTTTACTTTTCATTTTCCGTACCAATCCTGGTTCCCCCTCCCTTCCCTTTCCCTGCCCCTTCCTGTCACCCATCCAGTCCTCAGAGTGGGTACGGCCTTCCCTAAGGAGTCAACAACTTCTGCCATACCAGCTTGTGGCAGGACCAAGCTTCTCCCTGCCATATCAAGGCTGAGCAAGGTATCCCACCATAAGGAATGGACTTTAAAAAGCCAGTTCCTGTGCCTGGGATAGGTCCTGGTGCCACTGCCAGGGCCTCCTCCAACAGATCAAGCCACATAACTGTCTCCCACACTCAGAGGGTATAGTTTGGTTCCATGCAGATTCCCCAGTTGTTAGTCCAAAGTCCACGAGCTCCCACTAACTCAGGTCAGCTGTCAGTGTGGGTTTCCCCATCATGATCTTGACCCCTCTTGTTCATATGATCCCTCATTCCTCTCTTCACCTGAACTCCCGGAGCTCAGCCCAGTGCTTGGCTGTGGGTCACTGCATCTGCTTCCATCAGTTACTGGATGTAGGTTCTATTATGACAATTAGGGTAGTCACTAATCTGATTATAGGGGAAGACCAGTTCAGGAGCCCTCTACATTATTGCTAGGAGTCTTACCTGGGGTCACCCTTGTGAATTCCTGACCAAGTTGGGGAGGGACAGAGGAAGTGAGCAATGAAAGAGGTTTCCTGATAGAGGGAGACATTATGGGGCTAGGGAGAAATCTGGTGTTAGGGAAATTCTCAGGAATCCACAAGGACTCTGAGATACCATTTTACACCTATCAGAACGGCTAAGATTGAAAACACTATGACAGCTTATGCTGGAGAGGATGTCGAGTAAGGGGAACACTCCTTCATAGCTGGTGGGAGTGCAAACTTGTACAGTCAGAAAATTGGGTATCAATCTACCTCAGTACCCCACAATACCATTCTTGAGCATATACCCAAAGGAGGCACAATCATACCACAAGGACACTGGTTCAACTATGTTCATAGCAGCATTATTCATAATAGCCAGAATCTGGTTCTAGTTAGATACCCCTCAACTGAAGAATGGATAAAGAAAATGTGCTACATTTACACAATGGAGTACTACTCAGTGGTAACAAAAAATGAAATCTTGAAATTTGGAGGCAGATAGATAAAACTAGAAAAAAAACCATATTGAGTGAAGTAAGACAGACCCAGAAAGACAAACACAGTATATACTCACTCATAAGTGGATATTAGATATAAAACAAAGACGAACCAAGCTTCAATCCACAACCCCAGAGAAGAGAGGTGAAAAGGGGGACCCTAAGAGTGACACACATTGAGGGTCCCAGGGAGGAAAATAGTTAAGATCTCCTGGGTAGACTGGGAAGGACTAGGAGGGAGGGGTTCGGGGCGGGGAACATGAGGGATCAAGGAGATCTAGTGTCCCTTTTATGAGGGACCTGATTTTATTTATTTATTTTGTCATTGTGATAAATATACAGAGGAATCTGGGGAAGAAATTTATTTATTATTTTTATTATTTTTCTAAATAAGTTTTTCCTAGCTCCACCCATTTGACTGCAAATTTTATGATGTTATTTTTTTAAAACAGTCAAAAAAAAAAAAAAGCATCCTAAGTGAGCTAGCCCAGACCCAGAAAGACAAACATGGTATGTACTTACTTATAGGTGGATATTAGTTGTGTAGTAAAGGAGAATCAGGTTACAATCCACAGACCCAGAGAGGCTAAGTAGCAAAGAGGGCTGAAGGGAAGATACAGGAAGATCCCTGGGAAGGGAAAGTAGAATAGATTTCATAGGTAGACTGGGGACAGGCAGGGATGGGAGCTGGGGAGATCAGGTTGGGGTGGAGACGGAGGGAGGGAATACTGGGAGAGATGACTCGAATTGGGGTCAATTTCCAAGGTGAGCAATAAACCTAGTGCAGTGAAAACTCCCAGAAATCCACGAGAGTGGCCCTAGGGAAGACTCCTCGTAATGGAGGATCTGGAGCCAGTCAAGGGGGATTCTGTAACCAGGTCAGACTTACAGTGGAGGGATTGGGATACCAGATCATACACAAAACCTTCAACCTCCAATTTTCCTGCCTGCAAGGTGTGCTGGGGTAAAGGTGGTGGAGAACTCGTGGGTTGGCAACTAATGGCAGGTCCAGCTTGAGATCCATGCCCCCAAAGGGCTCCATCACTGTTGCTGATGGGAGGGCCAGGAACCAGAGGCTGGAAGGCCCAGAGACCCAGGATAGAACCAAACGTGACCCTCCCCCAAAGTCAAAGAAATGATTCCTAATGATACTCTACTATATTCCAAGACTGGATCCTAGCATAATTATCACCAGAGAGACTTCACCCAGCAACTGATAGGAGCAGATACAGAGATCCACAGCTCAGGAAACCCTGCAGAAAGAGGGGCAGGAAGGATTATATGAGGCAGAGGGACAAGGACTATAAAAGAAAGCTCAAAATCAACCAACCTGGGCTCAGAGGAGCTCACAGAGATCCAAGTGACAATTCCAGGCCCTGCCTGGGTCTGACTTAGGCTCTCTGCATACATGTTGTGGTTGTGTAGCTCGGTGCGCTTGTGGGACGCCTTTCAGTGGGAGTGGGGCTGTCTCAGACTCTTTTGCCTGCCTTTCCTCCTCCTGAGTTGCCTTGTCCAGTCTGAATATGAGGGTATGTTTAGTTTGATTTGCCATGTTGGGTTGATATCCCTGGAGTTGTGTTCCAATATAGTAATTTTTCAAGAATACAGTATTCCAACCAGTTAAAGCAAGTGATAAGGTGGAAATAAAATATTCTTGGACAAAAGGCGGTGTATGTTGTCCCTTGAGTAGGAAAGGGGATAGGAGTCTTGGAGGCAAACAAGAGGTGGGAACAACTCACACACATGCACAAGCGCATGTGCACCCACACATGCGCAGCGCACGCGTGCGCGCATACAAACACACACACACACACACACACACACACACACACATCTTGTGACCACACAAGCCAGTTGTGTCCTTGATCTGCCCACCTCCTCTGTTGTGATTCTCACAGTTGTTGGCTGCACTGGGGTGGGAATAGCTTACATACACACACACACACACACACACACACACACACACACACACACACACACCTTGTGACCACACAGCCAGTTGTGTCCCTGATCTGCCCACCTCCTCTGTTGTGATTCTCACAGTTGTTGGCTATGCTGGAGGGCTGAGACTGAGGGTGGGGTACATGGCAAGCGCTCTGCGGAGGACCGCTTTGCTTAGATGGGCTCTTCGGCCTGTGGGTGGAGAGCCTGTGTTTGTGAGTGTTTCCCCATGAATGCACCCCTGGGCCTTCCATAATTAGCTTTCTTCCAGAACACTCACAGTGATTCCTTCCAATCCCTGCCTCTAACCGGAGGGATTATAAACCCTGATGCAGAGTGAACTCCGGAGCTTAGCGAAGGACCATGATGCTCATGTCCTTGACAAGCAGTTGCTTCTCTCTCAGGATTGTAGAATGGAAAACTGCTCAATCACCCAAAGTAACTAAACACAGCTCTCGGAACTTTCTGGCAAAGACAGAACAATCAAAATGGCTTTGGAATTGATGTAGGACTTTCCTCTCTTCCAACGTTATTTCTTGTAGGCAGAAAATGATTTTGTTACCATCTTGGGAGAAGGAACAGATGGAAGGGGTTGATTAAACCCTTCTACGAGACCAGAGAATTTATAGTGATATTGAAATTGCTTCATTCTTTCCACGAATGCAGGAGGAACAAAGCATGAGGTTGTAAATTCAGAACAAATATAGTGCAGTGAAGATTTCGCCGCTGCGAACGCTGTCTTGTGTTGGTTAGATACCCTGTTCGGTGGATCCTCAGGGAGCTGATGGAGGTTCAGCGTTCTGTAGCATTTCTGAGGGTTATTGGGTTCTCTGCTTGCTCCTATAGTGGTCTCCACTGCCCCCTTAGCCTATGCAGGCAGGCAGAGTGCTGGTCTCGTCTTCCCCACAGCTATACTACGCGTTTCTGTAAGTGAGCCACAATCAGGAGAGAAAGACAAACAGGATCCCAGAGCCAGGCAGCAGCACTGTTTATCTGGTGAGCGGCTGCCCACAGACACGCCCCCTTCAATTTAAGAAAGTGCCTGCTCAGGTCGATAGAGGTCTGGCGAGCTCATAGCAGTGATTACTCAGGACCCATCGTGTGGAAGGCACTAAGCCATTTTTAGGTCCTTTTTTTTTTTTTTATCAAGAATAATCCCTTCCTGGATATTGAGATGGCTTTTGTCTGACCAGTCAAAGCCTCTGGATGATTTTTATTATTTTACTCTGTGTTATCCATTCACCTCCACGCCCCTGCTGTCTCTTCCTCTTCCTCTCCCCCAATACTTTTCTCCTCCTCCTCATGCCTTCTCCTTCTTCAAAATACCCTTTCCCCATCTTCTTGTTCTTCCCTCTCTCCTCCTCTCCCCCATCTCCTCTTTCTCTTCATTTTCTTCCTCCTCCTTCACTTCACCCCATCCTAGTCTTTTTTACATATGTAACAAACTGCTTTTAGACTTAGCATGCAGATGGATCTAGATACTTCTAGATGCAGAGAGGTTGCCCACCCTTTATGGTTGACCTAAATCTACCCAGCCTTCAAGCTACCTTTGTCCTACAAGGGGCTCATGGTGGAGCACCATAGTGGAGCACCCATGGTGGAGCATCATAGTGGAGCATCCAGGGTGGAGCACCCACGGTGGAGCACTTGCACATCTGAGATCAATGGGGTCATGAGGTGTTTGCCTGCGTGTTTCTTCCCTGGAGCAGATGCTATTAGTAAAGTAGATCTTCTGACAGGACCACCAAGCTGGAAACAAGACATCCCTCCAAAGAAGCCCTCCTCCACAGCGCCATGATGTTGCTTCTCATTCTCCTTCATGTGCGGAGGGAGAGAAGGCAGAAGAGTGGAGTAGGTGCCCCTAAGTGCTGTGAACGGAGTGGAATCCATCTGATTCCCATGGCAGAGCTACAGACATCCTCATTTGAGCTTCCAGATTTGCAGACACAGATTTAAAGCGCACAGCATTATTAATCGACAGAACGACTTTATCTGACATTGGACAAGAACTCCAATAAATCAGAAAGTCTCCCAGCCAAGGCTTGTGGGACGCTGCTCCGTTAGTTCTGATTGATTGTGTATTTGGGAGTCAAGTGAGTTGCTGCTGAAGGCAAGAGAAAAGCGTGTTGGAGAAGATTCTGAAGCTGCCTTGCCCATTCTTACCTTGTTCTCAGAGGCTCGGTAGTGCTGACCGCACAGGCATTAGAGTTGGGGAGGGGGACTCTGAGGTTGGAGGGGAGACCCACGGGGCAACGGGTGTCTGTGTGTCGTCCAAGAATCAGCATCACGAGCCTAAACCAAGGCTGGTTTTCTGGTCCAGCTAGGTGCTGGCTGAATCTTCTTTTTCCTCACCTTTCCCGGGTCTAATTCATAAGCAGGAGCTGGATACCAAAACTGCATAAAATGATGCTTTGGTCCAGGCATAGGCTAGAAAATATACGCCACAATCAAACCAACTCAAATTCTTCTGCACTTGGTGTGGTGAAGGCATTTATCATTTGGCTTGAACCATGCAAAAACAAAACAAAACAATAAAAGCCTAGGAGATTCCCATGACACTGCCACTGCAAGAGCCTCCCGGGATGTGTGCTAAGAGAGAGAAACCAAAAAAGGGCAGTGCTTCTGAGTGTCCTTTGAGTGGGAGCCCTGACCTGCTCAAGGTGCCTTAAACACAGTTCTTGGCCTGGGCTTCTGCCAGCTCTCCCCTCTCCTGAGGCAGCTGCCTGCTTTCTCAAGATGTCCCTGGAGATGGTCATAGGCCTGGAGTATTCCACCAAGGTGTCTGAGCACTCACCAGTGGTCTTCTAGGCAAAATGACCCTCTGTGGGAGGGGGTCACACTCTCTAGCTGCCTGCTCCGTGTTGTTTACCCAGTTTGTGTCCGCCCAGCACCCTTGTGCTGTTTAATAGGGACCTGTCTGGCGTCCCATCTGCCTTCTTCCTGCTCAGCTCAAACTTCTAGTTGTGAGAACTCTCCTGGCTTGGGGCCTGGAAAAAAGAATCACCTAGTCAGAACACCATATTACAGCTCAGAAGGTTGCTTAGTGAGCACAAAATGACAGCGACGAGAGCTGGGGAGTCCAAGGGGTTTTCCAATGTGCTGTAGTAGCGGAATTGTGGTCTTTTGCAGCTCAGAGGCTATTTCCAGAAAAAGTCACGGGAGGGAGGGAGCATCTAAAACTGGGGCATCCTTTCTCCTTCTCTCAGATGGCACTTGGAAGAGTATGGATGCAGCCCCTCCCCCTTCCCTTAAAACATTCCTAGCACTCGCCAAGGCCTCTGCAATTACAGCACTGTGCATCGCTGGCTCCGAGATTGTATGTCATCTCTTATTAGTTCGTTTGCAACACTTACTTTCTGACGCGATTGGGAGGAGGCCTCTTAATCTCATCAGAGACATATTTATGGAATTTATCCGCAGAATGATTGCTTCTGGGAAGGTTTTTTTTTTTTTTTTTTTTTTTTTTTTTTTTTTTTTTTGCTGATTAGTGTTTCCAACTTCCAATGGTCATTCCAGATTTCCTCGTCAAGAGGGACACTGGCTGACCCAACCCCAGCCTGGAGGTTGGACTGACTGTCTGCTACCTTAGGCTCTCAGGCCCCACCTCTTCTGGCTTCCCTGTCTATTGGCCACCAGCTTCTTTGGGCTCCTGGACAAAGGACAAGGAAAACCTTTCTGATGCCAACCCTAGGTCCCCACCTCCCCCCTTCTCCATGCTCAGGTGGTTCCTGTGTACCCACTATGGGTATGCGGTTGTGGTAGTTTGGAAGAAAATGGCCCCGTAGGAAGTGGCACTATTAGGAAGTGTGTCACTGTGAGGGTGGGCATTAAGGTCTCCTGTGCTCAAGCTGCACACAGTATGGCACAAACTTCTGCTGCTGCCTGCACATTGCTGTATCCCACCATGATGATGGACTGAATCTCTGAAACTGTAAGCCACCCCAATTAAATGTGTTACTTTATAGGAGTTCTTATGGCTCTGGTGTCTCTTCACAGCAATAGAAACCCTACTAAGACAGTGACTGATGTGTTATCCATGTCTAGAGTTGACATAGCAAAGTGCTGTGGACCAGGTGCCTTAGCTCAAGAGGTATTCATTGATGCAGAGTCTGGAGGACAGAAGTCAGCATCAAGATCTCTGAAGGGCCACCCTGCCCTTCGGGAGTCTAGGGAGGGGCCTATTCCATACCCCTTCCCCCGATTTTGGGGCCTCAGTTGGACTTGTAAAACCGTCATCTGTTCATTCAGTGGAGACACTCTCTAATGCTGCATCTTCACACAATCGTTCTAGGTCTTTGTCCCCAAATTTCCCCCTTTAGGGACACTCTTAAAGATTGGAACCCAAGTCCTAGGGTCATTAGGCTGCACTTTAGCTTGATGCTTGTAAGGACCCAACTTCAAATAATGTCACATTCTGAGGACCAGTGGTCACTCAGTGGCAGATCTAGGGCATATTAGAAAGTTACTAAACTTGCTTTAAGGTGAACTACTGCTCCTTGCAGGCTGTATGGGAAAGGAGAGGAGAGGAGACAGAGAGAGAGAGAGAGAGAGAGAGAGAGAGAGAGAGAGAGAGAGAGAGAGACTCAAGCATCTCTTTGTCATGTGGACATGGCATATGGTAAAGACATCACAGAGTGCCTTTACGTGGTCTAGGTCAGGTATCCTACATGACTTCTTCATAATATGAAATGATGTCGTGGGCATATGATAGTCAGGGCTGTTGTTGGCATACAGCCTGCTACTTTCCCGTCAACTTTGCACTCTGAGTAGATGGAAGATTCTCTAAAATAATAATGAAATGTGGTAACAGCACAATTCAGCAGCGTAATCCCTTCTCCTTACCAAGTATGTACTGTGTGCAGTCGAAAGCACTGAACTTCACAGCTCCAGTTGTGCCCTGCGGTGTGTTCTAGCAGCAGAACGGTTTAACCTCACTAGGGGATGGGACCTTCAGCTCCGCTGGCTTCTCCTCGATTCCCCACTCCGTCTGCCACCCACTCCGTGTGCCATCCACCCCGCATGAAGATGCTGTTGAGAGCCTGTGGAGTGTACTCGGTACATGATCTGTGCAGGAGTGATGGTTCGTCTCTTCCTCCCATGCCCTGCACAGCTCTTTCATACCCTTTTAAAAATAATTTTTATTCTTTGAAAGTTAAAAACCTTTCTTCAATGTACAAAGATCACATCCACTATCCACGTCCAATACCCTGTAACACCACCACCCCCATCTCTCTCCCAACTTCACGTCCTCTTTCGTTGTTATTAATAATCCCCTGGGTCTAATTAGTGCTGCCCATATGCACATTGTGCAGGACCAACTGCCGGGGCATGAACAACCTACCAGCAGTCTCGCCACCAACGCAGAGAGACTTCCCTGTCACGGCAGCCTCCAGCTCTAAGAATCCCTCCAATAGAAGAGGAATGTGGGCATTTCACCTCCTGGACTGTTTTAGGTGACCAGTCACTATGAGTTCGCATGCGCCACAGCCACGTCCTTCCCAGAGGATGGCATGCCGTAGCTCCTCTCCCCTCTCTGCTTCTTACCTTTCTTCTTCTCTTGCCTCATGGGCTGGCTACTTTGGCTTCCATGATACCCATTAGAGTCACCTGTGAAGAGGGAACCTCAGCTGAGGACCATCCGTCTCCATCAGATTGTCCTGGGGGCAAGCCTTTTGGAGCACTTCTCTTTTTAATGATTGATGTGGGTGGGCCCAGTTCCTTGTTGGCAATACTTCCCAGGGGCAGGTAGTCCTGGATTGTATAAGAAAGATTCTGAGCAAGCCATGGGAAGCAAGCCATGGGAAATCAATGTTCCTCCTTGGATTTTGCTTCACTTTCCTGCCTTGAAGTCTTGCTCTGGCTTCTCTTGATGGACTGTGACCTATAAGTCAAATAAACTCTTTCCTTCCCTAAGTGGTGTTTGATTGTGGTGTTTATCACCGCAATAAGAAAACAAACCAAAACAGCTTCCTTTCAGTTAATAAGAAGAAAGACGAGAGAGAGAGAGAGAGAGAGAGAGAGAGAGAGAGAGAGAGAGAGAGAAACAAATGACCTTTATTGCCTTCACTCTACTTTTCAGGGTTTCTCTGTGTAGCCTTGGCTGTCCTGGAACTCACTCTGTAGATCAGGCTGGACTCAAACTCATAGAGATCCTCCTGCCTCTGCCGCCAGAGTGCTGGTGTTAAAGGCGTGCACCACCAACACCTGATAAGAATGACCTTATTTAAGGTAACATTTGAGATATAGAAAGCAAAAGTCCAGTCTGCCCAAATGAACTCGAATTTCAGACATTATATGAGACATACTAAACAAAACCCCTTGTTTATTTGAAATTTAAAAATAATCAACCACCTCCGTATTTCTCCTGGAAAACCTGTTGTTATTGGTACCTTGTTGGTAGGGGACTACTGTGATTTTGAAGAGGATTGCTTCCGTGCCTAAAGGGTGAAGGGAAGGAAGGTGGGGACTCTGAGGGAGGGTAGATGGGAGGAGGTGTAAGGAAAGAATTGCTGTGGTCTTTGTGCTCTGGTTCTGCTCTTCCTATTTCAGCCAAACAACACCTCTGAGGTCCTCCCTCTTCAAGATGCCCCCTCTACAGGGCACCCCCTCTATAAGGTACCCCCACTATAAGGTACCCCCTCTGCAAGGTTCTTTCTCTACCAGGTCCTTCCTCTACAAGGTCCTCCCTCATCAGAGTGCCCGCTCTACAGGGTATCCCCTCTATAAGGTACCCCCACTATAAGGTGCCCCCTCTACAAGGTCCCCTCTATACAAGGTGCCCTCCCACTGCTATCACTCTCTCTTCTCTACCACCCTCCCCCCTTTCCCCTTGGCTCCTCCTCAAGGCTTTTCCAAGTCTCGCAAGTTGAACAGTGTGCGTATTCACTATTCTGAGTCTCAGTTGCTGACTGACAGCAGTTCATTGTCCCAATCTGTTGCCAATTTCTCTCCTCCCTCTATATTTCTCTCATTCTCTGCCCACAGCCCCAGGTTCATGTCCACATCTTTTGATGATTTATGTCTTCCAACTTTTACTTTCCTCCCAAGTGCATTACTTTTCTTCAAAGCTTTTCCCAAACATTTTCCTTTCTAGCACGGCCTGGCGGACGCTATTCAGATGATCCATCCTCGCTCCGCTACAGTCGGTTTGAGAGCTGCGGTGAGCAGCCGGCCTCCCTCTACAGTGCAATTTCCCTGTTAGCATGAAATGAGTCTATTCAATTCTTGCTTTCAACCTGTGTTGCAAAATCCCTTTCATCTAAAAAGACGGCGAACTTTGAGAAAATCATCTGGTAACATCTTTCCCCTACATGCTTTCCTTGATTATCAACACTGCATCATCCCTAATTTATAATTATGTCCATATATTTCTCCTTACCCTTAATGAATACAAAGCACCCCAGGAAAGAATCTCATTAAAGGAATCCTTCCCCCGATGCAGTTGGGAAAACCAGGAGCTTCAAGTGCATGCTGGCTGCAAAGCCAAGCTAAAGTCAGTCTCAGAGGACAGACTTTCCTGCTTGGAAGTGGCGGTTGGAAGGGTTGCCTGGAAGCTTTCCTGTGATTTAATTCTGGGATGCACATGTCAGCATTATTGCTGGAGATTGGCTTTGCTTCTGAGGGAGCTGTGAGCATTCTGGATGCTGGTGTTTCGACGATCCATCTCTCTGTTCAGATATTTCAGTTCTGTAAGCACAAACACTGTGTGTCAAGGGCTGCACCTGAAGCTCACTCTCAGAACCTGGTCGCTTTAACACATCAGAAACACATCTCCTTTCCCCAGTCCAAATGGGTCCAGGAAGACAAATTTTATTTATGACTCTGAAGGAGTGTATCTGGGTGTTACAGAACACTCCAGATTTCATTACCACTCTGGCGTTCCTATGCCAATAAACTAGATTCTGACATTGTATTATGGCTTAATGCTAAAGATACTCCGAAAAGTTCTCGTTAATGAAGGATGCTAGGTGATTCCTGATTCTGCACCACAGTGAAGTGTTGTCGACTTCCAGTCAGTGCAGAAGCTACCAGGGCTTCCTGGTTTTAGTAATTCCAGCTTGGAAAGTCAGGATAGATTTAGCTTAAGGCTACAGCAAGCTGGTCTTTGTTCCAGTGCTTCTTGTGAATTCAGGCAATCCCACTTTGTGGGTTGGTTTCAACATCTGCCCTTTGCCCCGATTTGTGGAATTTGGGGGAATGCAGACCCTGGAGGAGGGGCCTTTGAAGAACAGTATGCTGAGGGTTCCTAAAGACAGAGTGTCAAGGTTAGGGATTGGCTGACTGCATCTGGAGGAACTGTTAGTGCCCAGGAGAGGAGAGAGGGTGTTTGTGGCTATTTCTCTGCCTCTTTTGAAGCGCTAATGTGTCTCACGAATAACGGGATGGGTATGTGGTACTTCTTCCAAAGTCCCAGACAACTTCAGATGAGTTTGCTGGGAGCGAAGGTGTTTGCACACACAGTGGAGTTAAGGTGGCTGCACAGTGTAAACTAGTCACAGAGGGCACTGCTGGAGCTCAGCTGTCCCCATCATAGCTCACCTTAGCTTCCTTTACCAGGTGCCCTAGGGGGTCAGTGTCCTCTCCAGGATCTGGTTCCATCCTGTACGCACTCAGCCCGCCGCTTTCTTAGGTCTCACATGGCTGCCTCTCCAGCATTTCCCTACCAGTAATATCTTTCTCTGCAGACATGGGTGAGCCATGAGGGAAGCATCAGGATTTGCGAAGCTCTTTCCTTCAAGAAGCTGCTTGCAGGAAACAAGAGGATGATCAGTGGGTCAAAGAGATGACTATGTAAGATGGGTGATCTGGATTCCATCCCCTGAACCCATACACAGGTAGAAGGAAAAACCCTGACTCCAATGGAAATTATCTTCTGACCTCCATACATTGTTGCACAGTGAATAAAAACCCAGAGACAGATATTGGGGTTTAAGCTGAAAGATCAGAGAAGCAAAGCAGCCAAGCTCCCAGAGAGCTCTTACCTCTATGAAATCTTCAGACTGAAAAGAAAGCCAGTTCCTGACTCATTCCACCTTATATTCTTCTCTAGGGCTGGAATTAAAGGCCTACACCACCTTCAACCACTGGGAGTAAAGGTGTTTGCCACCACTGCCTGTTTTTTTATGGCCGACTAGTGTGGCTAGCTTTGCATTCTGATCTTCAGTCAAGCTTTTTTTTGTTAGATCGTAAACAATAACACATGTGCCACAGCATGTGTCTCAGCCCACTCCAATGATGATGATAAATGAATAAGCAAATAGATTTAAAAATAAATTGCTTGCCAAGTTTTCCTCTTAATGTAACAAGTGAGCAGGAAAGGAGGGACCCTTGCCCCTCCTACCTATATCCTTACAGGTGAGCAGTTCATTGACAACGGAAACCCAAGAGTTCTATAAATGTCCCAGTGAGCATCAAATGTCAGCTACACAAAGCCCAAGGTCATCTGAGAGGAAGGACTCAGTTGAGGATTTGCCTCAATCAGATTAGCTTGTGGGAATGTCTGTGAGGGATTTTCTTCACTATTGACTGATACAGGAGGGTCCAGCCCACTGTGGGCGGTACCGTTTCTAAGTAAGCGGTCAGGGCTGTAGGAGAAAGGTGCTGAGCCTGGGTTAGTGACCGAGACAACAAGCAGTGTTCCTTCACGGTTATTGCTTCAGTCTCTTGCCTTGAGTTCATGCCCTGACTTCCTTCAGTGTCTGTGGACTGTGACTTGGAAGTATAAGATGAAATAAGGCCTCTCCCGCTAAGTGAATGTTTATCATAGCAATAGACGTGAATCTGGAACAGTAAGGATGCATGTGTCATGGGTAGGTCTATGTTGAACATGACAATTCCGGTAACCTGTGCTGGGGTGGATCTTGTTTGTGGCTGGCCAGTGCCAGTGCTTCTGAAAATGGTGGGTGATGCCGTTTGGAAAACAAGTCATCAAGAGATATGTTGCCTGTGTTTGTTTTCTTCAACTCAGCATTCACTAAAAATGCTTCCTCTTGAGTAGCCAGTCTTGAATAAGGGGTGTCCTGAACTGTGGGCAATCTTGTGATTCCTAAACCTAAACTAGTATTGGGGTATGAATTTTCTTTGAACAAATCTTGCATCTTGATTTTTATGTTCTTTGGTTTGGTATGTCATGAAAATGATGCTTAAAACAGATAACAGGAGGCTGGAGAGCTGGCTCAGTGTGGGTCAGAGTGCTTTCTGCTCTTGTGGAGGACCCAGGTTCAGCTCTCAGCACCCACCAGTTTCAGAGGATCCGACACCGTCTTCTGTTTCTGAAGACCCCTGCACACACACAGTACCCATACACGCAGTCAGACACTAATGTTCATATGAAATAATAAATCAACAGATACTTAAAATATAAGATAGATACTGTAAAGTACTAAAGGTAGCATGTTCTCTGAAACTCTAAATATTCCTGGCTCCTAACAGTGGTTTCCCATGTTGTTTAGGCAAATACTTGAGGAAACTGAAGGACCAGTATGAACCATCTCTCCATCTGCATCGACAGCAGAAGCTGACAAAACCTTGTTTTGGGTTGGAGTTCTGGAATGGTACAGGTGAGGGGTGGGATAGAATCTCGTTTTCTCCCCATTTCTTTTCTTTCCATCCTCTTCCATTTTTTCTCCCTGACAATATCTGGATGTTTAGTCCAGTCCCACGAAGAATTCATGCTCAGTTCCTGATCCAGAAGTGATCACATTAGGTGATGGAACCTTAGGGAAATGATTCAGTCACAGGGTGGAGCCTTATGGATGGAGTCAGTATTGATAATCAAGACCCCAGAGAAGTGGGTGCTCTGCCACTTGTACCCTATGATGACCCAGGAAAACAATAGTTATGGGCGAGAAACAGAATCCTATTGGACATCAAATCTCCTAGAATCTTGGCTGATTTCACCATGGAAACTACAGAATGTGACTGAGTGATGCTCAGGACTCTGGGAGATCTCTGCCTAGGGACATCTTCTCAGTTTTCATGTTACATACCAGCTTTGCGATGGTTTAAAGCCGGAGGATAGCATGCAAATGCTCACTCAAGGAAGACCAGGACTGTCATGGATAAGTACCAAACATAATGGCCCTATGACAAACCCCCGGCACTAGCTTGCTGCACGCCCTCACCTTGCTGGCACTCTATCTCCACCTGGTCCCCCCTGCCAAGGTGCAGCCCCATGAATCAATGAGGCTGCCTACTCCCCCCCATTTGTCTCAGCAAGGGATGGGATGTTTAGTTTTAATTAAACGTGTTTACTTTGAGCTCCCCTGAGAAGTGGCTCTAACTAGTTCAAATGAGCAGGAACAGCACTCTGAATTGGCATGATATTAATGAACATTAGTGAAATAAACCTAAGGTTATGTGAATATTCATTTAGTTAAAAAGGGTTTTCTATAAATACAGTGTGTTTTCTTATTGAAATTACAATGTTCTTTTAATTTTCTTGAATTTTTAATCTTTGAATTGCATTTAAATACATTATTTTATTGATGGTGACATGCCCTAACATAATAATTTTCTCTTTTAAAATAACCTATTATATGCACTGAGATTTAAACAGAGAAAGTATTCTTCAGATAATAAAGCCTCCTTTTTTTATATCTTGAGCCCGTGCCTTTGAAATAAAGCATGAACTGCATAATCCGCTAAGCCCCCAGAGTCTTTCTGTAATATCCACGGGGGGACGTGTAGTTATTAAATCAACTCTCAGGGGGCTATGAAAGTGTTCTTCAAATGCAGTAAAACGATACTGAGAAACACAGAAAAGATATTGAGAGTTCTGAGGGGAATGAATAACGCCACGCAGACCACCAGGACACCAGTGTGCTCTGTTTGTATTAAGGTTTGCACTAATTTGGAATTTTCTGAGCTGAAAGACTGAACAACATGTTTCTCTGCTGGAGCCCACAGGTAGTCCTGTATCCCTGGCCTGCTAGTGAGAAGCAGGAGGCTGGCCAGCTTGTGGCCTGTGGGAGGCCTTGAAGGCATTGTTTATGTGTGCTTGACTGAGGGCCTCCCCTCCCAATAATTCTGCTGAGATGCTTATCTGTGGCAATCAGCAGCTGCAAATGATCCTCTGCCTCCAATTAAGAGTCAAGCCATTGTTCTGTGTTTCCTGAGTGAGATGCCGTGGTGGATATTACAAGTTAAACACTGATTTTAACCATGTTGTTGCCCTCCTTCTCCAGTATCAAGAACTTTTTGGCCCGTTAGAAATTAAGTGTCTTCTTAATTTGATTTAGAATTCTCTGCGTAACTCTTTTGTCTCATTGAAACGCTGAGGAATGCTTTTCTATACTTTCATTTTAAGTTTCTTCCTCATGACAACTTGACAAGATAATAAATCCAAATGTTAAATACTTGAAAATCTCCCCAAAGGGGATTTTAAGAGCTTAGAGTATTGTTAAGAACTGGTGGATCTGAAGCCACTGTGCCGGCTAGGAGTTCAGCACCAAGGCCAGCTCCAGGACGGCTAGCCTCTCCAGCTCCTTAGGGCAGGAAAACAATCTCAACACCTACTGGAGAATTCAGAGGGATGGCTGTGGTTCATCCACGGCCATTCTGCTCAAGGTCATTCTGATTGGCCGACTGCATCTGGTAGGGTAGGCTTCACGCCGCGTGTACAAGACTCATGCTTGTTGCTCTGTGGGGTGTTTCTGCCGTAGATTTGGAGAGAGGATGGAACTGTGGGCAAACGTGTGCTTTAGGACACAGCAAGGCCTCATTTGCTGAATTCTCTTTTGATAGCTTTGGGAAAAGCAGCACACATGGTGTCATCAAGAATTTGCTCAATGAATTGTCCAACAGTGCACACTGTTCTTTCTCTCTCTCTCTTTCAACTTATTTTCACGTTTTTCCCCCTTGAAGTACAAGGTGTACAGTGCAAAAGACCCCGAAACTCCTCACTAAATACGAAATGCAGCCAGATACCATGCCCAACACCCTCTCTGAGCACTGCCCCTCCCCTTTCCTCATTGGACATTAGCACCCTGACTCCCCCATCATCTTCCTGGCTTCTCTTTATATCATGCCTGATAGGCAGCATCTCTCAGACAACAGCAGGATTCTATAAATGGAATCAATTAGCATACTTAATTTTTGCATCTGAAGTTTTTTGTTCACTCATGTGTGATGTTCTCTTCCTTATTGTACGTGATCATGGTTTTCCAGTTGTCATGGCTGTGTGGTACTCCACCGTGTGACTACAGAATAGGTTGTTGGTCTAGCATACCGAAAATGGACCTCTGTGCTTTGAGCAGGCTTTGAGTCTAAGCATTACTGTGTACGGTGCCTCCATCTTCTATGGGAGTATAGGGATGTACACAGGTGTGCCTGCCTCGGATTAGGAAGGCGGGCTCCCCACTAGTCTTTCTCTGAGAGGGTCATGGATAAAGAAACATAGACAGATGTGTATCCAGGGAATCATCAGTACTCCCCTAACTCAGAAAGTGACCATTTGCCCTAGCACAGGGTGGTTTGTAATGACGAGTCTGTTACATGGATGGCACTGTTTGAACCCAGGATGAGCCTTCTTGCAGTTCTTGCCTGAAGTTCTCAAGGCAAAGGCTTGGGAGAGATCATGAGTCATATCTCTGTTTCCGTCAGAGATGGCCATGGCCTTGCAGTATGGGATCTGGCAGTGGTGGGGCTTGGAGAGATGCAGGAATAATGTGTTGGGGCAGCTCTTCACAGTGGGAGAGATGGAGTCAATGAGAATTGTAGATCATTCGCTGGATATGACTGAACGCACTGATGATCCCAACACTCAGGAGATTGGGGTAGCAGGATGGGTCTGAGCTTGAGGCCAGTCTGGACTATGTAGAGATTGTGAGATGAGCCAGAACCATAGGAAAAGATTCCCTTTCAATCCCCCACAAAGAATTGTGAATAGCTCTATATAAAATAGTTTAATACTATAAATATATAAATATTATATAAATATTTTTATATAAAAGAATTCACAACTTATGAAATTAATACTAATATAAATTAACATTAATTAAATTAAACATAATATTAAATATAAAATATAAAATAATTTAGTAAGACTAAATTGCAGTTTTAAGGAATTATATAGTTGCGACTTTGTATACATAACTTGTCTTAAAAATTTAAGAACACTAATGACAGTTTGTGTTTGACCTTTAATTTTTTTAAATATAGTTAAACTATCTTAGGAGAAAATTAACTTTTGCAGGGGGCTGGGGAGGAGACATACCTAAAATGTGTTTAGCACTTAACATTGCCATTATTTTGTGCACTGAATATGTACGTATGTGAAAGACTGTGCTTTCGTGCATGCAGGTGTTTGTGCATTTATGTTGTTTTCAACAATGCCTGGCTATGATCAGGAAGTCCAAGTGTCTAGTAGTTGCTCAGTCTACAAGACTGACTATCTCAGCTGGTCTTCAGCATACACTAAAATCTGGAAGAAGTAGGCTCTAATGCCAGGAAGAAATGGACTGTCAGCAAAGCGAGAGCAAGCAAAGAAGAAAAGTTTCCTCTTCCATGTCCTTATATCGGTTTCCAGCAGAAGGTGTGTCTTCCTACTTTGAGATTCTGATTAAAGATGAGCCTTCTCCCAGCTCAGAATATCTACATTAAAGCCACGATTTCTGCCTTAGCTGTTCTTTTTTTCTATATTGCTGTGAATCGACACCATGTCTGTGACAGTTCTTACAAAGGAAACGTTTAATTGATGGTGCTCGCTTACAGTTTCAGAGGTTCAGTTCATTATATTAGGATGGGGAGCAGGGAAGCATGCAGGCAAATGTGATGCTGGAGCTGAGTCGTCCTACATCTGGCCTCAAAGACAGCAGGAAGTCAACTGACTGTCACAGCAAGGGAAGCTTGAGAAGAAGACCTCAAAGCCCACACTCCCACAATGACACAATTCCAATAGAAGCTGTGGCCCAGATGATGTAGGATGCCCTTCCGTATGCTGTGAATATGTCTTATTACCATTGGTTAATACAGACACAGATTTGTCCAATAACCAGAGAGAGTAAATCCAGGTGGGAAATCCAAGCAGGGAGAGGGAGAAAGAAGGCGGAGTTAGGGAGACAACACCAGTTACCAGGAAAGTAAGATGTGAAGTAACAAGCCACGAACCTCATGGTAAAATATAGAATAATAAAAATGGGTTAATTTATGTTGTAAGAGCTATTTAATAATAAACCTGAGCTAATAGGCTAAATAGTTTGTAATTAACGTTAAGCCTCTAAGTGGTTATTCGGTAACTGGCGGATGGGAGAGAAACTTCCAGTTACAGTGTGTGCTCCAGCTGCAAGGTCTAGATTAAAGGAGTGTGTCATCCAGCCTCCTTCAGTAAGACCACACTTCCTCCAATAAGGTCACACCTCCTAGTAGTGACACTCCCTATGAGTTTATGGGGGCCAAATACGTTCAAACTACCTCATGCTCTTACCCCTAAGATCCAGATTAGAAATGAATTTCCCTACTTAATTTAAACAAAAATCCCTCACAGGTGTGGCCTCCATATCAAGATTTTAGTTCTAGGTGTGGTCAAGTTTCCAAGCAGGAGTAGCGACACACTTTCCATCTTATTTTATAAGAGAGGGTCTCTCACAAAACAGAGAGCTCGCTGACTCGACTGGTCGATCTGGCTAGCAGGTCTGAGTGGTCATTCCCACGCCCTTTCCTCAGCACTGAAGTTACAGAAGTGTACCCCTCTTACATGGGCTGGGGCTCAGTAGATCATCATCTTTACCGACTGAGTTATCTCCCTAAATGTCTTAACATTTGCTAATATTTAAATACTTACTTCATATACTAGGTTTATGTTTTGACATAAATGTATTTAAATATGTATTTTGAAAGGTACCTAACGGAATAGCATGAACCATTGTATATTACAAACTAAAATGCCATTTTAATAATTCAAGACATGATTTTATAGAAACAGCAAATACAGAAGCAGAAGCAAATATAAGACACCAAGAAACAAAACAGAAAATGCTTCAAAAGAGTTCATTTGTGCTTACATTTAGAAATTTCTGGAAACCAAGAAACTGAGCAGACATCGGAGGATGACTGGCTCATAACTTGCAGAAGGTTATTATGCTTTTAAATTATTCAGAATTACATATTGAAGAATGATGGAAATAGATAAGAAAATGCTTTCCAGATGTAAAGCTTGAGAAGGCCGGATGAAAATCTCCCTGAGCTTGCCGCTATGGGAAGATTGAAGTTTTGTTACAAATGAGAACAGGTGAGAATAATTCTCACAAAACTCATGACCAGAAGTAATGAGCAGGGTTCCTGTTCCTGTTCTAGGAGGAGGAAAATATATTCATGGAATTGGTAAATTGAGCAAGAGACATGGAGCCTCCCCCGGCTGTTGGACAGAGTTTGGGCTTTCACCAGGACTCCCTGTCTGCACCGATAGCTCTGAGTTTTCTGTGGATGCACTTGATAGAAAATTTAGTATTTTACATCAAAATCCTTTCAGCTGGAGAAAGAAAGTGCAGAAACCAACATTTTTGCTTTAAGTTCAACGACAAGCCATTTTGCAACCTTTTTCATGTTTTATAATTTCTCTTTGGCTAATACAATATTTGTGACCAGGAATACATCCTTAGCTGTAAGAACATAAACCGTTAGTTAGTTGGACACACCAACACGTGTGCCATCCCAGCCGTGGGGAAAAGTCTGCATTACAGAGAAATGGCCACCATCAAGAAAGACACTTGATCGTTCATATGACTCCTGGGAAGGGCAACACTTCAAGTTCACTTTTAACTTGCCTCCTGGTGCTCAGAGGTGCACGAGGACCCACAGATACCAGTTCTAGAAAACAGTGGATTTTTTTTAAGAGTAAAAGTTCCTACTACAAAATTAGAGGATAGAATTACTGAACCTAGAATGTTCACAGTAAATAAAGCATATTACAATTATCAAGTACAGAAAATTAAAAGGAGATTCACATTTTAATAATACTTACAAGTGACAGAAAAACCACCCATAGGCATTATGTAAATATTAATAACATCAACCAGATTATGCCAAGGATAAGCTGAATTGGGAAATTAAAACTTATAGCATGCATCAGAAAAATGAGAAGTAAAATAGAAAAGTTAGTGACTTGGCCATTGTTTTTATGTTTACCATTTGAAATTCACGCATTTGACTGTGGAGCTGGTGAGATGACTCATCAAGTAGACACCTGCCACAAAGGCTGATGACCTGCTAAGTCCTCAGAACCTATGTGATGGAAAGACAGAACCAGCTCCAGAGGTTTCCCTCTGACCTCTGACCTCTGCTCTCACCCGCCACGACCCAGATCCATATGTTGCCAGCAGAGCACCACACATGTCATTGACGCCATTTTCTGAATCATCACAAACATGGCATCTCTCAGAGGCGTTTACCATTATTCTTGGACATACCAAATGGAATGCCATGGATATGCCGTTGTAGACATTCAATAAAATGCTAGAAGAATTTAGCAAAGTGGCAGCTGATCCTCAAGGAAGGTGAACTTGGTTTTCAGTGCACACGGAAAACTAGTGCTTGGTTTGGCCTGCCCATGGCTATTTGCAGTCAAAGCTCGGCAAGTCCACATGTTGATTTTTCTTTACATTATTAATACAGTTTGAAAAACTTCTTCAGAGAAAATCAAGTATTTGATCCTGAGAATCACGCCCTGTGACGCTCCAGTGAACATAGAAATAGATGTTGGTACCGTGAGAGAACCAAGTAGAGGCCGTCTGACCCAGAAGTGATGATCTAGGACCGAAGGCATCCATCAGGAGGTTACGCCGCCGTCTCAGGGGAAGAGCGACTCACCCGAGCAGGTGCTGCCGCTTTTCCTCCTTACCTCCCAGTACCAAACAGCACACGGGGAGAGTGCAATCAATCACAAATTAAATAATGAAAGTGATAATAATAGAAAATGAATTGTAAGATGTTTATAGTTTAGAATTTAAAAAATGAGCCTGTAACTATTGAGTAGTTTCGATTTTACAGAGAAAGTGTGCTGCAGAGTAGAGCTCCTGTGGTCTTCACATGAAGCTTCCGTGATGACTAAATTTACATCAGTGTCATTTCACTGAAGCCTCCGATGTGTGAGCATAATGTTGTTCATCCTTTTCCTTTGCCATGTGTTTGAGAGCTCAAATGCATGCAGGCCCCTGCACACACATTACCCTAGCTCCGGATTGAACTAATTTACCTTTCCTTTCAAGTGATTTGCTTTTTGGTTGCATGATTTCATTTGTTTGCGACTTTGACTGGACTGTGATTGTTGACTTTGCATCTTCATACTCTTTTAATTAAAATACGTTTTAGTAGCTCTGAGATTTCCACTTTCACATGCATTTAGTTATTCACATGCATTTGTGTGGGCTGCAAGGTACACATACATGCCACAGCACACATGTGGAGACAAGAGGGAAACTTGGGGAGTCAGTTCTTTCCCCCCACTATTCAGGTTCCTGGGATCGATCTCAAGACATCAGATGTGGCGGCACATTTACTGCTGAACGACCTCATCAGCTCTGGAGACCTTTGACCTGTGGCCTACTGACCGCAGGTTCTTCTCCTTCGCAAGTATCAGGCATATTCAGTCAACTCTGTCCATGTGTGCTATCTTTAACGCCCATTTTTAGACCTGCTCAGGTATTTCTCATGTCCCCCAGTGTGGCCTGTTTTGGTGAACGTCCCATAATTTATTTTCTCATTGATGCTCTTGCTTTATCAAACTAACTTCCTGAGATCCATCATGTTCCTTTATTCTGAGGAGAGAACTTCAAATACACATCCAAGCTAATCTGCTCCAGTAATTTCCCTTCCTAGTTGGCTCTCTCTGTTTGTTCTTAGACTGTCTCCATGGCTCACCTGTTTCTCACCCCGTCTACCTTCCACACCACACACAAATCAGTATGTGTGCAGAAGCTGCCCACTTCAATCTCCACAGTACAGAGTTGATGACGTGGTGCGATCGGTAATTAATGGTCCTCCAGACTAGCTTACAAAAACAGCTTTAATAAAACAGAAGGAAAACTTTCACCAGAATCCCAATCATCCGGAACGCTGGAGCCAGGCTAGAGAGGGTGGGAGAAGTGCACCCGCCAGGTTTATAGGTAAACTTTTGCCGTAGGGCAACATGCCCCACGGACAGAATGTGATTGGCTGAACTCCCCTATCACAGAGTCTGACGCTTTTAGACTTACTTCGTGTCTTTAGACTATTTTTTCCTTGCCTTCCCGCATGCCTTATAGTTTGTCATAGCTGTAGGCTCTTAAGGCAAGATCAAGCGAAGGATCTCATCAACATTCCAGCAGGCAGCACAAACTGGACTCCATGGATCACATAAGAAGTGGAGAGCATGAAGGGGGCAAGGGACATGATGAGTGTGAATACTAAGAGAGACAGAGGGAGGAGCTGGGACGTGTATGATCAAAGACATCACACATGTGCATGTATTTTCAAGGAATAAAGAAAGGACACCTTCAAAAAAGTACTTGGTTTCCGAAGTTGATTTCAAAGTGTTCTAGCAAGGGATCCTCAGCCCCAAACTTGTTCTTCCATCTTCTCTCTTTCTCTCCCAGGTTCTTGTCTCTAACCTTTGGAACATACTGTACCTGCCTACAAACTTCATTGAGTCTCAGCTTGCCCTGGACTTGTCATGTGACCCTCAGGAAAATGTGCCCAGGAGACCTGTTCACGTACCCTCTTAACCACACAGGAATCTTGCTATGTTGTTAGTTATTTGCTGTTTTTTTTTTTTCTGGTTTTTCATTGAGTGTGCTGTTCTTGATAATCCAACCTGTCACTATCTGAATCAGAACTGCTGCCTCCCACATAATGTGGCCTTCATTCTTCTATCAGAAACAATGCAAATTCACATATACATGGACTCATTATATACACTCTGCTACTCTGAGAACCCTGACCAATACGCACTAATAGACACAGAGAATCATTATGGTGAGAACCCATGATGGTTTGGGCTTTCTAACCTCTGCATACCTACGGCAGGGTAGTTTTCTAGGGTGAATTTTTAAACAGATGGAAGAACTGAGGCAAGTCTTCCTCCCTGTTTTCATAGGCCAGTGGTTCTTGTTTTCTAGAACGTCTACTGAGGGAAAGTACTCCCATGTTGCTAGACGTCTGGGAGGTTCTAGACGTCTGTGAGGTTCTAGATGTCGGTGAGGTTCTAGATGTCTGTGAGGTTCTAGACGTCTGTGAGGTTCTAGACGTCTGTGAGGTTCTAGACGTCTGTGAGGTTCTAGACGTCTGTGAGGTTCTAGACTTGCACTTTTGTTGTAAACGAGGCGTGATCACAGCTTTCCCTTGTGCTGCCCCAGACACGTTCTTTCGCAGGCAGCTCGGGTGAATTGGTCTCAAGTTCCTGCCCGTTCTTTCCTGGCTTGTGCACCTTTGACCTGTAAGATGAATCAAACCCTTCCCTCCAAGTTGTTCTGATCGTGGTCATTGTCTCGGCAGCACAGACACCAGGACAGTAGGCAGGCACAATTCTACTCTGCTGCCTCCTCCACCCTTGGTATCTAGAGGTCGGCTTCCACTGTGTAGGTCAGGCTGACTTGGGACCCTTAAGGTTTTTTAGCTCCCTAATTCAGTGCAGAGCAGAGAAAATTCTGTGGCTGCAGAATTTTCTTCCTTACTCCTCCTGCCCATTCACCCCGACCTCTTTGGCAGCTCGTGTACATCAGGGAACATCTTTTTGAAATATCTCAAGGGCTCTGTACAGCACAAAGAAACTGAAAGAGTAACCTCGCGATGGAGAAAACTGTATTTGAACCACATTTTGAGGTCTCTTTACCAGCACCCCAGGAGGGATGAGCATGAAGTCAGTTCACGTCGTTCTTGCTCTCATTCATCCTTGGCACGAATTCTCCTCTGGTTCCCCTTGTTGCTGGAACTGAAGCCACCCCTGTCTTCTCCGTGGCCCCCTCTCCTTTGTAGCCCTCTGTAAAGGAGCCTAGAAGTCATTCTTCACTGTAGCTCTAGGTAGGAAAATCAAAGCCTCAATAATCTACTTTAGATGAAAAAAAATACGGGGCTTAGTAAGGAGGTCTTTCTCAGGAGAATTACAGGACTTAGTGACCTATGGGGTGGGGTGGGGGTGAAAGCTACAAGCAAGGGGAACATAAAGGGTTTCATGTTTTTAGCTTATGAGACTGGTGGATCATTGCTGACTGGGTATTCCCTGAGCATGTCTGAAAAACTAATGGCTACATGAACCTGGGAAGGTCACGATTTTACAGCTGAAGGAAAAGCAGCATTGTGACCAGAGGACTTTTCTTCCTCCTCCTTCCTCCTCCTCTTCCTCCTTCTTGTCTTCCTCCTCTTTCTTCTACTATAGAACCTTACTATGTACCCTTGGCTGGTCAAGAGCTCGCTATGTAGACCAGGCTGGCCTCATACTCACAGAGATCTGCTTGTCTCTGTTTCCTTAGGGCTTGAATCAAAGGCAGGCACTACCACAGATCTACTCATGTAGGAGGAAGTTCAAGAGGTCAGGAGACAAATGCCTCAGGTAGACGCTACCTTTCTGTATCTTGTCTCTCTCTGGTGGGGAGCCTAGGGAGCGTTATTAAACTATTATGTGGCTGTCTTCTCAGCCTGGCCCTGAATCAGAGGGGATAACCTGTGTCACAAAGGATGCTCTATGGATTTTATATCACTTTGACTTGAGGTAGCTCTTCATAAAGCCATTTCTAAAATACAGTCAGCTTCTCTTCTGAGAAAGGAATCCTGTTCTTTGTTTTCTCCTCTTTATTACATTATCAGGAAACTGATTACTTTTGAACCAAGCTGTTTTTTTTTTTTCTGGTTGTTCTCATCCTTGTGATCAAATATTGAAGGTGACTGTGGAAAAATCAATACTAAGATAGACATGCAGCATTATGTAAGAGATACATAAATGAAATATTTAGTGCCGAAAGTTATGAGTGGGTTTGGACTTCTAGACCTATTTCTGCACTGCTGTTCTGACTCTCTTGGAATTGTAAGAAATCAATATGAAAAGAACAAATACTAGGAACAGCTTCAGAAAAATGAATTCTCTGACCTAGATGTGGGATTCAAAGTGTTTACTTCCTCGTGATCTGGAGGACAGCAGGCATCAAGGAAGAGTGAAGCGAAGGTGATGGAGAATCTGGGTCATGGATGGGCGGTCCCAGCACCCTGGAGGAAGCTGTGTGGTTTACCAGGGCATGGAGGAACATACCTGGGGATTTTTGACAATTGTGAAGCTTGGACTTTTAAAACAGAATACAAATGTATCACAGGTGTTTTGACTGTAGAAGTGTGACCTGTCAAAGGCTCAGTTTAATGAGGAATTGTTTTGGCTGCTGTTTTACGAGTGACTTTGTTTACATTAGTGGTTGTTTCAGATCCTTCTGGGTGGAAGACGTGTCTGATAAGTACCAGCACAATTTAGCCTAGAAGCTGCCTTTCCACAGAGCCTGAAGACACGGCTTTCCTTAGGACCTTTGCAGATGGCAGGTGGGAAACGCCCCCACTGAGGGAGGCTGTGAGGACAGTGATGAACTGCCCTGCCTCCCAGGATGCTCACTGCCAGCCCCGCCCGCAGCCTCTGGCTGAAATCCCTGGTTAAGCAGAAGGGACGGCACAGGTCTGGGAAGAACTCCTTCTCAATTAATCCTGCCCATCGTTAGCATTGATTGAGGGCTGAATGATAGACTTGCACCATCCCTTCTCCAAGGCACTTCGGCATTTAGTGCAGCGGGGATGGCGGATGAAGGATCGGGCTGTGCAGGAGTAGCCACCGAGGAAGCAACCACGGGGCTCATAGAGGGAGACCAGAGGCACAGGGAGGGGTTGATCGTTTCCAGCCTGGGGTGGAAATGGGAGTGGAGAAATACTCTGAAGTAGCAGCTTTCATTCGAATTTTGGGAAAAGAATCGGCTAAGATACAAGTTGTGGGAAGAAGAAGACATGAATGGCCAGGACCTGGCATGAAATTCTCGCTTCAGCAATTGCCAGCCTTGCGTGCTGGAATCCCAGGTCTCAGTGTTAATGCTTTGGGCCTCAAGTGGCAGGAGTCCAGCATTCAGTTGGTGTGGGGAGTCCTTCTGTATATGTCTTTGCTCTTGGTGAATAAATAAAGCTGTTTTTGGCCAATGGCTTAACAGAATAAAGTCAGGTAGGGAAATCCAAACAAAGATGTAGAAAGAGAGTAGGTGGAGTCAAGGAGAAGCCACATAGCTGCACAAAAGACAGACACCTCCACTGGAGTCCACTGGAGTCTCAGCCAGTCCCTGACTAATTTATCAATATTTTTTTGAACAAGGAGTGGCTTGATAAAAAATGTGCGTAGAAGGGCAGCAGAGCTTGAGGCAGAATGATGGGGACAAAGACAGTGCAGTGGGTGTAAAGGAAACAGGACTGACATGAGCTACACTGTTTGGATGCTGAGGTCTCTTGATAACCGGTAGATGCTGTGGAGGCCATGGATGGAAACACTGAAGGCCTTCAACTTCGCCATCTTGGCTGCCAGAAGCAATTTTTATCATTTTAACTCAGCTTTCATCCTACCCTAGGTTCTGCCTGGGATGCCTTCCCATCTGTCTTCTCTCCTTTTGGATCAACACTTCACTGAGTTGCCTTGCCACTTGCAAGTAGGACATTCCCTTTTTATGTCGGGCAACAGTGGTGCTGACCGTCCTCCTTGCTCTCCCGTACAGTCAAAGAAGCCTCGGATAAAGATCACGGTGCAAGCAACTCTTTCTAGGAGCTGACAATTCCAGTATATATGAGAAATACGTGAACACTGGGCTGGTTCTATGACGTGGGATAAGCTAGGGTCATAGGATAGAGGAGGACAGGGGATGTCGGAGAGGTTGATGTTGATGAAGTAATTACAAGTTTCTGTTAGAAAGAGGCCTTGGAACCAAGTCCTGCACAAGCATAAGCCATGTAAAGATCCCCAAGCCGTGTATTTTAGTCCACATGGTGCTATAAGAAAATACTCAAGCATAGATACTTTATATTAAAAATGTTTATTCTGGCTCACAATTCTGGTGTCTGGAACTTTCAAATTTCATAGCAGCACAGTGTGCTGACTAGGGACCCTGGCCACATCACAGTGTGCTGGGGAATCAGATCACAAACTGAACACAAGAAGCAGGCAGACAGTTGATTCTGATTTACAGCAACCTGTACTCTTGAAATAATGCAGTGTGTGGTTGACCCCAGGGATGCTACGAAGTCCCATGATATAACCAACTGCTATTGGGCCCTAATTCTTAGAGGGCTGGTGACCTATACAGTAACACCTTGGGGTCCTATTCCCTTTAGGGGTCAGCCTTGCGAAGCTGCCAGCTGTGTTGGTGATCGTAGCGGTCTGGAGGGAGCACTGTGGCTTTGTGGTGGCTCTTCTGTTTTCCCATTGTGTTTGTGTTCTCCATGAAGCTTGATTAAAGTCAAAACTGAGTGTCATTTCCCAGTACAGTGTGCAGGGGATACAAGACCTTACACATGCTTTTTGACATGTCACATTAGATCGCTTGGTTTTTATTGAAACACGCTTAACTTATGCCTTTGCCCCTGCCCAGTATTTTTCCCTCCTGTGTCTTGGATCTCAGGTTCTACACAGTGTTTCTTGCGCTTGAATAGTTTTGCTGTAGACAGGACTTGAGAAGGGTTGGGTATTGCTTTATTTACTTATTTATATATGTGGGTGTGGGGAGAGCAAACATGTATGCAGGCGCATATGTGTGAGCTTCATGTTGAGACCGCTTTGGGGGTTGCGTCTCAAGAATACTGTCTTATTTTTGAGACATGGTCTCTCATTTATCTGGGTTTACCTTTTAAGCTGGATCGCTGGACGCAGACTCCAGGGATCTGCCTGTTGCTGCCTCTCAGTGTTGGGACTACAAGCACATACAGGGATGCCTGGATTCTATGCATGGGATGGGTATTGAATGCAGGTCCTTACGCTCACAGGGCAAGGGATTTGCCGACTGAGCTGTGGAGATGCAGCTTCTTCTGTGTTAGAATGAAAGCCGTGATGCTAGGAGAGCCCCCTCCCATTGTTTGGGAACTCCTGCCTGTTTGAAGGGTGTGTGTTTTAGAGTGTTGATTATGCTCTGGAAAACTTGAAGGGCAAAATTCCCAGTGACACCAGTGATAGAGATTGGGACTGATGCTATGCAGGAGTGAATGATTCTAGGTTACCTCTGACTGCCTGAAGAGGACTGGCCTCACTGCCATCAGGACTACGTCCTAGACAGTGAATATGGTGAGTGTTTGGGCTGGCCACCTCCCCACTAAAGTAGATGTGACTTCATTATAAACCAAGTCCAGTTCACTGACCCATCTAGAATTTGCTTTCGCTGACTCCCTTCAATCCGAGTCTCCATTTTTCTCTGCCCTGTCACAGAGCATCTGACCAACAATTAGTTTTTGACCTCAGAGCATGTGCCAGGCAGCATCCTCACTACTGCTTGCCTTCCTGGCTTATTTAGTTAAATGCCTCTCCTTGCCACCACCCACTGCCACAGGTCTAATTCAGTGTACACTTTTCTAATACGTTATCATTCACTGACTTATGCATTGGAGTTTGAGTCTGGAGGTGGTATTGTACAGGGATGTTCATTAGCCTCATCTGTCACCAAAGCTAATGGGAGCAAGGGTCCCTTGGTAGATGAATAGATAACTATGAAACATTATCCCTGGAAAGGAAGACAATTCTGACCTATGCCGTGACGTGAATGAACCTTGAAGACATTGTGTTAAGCGATACAAGCGTGGCTCAATCTCACTTACTGGTAATACTACACACATGTTTGATCTCACTTACTGGTAATACTACACACGTGTTTGATCTCACTCACAGGCGGTCTTACAAGCACGGCTGGATCTCACTTACACACATCACTGCTGACAGTAATCACAACCACGGAAACGGAAGGGAGCATAGCGGTGACCAGATGCGGGGGAAGAGAGAGTGTGGAGGCACAGTGTATACAGTGTAATAGGTGCAGAGTTTCGGAGCAGGTTGTAAACTTTATGAAGGTCTTCAATGCCCCTGAGCTTCGCTTAAAATGAACGAGACAGTGAGTTTCATGCTGGGTGTCCTTAGGAGGACAGAGGCTTCCTAGGAGATGAAGTTTGCCTCTGGGAGAGATGGGGGAAGCCACCTTCTGCTTTGTTTCCTTGTGGGTTGGCTTTCTCCGGTAGTACCAGAGGTGGAAGACACCACTCAGAGAGCATTTAGTAAACAGTGTTCTGCCCTGTTGTCATGGTTCTCCAGGTATTGTGTGTTGCTAAGTGAGTGACAGTTGTTTCCTTTTCTGGAGACTTTGGAGATAGGATGTGAGACAGAGTGGAAGCAGCAGATTAAATAGCCAGATGTCAGGTTGACTTTGCCAGTTGTGAGGATGTGTCTTCTCACACCAGACAGAGGGCTGGTCACCACTATGGCACCATCCTCGGAGCCCACGTTCTATTCTCTGTTTTGTGTTTCCTATGGCATTTTACCATAAGTAAGTCTTGTACCGCATGCTCTTATTAACCATCTTCAGGAGCCGAGCAGTGCTAACAACCTGGGAATGCAATCGCTGTGTCCTGTGGCATCGTCTGCATTCCTGGAACTGATTGGGGATGCAGCAATCCGTCTTAGCACGCATCACAAGGACACAAACACATTCAGTGTCTCAGATGCTTACCGTTTGTTTTTCCACAAACGTGGCTGACCCCTTCCTGTCTTTTACAAACACAAAAGCTCTGTGTGTTTGCGCTGAGGTCACTGTTGCTCAGCGTGGATTCCTAAAACTGGTGAATCTCTGACACCAATCTTTTAGCAACTAAGATGGGAGAAGCCATTCATCAATGTCATTTTTCATAAACAACAACGTGTGGAGACCATGATGTTATATTTAACACACCAGAGACTTTTTTCTTATGTGGTTGATTAAAAAGCCCTCATACCCTTGTTTTATGAAAATTGAGAAAAAGCAAAAACAAAACCAAAAGACCCAAGCCAACCTGTCTAAACTGCCACTTCTGAGAGCAATTTGGAGAGCCCAGGGAGTGCTTTGCTCCTAGGAGACATTAGCTCCTGTTGCTGCGCTGTGTTTGGGCGTGGCAGTATAAAATGATGCACTACCCACATGGGGCAGCAAGCTGTAGCCGGCCATCCCGAGGAAGTGCGGTGGTAACCATGTAGCCGCTCTGGGGATTTGCACCTGTTCTGGGTGACTGACACCTCCGTGTTCTGAGATCTAGATCTGAGCAAGGATGCCCACCACTGTGCTGGTCTTGAGGGCTGCATTTTCGGTACAGGCCTGAGAGAGAGTTTAAGATTTAGTGCTCATCAGAAAAGAAGAGCCACGGAAACCCAGCTTGGCTTTGAAGCTTTCTTCTAGGAAGGGACCACATCACTTTCAACAACAGGTCATTGGTGAAAGCAAGTCATGTGATCAGGTCCCGTTGTCTTTGTGGTCAGGAAGATCATTTTTACAGGCTGAGTCCAAGAAGGGAAAATGCCTACTTTCTATAACAACACAGACCGACAGGTGTTAGTAAATCAGTGACTCACAGTTCCCCCAAGAAGATGGGGTTTCAGGCCTGGGCCTTTGCTGTCCCGCAGTCTTGTCCAAATTGGTGACGGTACTAGACTGTTTTCTAACTAAACTGTACTTTCCTATACTTCCTCCCGAATGTGAGAGGCCCAGTCAGAGCTCTCCTAGCCAAGAGGCACGCGTCTGAGAAGCAGAAGCAGCGGTTGCCAGGAGTGGGAGGCGAGGTGGTCCCGGCAGGATCTCCAATCTTTCTTTGGTTTTCTGTCTCCCTGTCTTTCTTCCCCGGAGCAAGGCCTGTGTAGTCACTTGTCCTCCCTTGTCAAACCTGTTCTCAGAACTCTTCAGACAGGCAGTGGCTTTTTGTGCATGCTTCCTAGCAGGAGGTACTTTTGCTGTTAGGTTGTGGTCCACACAGAAAGTGAAAGACTGTCGCAAATAGTGGCTTTTGACATCTGACCAGTGCACTCTGAGAGTCGTAGTCTGTTCTTTTGCCACCAAATCGCTGGCTGTGACCAATGGCAACGACTGCTTTTCAAACCTTGCCCTAAGCAGCTTTGTGCTGTTGGAAGTTTCCGCAGGTTGAGATCATTAAAAGCGTAGATGTTTATTCCAGCAGAGTTGTGGAGTCTTGGAAGTCTCTAACCAAGGTGTCCTCAGAGTTGCCTCTTGTAGAAGCCCCAGAGGGAATAGTTTCTTGACTTTTACAGTTTGTGGCTTTTGTCATCCTTGGATTGGTCATCTTCGGCCATTATCCATGGCTGTCTCTTCTCCTCTTCTAGGGACATCTATGATTCTACTGATCTCACCATGGCCGGGTAACCTCTATGAAGATACTTATCCAAATCAGGTCACATTTGCACACAGTCAAAAAGGCATACAGTTCAGCCAAGAAGCAGGAGGGGATACAATTCGACCAAGAAGCGGGTCAGGACTGGAGGTTTCAGAGGGGAAAACAAGCTAACTAAGGCAAAAATGTCCAATAGCTAGTCTTATGAGCTCTTCAGCAAGGCTCAATAGTAAAGGAAGCCTCTCTCACTGGATTTAGAAGATCTCTTGTGTTCTGTAGGAGCTAAGTTCGATTTTACCTCTAAGAAGAGTGACCTTGAAGGCAGGCTGTCTTGGTGTTTCTGAATTTCAGGTCCAAGAAGATGGCAGATATTTAGGGACAGGGGGCTTAAGGCCTTCGATGGCTCTAAACACCTCCAGTCTAGAGCCATAGTGTCTTGGAAGCTGTGTCCTTGAGGCCCTCCTTGGAGCAGAAAGCTCCAGATTGTCAGTGCCAAGTGGGCAACTCACTGCAAGACTCTGCCATGCTTAGCTAGCAGGTGACACACAGAGACCATGGCAAAACCCGGAAACCTTTTCACCTTCCAAATACAGCTTGTTGCTAAGATTCTAAGAGGGACCCAGAGGCCCCCAGGCTGTTGAAACAGAGCTGACACTATATATAAACACTCTTTGAGACAATTGTTATCTTCACTGGTTCTCCCGGAGCTCCAGCTGTCAGCTTCCTGTTGCTTCCTTCGGAATGAGTGACACGCTAACCTTTAAGTTCGTGGATGAAGGAGGAGCCGTGCTTGCCTCCCAGGGCGATGCCAGGCACCATGGAGATGCCAATCAGACTCATTCTCTTATTCAGTCTTAACCTTCCACTGCTTTTAACACATCTCTAAAATTAACTTCTGATTGATAACACTCATGCAGAGGCAAAACTTTTAGCTACCTGTTAGGAAGAATTCCCACACATGTGACAGTGAAAGTGGATTAATCCCCGCTCCTCTCAGAGATCTGACTTTTTGACAGATAGGGAAAACAAAGATGTGCATGCCCGTGGATTAATAGTGGGGAGAGCTGTGAGGCTCATATTTTAACAAAAGCAAGCCACAAGACTGGGGGGGGGGAGGGGCGCAGATAAGCAACTGTCTGATGTGGGATTCCTCTCTTTATGCTGTGAATACCATTGGTTAATAAAGGAACTGGCTTGGCCTGATAGGGCAGAACAGAGCTAGGCAGGTAAAACTAAGCTGAATGCTAGGAGAAAGGAGGCAGAGTCAGAGACAAGCCATGTAACCCCACCCAACACAGACCCTGGAACTTTGCCCAGTAAGCCACAGCCTCGTGGCGATACACAGATTACTAGAAATGGGTTAAATTAAGATATAAGAGCCAATAAGAAGCTAGAGCTAATGGGCCAAGCAGTGATTTAACTAATACAGTTTCTGTGTGATTATTTTGGGTCTGAGCGGCTTGTTGGCTAGGAAACAAACAAGTGGTCTCCTTACAACAACTGCCTACATGTTATGACTGCATCTTTGCCAAATTCACAAAATATTTTATTCCGACAGAATCCTCCTGAGGGACGGAGCTGAACTTTTCTGTGTTGTGTGCCGGAAGCGAGGAAATGGAAACAGAAAGTGGGCAGGTTAGGGTCTCAGACTTCCTCACTATTCATAGGATCTTGCATTGTTTGCACTGTGGAAAACAATCTCCCTTGCATGATGTTGAAAACCAGGGCTCATCCGTCAGCTCTGGGCAGACATTCTCTCTTGCTTGTAGTCTTCTGTTGGCTTGTGGTCTTTTACTGAGGTACCCATCAGTTACAAAGAGTACACCATAGAGCCGGCATTTCCTTCATTAGTTAGAGATCAGGTGTGGATTCTGTTTTGGCATAAAAATTACCCATTGATTTATTTTGTGCTATTAAGTGAGAATTTTAGTATTAGCAAAATAACGACTCAAAGAAACATACACTAAACACACTTGAAAGATTTTTTTAATCTAATTCTTTAATTCATGAGGGAACCAGCAAAACATCATAACTATCTCAAAATTATCATATTTTCTTATTTATTATTTGGTGTGCGTGTCTCTGTGTTTGTGCATGTGACACAGCCTGCTTGTGGGGATCAGAGGACAACTTGTAGGAACTGGCTCTTTCCTTCCACTGTATGAGGTCCTTAGGAGGGAACTCGGGTTGTGACGCCTGAGGGTAAGGTTGCCTTCTGACTGAGCCATCTCACAGTCCTTGGAGGAAAATCAAAGCAAGAAGACACACTGATGCACCATCAGGAGTCCTGAAAAGAATGTCTAGCCGCACACAAAATTGCTGTTGGCTGTTCACATGGTGCGTGACTGGCAGAGGAGGCTGATACGAAGGCAGTCCCACACCAACGGCTACCTGTGGCTTTCAAGAGCAGTCGTGAACTCTGGACTGACCCAGCACCCTTGTTTGGTTCCCCAAGCTTTAGAGTTTAGAAAACAGCTCTTCGTGGTCAATGTTGAAAGCTAGGTGTTGGTGCATATCCCCATGCCAATAGTACACACCTGATGTGCTTAGCTCCCTAGTGACAATGCCTCTGTGGGCACAGCTGGCATCTGGGTGGCCACTCAGAGCTCATGCTCTATGAGCTGCCGGTGTGAGGGATCTAGAGCGGCCAGCATGACTCAACACATGGGGTCGAAACTAAGAGGCTAATTATTTCTAGCATAGTATAGTCTCACTGACAGATTTCTCGTCATCTGTTGAATCTCCATGAATAACGAAATGCCGTTGAACATAGAGAAGGTTATGAGTAGTGCAAACAGTGCCCTGACCACCCAACATATTTTATTCTATACAGTTACAGGCACCAAAGAATAGTTTGCTTTTCCTAGTAGATTACTGTGTACAAACTGGTGTTTTCACCCAAGAAAATGTTTTCCCCAGTTATTCATCGAAAAAGGGGATTTCAATCCTTTATTAATTTTTGTTCTTTATGAGTATTGAAAATACACTTGTACTACCCATGTCTTCTGAGAAGCAGATGCAAGGGAGGGTAAAGTCAGATGTGACTGTCAGAGGCCATTAGAGAAATGCCTGTAAAGATGCCAGCAAAGCTTGAGCAGGCAGGGAAAGCCTCTGGATCCTGCAAGAGCCAGGAAGAGCCTTTAATGCTAGATGGTTGACCAGATGTCTATAGATGGAGGGAAACTGAAGGGTGAAGAAACTTTATGATGCAGATCAGCTCTCTTCCTTCTCCCCCAGTTACAATCCTGCTTGGGGAAGAACTGGGCAGGAGATTTATGGTACCTTCTGGGACTCTGGTCTCTGGGCTTCTTCTGGGCTGCATGAAGTTGAGGGCACGGGCCATGACCTAGGACTGAAATGTATACTTCAGACGCACCTTCCTTATGTTCTCTGCTGTTTGCTTTCACTGCCTGTATAAGGTCATCTGAAACAAGGAGATGCAGAACACGATGAAAGCACAGTAAACCATCGGTCGCCTCATCAAGTCTTAATGTCTTGCACATCTGCTCCATTATCTAAAGGCTAGAAACTCCCTGTAGAGTCTTGTGTGCCTCTCTGGCAGGATCCACCTATGTGCCACTCTGGGTTCTACAATTGTACATCACACATATCTTGGTTAACAACTCATAGTCTGATTTTATGTGTCCTTAAACTTAAATGAGCTGTATTTTACTCTCATCTGAGAGTGGGTCTCCATCCCTGCAACTGAGTTTCTTGATTCCTTAGGCAACACTCAAGAGACCTAAACTCAGGACCTTGTTGGGGAATATTATTTTCAGGTGTGAGACTTGTTTGCGCTGCATTTGCTTAACTCTGTGAAGCTGTGTTACAGTGCCTGTCTAAAACACCTGATCGTCCTAATAAAGAGACGAACGGCCAATAGTCAGGCAGGAACAAGGATAGGCAGGGCTAGCAGGCAAAGAGTATAAATAGAAGGAGAACTGAGAAGGAAGAAGAGCAACAATGGAACAAGGAGAGGAGAACGCCATGAGCCAGCCACCCAACTACACAGCAAGCCACGGAGAAAGAAGTAAAGCAAGGTATCCAGAAATAGAGAAAGATAAAAGCCCAGTCAAAAGGTAGTAGGATTAACATAAGAAAAGCAAGAAACAAGCCACCCTAAGGTCAGACATTCTAAGAATGTCTTAGAACTAAGAATAAGCTTGTGAGTGTGATTTCTTTAGGGGCTTTGTGGTGGGCCCCTCAAAAAACCAAAAGAGTAGAACATCACACTACAGTACATATTTCTACTATGGCCACAGCTTATTACAGGGAAAGGATATTAAAGTCAGAAAGAGAAAAGGCACATGGGGTGCCTTGTGGGGAGCCAGCCTCCAGCGCCAGGGGGCTCGCCAACGGAGTCACTCAGCATGCAGTTTCCCTCGCAGTGCACTGTGGCAACATGAGAAAAGTGTTGGGTAGCAGGAAAGACAATCAACATCAGAGTTTTCCGTGGGGGCTGATCACATAGGCATCCTTTGAGGGACAGGCACATTTTCAGAAACATACAGGACATTCTCTACCCAGGTTACGTGTGCTGAACCACTCTGATTGGCAAAGAAATACTTGCAACTCTTGAGAACTTAAACTCGTAGGCATTTATCCAAGAACCCAGTTTACAGAGAGCCATTCTAGGCCGGTTCTTTCATCCTTGGCCATGTCAATGCTTTTATGTGTGCCAGCCACATCTTCTTCCTCTTTCTTCTTCTTCCTCTTCCTCCTCCTCCTTCTTTTCTCCTCACCCTCCTCCTCCTCCTCTTTTTCTTCTTCCTCCTTCTCCTTCTCCTCCTCCTTCTCCTCCTCCTCTTCTTCCTCTTTTTCTTCCTCCTCCTTTTTCTTCTGTCTTCTTCCTTCCTCCTCCTCCTCTTTCTCCTTTATTGTTATTATTTTGGAATCCTGTTGATGAACATTTCTTTCTCACTTTTACTGTGGCAATTGAATCCAGTAAGTGTCCTCTGGATATCTTCTCAGATACACATTCAAATTTTTGTCCTTTTCCATGTGTGCATATCCTCCTCTTTACCAAAGCATGGCAAGCATGCTTTTCATGTTGTATACACTCTGCAGTCATTCCAGGATGTATGAGGGGCTCATGTTATCTCCTCCTCAACATCACTTGATATTAGACTCATGGTTGACGGCTTGATTAGAATGAAAAGGGTTCTCCCCAAATTTTGAAGTTGTTTGTCCCTGGGAAGCAAGAGCATGTTGTCCTTTGCAAGACAGGGCTTAGGATCGTGGCATGCCCTCTTGAGGCCAGATAGGAGAGAGAAGACCGGCTGTTTCTTATAGCAAGTTCTGGTAATGGTGGTCTTCTGTAACACTGAAATAGCACTGATGGAGTTTGCAATCCATGATCCATTGCACGTATCTATCATAGGATACTGCCAGATCCTGGGTAAAAAATAATCAAGGGCTCTTTCCTGTGATTCATGCACTACTCAGAAATCACTGGCTTTTTATAACTCCAGTAGAAGCTCCAAGTCTTTAAGCAATAATTCTGAGCAGTACTTGTTCTTGGCAGCAGAGCACGAAAATCCGAGCCAGGGTAAAGGTAGGTGCTCTGCAGACCTCAGGGAAGTTTCCTCATGGGTCACTGGGCCGCATGTTTTAGGGCAGGAGAATGGATGCTATTTCTCACAACTCTGTGGCTGCGGTTGCCTGTGTGCCAGGGCTCCTACCAACAGGAGATCAGGACACAGCCTGCGTCTAGGGTGGCCATGTGTATCAGTCTGGTTCCTGTTGCTGTGACAGGACACCCAAAGCATTTTAGGGAGGAAAGGGTTACTTTGCCTACGCTTCCACATCAGTCTGCCATTAAAGGAAGTCAAGACAGGATTCTGGAGGCGGGACCCTGGAGGCAGGAGCTGAAGCAGAAGCCATGGAATAGTGCTGGCTGCTGGCTTGATCCTCATGACTTTCTCAGTCTGGCTTCCTATACAAGATCATCCGACCAAGAGTGGCACCACCCACAGTGGGCTGGGCTGGGCTGGGCCCTCCCACATCAATCATTAATCAGGACAGTGCCCCCACAGACTTGCCTACAGGCCAATCTGATGGAGGCATTTTCTCAGTTACCATTTCCTTTCCTTAGATACGTGTTGGGTTATGTCAAGGGGACAAAAGCAAACCAGACCACCATGTAAGCACTCAGGAAGAAGTCACTATGCAAGCTACGGAAAGAGGCCCCAGATGGAACCAATGTCACTGACACCTTGGTCTTGGATGCCCAGTTACAGAATTATGCTAAAATCAGTTTCTGCTGCTTGAGCTTGTCAGTCATTGGTTTGCTGTTCCATCAGCCATGGTTCATAATGTGCACTGGAGAAAGGGGGCTGGTTAACTCAGGGAAGACAGGGCAGAGCAGAGGATGGAAAGGCGAAGGTGTGGGCAGAGCAGAGGATGGAAAGGCGAAGGAGAGGGGATGGGTAGAACGCGCCACCTGTGTTCTTTCTTCATTCTTCCCTCCTCTTCTCTGGTTCATGTGGCAAAACACATCTAATTAAGAGTTCCTCTTCTGTAGTGTAGATCTCTATACACCTAGAAAGGAAGCAGTGAATGTGATTACATCCCAGCGGCTAAGGATGTTGTGAAACATCCCATTTAGATTCATGTATTCACACATTGGTCACCGGTGGTGGTGGTGGTGTTTTGGGAGGTTCTAGAGCTTTGCAGGGCAGTCATTCCTACTTCTTGATGGCTTCTTCCTGCCCTGGCTTCCAGGAAGTGTGAAAACAGCTCCCCCCCCCCCCCCAGTTCTTACTGTCAAGTCACATGCTCTGTGCAGCACAATTTCCCCACCATGATGGATGGGACTCTCAAACTGTGAGCCAGAGCAGACCTTCCCTCTCTTCGCATGCTTCTTGTCTTGGCTTCAGTCATAGCAAGAAGAAAAAGTAACCAACACACTGACTTCCAGCTCCCAAGTCAAGGTGAGAATTGATCCAGCAAGGGTCCGGAGCTAGGCTGAACAAGACTCTGTAGGTGGAGCTGTCAAGAGAGATCTTGGTGGAGGTCCCTTAGGACCTCCCAGTTCATTGTGGAGTTTGCTGCTCTTAATGGAGTGTTGAGAGCTGGGCCTTTCTGATGTCATTAAGGACGACTCATGCCTTTCTGGCTTTACTCAGCCCTAAGGGCAGGATGCCAGGAAGGAAGCTTGCTCCTGGTGTTAATTCCCCTGCTTACCTCTGTTCATTTACTGTAGCATGACACCTTTACCAGAGGCCAAACAAATGCAGAATCATGCCTGGAGTCCTAGATCCAGAACTGAGAGCCAAGTGAACCTCCATTTTCCCAATAAATGACCCATTCTTACTATTCTGTGACAGCAAAAGCAAAAGCACTGATACCATGGGGGTGGCCTTGGGGAGGTTCTGTTTGGAGCATCAGGAGAAGCCACATGATGAGCCAGGTTGTTGAATAGTCTGCAATGCTTCCTGCAAGTAGTTGGGGCTCCTTGGGGGATAGGTTGTGAACTGAGGGCTAGAGTAATTTTAGGGCTTGTTGTAAATAGTCTTTGATGGGGTGTGGGGTTGTACCACAGTTTGGGGACAGCAGCATAGATGGAGATGGTCAGAAAGATCCTAGAGCTTCCTTGGTATATCTGGTGCATTACTCTGGTTCTCAGAGGACACCCTGAAGGACACCCTGAAGCCTGTCGTAAGGTGACAGGCTCAGCAGCAGCTCTCGGTTCAGCCCTTGGATTTTCAGTTTATGAATTAAGCAGGGTGCTGGGTATAAACACAGATTTATAGTCACACAAGACCTGTTAAATCACACTTCCTGGTGTGGGAGCCAAGAATCTTCTTCTTCTCAAGCTCTCTGAGTAATTCAGAGGCCACTGGAGACAAAGAGCCATTGATCTGGTGTTGGCAGCCGAGGACCCTGTCTCTCCTCTCCCCTCCCTTCCTCTCCTTTTGCTTTCTCTCTTTTGTTCTATGTGAAGCAATGTCTCAGGTACTTTATAAGGCAGGGTTATATCTGAGTCACATTCTATACTGGGAACTACACGGAGTGTATGTATACATGTGTGTGTGTGTGTATGGTATATGTGTACATATGTGTGTTGGGTGTGAAATGTATATAGATATTGTGTATCTACATGTCTGTGTGTGCCTGTCTGTGACAGTCTCCTTTGCTGCCCTAGAACACGTGTGCTATATAAAACCTAGTCTGCTTTGTCGAGGAAACACAGAGAATGCTCAGATAGAGCAATGAGAGCAGTTTCTGCAAGGCTGATGTGGGAAACTCAGGCTAAAATCAGGCACACACAGTGTCTTCATTAGGGTTGCTATTGCTTTGAAGAGGCACCATGGCCACTGCAACTCATACAAAGAAAACATTTTAATTGAGGTGGCTCGCTGATAGTTTCAGAGGCTCCCCCCATTATCATCATGGCAGGGCGTGTGGTGTGGCGTGCAGGCAGATGTGCCACTGAAGCTGAGAGTGCTAAATCTTGTAGGCAACAGGAAGTCTGCTGACTGTCACACTGAGGGATGCTTGAGCAGGAAGATCTCAAAGCCTGCCCTCACAGTGATGCATTTCTTCTGACAAGGCCACACCTCCTAATAGTGACTTTCCCTTGAGGTGGGGGGGGGGGGCGTTTTCTTTCAAGCCACCACATGCTCCATATATCAAAACCTTGTTCTGTCTGCTGAAAGAGGGTGACATGAGAAGTGTCACTTGGGGAAGAGCTCAGGCCAAGGCGGAAAAAGGACACTGCCTCTGACTGTGGGGTGATGGGTGTGGTCGACCGGCAGTTAGAATTTACCAGACCAGCTCAAAAGCAAGTAATATAATTTAATAATTGGAAAACTTACATGACCGGGGTCCAGCAAGCACCACAGGCAACCGGGAGAAAGAACAAGGGACGGGCACCTGGATTCCCAGGTCGTTATTCCTTGGCCCCAGGCGACCACACCCTAGCCAAATGTGATTGGCTGAGCTTCCCCATCAGTGGGGGAAGTGGTACCCAGAGTATCCCTCTGGCAGGGGAGGGTCCCATGTGAGAGCTCTTTAGGATACAGAGTTCATCACGTCACAGGTGAGCTGTAGGTGAAGAAATCAGAGTGTCTGTGTGAGATGACGTTCAGATGATGCAAGACGGAGACACACATGTGGGTGAGGATGCCTTAAGAAGTGGTGGCGCACTCTGCCGAGCAACTCCCCCGTCTTTTGAGGGTCATACCACCTTTAGCTGAACCCCAGGGCTCTTTCATTTTGCTCTCCGCCTCGCTGATTGCATGCTGACTCTGCTTCTGCCCGGACATTATTCAGGCCATCTCCAGTGCTTGTTCAATCAAGATTACAAATAAGTAGGGAAGAGAGATGCATCAACTCTGCTTAATGGCTGCGTGTTTCCTCAGACATCTTTGCAGCCCTTGATAGTGGATACAAAATGCCTTGGGGACTCTGAAGCTCTGCACACACAGAAATGGTCCTTTTTCTTGTCACTTTAACTGACTCTGGCTGTCTATAAACACCCAGAGACTTGCCAGGTGCTGTGGATTTCAGAGCCATTTTCTTTCCTCGTCACAGACTCACGTCAGAGTGCTCAGACTCCATTCTGCCAAGATACCCCAGTCTCCCACATTCAGAAAGAGTTCTTGGGTCAGAGTTCGAGTTCTATGTGAAAACATGTTCCCAATTAGGAGATAAAGTGTCCAAAACTGGACATGAAAACAGACATTTCACAGGGCTTTTTGTCAGAAACAGGAAGTGACCAGAGGAGCTTTCCCACCCTGTGGTGGCCGTGATTGTAGTGAGGACATCGCTGTCAACTGTTTTTACTCACCCTGAAGGAGTTTAAGGAAGTTCTTGAAGACACAGAAGGCAGAACACTGAAAATGTGTAGTCTAGAACTGGGGATCTTGGGAGGAGACCTGACTGTTGAGTGTGTCACACTTTGGGAATTGTCAGTAAAGAGAAGACAATAGACCGAATGAGAACCACCAGGTAGGTGGCAGTGCCCAGGTGACACAATAGGTCGGTGTGCAATGACACAGAAGGTGACACAGGCCAATGTTGGTTTGAGTTGCTATTACAAGAGGAGAAGCGGATGTGTCCTCCCAGGCTGTGACTTCTGTAGCTGCTGCCTACAAGTGCCAAGTTTGAGGAGAGAGGCCCTTGGGGATCGTGTGTATCATAGGAAAGAGGGGTGCCCACAAGTGAGTTTACTGCCTTCCAGGTGATGTTTGATACTGTGTTGACATCTGAGCAAAGATATGCAGGCCCCAGCTCTGTCCTTGTGTTTGCAGCCACAAATACCCTTGAGGACAGGTGTGGTGTGCAAACAGCTGGCCAGGAGAGCAGCTGCTTTCCCTCTCATCACTAAATTTTTACGAGCAGCTCCGCTTGATCCATAATTTGTGTGAATGAGAGCCAAAAGGTGAATGACATGTGTATTAGGTCTTTCTTTGGACTGTTAGCTCCCAAATAATGACATGGAGACTTATTGTTAATTACGAAAGCTTGACCTTAGCTTAAGCTTGTTCCCAACTAACTGTTATAACTTAAATTAACCTGTTTATATTAATCTATATTCTGCCATGTGGCTCATTATCTCTTCTCAGTACCATATATCTGACTTCCTCCATGTCTTTCTGGCAAATCTCCTGCACCAGATTCTGTCCCAGAGTTCCTATCTCTGCTCAGAAGTCCCACCCACCCCTTCCTGCCTAGCTATTGGCTGTTCTGATCTTTATTTAACCAATCAGAAGGAAGGACAGAGACACATCTTCATACAATGTGATCAAATATCCTGTTCTGGTCTGTGCTTCCTAAGCCTCCCTCTGACTGCTGGGGGATGAGTGGGCTGGAGAAGGGGTGCCAGAAGGGCTGAGCACTTGATGAGACACTCTCTGGATTTACCACCATTCAGGTGACACCACTCTGGACTCTTTGCATTGTGGAGTTATTAGAATCTATTGAATGCTTTTAAGTAGGATGTGAAGAAACAGAAACCAAAAATAATTCTTAGGTGCTTCATTTGAACCATGAAGACTCCAGTGTTGAAGGTTCAGATGGGGGAACCCTGAGGCGAATGTGTGCCATGTTTGAGAAACCCATCAGATGTCTACATGGAAACACCAGGGAAAGAATAGAACCCTGGACCTGCCGCTGGGCATGAGGCGTATAGGACTGGGGTATCCTGGACAAGGGAGCGCCTTCAGAAGAAGGAGGTGGGGTTTTCACGTCACTGTATACAGCTGCCGCTTTGAAAGGCTCTCTCGGGGTAGAGATGAAGACGCAGGTCTCCGTTCTCAGTCTACAATCTATGAACACTGTTCTGAAACAATAATGAAGGTGGGTGTTAGTATTTGTGCTGCTTCTGCACAGGTACCCGCCCACCTTCTGTCAAGGTTAGGGTGAAGGTATCATCGGGCGGAAAAGAAGTTCTGCCATCAGTATCAGACCCGAGGGAGTTGATCTCTTCTTGTTGCTTTGGTCTTGGCTTTGCCTGCACAGTGACCACTGGCAAAGGAACTCTTTGATTGATGGAACCTTCTGGGCATCATGGAGCCTCAGTCCAAATGGACTTCTTGTCATGCAGCCCAGGAGCAACTCTGCAGCTTTTGCTAAATTCTGCCTTCTGCCGTATTTCAAGTCTGTGTTCTTGCCTCCTGGTGACTCTCTGACTCACTGTTCACATTGCTCTTCTGATAACTTGTTGACTTAACCCAGAGACCCCGATAATTTCCACAGTGAACATGGATCCAGGACCTTGTGAAGCGTCTAGGCTGGGTTTGTGATGTGTCAGTGAGCATGAAATGGGGCTTTATTTGACCTGAACTTTATTTCCAAGTCACTGGGATTGTACCTTAATCCTTGAGATTAAGTTTAAACATTCTAGTTTTCACCCAGCTTTGCTCTTCATCCGTCTCCTGTCCCTTCCTTCTCTGTCATGTAAAATCATTTTCTCTTTCTTTGTCCATCTTGAGATTCTTTGGAGCACAGTCTTGTTGCATTGATGTCACTAAGGGAGTGGGTGACATCAGCCAGCACCTGCCTTGATTTTATGCATTATACCTTGGGAAATCCATTGTTCCCGTGATCCTGCTGCTCATTGATTTAAGACAAATGGTGTCTTTAATTTGCAAGATCCCTATTTTGACCCTGCTTCTCTGATTGAGTACCCCGTGTGCTAATACTTCTGAGAAGACTCTCACTGAAGGCCATCAGCACGGTACTATCAAAAGTTATTTCAGAGCCGTATCTCTTCCTATTTGCTATACATCTTCATTTTGATCCCCAGAAGAGCTTTCTGGAAATCCTTTATATGCCTAAAATTCAATTTGATAAGATTTGGCAAAGCTTTCAAAGGGTCTTAGAATGACAAGGCGTAAATGTATCTGGGTACTGTCGGCGTTCAAGGACCTCCTGGCAGGGTTATTTCTTACATTGTGATCATTTGCTTTCTGGATTAATTTAATTACAGAAGTACCCGGCTGCTGACTTCTTCTGGGAAGCACACAGGAGTCCAGATCCTAATATATTCATTTACTATGCCAAGGAACCTTCAGGAAGTCACAGCTTCATGAATATATATAGCCAGAATCCCAGAATTCATTTGTGGAATAGTCTGAATTCACACTATAAGAAGAAAGTGCCTGTGTAGGCACAGACCTTCCCGAAGTCTCCATTAATTCTAGCAGTTCTGTCTTCAGTGTTTCAAACTGTTTCAGAAGTTGCATGATTTCACTTTCATTTCTAATAGCAAATGACCAATTTTATTAAGGATTTACATTAACTTTGAAATGTCTGCCTATTCATCCCTCAGTTAAAAAAAAAACGTAGATGCTATTAAAGCAACCAGGAAAATAGACGAGGCCAACAGTGTAGCATCTAAGGAAATAAAAATGTAGGTGCTGGAACAAATAGATCACTTTCTGGAAGGTCCAGCCCTCTCTGAAACAGGCAGTTTGTACCCAGAGCCTGCTTCCCAGGGCTCAGGGAGAGGCTGTGAGAATCTGGCAAGGGTTCAGGAAGAAGTGTGCCCTCTTGCAGGGATGGAAGCCTCTGAGTGGGCAGAATTGAAGGTGGACTGGGCAGGGACAGAGCTCTGCTGGAAAAGAGGTGCTGGCTAGAGGTGTGCACAAGCTCCCCATTGGGCAGGCACACCAAGAGGGGTTCAGGACAGAACCCCGTGTACACACCTGAGCGGACACTGCAGGAAACCCGGCAGAACCAGTTCTGTATCCACTCCTGGAGTCTCAAGTTCACAGGAGTTTTTCAAAGACAGGGTCGAGTTGAAAGGTCTTAGTTTGTTCAAACTTCAGTTGTCTTGGTAACCACCAGGATGCTGACTCAGCTGAGATGGTCCAGAACTTTGCCATCACAGACTGCTCTCAGGGAGGTTCCAGCTGCTTCCTACGGGGTGTTGTCTTCTTTCCTTAGTGTGGGATCAGTTGGATCTGGAGAAAGAGCTGTTCTCTCTTGGAGGAGGCTTTCTATTCCTGCATAACTTCCAGAGAGTTCTAAGAGTCTGGCTTGGGTTAGGAGTCTAAGCTTTCTAGTGTTTTCCGGGAAGTTATTGGTCTGGGACTGCATAGGATAGGAGCTGTAACAGGGTCCGAAGCGGATCGCTAGAACTGGCTGTGGAGGCTGAGTGGCTAAAGCTCATGGTGGGCTAACCTAGGTCCAGATAACAGGACTTTAGGCAAATCCCAGAGCTGCTTAGAGTCTATGTGTTCCATGAAACTCAGTCAGAACCCACCCTGGGGATTAAACCCCCCAGCTTATGAGACACGACGCTCTTCCTGACTACCACTCTCATAGCCTGAGAATTAGTCTCAAAACACTCGAGTAAGCTTCCAGAACCAAACTCAATACCCAGATGACATCACACTAGAACAGGACTCAAGGAAAACAGCTTGCCTTTAATCACGCCACTTCTGTGCTTTATGTACCTACTGGCAGGAAATAGATTGAGTGCCTTTAATAACATGGCTCAGACAAGGAGCTCAGGTGGCCTTGTGCGGACCTTGGCCCGGGAAAGCAGAGCCAGTTTTGAGAACAACCAGCACCTGCCTGGGCGGCTGGGTGGTCTGTGGCTTCTGCAGGGAGTAATTTGTGGCCCAGGGTTTCTGAGAGATGGTTCTCTTTTACAAAGTGACCCTGAGTACGGAACCTATTAATTAGCCCACAGATCCCGCCGGCACTGTGTGGGTGACTGTCAGTTTCTTCTGCCGGCTGCTGCCCTCCGTTGCCATGGCAACACTCCTAACAATGGATTTATGGGGCAGCTGGGAGAGAGAGCATCTCAGAGAAGCCAAGTCCAGTGCCAGCTCCCTGGAAGAGTAAATATTCATATGAAGACAGTGGAGCTCAAAGCAGTTCTGCGGATGACGGGTTTCTTTCTTCGCAGTTGACACGGAGCTGTCCTGGTTGGTAAAGTACGGGTTGTTTATCTTAAGGCTAACGCGGAAATATAACGATGACCTCTCTAAAGCCTGCCTGGCCAGGGCGAAGCCTCCACAGTGGTGGCATTCTGACTCTGCAGCCCTCAAATCTTTCTGTGAAGGGCACAGGATGGCCTTATGCTTTCTTTTCACGGGTACTGCAGGCTGAGCCTTGAGCTTCACGCCTGCTAGGTACGTGCTCAGCCACTGAACCGCACCCCCTGCCAGGACCTTTGCAAAGGAACATGCACGTGAAGCCCAAATCCCCCCCAACGTGTGATTAACAGCTTTCTGAATGGCACTGGCATCCCTGGTTCGGCACACTCTTTCATAAAGTAACTTAAAGGCCCATTCTTGGGGATGCTTCGGGATTGGCAGGTCTGGGGCAGGTGCTATGTCTCTAAAAGGACTGGTGTCTTTGGACGCATATTGATATCCATCCATCCGGAGGTGAAATCTAGACGCTACGGAGATTGACTATGGGCAAAGTGAAGCAAGGCCTGAATGTGGCCCTGACTATTCTGTGCCTGGAGTCCGACCACAGTCCTGAGAAATTGTTTTGTTTTTCTTTCTTGCACTCCTCATCCTTTTATCTCCTCTTTGTTTTTATCTCCTCTTTGTTTTCTGTCAACTCGACTGATCTTGAGTGTGTCTTCCCATGGTTCCACATTTTCAGGCATGGTTCCACACAGAGCTTCCCTGTTCTGTTACCGTCTCCTATGGCCTTGGCTCCCGTGCTGCCCCCTCGCCACAGGTTCACACCGCACAGTCTGAATAAGCGATGATGAAACCAGGCTCCTTCCCTCCATGTGACTTAGTCCCACACTGGGGACCATGGCTTAAAAATCAATACTTAGCTCCTAATAGGGGAAAAAAGAGTATTCCATAGTTGATGCCTGATTCTAGCTAGGTGGATAGCATTCTACATCAATACTTTCCAAGAGCATCCACTAAAAGCTAACTGTTGTAATTACATTACCTGCAGCTTGCTTGATTATTTAATTCAGCCTGTTGAGTAATTAATTACTATTTAATTAGCACTGGCATTCTGTGGACAAGCATAATCACAGAGGTCTGTGTTGTACTGAAACACCCCTGTTCCTCTTGGTCTGATGTGACTTAATGACTGGAGATAATGTTCCCACGGGCATGTTGGGTCCTCTTTCTAGACAAATGGGGCCCGGGTATTCGCTGGGAACTTTCAGGAATGATGAAGACACACATAGTTTTGAGACCGTCACCACTAGTGTCTCTGAAAATAGGTACAGGAGTGCTTTCAAGAGCGACTGGAGCAGTTGGAGTGCCCAGTGGTCAAAGCTACTTGAACTGGAAAAAAAACCTGTATTTAAAAATTTTAGTGTGCTACTATTACTTGGAAGGAAGGGCTGACAAAATAAGACTGTTCTACCAAAATAAGCCTGTTCTACCAAAGACAGATGTTCTACCAAAGGCAAATGTGCAGAACAGTCCTGCAAAGTGTATCCTATAGGGCTGTGGTACCCAATATGCAAAAAACTCTTAAAAGTCAACAGCTATGGAGGAGACAACCTAGTTATAAAAATGACCCAAACAGTCATCTCATCAAAGACAAAAACAAACATATTAAAGAAAAGATGTCCAGCCTTGTTTGTCATGGGGAAGGTGCAAATGAAAACACTGAGATACCACCATACATCCACCATTCACCCACTAGAACGGCCACAGTCCCCAATGCTGACAAGACTGGATTCTGTGAGGCTGAGTGACTACAGGAGTCTCCACTCATTGCTGAGGGAGACAAAAGATGGTGTGCTCTCTATGGAAGACACGTTGGTAATTTCTTACAAAAGTGGGATAATCACTTATGACACAACTTTTTAATTATGCCTATATTTACTTACTCAATGAAGTGAGCAAATATGTCCATACAAAAACCTCCTCATGTTTGTTGATATCAGTATGATTTATTCACAGTTGATGAAAATTACAAGCAAGCAGGTTGTCTTTCAGGAGTTAAGTGGATATCTAAACTTTGGTGTATCTAGATAATAGAATCTATTCAGTGTTTGAAAGTAAATAGCCTATAAGTGGTGAAAAAAATAAGGAATTTAAATGGAGCCAATCTAAAATTTTTGTGTGATGAGTCTAACAAGATGATTTTCTGGGAAGGGTGATATCTAACAGTTAATTTAAAAATGACTATTAATTTCTGTAGCTAGAGAGGAGAGAAGCAATGAACAGGCAGAGCATGGGATTTGATTGACAGAACTCTCTGCTTAATGCCCATCGTGAAACACATGGTTGCATTTTTCAAACCCATAGGATGGACACGTCCTTATTTCAGTTATGGATGTTTGGATGTGTTGGCTTAAACAATTGCATCAGACAGATGATCACATGGTTGAATCCTAAGTTGGGCAGTCAACATGTCCTTTCTTTTGGTGAGGCATTGGGAAAATCAGGATGCTGGCTGAATTCTCTGGCTGTTTGATGGCAGGGGCCCCAGGATTTCTGTTGGGCATCAAGATTCTGAAGAAAGACCACATTGAAAACTATGAGATCTGAAAGGTCATGCACCTCCCCACACTGTCTCTGGAGAATTCCATTCCGGGAAGTGGAAGTTTTTCTAGGGACTGCACTTAAAGCAAGAGGTGCATACAATGCTTAGGAGACCCTTTTCTGTACAAATATTTTAATAACATTCAATCTATGCCATTCTTAATTAACCTTATTATAACAACTATAATTCACTAACTGCCCCATCACTGCCAAAGACATCTAAATTTTATAAGAGCCCTGTGAAAAGGTATTGCCTTCTTTTTCTTATAAATGGTCAAATCACGTTCAAAGCAGTCAAGCGGCATCCTAAGGCCCCTGTGTAGTAGGTATTGCTAAATTGGGGATTCTAGTTCATGTCTGGCTAAGGTGGAAATCCTTCCCCTGCAGTCCACAACCTATCATGGTCCAGCCCAGGGAAGTTCCTGCTCAGTCATCAGAAATTTTTAACCCACCCTGATAATTTTGTATATTGATGCAATTTTAGTTTTTTTTATCATATTGCACTATAGATTTTTATCTCTGATAAAGATATTTATATATTGTTACAATTTGAGGTCATTGTCCTGATTGCTGTACATATTTTTAATGATTGCTTATTCTTTATAATGTGAAGCTTTAGTGTTTAAGCTAAATAGGTAATAAGAATTACAGATCAATAGTCACCCATGTTTGTCATATTTTTAGTTATGGTAGTCAGGTTCTCTAGATGCACAGAGATGTACTTTGCATGTATAGGTAATCTTCAAACACTTCAAAGAACTGTAGAATATGATATTTAAATAACTCAGGATTCTGTTGACTTGAGACACAATTGCTCCTGGCAGCATCGATCTATTCCCAAGAGAATGTTGGTCACCAAAGATACTCTCTTTGGAGCTTATATTCTTTTTGGCACAACTGCCCATTGGGCAAAGAACTGCTCTTGCCTTGACTACTAACAGTATGCATGCTGTCCAAACTGGACAAGCAGGACGCAAGCAAACATGACTGCTGAACCCTGCCAAGACAGAGTAGAGCAGTCTTTCAAATGTTCTTGCTTCGAAAACAGTCTGTTAGATACTCTAGACCTTAGACAAAGTTGGCTGCCCCAATGTTGCAAATGAGAATTTAGGTGATTATTCAGGTAGCCAGCTGTCTCTGTCATTTCTTGCAACTTTTGGAAGTTGCTTGCTTGCACTTCCTTTTTACTCGGATAATATAAATTTCCTTCTCAGGTCTTTGATGGTGTTGAAGACTAGATAGATATGTTTTCTCTCATAACATAGCTAGGACATTTTAAATATAAAACTTGGACTCCTCAGAATAGGGCAACTACTGAAGTTATCTCTATTATTTGCTAATTACCTTAGACAGGACATTTAGCATGTATTTTTTGTTTGATGTTGTTAATGTTTGTTATAGTTCTATTTTGTGTCTAATTTTGCCTTTCCTTTCTCCTGAACAATACTTGATATTTGCCTCTTATTATATGTAGTTTTGTATTAGGTTAAAACCCTCTTATTTAGACATAAGGAGAAAGTGTTGTTGGAATTCATTCAGTCAATAGGCTTTGGTGACTGTCCCATTGGGACCTGATCTGAGGCACTACATGTAAACTGATCAGCACAGACAGGAAGCATGCTTGCTTTCTTGGGTGGTAGTTGGAGTTCTGTTCACAGCTTCCATCTTCCACAGAGCAGAGAACCACACCGCCTCTTTACCCTTATTGCATGAGTGTTACCCAGATAAATATTTGTTATCCTTTATTCTGGATTCTCGTGGACTTCCCTAATTATCCCTACAATGGGGAACATAGCAGAATGCAGGCAGACATGGTGCAGAAACAGTAGCACAGAGTTAACATCCTGCTCTTTAGGCAGCAGGCAGAGTCGGGGGCCTGATGTGGTTCCCAGTGACACACTTCCTCCAACAAGGCTACACTACCTAATCCTAATTCTGTCAAAAGGTCTACTCCCTGCAACAAAGCATTCAAATGTATGAGCCTACAGCGACCATTCTTATATGTGTCATTTTGAAAGGTGGAATTGATGTTTCTAAAAGACACTTAGGGGCTAGCCCAAGTTTCTCTTGCAGGTGGAATCTGGTTTTATCTGCGTGAGGTCACTCACATCTGGTCTGAAGTTGACTACATTTCAACACCAGCTTCCAGAAGGGGTTGCTTTAGCTGTTAATTTGCTCTGATGATGCTCACGTGAATGCAGCCAAGGGCCGAAGCCGTGTTCTCTGGCTCATCGGTGGTCAGTGGCTACTCATTCTCTTTCTCAATCTGTCTCAGATCAATAAGTCACAGTTCCTGACATCTCATCCATGCATGTCAGCCTGAAGGCAAGAAATTACCCCTACCATAGGAACACTACCAGGCTGCCTCTGATGCCAGCTCTCTCTCCTATCAACTCTGAGTGTCAGACGCTCACCCATGACTACCTGATTCCCGCCTGCCTCTGTGGAGGGCTGGATTATCTAGAATTTTGGCAGTAGATGTCCAGATCCCTCATTCAACACTCTCTGCCACTTCTCCTGTGCTGTGGGAAGCAGATGCTCCTCTCCCCTCGGGTCTAGATTGGGAATCCAAACCAGCGAGCATGGGGGAGATTAGGATCCCTTTGCACAAGTTTGCTTGGAGTCTTCATGATATGAACTGACGTGCAAGCAAGATGGCAGGTGTTGGTGTCTGTATCTGCAGGACTTGCCTGCCTACAGCTCAACCTTCTTGAGGCATTTCCTCGGTAGAGGTTTCTTTTCTCATCTGACTCTAGCATCTGACTCTAGCTTGTGTCAAGTTGACATAAAGCTAGCCAGCACACCCACTCAGCCTCCACAGATTACACATACACTTTACTGCCTTTGCTCACAGGAATGTGAGGAAAATACTCAAAGACCCAGGCCTCCCTTGAACATTTTTACAACAGTCAAACAAATCAATTGATAGTTCCATTTTGATATAAAAAATGACAGGAATACTAATTTGCAGGTAAAAGTAAGTCAATAGTCTCCCCTTGGATTTGCCTGTGTCCGCTTTATTTCAAAATGGAGAAGCATGGCTTTACAACTTAATGTTATATGTTGTGTGTGTATAAAACATATGCAAATAATATATTCACATAATAGATATTATTTCTCCTAATATCCTCTATGAGGAAGGGAAGAAAGGGAGGAAGTTCCACCCGTGTCACCCTTTATTTGGAAATTTCAACGATCGACTCATTGATACTTTATAAGATTCAGTTCACTTTTATTGTCTGTCGATACTCAAATCTGAATTTTTTTTTTACCCGGACACAGGAAAACTAAACCTATATGGAACTGCCTTTTTGTAATCTGTAGGATAGGCAACTGTCTCGTTTCTTCCTTCTAAGTGATTGAAGTTCCAATATTCCCGTCCCGTGACGCGTTTAAAGCGCCGCTCTTCAGTGAGATGGATGAGGCCGCTGTCTTCGTGCCATCGGTGCCTTATGTCTTATTAGGTCTGAATTTCAGAAAAGCTGGCAGATCTGTGCAGATGAGTGTATGTGTAAGACATGAGAGCGCGGGACAGACCCAAACAGGTGCAGAATTTGCTTAAATGCCATTGAATTTCAAGACGCAAAGACTGTTATTTTCTGGAAAGCTCTGGAGAAAATAAAACCTTTGCTGCACTGGGAGCTGCAGAATGCATAAATTAGCAAAGAACACGCACAGCCGGGATCATCCTGAATGCACGATAATCTGTGTTTCATCATTTACCATTGCCTCGTATAAATAAGGGGCAATTTCAGTCCTGCCATTCCTCCTAGAGAAGTTGACATGTTTTGACATCTTCATTTAAAATGCTGCATGCTGTCTTCAACAGACTTTTTTTTTTGTACTGTATTTGTTAATCTATCATAATGAGAATCTATAATGCAAAGGGAGTTTCAGGCTTTATGTCTGGGCACAAGGTGCAGAGAAGTTGAGAATACATTTTCCTGGCACCAAACAACAAATTATGATTTCCATAATGGGCTGCAGTTCCCTGTAAAATGCATCCTATTTATTGAAAGTGAATGTTAAAGTGTTAACTGTGCATTTTCCTGTGTTTCTCAAATTATTATTTTATGACTGGGAATGAAATATGGATTACAGCTCTAAAAGCCTTTATACTCGACATCAATCCTGAACCATTTGCTGCAGCAAATTCTGAAGAAATGGAGGGTCATAGTCTGGACCCAGACTGCGGAAAGCCCAGGCAGCTTTTGGGAACTGTTCCCTTGGACCAGACAGTCCACAGCAAGAATCTGTAACCCAATGACAGTGTGGTGGTATACGACATTTATCAAAGGGTGTGTGTGTGTGCACGTTTGTATGAGCAAACTTCTCTTTATCAGGACAGAGTTTGTTGTATGATGTCGTCCCTAATCTAGTACCAACTCATCCACAACTCAGTCCCGAAACCTCACCCATCTTGTAAACAGAAATTTCAGAACAAATAAAATTTCAGAAATAAGAAAACTATCCCATAATTTTATCAGCCTCTGGCTGAGTTCAGATCACAGACTCCATTCTTGCAGGGCAAGCGCTGTCTGGCCCAGTGGTTTTGATGATGAGGGTGATCTACCTACCTAGAAATTCGCGAGTGCGCAGTAAGCTACTGTGTCGTTCCTATCCGTCACAACGAGAACACTATTGTTTCAGTGATTTATGACTGTGAGAAAGGGTGCTATTCATTAGTTTCTTCGGAGTTTTATTGGAGACGTTATAGCTAGAAAACAGAAGTTGCTTCCCAGGGAGTCTCAGAACTGTAAGTGGCTTTTAGGGTATAAATGACTGTGGGTGATTACGTACATAAGAGGTTCCGGTATTCCGTTACAGTCTGCACACACACAGTGTACTGGCTGGTTTTAGGACAACTTGACACAACCAGAGTTATAGAAATGAGGGAGCCTCAGTTGAGAAAATACTTCCATAAGATCCAGCTATAGGCAAGCCTGTAGAGCATTTCCTTAATTAGTGATCAATGCGGGAGGGTCCAGCCCATGGTGGGTGGCGCCATCCCTGAGCTGGTGGTCCTGGGTTCTATAAGAAAGCAGGCTGAGAAAGCCATGGGGAGCAAGCCAGTAAGCAGCACCCTTCCATGACCTCTGCATCAGCTGCTGCCTCCAGGTTCCTACCCTGTTTGAATTCCTGTCCTGACTTGCTGTGATGATGAACAGCGGTGGGCAAGCATCCCTTTCCCCCCAAGTGGCTTTGTTTGTGATGTTTCATCATAGCAACTGTAACCCTGACCAACATTGTTGGGATTTTCTTTGGGTTACCAACCAACTGCCAAATAAAGACACAGAGACTTATTATTAATTATGAGTGCTCAGTCTTAGCTTAGGCTTGTCCCACTAGCTCTTTTAACTTAATTTAACCTGTTTCTATTCCTCTATGTTTTGCCTTGGTTCTTTTTACCTTTTTTTCATTCTGTATGTCCTACTTTCCCGCTTCCTCCCTGTCTGCCTGGCCCCTGGCATCTCCCTAGTCTCTCTTTTTTCTCTTCTCTGAGTCTCATTTTCCCCTCTTACATAATCTCCCTGACCAGAAGTCCTGCCTATACCTCCTCCCTTGCTATTGTCTGTTCTGTTTTCTATTAGACCAGTCAGGCACCTTAGGCAGGCAAGGTAAAACAACAGCACATCTTTACACATTTAAACAAATGCAGCACGTCTTTTTAAATTTAATTTTATTTTTTTATTAAGTGTACAGTGTTCTGCCTGCATGTACACCTGCAGGCCAGAAGAGGGCGCTAGATCTCATTACAGATGGTTGTGAGCCATCATGTGGTTGCTGGGAATTGAACTCAGGACCTCTGAAAGAGTAGCCAGTGCTCTTAACCCATTGAGCCATCTCTCCAGCCCCATATCTTTATATAATTAAACAAATATCCTGAAACATAAACACATGCAACACATCTTCTTTCGAGGTCTGTGAAGAATTTTGCTGGGATTTTGCTGGGTATTGCCTTGAATCTGTAGATTGTTTTTTGGTAAGATTGCCATTTTTACTATGTTAATTCTGCCTACTCAAGACCATGGAAGATCTTTCTATTTTTCTGGTGTGTTGAAGGCACCAGTCTGTAGTGTGTCTGCCCGGATCTGGGGCTTACTCCCTCCCTCCATCCCTGCAAGGGTTTGCTTTAGCATCACCATATCAGTGATGTCTACCCTCAGAAGCCTGTTAGAAATTCATCCACAGCTCTTTTAAGTCCCTGCACTTTCTTGTTTCCATCAATTCATCTTTCATCTTCCCACTGTGACTTACAAGCTGTACCCAGGGAGACACATGCCCCATACAGCACGAATTCTCTTCTGCCCACTGAATAATATTTCAAATGACTGCTTCACAGTGGTTGGGTGTTCAAGAGCGCCCCTTCACTGTCCCTGCAATGTCTGCAGCTGCCAGTCTCCCACAGGCCTCTCCACACCACGCCGAAGAGCTGGACAGCATGTTCATGAGAACAGATTGGATTATCCTTACTGAGTTTGGGTCTTCTTCTTATTCTTAGTTTCTAAGGAGCTTTAGGAAAGACTCAGGAGCAAACTAACTGGTCTTGCCTGAGCACAATGTTTGGCTTTAGTTATAAACTTCGTTGGGGCACATATCCGGTACATGCTTTCATACTTGTGGGAAACAGCTCTATTCACTGTAGTGTCCTTGTTTACCTTCACACTTCCTGTGTGTTCTGCCTTTTCTACTAATTGTCTAAAACTTTCTTAATGTTTAGATGCTGAAGCCTTTGGATAATGATCTGAGCTAGGATTCAGCTGTTGACTCAGGGAATTTCTTAATCTTTTCTTCTTTTTTTTCCCCCTTCCTTCCTCCCTCCCCCACCTCTTTCTTTCTTGGTATCAAACCTAGGACATGGTGTATGCCAGGAAATGATTCTACAATGAAACCATACCTCCAGCACTCAGGAATATAGAGACAAGAAAGTGTTCCCACACTGTGAGTACATTTTGACATTGTACGCATGGGGCTCCTTTAAGCAACACCTTACACTTTTGTCAGCTGCTGGGCTCAGCACTTTCCAAGTGCTTGGAAGTCCAAATGGGTAAATGATTTATTTCATGGAGTATCAGAGAACATTGCATATGTGGTTCCCTGAAGTCAGGGCACCTTAGCCAGTGAGGAACTCGCCACTGGTGTGTGTAGTGGCCAAAGCAAGTGTCTCCACACAGGAGTCTTAGAGGGAAGGAAAGGGTTCCGATGCCACAGAAGGGGAAGCAGAGGTGATGGTGAGTGGGTTTTTATATTTAAGAAAATCTGCTTCAGATAGTTTAATGAATCCTATGCTAGTCCTCCAGTAAAACCACGATGAGGTTTGTACAAGTCTGTAAAGTAAGGAGGGGGAAAGTGCCATGGACAGACTTGTAGTAGACAGAGGAAGGGTCAGAAATGAAATGCGATTGCTAAGACATTTGTTAGTAAATTTAGAAGCTCCGTGGCCCAAGAGCTCTCCAGGTCACTGAGGCTGTACACCATTACTCTCAGAGGCTGAGAAGGACATGACTGTGTAGCAAGAAACCATGTTTTGCGAGTTCCTATCAGACAGACTATTTCAGACTTCCTGTTTTGTGTGCCGTGATGAAATGTCTCATTTTGCCTTATTTGGAGAAGTTTTGAAGTTGAGCTGTGTACTCCCATTGTGGAGACTATTGTTCTGATCTGGTATTGCTGATACCCGAGAAAGGGTTGAGGGTCAGAGGGCAGGAGTTGTACAGAGAAGCTGGAGTGGGACAGGCGGGTTCTCTGAGGCTGGCTAGGAAGGGAGGAGATGGCCCATCCTGTGCTGGGGAGTCCCTGAACTGACGACCCGCTGTGCTCAGCTCCACCTTGGGCAGAGGGAACCTGGGCACTGGGTTTTCCCAAATCCCTAATAGTTGCACATCCCTTCATGGCATAGAAAGGCCCAAGAGCCACTGGTCCATGGCTCCAGAGGCTTTAGAGCTCCCGGAAGACACCGAAGGAGAGCCACAGCGAACACCGCCAACTCTCCCTAGCTCCTGACTAGAAAATGTCAGAAACAATTTAGGGGATGCCATTCTTTTAGGTCAACATTCTTCACTAGCCCTCAGAAAACCAAACTAGAGTAAACTCACTGTTATTAAACGTGACATAGTCAAACGGAAACATTAGAACATGGGAAAATTCCCCCAAAGCCGAAGTCTTCCAAAAGGACAAATTCACCACAACCAACTGCAAGGTGTGACTTTAAGAAAGGTTCTAAGGGTTCCGAGGATAAGAGTAGAGGAAGCTGGAGCCAAGCTACAGGCTTACATTTCACCCTTTGCGTGTTCCTGCTGGAGCTACCTCACAGACATCTCTGCTGTGCTCAACAGAATTCTCCTCCGTTGTTGTAGAGAATATTCTCAGATCCATGTCATGCTAAACAAAAGTCATTTGATGCTTAAAACTCAAGGTGTTGAATTTCTGTTGTGTTTTGGTGATTCTTTACATTTGTATGTATGTACATGAGTGCACCTGTGAATGCATGTATGTGCACATGAATATATTTCTGTGTATGTATGTGCACATGTATAGTCTCATATGTACCTGTGTGTACATGTGCGTGCACACGCGTGTGGAGGTCAGAAGTTGATGCTGGATATCATCTTTAATCACATTCTCTCTTCTGGTTTGAGGCAAGATCTCTCCCAGGGTCTGGTGCCCATGATTCAGCTGGGCTGGCCGGAAGGAGAACTCCAGGATTCCCCTCTCTCTGCTGCCCCAGAGCTGGGATCATCGTGGAGCTTAGTGTTGGCTTCTTTAATGTGACTGCTAAGGATTAAGCTCAGATTCCCCACACTTGAACATGGGATCAACTGCACCAAATCCTAAGCCTTGATTTGTTCCCTTTATGGAAGCAACTTGTACACAGGAAATCATGTGACAGAAGCAGATCAAGCAAACCACGTGTGCATCACTAACATGAATTGTGGGCCAAACCACATGTGCATCACTAACATGAATTGAGGGTCAGTCCTCAGCCAGGCCTCTTCGTGTGGGGATTCAAATGCCTGTGTGCTCCTGAGCATTGCTCGATGGTTGGGGTTTGCAGATGTTCTTGTAGGCACAGGCACATCTTGTTTTTATTAAAAATTAGCAGAAGTGTGAGCTCCCCAGAAGATTCCTGGGTAGTTTGTGTTTACCCGTCACTAATGGGCCCTCTGGGAGGAAAGAAAGCCTTTTACACATGTAGTTTTCTGTACGCAGACATGTTAATGTGGCTGCTAAGACTTTGTTTATCTTGCATAGAAAGCCTGCTGAGCCCATAATGGCATTTATACACATGCAATTTTGAAACGCTTTCCCCCACAAAGGCAATTCATATGCCGTGCAGGAGTAAGATGTTTGCCCTGGGGCAGAGTCTCCATGCTTTGCTCCCTTGGGACTCAGGCTGTGCAACCGGGTGAGTCACTTCTTGGAGTGGAGGGATACCTGAGGCGAAGGTACCTGTGGGCTCTGTGAGAACATATTCAGATTCCTGCTCAAGGGTCCCCATTCCTTGTCCATGTGATCCCATCAGATTTGTCAGGTTTTCTGGGTTCAACTTCCCTTTTTGGAAATTGAGTTTGAAATAACATTGACTGAGTTGACAGTGCATTAAAGTAACCTCAGAGGGGCACAGAAACTATATTAAGGAGTGAAGGAGAGAGACAGAGACAGAGAGAGACAGAGAGAGACAGAGAGACAGACAGACACAGAAACTTTCTCTTAGAATAGCTCACCAAAAGCAAGCCCAAATCTGAATTCCTTCTCTTCCACTCCTCCATCATGTCTTCTGTCTGTCTTCAGTCTGTGGTCCGTGGCCTGTCTGCTCTTGTCTGTCTGTTGTATATGTGAGTATTGTGTATTGTGTATTGTATATGTATTGTGTGTATACAATCTGTCTGCCACTAACAAAGGGCTTGGCTCTGTATTTATTCAACAACATGGAGAAAACAAGATGAGAAAGGGATCACTTTTTACAGAAATCTTTCACAGAGTTTTCCAAGTCTCTATACTGCTCCCAGCTGACCCAGAATAGCACTCAGAGCTGCCAACAGATACTATCGACCAGTAGCCACAGTTGTTTCCAATGTTTATGGTGGGTGTTTTGATTAAGGATACTTTCAGTCTGTTGACTGCTTCCAGGAATGCCCCCCCCAACACACACATGCACACACACACACAATTTTATTTCAGGGGTATAGAGAGTATATAACTTAAGAATAAAAGCTATGCCTTTAACTTAGGCTGTAAAAGCAGCTTGCTTGGGGAATCCAAGGTATAATAAGGTTGATTATATCTTCATGAAGGCAAACAGGCCGAGCACAGAGTAGGAGGGCAGCTAAAGACAGAGTCTTAACTAATCTCAAGGGATATTATTAACTTGGCTGAGAGGTCTAGCAAATTTTCAGACTCTTGGAAAGCAAGAGAAAAGGTATGTTCAGAGAAAAATAGATTACTTTTGCTTTATAGAAAACATATAACACACGTAAATTCTCTATTAATAGCTGACCAGTGGTGGTGACAACGTCGCAAGGATGGAAGAGAACGTCAAGCAGAGCTACCCACAGCAACAACCAATAGAGCTTACGTGGACTCCACGACAGGGGCTCTGTGTACGCTGGAGGAGCAGAGCCTAGTAGCTGCCCCACACACAGAGCTAGGTGCCACACAGGTCCCCGACTGGGGCTGCCTGCCTGCGAACACCCTGGAGAGCTGTGAAGTTAGGGCAGGATGGAGACAGCAGGAGAGGCAAACCCATCTGGGAAGAGGTCAGTGGTCAGGCAGCATTTCTGTTTTCTCAGACCGCGGGTTTGAAGGTAAACTTTGACAGTGGGTCTCTCTGTTCAGTTATTCCTGTTGGAAAGCCCTCGTCCATGTGTCCAGAGGAATGTTTCTAGGATGATTCTAAATTCTGTCACATGCCTGGTTTTGTTAATCTGGCTAGGAGGCTACAGGAATGTCTGGCACCAACATCTGGCTAGGAATTCACAGTTGTGGAACTCACAGGTCACAGGGGTGAATATACTACTATTATTTTTCTAAATGGGCGAAATACCAAACTGACCGCTAAATCTGTATCTCTAGCCTCACAGATGATCGCAGCTCTCAGACACCATCCAAAAAATTTCCTTATGCACCGTGTGGCAGTTGAGGCGGAAACTCGCGAGTGGTCCAGGACAGAAAACACGTCTGTGAGATGCTCAGCCATGTAGGGGACATTGACACCACGCTCCCCCACCACGGCTCTGGAGTCATCATGGAGGAAGGGGGAGGAAGACCGTGAGAGTCACAGATCAGGAGGACTGGAATCCAACAGCGTCTCTCGGCGAGACAGGCCTGTAGTACTCATGAGCACACAGCGGCTGTGAGAACAGGATCAAGCCAGTCAACACATCGGCATGGAGAGGTTAGGGCACCCTGATCCCCCAGCCTAAGCTAAGGAGACATTTACCGTAGTAGCGGCTGGGGCAGGAAGACAAACTTTTTTCAAAGAATGTGGACCCTTGTAGGTTAGACACTCCAGGGGATGACCCCACACTTATGAGCACATGGGGGCATGAATTGGACTTAGTGGGCCACAGAAAAAGAAAAGAGGACATGCTGCTGGGAGGGGTTTGGAGATGGGTCTGGGAAGAGTCACTGGGGAGGGAGAACGAGTGTGAAGAAAATATCCTGTACGCATGTTTGAAATTCTCAGTCTCTTTCTGCTGAGTAGTCAAACCGAAGCCCAAAGCTGCTTTTAGAATACAGGAGGCATCGTGTGCGTGTGGGGGAGTTTTTAATTTTGTTTCTAATGTTATTGTTGTCTTTTCACAAAGACTAAAATTCTCAGGCCGAATGGCCCTTCACAGAGCCCTCTAAGACCATCCGAAGGCATAGATGTGTGCATTGTGATTCATAACCTTAGCAAAATTACAGTTATGAAGTAGCGCCAAAAACAATTTTACGGTTGGGGTAACTCCAACATGAGGAACTATATCAAGGGGTCGCGGCACTAGAAGGGCTGAGAACCACTGCCTACATACGCTTACATTATCCTGCTAATTACACTGCTTTCTCTGCTGTTGACCTTTACCCCCCATTTCCCCTCCTTGCTTATTTAGAAATTAATCTCCATCATGAATATGCATGCACAGGAAGATCAGCGCTTCTATAACTCCTCCTGGCTTTCCACGCCAGGCACGGGGCCTTGGGATGCTTCGGCGTGGACATTGTGGGCCTGCTGTGTTTCTTCTCCTTTTTTCCTCCCTTGACACTCTGTCAGGCTGTGTCTCTCTAGCTGTCTTCAGTGACAGGATTCTCATCCTGCAGCCTCAAAGCAGCAAGTCTACCGCACGGTGCTGCTCAGGAGCGCTCTTCTACGCCTCTGATGACTGAGCTTGCCCTTCCAGTTTCCAACCCCCACACTTTGTGTAAGGAGACTCTTTGGTACCCAAATTCCCCTCCAAGTCCCCAACTTTTAATGGGCCACCTAAGGCACAGAGAACATGGTAGATAACAGAGTGGGCTGGTAGAGGCCCTGGGGTGAGTACTCCATGCTTCGGCTTCTCCACCGCTCTCTGCCACATTCACACAGTGTCCAGCTTCCCAGTCGCAGACAGACTCCATGGGATCCATCACCACTTCTGTTGGTCATTGAGATATTCCAGGTGCTCAGAATTTCTTGTGGGCAGAGGCGTCGATGTCACCAAAATAAAACAAACAGCGCCGGCCTAAATTCAAGTTGTACGATGTTTTTATCAAGACCCCAAAGTTGTAAGACAGAAGTCAAATCCACGAAGCAGCTGGAAACGGAGACCAGAGTAGACTTTGCAGGTGGTCTGGGGAGAGCCTATTGTCTAACGTGCTAGGTCACCCAGGTAGGAGCTTTTGGGGTGTGAAGTGTCTGATGGGAAAAGGGAGATGCGATGCTCCTCGGGGTCTCAGTGCTGTGATCCACCTCAGGGTGTGAGGCACGCACAGGAGAGAAAGGACTGTTGTGTTTGGTTTGAGGAACACCACTGGGGTCCCCCCTAAGAACAACACAAAGGGCACCTGGTCAGGGGGGACTCGGCAGCTCTTTCAAAGAACTGATTTTCCTGATTTGGGAACTGCATGTTTTCACCCCTTTAAGTGTCGCCGCCAGCTTTGTCTCACTTCATCTAAATGGCAGCTTAAAGAGGCAGGTGTGATTGCACCTATTTATAGAGAGAACCCCAAAGCCTTAAGGTATGAACCGGCTAACGCAGGGCACCGAGACATCAAGCAGCGGAGCTTCTGGGTTCAGATTTTCTGAGCAGCTTTCTCTTTCTTTCTTTCTTTCTTTTTTTCCCCAAGAGAAATAGCAAGATTGTTAGTTCTTGGAGAGATCAGAATTTAGGGAAACCTATTTAAGGCAGGCTGTAATTATATTGCTCTTCCTAGGCGTGAGCAATATCTCTTCAAGGTGCAAAGAAGGTAAGCAATTGATCAGCAGGTAGTTCACACACACAGCATCCTGTACCAGCTGCCCGCCTTCTGAGGATATGAAACCTCCCGCACATCATAAAGGGAAGGGAGGCTAGATGCACGCTCCATGAAATGCGCTCATTTTCTGGTCACATTATGGTGCATGAATCACACATTCAGAAACAAGGGGATGCATATTCATGACATCATAATGTGTGGTGCTGATCCAGGGAAGCACGGGGCTTGTTTTGCTTTGTGCTTTGAAGACAATTATGTAGGACAAATACATTCTGGAGAAACACTCAGTTATTCCCAAGGAAAATTATAGATGCTTATAGGCAGTGCATTTCCGTCGTTTCCATGGTTTATTGCTCTCCTCTGTCACCGAAGTGTTCTTTTCCATCCATTAGTCCTTCTAACACAGCCCTCTATCTCAGCACCCCCGTCAGCCCGGGGACTTAACTGCCTATTTTATCTCTGCCGTAATGTCGCTTGGACTAAGTTGCAACCACATCGGTTCCCCCTTGCAATTATTCTCTCTGTCTTCTGCATCAGTGTTTGCCTGCGTTGCAGCTCATTCCCAGTCACCTCGCTGTGCCGTCTGCCCGTCTCATCTAAAGACAGAGGATGGGAATCAGGAGAGTGCGAGTCTCTGTGTCTCCATGGCATCCTTGTTTCTTGGCTCCTCTTCAGAGAAAAAGCCCCTGCCTCCTCTTCTGAGGGTCCCCAACCCCTCACCCCACTCTAGCTCTCTCTTCTCTCCATGGTGTCATTGCTGACGCCTGGGCTTCCTTTCTCCTCCTGTTCTCATTCCTAGGCATGCAGATCTACTATCGTTGCTTAGACATGTCGTTATATATGGATGATGCCACCAATGAAGGCTCCACCCCCATCTTCCTCCTGAGCTCATATTGCCAGCCTGCTTTCTGTGTCTGTTTGCATACCTGATTGACTTTAACCCTTCTTGTCCCTAAAGCCATCTTTCACCTGTCACTCAAGCCTGCTCGTCCCTTAGCCTCCCTACTCAGCAGACAGATTCTCCATCCGTGGACAGTCAGAAACTGGGCTCACAAACTTTGGGATGCCCTCCTGTGCCACCTCCTATCCACCATCCAGCTAGGACTTTCAAATACCCTCTCTGGCTCTTACTGATTCCATCTAGTATCTCCAATGAGGCTAGAAACCTTGTAATGTGTCTACCTGCTTCTACCTACTGTATCCCTCTGTAATTCCTTTTTATAGGAACCATGGTGGTCTTTTCTCCTGGTGATCAAAAAGTCACCCCTGCTCAAGATCTCCTATGCCTTCATCATTCTATGACAACAATCCAAACTCATTGCTGGGATCTGTTCGTCTGAAGGAAGCCAAATGCCCATAGGATCTCACCATCCTGCTCATTCCTACTGGTTTTCAAAAGCTAGAGGCTATTAACTTTAGACAGGCACCAGCTTTATCCATACACGGGGTGTCTTCTTGTGAGATAGAACAGTGTGGAGGAGGGAGCTTAATGAAGGGCTTGCATTGCAAGAATAAGGACCTGAGTTCAAACTCTGGAACCCATGGGAAGGGACTTTCTGTGGTGCTATGTTCTTAGAGTTCCAACACTGATCCCTGTCATGACAGCTGGATTCCTGGGCCTCACTGGCCAGCCAACCAAGTCAATGTAGTGAGTTCTGGGCCAGCAAGAGACCTTGTCTCAAAAAAAAGTGGAAGCTTCCCAAGAAACAATTCTTGAGATTGTCTTTTGGCCGTCACACACACGTGCAATGTGCCCTTCCTCACTCGTGTACTCTTACAAGGAAAAAGAAAAGGAAAAATGGCGTAGCAGCCTGATATACAGATGCTGGATAGAGTAGGGTGATGGGCAGGTGACTGCAAGCTTTCCATTCTTGCCCTTTCTTCTTTTTCAGTTTTTACTTATCGTGTGCGTGTGCAATATGGTGGTGCACATGCATGACATGACGTACACATGGAGGTCAGAGGGCAGCTCTGCAGGTCAGTTCTCTCCCTGTACATCTATGTGGGTCACACTCAGGTCATCTGGTTTGCACAACAGGCACTCGGCTGCTTGTTCCCTCTGTCCAGCTCCCTTACAACTGTCCCCTGTCTTAATTCCTGATGGGCCAGCTTCATGTGTGTGTGTGCACAGTTTAACCAAAAACTACCAGTTAGATTAGACTGGCAGGCCAGCTACTCCTGACCTTCTTCACTCTACCTCCCAAGTGTTGGGATGATAAGAATGCATCCACCTGCCTGGCTTTTGGAAACATCTTATTTATTTCATATTAAATTTGTATTAGTTATTTGAGGGCCACACAGCATGTTTTAATCTCATTCACCTCTCCCCCTTTCAACTCTTACCAAATCCACATCCCGCTTCCGTCCCTACTTAAATTTATGTCCTCTTGAGGTTTTTTTTTTTGCCTATGAAGCCCATCAGTTTTTGCCGTGTGACTTTCTCCTGTGCTGTGATTCATTTAACAGGGGCTCCACTCCTCGTGAAGACCTCCTCCTCCTCCCTCAACAGCCGACATCACCAGCTGCTCCTCAGTTAGAGGTGGAATGATGTCATGCTCAGCTCTCCCTCTCCTCCCTCTCCATGCTAGGGTGTGGTCTGACTCGGGCTTGCACAGATCTGGCATTTGTCGTCACGGCCACCCTGAGGTCAAATGTGCAGCTGCTCTGCCATGCCCAGAAGACACCGTTTCTCTGTAGTCATCAACCATCCAGGTGCTACATTCTTTCGTCCCTCTCTCTACAATGATTCCTGACCCCTGAGGGGAAAGGGTGCAGTAACTGTGTTCTGCATAGGGACAAGCATCCCACAGTTCTACAGTCTGCTATTCTCTATACTTTAACTGGTTCAGGCTCTCTGTGTTAGTCACTATGTACTACAAATGGAAGCTTTTCATATGAGGGTTGAGAAATACTTTGCTTTATTGGTATAACAATAAGCCATTAGAGGCTGACTTACAACTATGGAAATTTGGCAGAATAATCATAGTGGGTTCTCTACTAGGGCCTATGACCTCTGCAGCTGTAGATTCTTGACCCAGTAATGGTATCAGCTATGGGATTCATTCTGTGCAGCAGGACTCAAAATCCAATCAGAAAGTGGTTGGTTACTCCAGTGATGTTCATGCCGCTATTTTCCACCAGTGGCCATCTTTTTGGGCATTAGCGTCCCTATCTATCTATCTATCTATCTATCTATCTATCTATCTATCTATCTATCTACCTACCTACCTACCTACCTACCTACCTACCTATGTATCTAGCCTACAGTGAGGGCAATAATGGGTCTATTACACATCAGATGTTAACAATAGAAATTCTAGTGCTAGGAGTGAATTACTTCTTTTGGAGTCCCATGTCAGTGAGGATGCAGAGAACCCAAACATTGCAGGCCAATGCTATTAGTTCCCCCCAGAACTTGATGTAAGACTCTGTTGCTGAAGACAGCACTTCTCTGAGCCATAGAATATATATAAATCAAGTTAGCACTAACCTGGCTTGCTCCCACAGTGCTGGAGGAGAAAAGTAATCGTCTATCATAGCCAGCTGTCAACTCTGCAGGCTACGATAGTAGTTAAGTCTGGTTTTGATGTGTGTTCTAGGAGATTAAACTCTGATCCCCACAAGTGCTTGACATCTCTCTAGGTTTCTTAGGTTGATTTTTATATTAAGAGATTTTTTTATCAAGAGAATCGAGTGCACATTATATTGAGAAGCTAAAGTACCTATAGAGAATTTAACTTGGCACGTGATTGGAGGTCCCATATAGTTCCACAAAGCAGAGGAAGGAAAGATCCTGTAACTCACCTGAAGGATGGGTGTGCAGTGATGTGCACATGGGTGAATTTGACAGTGCACTGCAGAAACACCTTCCCAGGGGGCCCGAGATAAGGGAAGAGGTGTGTACCTGCAGCTGGACATGATACAGTGCACACAGGACACACAAAGACTTTTTGAAATTCTTCTCAAAAGCCATGCCCACCTAGAGCCTCGCAATGATCATATTTGGGAAGAGGTTCTTTGTGGGCATAAGCGAGGGCCTTGAGGTGGCAGCAAACCGGGTTCATGGCAGAGCAGAGACCCAGTGACTCTTAGTCCCATGAAAAGGCACAAAGAGCAGCAGCCGTGTGTGGATGAGGTGGAACTGGACTGACGGTGATGGAGTCATGTGGATTCAACCCCCAAACTTACAGTGATTGCCTGCTGAGAGGAAACCTGGCGGATGCATGGCACAGGTTCTCACTGAAAGCCTTCCAAGGGACAGAGCCCTGTGGATGATTTGGTCCCAGACTTTCAGCTTATAGAACTTCCAAAAAATTCATTCCAATGGTTCTAAGAGAGGCTTTCATTGTGATTTATGCTAGCTTCCCTAGGCAGCTAACCCATCATTACAGAAAACTTCTTGCCTTTCCCTCCCAGGCTGAATGTGGAGCTGGATGGTCCGTGTGAATATGCAGAGTTCAACACCACCACGAGCAGCAGGGTCTGTGGAAGCTTCACGCAACACAGAGACACTTGTTCAGCCTTTCTTTGGGGGAGTTGCATAACCTCTCTCTGCCTTGATCCCCTCATCTGTGCAATGGACATAGCGATCTCATCTTTGTTGTGTCTGACTTCAGTTTGCATGCAGCTTAGCGGTGTTCACGCTCTGCCTGTCTGTGTTGACTGTCTCCTAGGATACCCTGCGGAAGACTACTTCACAGCACGCACCCTAGTCCCCGGACTCTTTCTTTCTCATCTTCATCTGTGCTCTCAACCATGTGTATTCTAGTCACTATATCTTGAAAATATTCGACAAAGTACAAGTTATTCTTAACTAGTTGCAAAATGTTAAACAGGATTTTGGGTGAACTGGGGATCGCTAAAGGGTTTGATGACTATGAGCCCCTGACCAGAAAGGAGCAGAGGTGCTGGTGAAGAACCTTATTCTCAGAAATTTGGAGACAGGAGGAAGATCCACAAAACAGTTCAGCCCAAGGGGACTCTCCCATAGCTCCAGGTCCCCCAGGGTTTCTGGTGTAGAGGTGATACGTGTCTGTCTCCCCGTGGCCTGTGGATGCTGAGTCACCCTTGCCAGTGTCTGCAAGCTGCGTGCCTTTTGTTTGGTCTGACTTCTGTGGCCTGACGTTGATAGATTAGCTGCAGAGGGCTGAGTGACTTACTCCCACCAAGGTAAGACAGCAGCAGCCCCAGGCTCCCGAGACGACTGCAGTGGGCACCGAAGACAGGCCCAGAGGCATCATCCGTTCTTGTCATTCTGAAGTCTGCACATCCGCTCTGTCCTAGAGGGAGCTGGGCCTCTGATTCTGCAGCCCGGGGGATGCTGATAAACAAGAGAAAGAAGTCTCCCTTCTTCTCATGCTGGACGGGCGGGCAGGAGCCCCAGCATCTCTGTAGCCTCTGTTTTCCTTTTTTATCATTTCTTTGTATCTCGTTGATCACTCCTGAACAATACCTGGTCCAGACAGCCAGAGTAAAGAGAGGCTGCAATTTCACAGGGTGTGGCTCAAGCTGCTTCCCTTTAGGGACTGATCTCCACTGCGGGGAGAAAATCCTGCTGCTTACAGCAGTTCTGTATAACACTGTCTCCTATGCAGGCCTGACAATTCATGTAGGACAGAGCTGAAGTGAATGAGCCAACAGATGAATGGGCATTAGTCTGAGGAAGGGGAGAGAAGAAGCCAACCCTGCGAATGAATTGAGGGATGGTGGCCCTTCAGCTACTCAGCAGGACCCAATGAGCAGCTCCATCTTTCCCCGCAAATTTTGCAGCAGGACTTTGGGATTCCCTTTGTTCCTATACAGACTATACAGTGAGACCCATCCCAGGTTGGCTCAGGTGACATACCAGCATGAGCCCCCTCAGCCAACAGTGGAACTACTGACTGAGAAAGGAGAGAGAGAGAGAGCTCTTGGCTGCAGAAGGGAAGGGAGGCACCATGAATTTCATAAATAGAATTAATATTCTTGTCTGGATGCTTAGCCCATTTCTAGATGCAGGCAACCAATTTTTATAATAAATAGAAGTATGGAACAAGTGATACAATATGGTTCTGCTTGGACCAGACTTCATCTCATTTGGTATCAAAGACATCCACAGTTAAAGCCACCGGAATGTGGTTATTTAACTTGGAAACTCACTCCTGACCATCTTCACTGTGAAGATGGCATTTGTGACATGGAAGCCACACTTCAATTTGGTCAATCTAATTAACATCTTGAAAGTGAGGGTTAGAAGCAACAAAGCAAGATCATTGAAGTCTGAGTTATTGGGATGGGGAAGAAGGGAACTCCGGCCAAGTATTTTGTAAAGCAGAAATACTCTAAGCTCTGCTTCTCATGGGCAACCTGCAAAGAGCTTCCTTTTGGGGTCTTGGCTGTGAGCAATAGGGTTGCAATAGACCAAGCAGTGTACCGCTAAAGAGTCCTATTTGCAGAGAGGCTCCAAAGAAGACCCCCAGGAGCAACAACAAAGGGTTCACTACTCTGTGCCTAGAGACCAGATAGATGTCTGTAGTTACTCTAGACAGACAACACCAGAAAACGCCATATTCCTTTCTGAAACAGGGAAGTGATAAAGCCAACACAGACAATATGCATACGGGTCTGGGAGCAGGCAGGAGTAGAGGAAGGTAATGGCAAATCAATCCCACACCAGTTATGTTTTAAAGGGGTATTTATTTTGGGGGGTAAAACTTACATACACCATAAACCGTCAGGAAGGGAGCCTAGTCGCTGGAGCAGGAGCCAGGAGCAGGAACCGGAACCAAGCGCCGGAACCAAGAAGCCAAACCGAGGCTTGCTGCTCTTCTTTTAAAGAGAAATATACCACGCCCCAGTGGGCTGGTATTTCAGCGGCTATTGGCTGATGGAGGGGAAGGCGCTCCGGCAGCACTGTGGGCTCGTGCTTCAGCGATTATTGGCTGAAGCAGCGGAAGGTACTCCCACACAGCCGTGTGATCAATATCCATTGAGGAAAAACAGCCATGCATGACCAAGTGCTTGCGATGCTTGCACTGAGAAGATTGATTTATGTACCAGGCCTAAGCAGAGCTGGCACCAAGGTCAGCACCAAGGTCATCGTGTGGTTAAGATCTCTTGTCTATTTGGGGTGCTCAATGAGGGCTGCTCTCCCTTCAGTTGGCCAGTGTGAAAAGCAGGGTCTTTGGAAAGCCCAAGGTATACGCTGATGTGAAGACAGGCGTGCAGTGAGCAGGGCATTTTCCCATCCACTGCCAGGTTCTGAAACTCTCAGTGCACTTCTGAGTTCAGAGCCTACGCCCCGCCTTCAGCCTATCCTGTTGGAAAAGCTCAAGTTCTCCTTTCAAACATCCAGGAAACAGAACTTAACAGGGTCTTTAGAAAGAATATTGTCATGTAACTCATTTTTAACATGATTTCAAAGAAAGTAGACTGGAACAGAACTATTTTTCTTGACTCTGTTCCTTTATTATCACCGGGCAATAACTGATATCTTATATGTGTATGTGAAATAAACCCAACTCCTCTTCTTTAACATCCTTTCATTTAAAAGTGTATTAGGACTGAACTATGGTTCCCTAGAACCAAGGTTTGCCCCAAGGTGCTGCTTCTCAATGGGACTGTGTCTGGAGTCAGGGCCCTTATGAAGCTAATTAGGCTTAACAAGCTCATAAAGGTAAGAACAGCACCGTCATCTGAAAGGATCTGCGGCTGTGTTAGCTTTTTAATCACCGTGACACCATGCACCAGCCAAACCACTTCAGGGAGGGAAGATGTACTTGGGCTCAAGATTTCAGTGCAGCGTGGCAGAGGGTGTGGAGGAGAGCAGCTCCAGCATTGGACACAGGAGGTGTGAGGGAGACGAAGCAGAGAGAAGGGTGGGAGCAGAGACTGACGCTGCCTCAGCTGCCTCAGCTGCCTCAGCTGCCTCAGCTTCGATCCCAGAGGCTCTGGAAGCACCCAGGCTGTTCCTGTTGGAAATGAGAGGAAGTTTGAAAAGAAGACAGTTCTTATTGCCTGCCAGTTTCAGAGATTTCAGTCTATGGTCAGCCGCCTCTGTGGCAGACAGCACGGCCAGAATGTTCACCCTAAGGTGAACCCTAAGATGGACCAGAGAAAAGAATCATGCAAAACTCAGAACAAAGCCGTAATTCTGGAATTCTCCGGGCAGTTCTGCATCCATGGATCTGCATGAAGGAAGAGCTCAGGCGAACAAGCAGAAGGAAGTGAGTGCGTGAAGGGTTTAGAAGAGATGCTAACTTCCAGCCCAATAGGACTTCACTGCCCATGCCCTTCAGATAAACAGCGCTAGCCAGCTGGACATTAAGGATGTGAATGTGTGACAGCCAAGTCTCAGGGTCCGGGCTCCCATGTGTCGCTGCGGGTTGCCCGTTATGTCATGTGTATTCTCTTTCTTAAAGGATTTGGAGAGCTGCTATAGACTATATTATATTAAAAACATAATAGTTATAATCTCACTTTAAATTATTTGAGGTCTAAAGGACAACATTAAAAGACAAACTTAGGTTCATGGAACAGTAAAGTGTTTTCTTTCAGCTTTGCAGAGCAGTTGATGAGCTGAGCAACACCAGATCATAAGGAGTCAGGGCTCCACTGAGGGGTGGGAGGACCATGTGTGCAGCCTGTTATGGGAGAAGGATGATAAAAATAGGAAGTCCTGGTTAGGGACTAGCTGTCAGTTCCCACTGGCTAGCTTTAATGTCGATTGTCTGGATGTCAGGTCCTGATTGGCCAGCTTTAATTTTCATTCTTATAGGCCATGCCTGGTCATTCGAACTTGAGTCTGCTTATAAATACCCACAATGCTGCAAACACTTTAACCCCATGTTCTCCCAATTCAGATTTTAATAGCAACAATCATAGCCAGAGCTGCCGAGAATGACTGTGAGCTAAACACCATTTCAAGCACTAAAGGAATCCCTTATTTGACTGTCACAAGGACCCAGCCATGTAAGAACTAGCATCCAGAGTTTCAGATGAGGAGGCAGGGACACAGGGAAGTGTTAGATGACAAGTCTTCACTCAAGCTGCCTAATGCCAGAGACACGGGTTGGGTCGTGAGCCTTCTCAAATTTTGGGATGGGTGTTCCCAAAGGTGATACCATTAAAATGAAGTTACCAGGGTCAGACATCCAATGTAATAGATGTCTTTATACTGAAAAGGGGGAGATAGGCGAACATGTGGGTGGGGGAACCTCACGTGAAGATGAAAGGCAAAGCCAGGGAGACATGTCTGCAAGCCAAGGCATGTCAAGTCTGACAGCAAGCTTTCAAAGCGACGTGTGTGTTAGCATCCCATCATTCCACAGGTATGATGAAGAGTACTGCGGAGAGCAACCAATGGGGAGAATTGAAGTCAATCATAGCCAGTCCCATTGCTTCTGAGCACTTGGTGAGGCAGAGAAACATAGCACAGAGCATGGAGAGTCAGAGATGCTCAACTCATGGTAGTTAGGGTGGGGATGGGGAGCCTCACCACAGGCTATGACTCTGCCCCAGTGACTTCCTGTTTCCAGCCATGCCTCCTACACCAGCTCCCAAAACAGTGACAACAGCTGAGGACGAGGCGCCCAACACACGGGCCTGTGGTCGACATTTTATACTCAAACTATAACATGACTCCACTGGCTCCACTCGTGGCCATCTCATAATTAAAAACACGTTTGTCTCTGCGTACCCTCAAATCAATAGCTCCAACCCCATTTGAAAGCCTTTTCTGAGACACATGATAGGATTTTAACTGTGAACCCCTTTGGTAAAATAAAAAAGGAAGTTACTATATCCATTATCATTACTGTGACCACATCTTTGACAGAGATGTCTCAAAGAATCTCTTTTAGTTCACACTTTCAGAGATTTTATATGAGGAATCGCTGGTTCCATTGCTTCTGAGCGAGACAAAGAAGCAACATAGCAGGGGATGTGAAGAGGAAGAAGATAAACGCATTATGGAGGACACGGAACAGAGGGAACACAGGAAGGAAGTATGGCTAAGAGACTCAGACCCAGTGACCTACACCTTCAGCCACCTCCGACCTCCATCACTTCTAACAATGACATCATGAGTTCACTGATGGCAGAGCCCTCGAGACTGCACCACTGCCTCAAAAGACGTCACCAGGGAATCAATTCATGGGGGAATTTCATATTTAATCATAATAGTTTCACAATTCCAACATATTTCTTGCCCCATGATTTGTGTATATGTCCACTTTTTTGTTTCTAGACCTTTGGTGAGGCAGACCATCTTAGCGGGAAGGTGTCCTGTTCAAGTTTCTATTGCTATGTTAAAACACCAAGACCAAAAGCCCCTTAGGGAGGGAAGGGTTATCTCAGCTCACAATTCCTTAGCACACTCTGTCAACCCAAGAACCTGCAGGCCAGAGCTGATGCAGGAGGCATGGAGGGTGCTGCCTACTGATGTGCTCCTCATGGCTTGCCTAGCCTGCTCTCTCTTAGCTCTCAGGACCACCAGACTGGAGGTGGCACTGCCCATAGTGAGCTGGGCCCTCTCACCTCAAACATCAATCAGCGAACTTTTCCATAGGCTTGCCCACAGGCCAATCTTTCCTGATTGAGGTTGTGTTTTCAAAAATGAATCTAGCCTGTGTTGGGTAGCCAGCGGAGGAGGGCAAGGAGAACTAAAATAGTTCATTTAATGACAGCCGAGGAGTAGGAAGAAAACGGAACCCGGGCCAGATGTCACTTCCAGAGACCTGGTCTAGGACCTGCTTTGGTATAGCTATGCTGCACTCTGTGAAATTTCCAGACTCGCTCAAAATAGTTTCACTATCTGGGGACCAAATATTTAGCACATGAACCTATGAGATGCATTTCACATTTGTGTTATAACACCAGAAGAGGAGTCTGTGTGGGATTCTTTCACAACTCCCAAGAGAGGACAGCCTTACTAATGTTCTGGAACCAAACGTATAACCTCCAGACTATGAGACAATCCATTTCTGTTGTTTAAAACCCTGGGCTCTTGTCTTTTTTTCAGTAGCTCTGTTTAACTGATCCCTTGGCCCTGATTAAACAGGCCTGATTGAATGTTCAGAGAGGGAACCGTGATACCTACTACATGGAGGGGGTTGAGGATGCCCTCCTTGTGATGGAAGATGCTTTGTCTTGGGCCTTTCTAACCCCAGAGGACCACTCAGCACAGATGCAAAGGTAGGTGAGAAGTGACTGCAGCTAGGAGGGTAAGAATGGGAGTGGGGGAAATGTCTTACAAACATCCCTACTATGCTCACAGGGAATCCTGGACCTAGTGGGTACCGAGGATCTAGCAGATATGACATTTTATGGAGTTAGACATTTTCCAAAACTACTTGCACACAAGAAGAAGTGAGTTGCAAAGTAAAAATAGCAGACGTTATCCTGTACAGGTGGCTTGAAGGGGCAGTTACCTACTCCCTTGAATGCACCCAATCAAGGACCGGGACACCATCACACCCAAAGGGAGAGCTGTGCAGTGTGAAGTTGCAGAGCTTTCGGCAGTGAGAGAGTTAACTTGTTCTAAAGGGAACAATGAAAGTCCAAAGACCGGAACTGGAACCCATGCTCTTCCCGTGACCATGACCACACGGAACCTCACAGGCCTCCGCTGACGCTCCTCCACCACGAGACATGCTCATGCCTCCCCTGAGACATCATCTCAGGCACACAGAGACACATTTCTGTGTCCTCAAGAGTAAATTAGAGTTGAAATGGCCAAGACAGCCAGGAAGGAGATGTGAGTGAAGGCGGTGGTGACCCCTGTCATCGGGCGAGTGGAGACAGCAGCTGAGACCTTTCTCATGGAAACCGATGTGAGGGAAAATCCATCACAGCGTGCCAACTGTCTTCACCCTCAGTTCACGGCTGCCACGGCCAGCTGCTCAGTGGAGGCGCGGCTGGAACCCATCTCACGGAGGGGTGTGTGAGGCTGCTTGCCACGGGCAAGGACACGTGCAGTTCTGACGGCCTTCAGGATCTCTCAGTTCTGTGTGTGGCAGGTACCACGCCTAAGCCTATCAAGGAATTCAAGTTCCCAGGGAGCCAGGCCTCACCATGCTGACAAGTCGGCATGTACCAGGAAATGGGTTTAATTGTGCCCGTGGTATAGCATATGCAAAGGATGATCTCTCAGATAAAACGTGCTAGCTCACTGACTTCGAAAGCACAGGTTGTTAAATTAAAGCTTCACACTGGATTTTTTATACAGACCCTTAGTAAAGGTGTCAGGTTCCCTATCAACCCTTGGTAAAGGTGTCAGGTTCCCTATCAACCAACTCAAACCTTTACAATTCTTTCTGTTGTATATGGTGCTGGAAATTCTGATAAATTATACCTCCTACCCAGCTGTGCCCTGGCTTAGGGAATTCTTGGTTTCCATTTATCATGCGTCTCTTTAGTGTCAGGGCTGACTTGTTCTTTACCCGGGTGTCATTTTCCTTTTGTGCTATCTGTCAGGAATGGCTCACAGGCATCCGACTGCCAAGGCTGCTTCAGTCATGACTGCGAGAAGAGACACAGAGGATGTCTGCTGCCCCTGCACATGGCCAGCAAAGTAGCTCGGGCCAGCAAAGCCTGCCACCACACACAGCCAGGTTATCAATGACAGCATGATGTCGGCCTAGACTCTGTCTGCCCTGAAGTTTCTCCAGTGTTCTCTCTCCCACCCACCTAGCTATTCTGAGTCTTGAGAAAGCTAGGTTCTCCCAGGTCCATTGCTACTGGTTCCTTGACGTCAGCAAGGGTTTGTAGCATTGGGTGATGGAACACATGTTAAAGGTCAGACCAGAGGACCATCAGAACCAAAGCATGCCGTGTTGGCACTCAGGTCTAGGGACAGAAGTCCCACAAACAGACATCTGCCTCCAAGAGGCAGTTATCACATGGCTCAGCCCCTCTTCCTGTGAACTTCTACCTCTTGGGTGGGTGTGGGTGGGCAGGGCATGTTGCTATCACAGAACACAAGACACTGATAGAACCCTGAATCTCTTTCAAGCGGTTTTCTCTGGTTCTGAAATGTCTCTGATTCATGTGAGGTGCTCAGAAATCTCTGAATTAGGCAGCTTCTTTCTGGCTAACCTTGGTCCTTCCAATTGTGCGCTCCTCTTTTTCCAGTCTGTGAGCATGGGTGTAAGTTGAGTCCACACTTACAGCCCTGAATGTGACTCTGTGCAGATGCTGTGGTGTGTCTCCAGAAGACCAGGTTAGCAGCAGTATAGCCGCTGGCTGTTCCCTTCGCAATTCCCTTGCTCAAGAGGCGTGTGTCGGGCCAACTTGGACATAGTCCTGTTGGAGTGGGGTTGTGTTGGGTCTAAGTACCAACTGTTGGAGAAGACTGAGTGGGAATGTTGTTCCTTTCATTAGGTACATAAGAATGTCTCATATGTCTCATGACCTGGACACTTCGTTAGCAAGACACAGACCCTTCCCAGCTGTGCTAGGTTGATGCTTATGAGAATATCTTTTAAGCTACGTGCTTCTTTGTCCTGGTTAAAACTGTGTGTCACGTCAACCAGTCAACTCAGGTGCTACCAGGATCTGTAGGGAGGGGTAGAGGCGGGGCTGAGGCCCAATGTAGGATGCTGGGAGGGAGTCATTGCCTATGGAGATCCGTGATCATTCAGCCATCTTCTGTGAGTGCAGAGGTGTTCTGGTTCTGCCAGGGATCTACTTGAAATTGCCCCTGGTAACTGTGACACCAACATGTGACAGGTATCAGTGCTCAAACTTCTGTTCTAATAATAGGCGTCAGGTACCATTCTCTCACCCAGGGGAGTGAAAGGGATGGTGTTTGTGCCCCTTCTCCCTGGAAACACCCGCAGAAACCACTCCTCTGTCCTTGGATGACCACAATACATTGCAGCAGGGGCCTCATACCTCCAAGCATCTGCATCCTGACCTCTGCCCTAAGTGGAGGTAGTAGCTCCTTGAAGGTTATTTCTCTTGATGAACATACTTTGTTATTTTTTTCGATAACTTAATTGATGCATGTTTATTAAAGCTAGCAATAGTTCAATAAATAAGGCGGATGCCGAGGTGGCTGCTGCCCTGCTGATCCCTCTTCTGCCTATCTCTTTCATTGCTTGGTTCTAAAACCAAGGGACCAGATAGCTTGATTCAGGAGACCCAGGGCTGGAAGAAGAGCAAGTGGTGGCCGGCCTCAGGTCAAACGCCCATGTTGACTCTCTGGGATCCTTCAATTTACTCATGCTCTTCCCCAAGAGCCTGCCCCACTTCTCATGGACGAATATAGAAAATGATGACTCGGGTCGATTGCAGGTCTGTCCAGTGGAGAGTCAGCAAGGACCCTGAAGTCTCTCGGCTGCTAATCAGTGAGGCCAGGAGTAGGGCGGAGCATATCCGGGGGCCTGGGCCTTTGAGAAGTATCGGTGTGACTGAGTCCCATCTGCATCCTAGCTGAGGTTAGAACTAGGGTGAGCGTGCCTCTCCAGCAGAACTGCCCCTCACGGGAAGCAATCCATCTTTCATAGCGAGGCACCTCCCTCCCCATTAGCTTCCAGATATATTGGCCTTTCGTTTCCCTGCTCCTTGAGCTACTGATTCATGGCTGTCCTTACAACACTGTCACCAGCTGAACCCTCCAGGGTTCAGACACAGGAGGGTGTCTGGGCAGCCTGAGACTTTACCCTGAAACCTCAACTATTATTCTGCAGTTTGCTCCGGGGTAGTCATGTCTGTGTGAAGCTAATGAAACAAACTCCTGACAGAGACCGATGTCTGTAATTACCTAGTTAGTGCTGCCGTCTGCCTAAGGTGCTTCTGGGAAGGAGGCTGGGAGGGGGAGGGGGAAAACTGGCCACTTTCTGTGGTCTTCCAGGGACCATGAGGCACCAGGGTACGATCGCAGGACAGAAGGCCCTGGAGTACGTGGTGGGTGCTGCTGAGTCTGTGGGAACGCCAATCTTCAGAGTTGCCACAGGTAAGGGAGACCTGACTACCAGCTCCCGAAGGGCCTGATGTGGGTGAAGCTGCATGGCACCCCAGCTGGTTATAACTTCCACAGCAAAATGTCTTAGGCAACGGAGATGTGCTCCATTGGAGTTGTGCTGACTGGGTGTCCAGGATAAATGGACTGGAGGGTAAGATGCTTCTGTGACTGAAGGAGAATCTGGTCCAGCCTCTGTCCTGGGCTCAGAGACGCGGCTTCTTCTTGTCTCTCCCGCCTTCCTTATGTGTTCAAGTTTCCCTCTTTTCTGACGACAGCGTATGGGGTGAGGGCCCACCGTAAGGACTTCATCTTAATTACAAGCATATGGCTCTTGTTTCCAAAATGACCACATTCGGAAAAGCTGACCATCAAGGTGTCATTACGTGACTTTCTCAAGGGGAAAATGCTGTGGGCCACAGCACCACCTCTGCGTCTCTGCTGAAGACTTAGAGCTTTTTGGTTGGTCTAAGTTGTTCCCACAACATGGCTGACGGCAGCAAGCTTTGTAAAGCAGATACACTATGTTATCTGGTATTTCTACGATAGTGACATATAACCCCCCCACAAACACTTACCATAAAGTGCATGATAATCCAATCATTCCATATTTATTTCAGTGTGTGTATATCCCACTCAGTGCCTAATATGGACTGTTACACACACACACACACACACACACACACACACACACAATTATTTGAATTTTCAAACAATAGATTTTGATTATATTTTTTCCCCTCTCTCAAGTCATTCATTCCTGCTGTGGGATGTTTTACTCTTTTGGCTTTTTTTGGGGGCACCCAGTTCCCTAATAAATCACACATGGAGGCTTATTATTACTTATGAATGCCTGGTCTTAACTTGGCTTGTTTCTTACTAGCTTTTCTTAAATTATCCTAACTACCTTCTGCCTCAGGGCTTTTATCTTTGTCTATTTCTATATAACTTTCCTTCCTCCTTACTCGTGGCTGGGTGGCTATGTAGCTGAGTGACTGTGTAACTGGGTGACTGTGTGGCTGGTCATCAAAAGAACAAATAATTCAGTTAAAAATGGCTTACAAACCAGGCTCCCACAAAGTCGGTCCATGCAATAAATCAAAACCCACCTTTATATACCTGGATGGAGGGGGGAGGGCCTTGGACTTCCCATGGGGCAGGGAACCCTGACTGCTCTTAGGACTAGAGAGGAATGGGGAGGTGAGGAGGGGGAGGGAAAAGGGAGGCGGAAAGGAGGTGGAAATTTATTTAATAAATAAATAAATAAATAAAATTTAAAAAAATGTGTTACAGACCTCAACAGGGATCTTTCAACAGAGGAATTTAAAATGGCTGAAAGACACTTAAGGAAATGCTCAACATCCTTAACCATCAAAGAAATGCAAATCAAAACAACTCTGAGATTTCATCTTACACCTGTCAGAATGACCAAGATAAAAAACACTGACAGCAACTTCTGCTGTGGGGAAAAGGGAACACTCCTGCATTGCTGCTGGGAGTGCAAACTGGTCCAGCCCCTTTGGTTATCAGTGTGGCAATTTCTCAGAAAATTAGTAAACAACCTACCTCAAGACCTAGCAAAACCACTTTTGGGTGTATACCCAAAGGATGCACAACTGTACCACAAGGATATGTGCCCAATTATGTTCATAGCAGCATTGTTTATCATAACCAGAACCCAGAAACAACCTAAATGCCCTTCGATCAAAGAATGGATAAGGAAAATATGGTACATTTACACGATGAAGTACTACACAGAAGAAAAAAATGATATCTTGAAATTTGCAGGCACATATATGGAGCTAGAAAACATTAGATTGAATAAGGTAACCCAGATCCAGCAAGACAATTATCACATGTACTCACTCATACGTGGTTTTTAAACATAAAGCAAAGAAAACCAGCCTGCACATCACAATCCCAGAGAACCTAGACAACAATGAGGATCCTAAGAAAGACATACATGGATCTAATCTACATGGGAAGTAGAAAAAGACAAGATCTCCTGAGTAAATTGAAAGTATGGGGACCTTGAGAGAGGGTTGAAGGGGAGGGGACAGGAAGGGAGGGAAGCAGAGAAAAATGTAGAGCTCAATAAAATCAATAAAAAAGTAAAAACACAAAGAAAAAAAGATCCCAAAGACAACTGATAAACACGGTAAGCAAAATAGCAGGATACAAAGCGAATGTGAAATTGGTCGTCTTTCTATCCACAGTGACACTCATACTGGAGACAAGCTCAGGGAATCACCACCTTTCACAGTAGCCTCAAAAAATCATTGAATAACTCCAAGTGAAACACTCATACAATAAAAGAAATTAAAAAGATACCAGCAGATGTAAAAATATCCCATGCTTATGCATAGTTAAGATTAATATTGCAAAAATGACTATTCTATCAAATCCAACCTACACCATTCTCATAAAAAATGTGACCCAATTTTTCACAGAAACGGAAATAAAATCTTAAACTTCCTTTGGAAACATAAAAACCCAGGGAAGCTAAAACAATCCCGAATAACAAATGAGCGGCTGGAGGAATCATCGTCCCAGACTTCACGTTGTTCTACAGAGCAACAGTAATAAAAACAGCACGGAATTGGCATAGAAACTATCGCCCTGTATAAAACTCAGCGACAGACGAATCAAGGTCCTCAACACAGGACCAGATATCCTGAGCCTGACAGAGAGAAAGTGGGGAGACCAAGTGAACTCACTGGTACAGGAAAGGGCTTTCCGATCAGGACCAGTAGCGCAGGTATTAGAACAGCAAGTATTATACAGTCTATCATAAGCTGAAAGGCTTCTCTACAAAGGGCTCCATCATGTGAGCAAAGAGAGAGGCTACAGGGTGGGAAAGGTCTTTATCAATTAGACATCTGACAGAGGGTTAGTATCTAGAATATAAAAAGCACTTAAAAAGCTGGACATCAAAGGAACAAATAACCCAATTAAAAATGGAGTAATGAGCCAAGAAGAGAGGTTCTCAAAAGTGAGACACAGAGGGCAGAGAAAAACGGGCTCAACATGTTTAGCCATTAGAGAAATGCAAATTGCTCAGAATAGCCAAGGCCAACAAAACAAATGATAGCTGTGGATGGAGAGAATGTGGGGAAAGAGGAATACTTATCCATTTCTGGTGGGCTTGGGGACTCATCGGTGTTGAGATTCCTCAGGAAGTTGAAAACTGATCTACCTCAAGATCCAGAGCCCGCCCTGGGTGTATACCCTACATCTTACCACATTTTTAGTAGAGAATTTTGTGCCATTTGCTTTGCAAGTTTTTCCATGCTCACAAGAAGATATTTTTTCTTACCTAAACATTAACCATGCTTTTTATCTTAAAAGTGATGCTTTAGTTTATAAAAACCTGGATTGCTGTACCAGATTATCCTTATCTTTCTGCCAAGCACAAGTCTTTGAAATAAAGACTTACAACAAAGTTGTTCTTGTCCCACACTGACTGGAGCCTTTGAGAGCGGATGGAGATAATACCTTTCCTCAGAGTCACTGCATCCCACCTTGCTGACACTTTAAACACATGAAAAATGGAGAAGGCTGGGAAGAGCTAAGACAGCACCCAGACTCCGGTCAGTTTCATTCTCACGGAAGCTCCTACGAATGCACATGGCTCACTTCCGTTCACACATTCAGATCTGTGCCAAAATGTCTGACTATGAGGGCCTATGGTATAAATGCTGTGGTCAAGTGGCCTTGAGGAGGGACACTATCTTTATCTAGGCAGTGTGCTCATGTTTTGAGGAATTCCAGTCTCAATGGCCAGCATCACGTATTTCCATGAACTACTGAGAACCCAGAACGCTGCCGGTCTCAGACTATCTAGGTCAAGCTACCTTCTCTCTAGCTTGCCACAGCGCTGATCCCACAAAGGTACATCCAACATGTATAATCACCTACAAGTGTCCCCTGGAGGGGCATTACCAGGTCTCCAGTGTTACACAAGTGACGCTATTTCCCTTTCAAAGACGGGACTTCTCTCACCAGACCAGAGTGTACCATCTTAGAACATTCCATTGACTTAGCAAACATCTAACTCAGGTAAATGGGTTCACTGGGAGAAGTCAGGCAGAGAAGACTACACCAGCCCACGCATGGATGGAGCAGGGTCTCATTGCTCATTGACTCACCTTGTCGGCCTTATTCAAAGATGTCAGAACTCTGCTGCTGTAACTGTGGCATGTGGGAGATACAGGCTGTGTGTGAGTGTCACGGGGGGATGTAAATGACGTCCTTCAGAGACGGTGTCTAGAGGAGACAAGGCCCTCCTGAAGGCACCAGGGTCAGAGCATGATATATGGAACTGGAGAAAGGGGTAGGGCCACCAAAGAGTTCTTTATAACCGTACCCTGGATTCTTTTCTAGGAAGAAAGCACAAAGTGTGGTTAATGAGCATAGTTTTCAAAAAAGAATTTAATGTATTTGACATTTAATGTAACCTACTGATATTGAATATACTTCTATGTGTATCATCTATCTTATCTGTCTATCCATTTATCTATCATCTGTCTGGCTATCTATCTATCATCTATCTATCATCTATCTATCTATCTTCTTCATCATCATCATCTTTCTCCATCTTTCTATCTATCATCTATCTCTATCTATCTATCTATCTATCTATCTATCTATCTATCTATCTATCTATCTATCTATCTCTATCTGTCTATTTATCATCTATCTATCTATCTATCTGTCTACCATCTATCTATCTATCTATCTATCATCTATCTGTCTATCTATCTATCTATCTATCTATCTATCATCTATCAGTCTATCTATCTTTAATCTATTTACCCATCACCTATCACATGTTATGTGTCTACTTTCCTATGTACCTATGATGGAGCTAGAATGAACCTAGACCTCACACAAGCTAGCGCATGTGCTACCACTGAACTACATTCCCATCAAGAAAAGCAGAGATGCTAGCCAAAGTCTGCTATGACTTTATCTGCCTTAGAAATCATAAATTTGAGACCTGACTGTCAAGAATCCCTTTTATAATGGAAAAACCTTGCTTATTTCAATACCACCTGGCCCGAAACTGGCCTATGGATTAGTCAGCACTTGGTTTTCTCATTAGGGCCATTGTCATTATTTAAGAAGTGGTGTCTTCCCTGCTTGCAAGAGCTAGGCTTTAGTTCATAATTCCACTTGCTAGCTACCTTCTAAAATAAGGTTTATGAACTTTAATTTCAATTTAATTACGTTCTGTTCTGTACTTGGCAAATTACATGGACATTTTATTTATTCCTTAAGTACTAATAGCTAAAAGTCCAATTAATTTGGGTGAAGTGATTCCTGGCATTTAGTCTAACCTTCTAATGCCAGGGACCCCTGAGGCCAAGCCTGTCACTGGTTTATGGACGTCTGAGAGGTCTTGACACTATGTGTGAAGATTAACGATGTGGACGGTGGTGCTGAGATTAACAGTGCGAGTCAAGGAATTGTCTGGTTTTGGTAGGAAAATTGCATGTCAGCTCTGCGTTGTCACCAAAGCATGATTAATCTATGACCTCATCTGAGCAGCGTGACAGTGCTGTATCGCAACATGACCAGGGTCACAGCACGAGTTTATTAAGGAGCCTGAGGCCAAAAAGACACCTAGCTTGTTGGTATTATGTAGATTCTCAGGAGAACAAATATCTAGGGTACAGGAAGGATTAGCCTTGCTTTACCCTCAATGCCTATTTTCCCTTAAGGTTCCTGCTTCCAAACTCCATCACATAAGAATTCTGGGGGTGAGGGTACACAACCATTCGGCCAAAAGCATTCTATACTTTTATATAACCAAAATGCATGTCTTTCTTACATACAAACTACATTAGTTTTATCACCCAGGCTTCAAAGGCTTAAATTACTACAGTATCCAGAGACACCAATGCTCTCTTGAAGAAGGATGGAAACAAGATGTGGTGAGATTCAATGTCAGGTTTACTATGACGCAAATGGTTCCCCAGCTATGAACCACACAGTGGGGCACATTACACAGATCCCAAAAACAGCATGGAGGGCCTTCAACATAAGGCCCAGTGTGTGTGCTTTACCTGGCAACAGCTGGCTCCTAAAGTTCCAGGTAGTTCTTGCCCACCCCCTGCAAGTTTTTGGGAGTTCTTGCTGCACATCTTCTCTGAAGGACTTTCTATGAAAATCTACTGAAATCTCTCTGGAGGCACCCACACCCTTTGGACCCTTATGCTCTGCAATGTAACAGAGATGAAATCATGTAGATACCATCGAATTTTGCATCCTATATTTGCTAGGAAAGTAGATTCCAAGGCCCATGCTCTGGGGAGCAGCTTTCAGGTCCTGGATGTACCCCACCCCTTTCTTTGAACCCACTGTGATGATTAATTCTGAGTATAAACCCTATTTAGTTAAGAGCTGCCTGAGAAATCAGGCAACATACCTGTAGGCGTTTGCAAGTGCATCTCTATAGACGATCAGAACACAAATGTTCTGACTTAAACGAACAAATCATAACAACATGGCCTTCTTGGGAGGTGATGAAGGTTAGGGGGACTAGCTGGAGCAAGCTGACTGGAGGTGCATCCCTAAGGGCTACGCCTTGCCCTGGCCTCTACAGGATGACATCTCGTCAAAAACTTCGTTTCTCTGGGCTTTTGTTCAAAGTAACTCCAAAGCAACCATGCAATCCTCCTGTCTCCCTGTGCCAGTTCTCAGACTGTGGGGATTGGGATGGAGAGGCAACTTGGGTGAGGCAGGGGAGCACGGCAGAGAATGAGGCCTAGAAGGCATTACACAAAGGCTGCCAGATTACCCAATGAGGAAATCCAGCTGGCTAAACAGAAGACTGCAAAGCTCCCAGACTAAGACCAACCAGAGCTGTTTAGAGCCACTGGTGCAGGTTAGGGTGACCCATAATACAAAACCCTCACATCCCTGGGTAGAGGTTTAACATGCTAATGAGGCAGAGGATGTATTGGATTGCTTATAAAACCACAGGTAACAGAGTCGACTAGAGGAAGCCCACACCATGCAAATGAGTCAGGAAGCCCATGCTATGCCAATGACCGCCAAGGTCCACAGAATGTGACTTAAAAGCCCCCAGCGAACTTTGACCTTGCCTTTAAGCCTGTGAGCTCTTCTAAGCTCTAAACCATTTCCTCCCCCTGAAGTGAATTCTTTCCGAGCAAGCTCCCTTACTTTGTTTGCTGCTATCCATGTGTCTGTCTTATTCCTTGTCCTAGGGCAAGAGCCTGGAATGGTCCCAGAAGTATCCACTGAGCCCCGGTGTCTGCCCCTGTCTAAGAATTGCCTCCAGAGCTGTTCTTTCTTTGACTTGGAGAACCCTGATTGTGTCTGTGGAGGTGGTGTGTCCCTACCAACTACTTATGAAATGGTTCCCTTGTTCCCCTGTGACCATGCCTTAATTCCAGCCCTCTCCTAGGCTGGTTTCCCCACTCTTTCTAATGTGAGTAGCTTGAGAAGCTTCTAGACCTTTGTTCCCTACACATTTTAATTCTACATCCTCCCTGATCAGCACTTCTGTCTTGGAATCATTTTTGTCTTCTTAGATTTTGAGATAATCAGAAATCAGACCCAATTCCAACTGGCAATATATTGCTTAGAATTAGCCTCAGTTAAATATTTAATTTTATCTCTGGCAAGTTCTACTTTCTAAAAGCCCCAGACCATAAACACAATCCCACCATGCTCCTCACCTTTCAACACAAAGAGGCCTCTTCCCTGTCTTCCAGTAACATGTTCCCCACTTCCTGCTGTAGTTGCTTTCTATCCGCTTTCCTGCTAACATTCTATTCAAGACCACTTGGTCGCACCCGGAAGGGACAGAGGCATTGCTTGTATCTCTCCTCTTTTATTCCTCCTCAGCATCTCCTGCTAGACTTGAGTGTTTGTGTTTCCACAAAATTCCTATGTGGCGATCCTAACCTCCTGCCTGATAATATTAGGACGCGTGGCTCTGTAGAGGGGATGAGGTCATGAAGGGACACCACTACAGGAGGGACTCTAGGGGACTCTCTCTTTCCTTAGTAGCAGAAGGTATCAGATGTGAACGAGGAAGCAGCCCTCATCAATGACCAAAAGTGCTGGTATAGATCTGCAGAATTCTGAGAAATAAGTTTCTGTTGTTTGGAAGTCTTAGCCAATGATGTTTGGTTATGGTTACCCTGACATACTAGGTCATCTCCAAACTGACTTACCTCAGGTAATCACACTGGGAACTGAGGTTCGACTTACTAAGTTGGAAAGACATGATATTTGTTCTATAGTTGCAGATCAAGGGAAACCAGGGAATGTATGACTGTTGTTGAGTTATTTCATCTCTAAGCTTTATTTGTCTTTGCCACTAGAACCAGCATTTATTTTCTGTGCATCTGGAGTATGCTAAAAATGTCTGAGCCTCAACAAGTATGCTGTGCACAGAGAGGCCAAGTGCTCCGAGCTGCCAGACAGTGAGAGAATTTCTATGTGCCAAGGCCTTCTCTCCATGTCCTGGGACCTTCTCTCCCTCTGATACCATCCTGTCTCCTACCTCTCCTAGGGCCCTGGCCCTGAGTACCTGTGAGCAGAAAAGAGGCTTACTTACTGCAGGGTGCTACTATTCCCCACCCACTCCTTCCCTTCTGTTCTACCATTTTACTGGTTCCCTTAGGTACCCTGGAATTCTTGAGATTTTTGAGGAATGTCTGTGAAGGGCCATTTGATTTGGGGACAATTCTGAGCTATGCACCAAAGGAAGAGAAGAAGCAGGAGGATGGATGCGTTTTGTCCTGACTGTTGTAGCATTTCATTCCACTGGGCACGGTGGTACAAGTCCTTGAGAGTTATGGAAAGGTGGTACCTACAAGGCTCCACCCAAGGATGCACAGTTCCATCCTCAATGCTGACAAGCACCACTAGTGCCCTCTGAAAGAAGTGTGTCCTAGAAAGCTGAGGGCCAAAGGAAAAGAACACAAATAAAAGATGGAACAGAATGGAGAGGAACCTTGGCTAGTGACAGCGAAGCCTGTGGGTCCATGTGAGTAGGATCATAGCGATCTCAATGCAAAGATCTCCATGCAGTGGTTCATTCGGAGAGGTAAAGCTTCCAGGACAGTTTAAGGATGTAGTACATTAATATATAGACTATGTCCAAGACCGCTGGGAAGAAAGGCTTCGGTTTGTGTTTTAGAGGGAAGAAGAGTTAGACACGTGTATAAGAATGAAACAGAGGTGAGCACAAAACCTTCCCTTGACTTCCAGAATCCAAGACTAGAATAGTTGTGCTAGGTAACACAGTAGTTAGTGAAGCCGTTAACTTTCTCCGCAGAGGACACGTTCAAAGTCCCTATGCTGGCAGGTAAAGGTGCAGGCCCCTTTCAGTCATGTTTGTTGACAGGGAAGCAGCTCCTGGAGACGGTAGACACCAGGAGGTAAAGATTCCAGGGAATCAGATCTCTTTGGTGGCAATGCAGTTGGAATCTCTTCAGAGTAGTGGTAGAAAGGACATTATGACAGTGGGGACATTCAGAAAAAGAAATACCAGTCATCCCAGAGAATGACCACTATGTTCTCCAGCTTGTGACTGTGGTCTCGAGTCTATTAAAAAAAAAATCCTTTTAAGTCATTCTAAGATCTGTTTATAAAAGTGGGAAAACATGGTCATTTCCAATTATTCCACGACTTTATTTCCCTTCTTTTGTAGCTCAAAGGTGGAGAGAATCATCTGAGGGTGATGCTCTTAGCAATAATGGAACTGAGGGAGCTAACACCTCCAAACTCATGACAAAAGAGGGCACCAGATGCTGGAGGGGTGGCCAGCAGCCCACTGCAGGGGAAGTGACTGTTCAGCTCTTCGTGACTTTCAGGATAGATGAAGACTGCTTTGTCGTACAGTGAAATGTGAGCAAATCCACTGTGGAGGGCCGGACCACATTCTCCATTGCTTCAAGGAACAAAGGTAGAGATTGACCTCTGTGACCCCAAGGTGTGGCGGTACACGCCTTTAGTCCTGATGCCTGGGTGGCAGAGGCAGATTGACCTCTGTGACCTCAAGGCGTGGTAGTACACGCCTTTGGCCCCTATGCCTGGGAAGCAGAAACAGGCAGATCTCTGTGAGTTCAAGGTGATGTAGCACACGCCTTTAATCCCAGCGCATGTGCTTGTTAACTCTCTACCGCTGCGTCCCTGCCTACTCCCGAGGCATCATCTGGGATAATGGGCAGCGGACCAATCCAAGAGTGACACGTCAGAAGCGAGGACTGTTTCCTTTATAAGGGCTGGGTTCCCCTCATTCTGGGTCTCCGCTTTGGAAGCTGATGCTCTCCCTCTCAAGAGGCATTAAAGCTTTACTGCAGAAGTATCCTAAGTGCCCCACGTCGTTCTTGCTGGCGAGACGGTAGCGCGGGACAATCCACCCTGTCTCTTCATGTGCTGCCGGAACAGCCACCCCTCACATCTCCTGTGGTTTCCCCTGGAAGTCAGAACACCGACACTATTTACATCTTGTCCTTGGCCGTCTGATTTAAGACCCATCCTTCTCCTCTGGCACAGGAGTCCTCTGTAGGCACGGGAGTAGCAGGTCACAATGCTATTCTCTCTGGGTTGTGAGGATGCTGCTTGGCCTTTTTAGACTCTGCTTTCTTACCCATTGCTACGGTTAGGCTAAGAAGAACTCAGTCCCCAGTGAGGCACTATTGTGGCAGTGCTGAGTGGTACTGAGTCCTTCCAGAAGTGGGGCCTGGTGGAAACTGGTTACATCATGGGGATGGAAAGGAAGTCAGAAAAAGTCATGAGGTTTACATGAGACCGTGTGTTGCTTCTTTAAAGAGACTGTTACTCTGATTGCATGCCAGCTTTCCGTCCTACCACCCTACCTCTCTCTTTTGCTAACACTCCCACCATGGGGACGTCACTAAGACATACCACCTCTATGGCTTCTTCCTAGAGACAGCACCACGCTATTTCAATTCCCACCTCCGAGACCAGGAGCTAAATACACCTCATTTCTTCATCAAAGGACCTCGCCTCAGAATATCTGTAGGATGATGAATAGCAGACTGATCCATCTTTAAATTATTGATAAGCACAAGAACACTTAAAGTTAGGGTTGTTCATGCTAAAGAGGGCATTTTTGAAAAGTTTATGGCTTTTGTTTGACTCTGCTGCCCCAGTTAAATCTGAATTGAACCTCTAGCTGTCTTATATTTCTGGTGTCTCTTGCTGCTTCTCTGGACTCCGTTCAGAGCCACAACAGCTCTCTTTTACAGATTTGCTTCAGGCAGTGAAGATGGCTCTGAACAGAACGCCAATCACAGTCATCAGCAACATCCCCTCAACAGGTAGGACATCCTGATTGGGAGATCCCAAGTTTATCAGGAGAATGGTGAGCTCCCAAAGAGTAGACATCAGGACCCACACCTCAGCACATCATGGGTATGCATTTTTGTCTTGGAACACAAGTTCTAGATTCATTTTTTTTTGAGTTTCTCAATGGAATCCATTCTGCTGAAAAGTCCACTTCTTCCTAGCTTTGACGTTGTCTTGAGTGAGGGTCTTTACTTCTGCCTCCCTAATAACTGGGCTGTTATACTGTCTGTAAAGCTGAGGTTACCACTCAGCTCTCCCACCAGAAGCTTCCTTCCTTAGTATCATTAAGGTTGTTCCTTTGAGAGGGCAGTATAAAGAAAGTAAATTGATGAACACTGAAACCATCTCCTCAGGAGTCTCAATCCGATTCCTTCCTTCTGTGAGCTGCTCTCCTGGGATAGGGAGGTGTGGCTGAACTGGGCTTTTACCTGTGAGCTGCCCGGGCTTGACTGGTGTGGACTGAGCTGCAGAGGCCTGGCCCAGCCTTCCTTTGTGTGGCCTTTCCCATCACCAGCTACCTGTCTGTACATGTCTGTCCAGGAAACCACTGTTTCTTTCTTTGATTTCTAATTTGCAATCACTCCAACACGTGCCAATTCCTGCTTTCCGTGATGTGGAATATCATATGATCCATATTTCAGCCACATAGTCAGCCTGAGTCTAACCGAATCCACAAACAGCCTCAGTTTCCCCCGAAGCCGTGAGGACTCGGGGTCTTCCTGGAGTCTCCCTTTCATTCCAGCAGCTGTTGCTGTCCTTTCCCTGGGAGCAGGATGTGATCCGACTAGGGAGGGGTGGTGTCTCCTGTCTTCTGAGCGTCACAGATATGTGTGGATCTGTAGCAAGCCTTTAAAGCTTTTGGATGGCAAACCGCTTGTAGCGTGAGCCCCTCAGCAGAAGAGACTCTGCGGTTGCAGGGTTCTCAGCTCCAGGGATGAGCAGACCCCGTGGGCAGTCCTTGTGCTTGCTGGGGTTCTAGTGGGCTCTGACAGCACCCTATGTTTCAGGAGACTGAGATCACCAGGGAAGAACTCAAAACAGAGTCTCCGACTGCTTCCAGAAGAGCTGTAAATTCGCATAAATGTTTTGATGCAAAGGAGAAGAGATAAAGAAGCAACCCTTTGTCCATATTACTATTGAAGATGACTGTGCTTCTGTGGACAGTCACACTAATAGGATGAGTGACTAGTGACAGCAATGATCAAGAAGGTACACTTGGCTGGTGACTCTTCAGTGAAACCACAGAGACTTGCTTGTAAGGATACAATTAATCAGAATTGTTTTTAAAATATCTGTCACGAAACCCTGTAATACCAAGAGGCCTTTTCTTAAACCTATGTCTTTTTTCAAGGCTGGAAAACATGAGTCAGGAGAGCAATGCCTCCACCCTTGGAGATCTCGGCAGCCCCTTCTAACAAAGCAAGCTGGCTTGGCTCAGGCTCCAGGAGCACAGGCTCCGGGAGCAGCGGATTGTATGGGCACCGCTCTGAACTGAACAAGTAGCTGATTAGTCTTCACGCTCCGTCCACGAGCGAGTGGGTAGGAGGCCACTTCACAAGCTTTCCACAGATGCACGAGGCGGGTTCCAGGAACATTACACAGGTAAATTCACACGTGGTCCTGGTGCTCTGATGTCCAAGGTCGGGGCCCTTTCTTCTTTTCATATGGAGTCAAAGGCTTAGCAAGTATGGGGCTGAAATATAGCTGAATAAAAGCCCACAGATGTCAGAATAGCGGGGTCTCTGGGAGCTGTGTTCTTTTAGGAGTCCGGGGTATCCCGAAATCACAGGAGAAGCTGGCTCTTAAGCATAGGTACCTGCTCCTTACATTCCGTCTTTACAATGAAGGCCTCAGAAGCTGAAGTTTGGGATTATTGAAATAAAAATGGGAGTGACTGTCTTGTCAGTCACCATGACAGTTACATCCAACACCAGACAGGCATGCAGGGCTGACCCCCACCCTCATAGGTCGACCCTTCTCATCACTCCCGGGCTGTGGATTTTCCTGGGGTTCTGTTCCTTGTCCCAGTGGCCCCAGCATATCTGTGCTAACCTGCTAATGGTGAGCGTAAAGCCTAAGCAAACCTGATGAGGTTACCAAATGGCATTGTGTCCTATGCATGGAGGAAGCAAATGCCCCATTATTCATGCAAGCCGCCTTCTGGTGCCCGAATTGCTTGATGAGGGGCATTGTAGAGGCTTCTGCCTTTGTCAGGCCCACCAGATGCCTGGTATACCCTGGTGGCTCAGGGGCAGCCACGCATTGATGTCCATTTTACACCATAGTGGGTCCAGCCCCTGATTAGGCACCCGGCAGAAGCCCAGTGAGAAGGGAGCTCTCCTAAGCCACATCCGTCCGCTACAAAGGCTTGGCATCCTCCAGGGATGAGTGAGAACAGAACAGCAGAGACACAGCCCTGCAGGGAAGCAGGCTCTGTATTTTTGTGTTTTCCTCATCGCTTGCCCATGCTGAGACAGGGTAGGACTGTGTTGTCTCTGGAAGCAAAGGAACAGAGCACGGGAGGGCTGGTGCCAGTGAAGACATGGGCATCCTTCTATCTCTGAGGTGGAGGGTTGGACTCATGCCCTGTGAGTTTCTGCTCTTGTGGACGATGGGGCTTTCATCTTGAGCTGTTTGTCTTCCTGCCAGCATATGTGTGAGCGTTACATGACACATACTTACCTGCCATATGTGCTGGCTTTCTGTCGCTGCGACAGATTACATGAAACAAGCCAGTTTGCAGTCGCTTAATTTCCTGTTGTCTCCCGGTGTTGGATGAGTGTTGAGTTTTGATGCTTTTTGGCCAGGGTGTTTTGTGATCTGTTCACTTCATGGTGACCAGGAAGCAACATGAAAATGAAAAAGATGTCTTGGTCCCAATCTCCCCATCAAGACATGCCTCAGAGACCAGACTTCCTACCCCTGGGACACACTTGCTCTGTGAGATCTGGAGAATGAGCTAAGAGCTGGATTTTCAGTTTTGAGTGAGTTGGTTTGTTAAGTACATAACAAGGCAAAGTAAAAAAATAAATCACAAGAGATAGATGGACAAGTAGCAGAACATCACAAATCATCTGACAGAAACCGGCTGGGCAAGCCATGCGATGCAGCCAGTTGCGGTTTCTGGATGAGAGTCCTGGGCAGAGCAGAGTGCACGTAGAGATGACTCCCAGCACTAAGCCACATAACACCCGGCAGGAAATACCTGGGGGAAGTTGAGGCAGTAGGCTTGAGTTTCTGACTGGGTTTTTTCCCTGTGTGTGTATTTCCACGGGAGTACTTCAAGACTCTGAGTTAGCATGGCAGGTATTTTCACATCAGGGTATAAATGACAGTAACCATATTTGGGACGGTTTACCTCCTAGCTGTTTACATGGACACAGTATTTTTAATCTTGTGTTATTATGCCTTTCTTCCAACTCTGTCACAGAGTTGGAGGTGGGGTGACCACCCTCACAAAGGGCTTGAGGGGACACTCTGAAACAAACAAGTTGGATCTGGAGATGGGGGGGGGAGTGAAGATAGGGACCATCCTCACAAATGGCTTGGGGGACACTCTGAGACAAACAGGTTGGGTCTGGAGGTAGAGGGGCAACTCTGTTTGCAGGATCAGATTCTCAGTGAACTCCAGCAATGAAGACAATGTACCAACATAGTGTACATCATGCTACCTCCTAAAAGTCCTACCTTTTCCCAACAGCTCACACAAGGGACTCTGAAGACGATTGATTTCCGATCCAACTGTAACATCATCTCTTCAGTAGAAACTCAAAGGACTGATACCTGCCCTCTCTGTGGCTGTGTTACACTGTATTATTTCCTGGCAATTGTTTCTAGACTGCAGTGTGGGATCTGGCAGCAACCTTATAGCTCACAAATGCTTCCTCTATTGATCAAGGCATTCTTCAATGAGCTTTTTATTTCTTCCTGCGCTGTCAAATCAACACCTCAGGACCCAGGAGGTGGCTTGATCATGACAGCAGCTTCTTCCTCGGAGCTGGGCATCTTCTAAGTTGCTGGAGGGTGTCTGCTTGGTCAGTGATGTTCAAGTACACGCTCAGGAAAGACCGAGGGGGCAGCTCTCCCTGGGGAAACTGTGTTGCCAATTCCTCACATGTGCAGCCAAAGCAAAGTTCAGAAAAAACCTGAACAAGTGGGTTTTCCGGGGGGAGCTCAGTAGCTCCCAGGGGCCGAGGACTTGCTCGATCTCCAGTGAAGACACGAGCAATGAAAAGGTTACCACAGCGTGCTGCAGATTTGGTTCACCCATGCCTGCTGCTTTTCCATCACAGACTTCCTGTGAGCCATGAAGTCTACTCTGCTCATGGCTGCCCGCCTTCTGCCCGATTGTCCTCCTCAGCCTCTCCAGCTCACACTGAACTCAGGACCTGCCTAGAATTTACCTGACGTTTAGTGTTTATTACCCCCAGGCCCTTGGCCAGAGTAGCTTCCTCCTTCTGGCCTTTTTGCTCACGCATCTGCCCCTTAGTGAGATGAGCTTCCACTGATATGAGTTTTCACTGTTCAGCCTTCTCTCTCTCTAAAGCAGAAGTGGATAAAGGGAGAGGGTGCCAGAAGGTCAGGATCTGCTCTGGTTCCTGAGTTGAGGGGGTACAGACCTAGCCCAGGCACGGGGAATGGGTTAAGACTCCATGTCCACCGTCTTTATTACTGGGTGACTCCTGTAGACATGGGCTTCCTTCTCATGGCTGTGATAGTGAGATTTGGAAAGGTGGAGAGTCTCATGGAGGAGTTCTGGAGCCCGCAATCGGTTCCCAGGAGCTCAGCCCCCGTCCTGTGGAGAAAGGAAGTGGACAAGACTGTGCCCACTGCCTGTTTCTTACAGTGAGAGAAAGCTTTGCTCCTCTATGCAACAGGGCCATTTTTGTTCTCTGCCCCCTCCCCCACTATAAGCGCTGTCAACCTTTACTGGAAGAAAGAGGCCACATGAAGACAAGGTCTGTTATCATTATTAAACTGTTTGGGCCTTATTAACATATTCATGAGGCTATTCAATCTAAAATATATTTCATTTCCTTAGCATGGCAAATAATTCTCCCTTTCTTAGGATGGCTGCAAAATTTAATATAGAAGGGATTTCTCTCGGCAGTTTGTGTCTGGAAAATGCGGTTCAGAGTCGCAGAGCTCGAGAGGGAGAACGAGGAGAGGTGCTTTAATTCAGCAAGAGAAAGCCCGTTCTCTCAATCTCAAGAGTTTATCTGCTGCAGAGGGAGCAGGAGTCAAAACCCCCCTCCCCCCAGGGCAAGGCTTCTCTTGGCGTGAGCTCCAGTGTTCCTCTGAGGTCAGAGCAGGGAGGAGGCCTGTGTGCTCAGCAGCAGCTGACCACCCTCAAGGAGGGTGTGACTAAGGGCTTGCAGAAGTGACTGGGGACCCAGTAGGGCTTCTGGCTGGCTTTTCTCTGGAGGAGAAGGCAGGGTCCCACTGCCTCTTGCTGCTCTTTGACCAACACAACAAGCCCACTGCGCTCTGGGCCCCACAGTGGTGGCAGAGATAGATTTAAAGATGGGTTTACTCATGAGAGTGCGATGCTTCTGCACCCACATGGATTCACGCTTGCTTTGGGCTCCGGGGAGGCAGCATCCCCCCATGCACAGGGCACCAATTCGTCCCAAGCGCTCTGGACGAGGAATTATGTATTTCCTTTAAAAGGTGGCACAGGTTGGGGACCTTGCAGGGACGATAGAAAAACAAAAGAGTCGTGGCAGCTCGAGAAAAGTGTTTGGAACTTTAAAATGCGCTGTATTTTTGTGAAGCACTGGGACCAATTTCCCGACATCAGGTACCTGTCTGAATCCTGTAATTCCTAACAGACTGAATCATTAGCACCATTAAGCCCACTCATGCTGCTTAAACTTTTTTTTTTTTTACCGTATTTCATATTGAATGAAGGGTTCTTTCAATCCAAATGTTTAATCTATTGCATCCACTAATCTTTTTACCTCCAGTAATGATTCTACAACAAATATATCCTTCAAGGTCCTCGAATTGTCAAAACTGTGCTTAATCGCTAGTGAAGGGCATATTCTCTACCCTCCACCTTCCGTACCCATAAAGAAACCATCGCTTGCTCGTCCTTGAACTATTTCATATTTCAGTTAATTAAAAGAATGTGGAGGAAGCCTGTCTCCCTGGCTTGGTATTGTTAATTAACAAAGGTATTCAATATGCCACTGTAAATGGCATTCTGCTAGCGTTTAATTAAAATAAATACAAAAACTTAAAGGAACGCGACAGATTTTGGCATTGGCCTGCAGTTCCAGGGCCAGATTTTTGTGTGGATATAATGCAGGCACAGGAATAAATCTCGAGTCTGTGCTCTTAATGGACTGGCACCTGGCCAGAAACAGGGGCTGCGGCAGCAGCTCCAGCTTACAGGGCTTAGGAAGGATTGTCCCCTCCCCCTCTAGGCACCCAACAAGGGAGTGGCTGTCACCAACCCTCTCCACATCCTTGGGGAGGGAGGGAATGCCGCTTGGTCCTCTCATCCATCCTTCTGCTAAGAATTCAGTGTGCAGGATAAAGTGCATTTGTTCTCAGCGCTTCATCATGGGGACATTCTTTTAGCTATGAACTCATTGATCTTGTTTCTTCTTTGTGATGCTGGCTGCTAGAACAGAGGATGTCTAAAGACTAACTGACCAGGAGACTGGAGAGGAGGGGACACGCTCGTGAGCGCTTCCCCATCAGGACCCGAGGTGGATGTCCCTTCCATTGATGGACCCAAGGGGCAGTGGTCAGTGTTCATGCAGTGGTGTATGGAGGATTGTGAGGTATAGGGTCTCCACAGAAGAATGGGGTCTCATTACAGATGCCAAGTGGAGCCTGGGATGGAGGCTCTGTGAAGGATCATGGTATAAATAGCAGGCAAAGTGCAGCTGCTTCAGGAGGTCCGAGAGTGAGGGTCTTGCAGATAACCAATGCACATCCTATTGCTCTGGGTCATGGAGCATGAAATTAATGGGAACATGAGGAACAATAGGCTCTATGGATTACAGAGAAAAAAATTACTCAGGAAAAAATAATCTGAGAAAGAATGATACACAAGAAGGGATGAAGAACTGCCTGGACGTGCCAAGCACATAGCTGTTGGTGCTCAGGTACATAGGCAGACAGCTATTTAGGTGTTTAGGTGCATAGAAATGCAGGCATCCAGGCATGCAGGTATGCAAATGTAGAGTTCATATGTGCAAGCATGCAGATGTGCAGGCATACAGATGTATTAGTGCACATGTAAGCACAGGTGTGTGATCATACAGGCTTCCAGATGCACAGGTGCTCATTTGTGCAGCTGTTCAAGCATGCAAGGGTGAAGATACGTATGTACACAGGAATTCAGACTTGCATACATATAGGTGAGATCTCTGAACTGTATAGACATACAGGTGTGCAGATGCAAAGGCTTGGAGGTGTTCAGGAATTGAGGTACAGCTATACACAGACATGCAGGTGTGCAGGCTTGCATGTGTCCTTGTGTATGGGTACACAGGTGCTCATGTATGCAACTTTGTAGACAAGCTGATATGTAGCTTGCAGGTGTGCAAATGTGCAGGTGTATGGTTGCACAGGCAGATAGGGGTACAATCATTCAGGCATTCAGAGTGCATAACAGTACAGGCATGGGAGTGTGTAGGCATGCAGGTGAACAGGTGTGCAGGTGTGCATAGGTGCACAGGTGTGTAGATGAACACATGAGCAGGTGCACACACGAACAGGTGTGTAAGTGCACAGGCATTTGGTGATCGGTACCCTGCCAGTACCCTGGTTGCAGGTATATTGGTATACAGTGAGGTATGTAGACACAGCTGTACAAGTTTGAAGGTGAAATTACAAGTACTGCTTAGTTATAGTTACCATGACACAATGCCACATCTTTGGAGCCTAAGCAATTGGCCTCATGATTGAGGAAGCTGGAGGTATCCTACGTCCAAGCTCTTTGGCTCTTCCAGGACGTCCTCTTGAAGCCTCTTCGCAAGGTCTTTTCTCTGCCATCTCCCTTCTGGTATCCTTTTTGTCTCTTATTAGACCAGTCTAGTTTCATTAGGGCCCAGCCGAGGAGCCTCACTTCAGTTTGATTTCCTCTGTAGCCGTTGTGTTTCCACATTTGTCAGATTCATATGTGCCGGGTGTCAGGGGGATGCCTGCTGATTTAGCCTGCTGATTTAGCCTGCTCAGTGATGGAACTGAGCCTTAATTGTAAGTTCCATTTAGGGAAACTATGTGTCTAGTGCGGAGTTTCCTCTTCATCTCACTAAGTCACTGAGACTCGGGCCAGCTGGGCTTTTGTTTTGAAATGAGAGATAAGCAAGAGACAGTTTTGCCCTCCTGTGTCCAGTAATATTAAATGGGTTTCAGGTTCCAGGGTAGGTTAGTGGGCCTGTCTGCTCATTTGCGCCCCCTGGCGTTGGACCTCGGGATAGCACACGGCAGGGTGCACACAGTCAAGTGTGAAGGGTAGGGTGCAGACTAGACTTTTATGAAGACAAAGATGAAGTATCAGCAGCGACTGACACAGGACCAAGACTCTAGGAGATGAAGTTCTGGGGTTGGAAAAGGAAAGCATTGCCTGGGGTAGAATCTAGACCCGAGGGAGCCCACAGAAATGTGGAGTGGAGCAGGGGTCCCATGGAGATCTGCCAGCAAGGCAGATTTTACTCTGGTGCCTATGGGAGAGGCTGGCAGCCCGGGTGTGGTGGGGGTGAGGCGGTGAGGGCCCGCACAGTGCGTCCGGGCAGCATGCTGTTGACTTGTGGATTTTCCACACTGTCCGAACCTGCAGCCCTTCGTGTACATCTCTCCATCTGCCCCTAACGCCGCTTTATGCCTCTGACCGCGGACACATACGGTGCTCTCGCTCAGCAGAAGGCAGGCACAGTCGTTTACAGCCTTGGCAGTGCAGGCCTGCAGAAAACTAAATGCTTGATTCTGAGGGATGCGTAATTAGTGCCAGTTTCCAGGAAGCTTCTTAACATTGATTAAAAACACCAGAGGCCATGCAGGAACGATGAGGGGTTTACCCTGCTGTCTCCCAGAGCTGATCCCGGGAGGAGCCCGCTGCTGTTAGCACTGCTCTACAAGTCGCACAATCGGGTTCTGCTGCGACTCCCTTCAGGTGCTTCTTATGGGACTGTATCCGGCCCGCGGGCATCGCTACATTAGGCCAGCATCTTTTTCACACAACATCCGCTGGCTCCAGTTACATGGCTAAACCAAGTCCCATTGTTTGCAGCTGCCTGGCTTTCCAGAGTTTACCAACTAAAAATACTCCAGTAAGTTGCATCGGGTAGGGACTGTAGCTCAGTAGCAACATAAAAATAGCATCTACCTACAGTAGAAATCACAGAAATTAGGAATTATATCTGTAACTAAAATAGAAAATGTCTATCTATCACAATATGTGATCAAACTTGAACATAAACACAGGTCCTGAAAGATACTCAAGACTAAGATTAAAATGGGCAACTCAATCATTTATGAGTTTGTTCTGCTGTTTAACAGTTCCAACAGATGGTGCGTGTTCTCTAGTGCCTGGCTGTACGTGACCTTGAGAGCATCTTCAAGGGTGCAGAGGGAGCTGAACACACACACACACACACACATTCATGTGCACATATGTGCACAACCACATGCTATTGGTCTTGCTTCTCTGATGAACCCACACCACCCTCGGGGTTCCTTGTCTCCCTTAACTCTGTTTTTTCAAGTCTAATTTGCTGGCTCATTTTCTGCTGGGCACAAGCGGTTTCTCTGCCTGCATTCCATTCAGGCTACACCATCTACCTGTACATATGTCCCCAGGACATCTCCTAGAAGACCATCCACATTCTCTAGCTTCTGTTGCCCGGGTGATGACATCATACCCCAAACAGAACAGACCAGGTGAGCCGCCGAATTCCAGACGCTACACCTGTGCACTTGGTAGTGAGTGGGTGAGTGAGCAAATGAACGAATGAATGAATATGTGGTTCTGTGTGTATGTGTGTGTGTGTTTGTGTATGTGTTCACACGGTGAACCCTGAGTTTGTGTTTCTGTTTATTAAATAAAATCAACCTTGGGTCAGGAGGTGGAGCCAGCTACTAGTTGATAGAAAGTAATCATAGAGTCAGAGGGAGTCAGGAAAACAGAAAGCCGCACAGGAAGTTGGAGGGAGGGACTTGGAGTGTGGCAGGTGTTTCCAGCTTGGCACATCCAAAGAGGCGCTCTTTTTCTGAGACGTGGGCGAAGAGGGAAGGAAGGTCAGCTAGTTTCTCATCAACCTCTCTAAGCAAAGAGGTTTTCACCGCAGCCTCTGACTCCTGAGTCTTTATTGTAACAGAGTGTTACAATAAAGCAAACAGAATGATAGCAATTTAGTTAAAAGCTACATTTGGTGGTAGCCATAGGAGGTGGATCAGGTGGGACGTAGAAGTCCTGCCTGGTCACTGCCCTAGAAATGGACTAGTAACTGCGGAGCTGCAGTTCCTGCCTGAAACAGCAGCAGGTTCAGGCACAGCTGCTGAGCTGGTGGAAAAACAAAATTTTGACATCCTGCATTGGACACCAATTATAGTTGGACTTTCTTTGGATGGCTGGCTCCCCAATAATGTCATGGAGATATTTTATTAATTATGAAAGCTTGGCCTTAGCTTAGGCTTGTTCCCAACTTGCTCTTAAAACTTAACCCATTTATATTAATCTATATTTTGGCGTGTGACTCATTACCTCTTCTCAGTACCATTCATCCGACTTCCTCCATGACTGACTGGCTAATCTCACTCAGAATTTTTTTCAGAGTTCCCGTCTTTGCCACAAGTCCTGCCCATCCTCTCCTTCCTCGCTATTGGTGGTTCTAATCTTTATTAAGTGAATCAGAAAGTGCCTTAGGCAGGTGATGTAAAACAGAGGCATCTTCACACAGTGTACAAAAACATTCTCCCAACCGGTCTCAGATGTCAGATAAATGCAGACAACCCTGGGATAAGTAGATGTGTATGGTTGTGATCAGACCTCTTCTATGCAGTATTATGGAGAACACCGGATAACTGGGGAGCCTTGGCGGTGGGGGAACTGCCCCAGAGTGTAGCACACTATGCCTGTTCCACACTCTATGCTCTACGCACTATGGTACGTTCATGAACCTAGGGCAAGGGCCACAAAGACACACAGACAGAGACACACAGGTCATCCTTGAAACAAGAATGCCAAGAGTGCCCCCTTCATTGTCAGCTTATATAGGGCTCTGGCCACGCCCCAGCTCTGTGGATCTTTCAGCCACAGACCTCATCAGAACCCACTCCCCTGACATCAGGGTCTCGTGCTCAGAGCAGCTGCAGGCTGCTCAAAGCAGAGGAAAGCAAGTTGTTTACAGGAAATTCAGGGTCTGGTGGTCTGCAGTCCCCAACACCAGAGGGAGGTGAGGATCTGGTGTAGGAGCAGCACTGTCTTCTCTGAGAGAGCCACGGCCTCACAGCACGGCCAGGCGTAGGTGCACGGAGACACCATCTTCTCTGAGAGAGCCACGGCCTTACAGCACGGCCAGGCATAAGTGCACGGAGACAGACCAGCATTGGGAAAGATTATGTCTGGGGTAGCTCAGGCCCAAGTCAGAGGTCAAAGTGCACATAAAGCTCTTAAAGAGAGGCCTCTTAAAGAGGTGCCTCTGCTCATGAAAACGTGAGCACAGAGTATAAAATTCTCAGACCTTCTCCCTGTCACCAAACTGTTTTCCCTAATCTTAGCATCATGAATTTGTATGGTGTGTTGACAATTGATCATCTGTATTGATACATTATGTGATAGTTAGTGGTGACCGCCCACTCCTAAAGTAGCCAAGACTTTATGGAAGAGGCCCGTTCCCTGGGCTTTGGTCTGGACTGCACAAGAGGAGGAAGCTAATGGTGCCCTTGTGTGGCTCCTTCTGTCTCCTGACTGAGAGGCAGTGTCACCACGGCCTCAGGCTCCCTCCCTGCTAGAACCCCCAACATGAGCTCGCACTGTGAGCCAAAATAAACTCTTCCTTCCCCAAGTTGCTTTGGTTAATTATTTTGTTGCAGCAACAGGGAAAGAATTGAAACAGAAACTCACATAGGGAAGTGGGATACGGCAAACCCTGGCCTTGTATTTCTTAGACCTTTCCAACTGTTTCATGGTTGAAACGTAGAAGAGTTTGGTATGTTGGGCTAGAAAAAGCTTAGCATGCTGGAAGTAGGAGTTAATGGGACACTCTGGTGGGAGCTCGGATGAACAAGAATGTTGAGAGCTAGGTGAAGAGGGGAGGCCTGGCTCATGAAGATTTAGAGAAAAGCAAGGACGGGATTAGTAACTGGCTTTGGGTCAATCGTCTGATCTTTTGACCAAAAATTTGGCTGCATCCTGTCTATGTCCTCGGAATTTGATTAGAGTTGAATTTAAAGTTAACAGACTGACTTGGGAAGAAAATTGCAAGAGAGAGGGAACATTCAGGCTGTGGTGCGACTACTTTTACTGTATTTATCTAGGTCTACTGTGAAGGGCCGCATCCACATTCTCCATTACAAGATGGCGCTGGCATCCGGTTTCACTGCCAGGTGAACGCACATGTGCTTGGTAACTTTCCACTGCTGTCCCCGCCTATTCCCGAGGCATCACCTGGGATAATGGGCAGCGGGCCAATCCAAGGGTGACACGTCTGAAGCAAGGACTGTTTCCTATATAAAGGATGGATTCCCTCATTTAGGGGTCCCCGGTCATGTTAGCTGATGCTCTCTCTCTCAAGACGCATTAAAGCTTTTCTGCAGAAGAATCCTAGTGTCCCGCGTGGTTCTTGCTGGCGAGACGATAGCGTGGGACAGTCTACAATGGAAGTAGAAAGAAATGTTTGGCAGGAAAATATTTTAGGGTGTGCTGTTTGTGGGTGAGTACAATGGCTTCAGTAATTAAAGGAGCTTGTGGGAAGGGAGCTGTGCCTGTTAAACAGAAATGTCGTGCTTGTCATGGGGTCAATCATTAACGGGCCTAGAGGAAGAGACTCTACCCATGTAAGGGTTCAATTTGTAAAAATACAAATTTATTTGAAAGAGAGAGATGGACAATATGCAACAGACAGAACCCCCAATCCTTGAAATCAACCCCAAAGGGAAGGGCTTCTTCAGGTTCAGCAGACATTATCATGGCTCAAGGGGTTAGCTCTGGCTCCAGCGAGCAGCAGCATTTGGGTGTTGACTGGTTTTGAAGGCATGAAAGATACAAGACTGAAGGTATTGTGGAGTCTTCTTCCATGACTTCAGAGAGGAACTGAGGCCAGACAGCATACGGCAGGGTCGGAGCCCCTGAAAAGGGACTCTGGGAGGTCACTGTGTAAAGGTGTCCCAAGTTACCATAGAAACTATGATGGTGGAGATGTCAGGCCAGGAAACAGGTGTTGAGAAAAAGTGCACAGCTGGTGTGAAACTAGTTTGAGAAGGAGGTTGTGTGTGCCGCATGTCATGATGGAACTTGAGGGATGGGGCGACCTAAACACTTTGGAGTCTAGCCAGTTTCGTTGTGAGCCTCAGGATTTGCTGTTTTCTTTGCTGAACTTTGGTCTTGCTCTGGTCCGTTCACTGTTTGTTATGGTCCAATTCTTCCACTTTGAAACAAGACTATTTACTTTGTTAGAAGCGTGTGAGTTGTTATTGATATTATTGGATTCACAGGAGGTTGCCCTGAGTCTCAGGTAAGATGTGGATTTGGTGGTTTTGAACAGTGTTGACTCTTGTTAAAGCTATGAGGACTCCTGAAGGTGAATCGAAAGTCTTTCTGCCTGGCTGCGGGCTTATGGAAACAAACACAGAAAGCTGTGCCTGAAAGTGGTTAGCTCGGGTGTCACACTGGCAAGAGGTGGGCTTGTAATGATTAGAGCTGGCAACTTGGCAGGCTCCAGAATGACGTAGGAGACAAGTCTCCAAGGACACACACACACACACACACACACACACACACACACACACACACGAGAGAAAGAGAGAGAGAGAGAGAGAGAGAGAGAGAGAGATCATCTTGGCTAAGTTAAAATGTGAGAAGACTCATGCAAAGTGCAGGTGACGCCATTCCTGCTTGGTCCTGAACTTCATAAAGAGGGAGAGGCTGGCTGAGCCTGAACTTCACTGTTTTCTGATTGGAGATTTAGTGCATCAACATGACCCGCTGCCTCAGGCGTCTGCAGCCAGGATTTCCCTACTGCGATGGACTGGGGGCCAGATCAGCTCTTTCTTTAAGTCGCTTTGATCAGGTGTTTTGTTACAGCAAAATGGAAAGCCACTGAGACAATTACTTTTGAACATGGTAGACTTCTTATAGTAAGAAGATTGTATTGTGGAGCTGTGGAATTTTCCAAATGCTTAGTATCAAGTACCCACCCTTGTGTTGACTATCCCATAGGATTATTTTTTGCTGTTCTCAAACCTCCCCCTCAGTAATCAAATTTGTCAACGTTTATAGACAACACCCATTTTCTGCCCTATGGTGTCTAATCTCCCGTCTCCTCCCAGTCTTCATTTGTGCCTTCAGTTTGTGTTGCCAAAGTCCATACCATGTATAGTTTCTTCTGTTTCCAGTTGACATGAAAAGTTACAAATCTCCACAGAGCATCTGTTTGAGTGTGACTCCATGAAAATCTTACCCGCTGGGCCACGTGCTGAGCAAACTGTACGTTTCTTTCTTTGCCAGTTCAAGGTCATGACCTCAGTATGATTTTGCACAAACTAGATAACATTGCAGGATTGATGGTACTTTGATTAGAGCCCTCCTCTTTTCTGAGACAAGGTTCCTCACAGGCCTCACACTCACTATCTGCCCAAGAAGGTCCTTGAACCAGGGTCCCTTCCTCCCCACCTCTCAGGGGTGGGGCTAGAGGCGGCCATCACTGCATGGTCCAGTCACCTTTCATCTTATGCAGATGTTCACAGTTGTGCTGTCTTTTCATTTTCTCCTTATGTTGACCTGAGTTTTCTTCTTATGGATTTTAGATAACGTTTCCCCCCTTTATTGACAAGAAAGATGGACTTCTACTCTGTGTTACGATATGAATTATGTTCCTCACTCCTAAGTGAGGTGAGCAGATTTCTAGACTGACTGCAGTGTGGATTCTGGGTTTTCTCCTTGGATTGGAGGTCCCATGCTTGAACCGTCACCATCCTCATGCCTTGCATGTCTGCAGTGCACCCTCAAGTAGCTTCCTAAGAAAAGCTTTCCAGGTGTTTGCTTTTCTAAATCTGTATCAGGCTTCATTTAAACTGGAGAGATGATTGGATGTAGAATTCTAGGCTAAAGAAAAATGCTAAGAGCGCTCAGTTGTGAGTCAGATGCTATCTCATGCTTGTGTGAGGAGGAAGGTTCATTCATTCTCTAGTAGTCGTGAGAGTCTGAATTCTTGACACATCAGCATTGTCTGAGGCAACTCAATAGGGCCACTGTTTACCCCCCTTCCCCAAGTATGCTGCTTATTCAGTTGCCTTGTGATCATCATCTATGGTCTCGGCAGAAAGCAGAAGCTTGCTAGCTTAGGTCAGTTGTGAAAAGGACTTACCTGCCCATTTGTTTAGGCAATCGCACAGTGTGTCGCTTCGTTCATATTCTTGACACTTTCCCACTGGTGATCATTTGGATCACTTGTGATGTTTCTGCTGATCAGAAATTTTGATTAAAATAAAAAAAAAACCAACTTTTGGATACTGCTTTTATTCATTCATTCTTTACATTCGAGTTTTTAACATTTTGAAATAATTTCATTGTGTATATATTTATAGTTAAATTCTTTTCAAGATTTGTCTCATAATGTCATGTTAAAAAAGACTTGAGTTTTCCATGTGTGTGCAGGAGGAGGACACTACAAGACCAGCACAAAACACTCTGGGATGTGAGAACAGTGCTCTGTGGACCACGTGGGTGGCCATGAGGCGCAGGGACCCGGCCTTCCTCTGATGCCCCTGTCTGAAGTGTGGACCTTGCCCTCCAACTTTGTCCCTTCTCAGACAGGTGCTGTACAATGGAAGGCCACAGTGCAGGCCCCCATTATGTAGACCAGATTCAAGGATACTGAGCAGAGTAAAGAAGGGAGATGGGCAGGGCAGCCTGGTCAGCAATTCCTGACAGATTTCTTCATGAGTTTTCACCATTTTGTCTTACTTTATCTGTCTGAAATCCTTCCAGAAAAAAAAAGTGGAATTTCTTGGTGTCTCTTATTCTTATCTTAAACTTTTCTCCTGTCTGTCTTTTTGCTTTGTGTTCTGGGAAATTTACTAATCTATTTCTTACTTTTGGACAACATGTTTTTACTTCTGTGACTTCTTTATTGATCTCTGTTTTTTTTTTAATTACAAGCCATTCTCTTCTTCTAAATAAAGAGATTTATTTTTCACTTACTGATTTATAGCCTACTTTGTGCTGGGCACTGTTTTAACACTGGCTCTAAGAAGTATGCATACTTTGGAGCCAGCAGCATCTGTAGGTGACTGAAGGCACTGAAACCAGCAAATGTTCCCACAGTAGTATGGGGTGTGAGTGAGCTGGAGGGAGTGCAGGTGTCACTGTGAGGGTGTGGAGGGTGACTAACTAGTTCAAGGGGCAGAGGCCAGAACGGCCTCAGCATGTGGTGCTGTTGAAACACAGAGCTGAAGAAGGGAGGAACAGACTTGGATAATATGGCCGATGGGCCCAGCGGTCTGCAGAAACCTCAGGTTCTCAAGATAGTGATCTGCCTTGGTCATCACTGAAGAGGAGTAGCTCCTGCTTTTCCTCGTGCTCCGTTCTCCCCCTTCCCTTCCAATGTCAGCTAAACTGCCAGTTTCTCTTTCTGTACACTTTAGTTCATTCCAATGATTCTCATTTTACACCTCATAATCCTTTCAGACCGATTAGGTTTTTTTAAAATTTTTTTTCAAGACAGGGTTTCTCAGTGTAGCCCTTGTTGTCCTGAAACTCACTCTGTAGACCAGACTGGCCTTGAACTTAGAGGACTACCTGCCTCTGCCTCCTGAGTGCTGGGATTAATGGCACGATGTAGTAAGGGGCTGCGGGCAGGCCTGCTTTTCGCCTCACCCGGCTCCTGCACGGCTAGCTTAGTCCCAGAAATAACAACACATAAATTGTATTCATTTAAGCACTGCCTGGCCCATTATCTCTAGAGAGTTAGTTACTGACTAACTCTCATATCTTGATATTAACCCATTTCTAATAATCTGTGTAGCACCACGAGGTGGTGGCTTACCGGAAAAGATTCAGCATGTCTGACCTGGTGGCTGGCTCCATGGCGTCTGCCCCATTGCCCTCTTCCCAGCATTCTGTTCTGTTTACTCCGCCTACCTAATTTTCTGTCCTATCAAAGGGCCAAGGCAGTCTCTTTATTGACCAATGAAAATAACACAATAGACAGATAGCCCTCCTCCATCAGCACGAGACACCACTGCCCGGAAAGACTGATCATCTTAAGAAAAGTAGAATGTTTGGCCCAGTGACATCTGTAAAGGTGCTTTTGGTCCAAGCTTGACTTGAGTTCAGTCTCTGGAAGCTGTAAAAAAAATCCCCACAGCACTGTCCTCTAAGAGCTCCCCTGCTCCCCCCCCCATCTTAAAAGAATGGAGGATGTGCTAATTCATCTAAGTGGCTGGTGTATCCTCTGCTACTATATGTAGTGACCTGGCTCCTGCATACAGAGTGTTGGGAGAATCCCATGACTGTGAGGAGGCCTGTGGGCTAACAGGATTTATAGCAGGGAAAATTAGCGATGCTGTGATGCTCAGGTTAATTTTCTACCTTGACAGACTCTGGAGTAACCTGGGAAGAGAATCCTGGTGAGGGACTGTGTAGAACACGCTGTCTCGGTGAGGGGTTGTATAGAACACATTGTATCAGTGAGGGGTTGGGTAGAACACATTGTATCAGTGAGGAGTTGTATAGAACACATTGTATCAGTGAGGGGGTGGTGTAGAATACATTGTATCAGTGAGGGGTGGTGTAGAATACATTGTATCGATGAGGGGTTGTGTAGAATACATTGTATCAGTGAGGGGTGGTGTAGAATACAGTGTATTGGTGAGGAGTTGTGTAGACGTTGTGAGGGCTGTGTAGATCACATGGTCTCAGTGAGGGATCTGTGTAGAATGCATTGGCCTGTGAACCTGTGTGTGTGAAATTATCTCAATGATGTTAATTGAGGGTGATGATCCACCCACTGTGGGTGGCAGTACTCCCTGGGTAGGGGATTCTGGATTGCGTAAGAGTAGAGAGAACAAACTGAACACACACACGCATGCATTTAATTCTCTTTTTTTTTATTGGCTGTGTATGTGTCTGACTGTTTCAAATTCCTTGTGCCTTATTTCCCTGCTGTGATGGACAGTGACCTGGAGATGTGAGCAAGAGAAACCCTTTCTTCCTGATGTTCTTGCCAGGGTTTTTTTTTTCTTTTTTATCACAGTAAGAGGGATGAAACCCCAAATATGTGGCTTATCCAATTATCTTCCACTCGCCTATCCATTCATATGTCCACAGTTTAGACAGCATCTAGTATCTAATACCCATCTCCCCACCACCCACCCATCTACTACCCATCCATCATTACACATCCACCCATTACTTATATTATCTCCCATTGATCTAGTGAATTTATTTTGCCAGAAGAAAAGTCTGAGACATTTTCTCTCTGTGTTTACCAATTTCTGAGTTTGTGGTTTGAAAGAACATAGTCCCCAAATGGAGGTGCGGCTTTGTTGGAGTAGGTGTGGACTTGTTGCAGGAAGTGCGCCACTGTGGAAGTGGGCTTTGAGGTCTCATATGCGCAAGGCATCCCCAGTGTCTCAGACTATTTCCTTTTGTCTGCAAGTAAAGATGTAGACACTCAGCTGCTTCTCCAGCACTAAGTCTGCCTGTACGCCACCATTTTGCACCATGATGATAATGGACTAAACCTCTGAAAATGTAAGCCGCCCCAATTAAATGTTTTGCCTGGATAAGAGTCACTATTGTCATGGTGTCTCTTTACAGCAATAGAAACCCTAAGACGCCGAGGAAACAACTCAAACAGGTATTTTATGGTTAGAATTTCAATGTGTATATCCCGCTTCCCCCACTTCTTTTTGCTTTTCTTCTGTACTCACCCACAACATCTACTTCTCTTGGATTCCATGCATGGCAGTTCACCCTCTCTTTGTGGAAATGGCATGAAATTGAAGTCAGATCGCCTGGGTATGAATTTTGGCTTCCAGACCCATACTTATTAGTCGTTTAACCTTGGACACGTTATATAAACTCTTTGCTTCAGCCTCCTCGGTGGCAATGGGAATGATAATGCCTCTCTGCCCGGATTGCTGTGGGGCTTAGGTGTGAGAATGTGGGCTGAACGTTGATTGCTGGGGTTGGTCCTGCTAGCTGATGTGTTCCTGCAGCTGCTATATTATTCCTGCTCTTGTTGTTCTCAGTCTATTTTTTTCTGTGAGTCCGAGCCTACAGTATTTTGCTCTGATTCATCCCCTTTTCAGCTTTTCACAATTGGTGAGACTTTTGTTTGTTGATGAACCTCATTTTGTCCTCTTTCCCACTGAGATTCTTTCTGCCCATCTCCCTTGTCCCCATCACTGCTAATCATTTTATTTTGGTGTCTGCATAAAGAGGGGAGGTGGAGAGTAGTGCTTGGCCATTTTTTGTCTCTCTTGAGAGGTTCAAATCACCCATGATGACTTAGTCCATTTTATTCAAGAGGTTAACGTAATGTGTCTTCACAATGACATGCTAGAGGTCACCCTGAGCTCTTGAATGAATAAACTTCTCATCCAGTACCTTTGTGAGCATTCCCTAGTCTCTGCCGGGCTCCGAGAAGGCCGACACCATGCATCAGCGGCTCTCTGCTGGGCCTGCAGATCTTGCAATTTATTTTGATGCTTCTCTTGGGGTTACACAGCCCAACCTTTGAAAACTACAGCTGACAGATGAATCACAGCAGCAACCCTCCCACCCCACTGCTGTGTCTGCGCAGACAGGAAGCCATGAGCCAGGTGATAACTTACTGGGCATGAGGCCCAGTTGCAGGTTAAGGATTTGGGTTTTTTTCCCCCGACGTAGAGATGTGTTTTGCAGTAAGTGAAAGAAAATGAAGTCACTCTCTACCTTAATATTGCACCTTTTAGCTGTGGAGTGGACATAAGCCATTCTTGCTGCTGATACGCAGAGGGCTGATGAAGTTTCATGGGTGAAAAGCAAGTGATCGTAGGTCCTCAGTCCTAATCTCACTTGACAAAAAGAAACATGAGTGAAGCACACTCTGTCCTCAGCCACCCTCCTCTCTGGAAAGATGGAAACCCACGTGGCAGTCTCGTGTAGATTTCCCAAAATGTTCTTAGTAGAAGAGTCAACCAAGAAGAGCTAAGTGGGCAGACGCCTAGGAAGTAGACAGGAGTCGATGCACAGAATGATTGAAAAATCAGTTGGCAGCCACGAAGCCGCTGGATGTCTGCAATGGCAACTGGGGGACACGGCAGCCACCAGCCAGCTCCATCCTTCCCCATCGTTGGCTTTCTCAGGTGTAAGTTCCTACAGCTCCTCAGGGTAAAGTGTGTCCACTCCTGCTGCTTTCACAGGGGGGACCATGGACCCCTGTCCTCAGACTTCCACTCGGAACACTGGTTTTTTAAAAGGTCCATGGAGCACTGATGCGCTCATGTGGGAGACCTGGCCTCCTTCCACAGACCGGTTGTCTTTGGAAGAAAGATGGTTCTGGGAGATTCCAAGTCTTCACAGTGAATGCCTAAATAAAACACAAGAAAATACATCTCTTGGTGAATTTCACACTGTAGGGGGAGAAAATTCTTGAGATAAAACTTATTTCAAGATTCTTACAATGGGTTCATTCATTACATCAAACTGTGCTTAATTAAAGGCACACACATTTAACTGTTATGAGGCTCTTGATGTAAAATGTGTGAGAGACGTCCCTCAGACCATTCAAGCAAATGCTGACAGCTACTGCAGACATCACAGTTCAGTGGGTCAGTCTGTTTAGCCAGCATCAAGTCCCCAGCTCATGCCTTTTCTTCTGACCCACTGGCTAAGGGCTAAGATACACAGCTTGGCTTGACAGTCTGTTTAGAAGACTCATGTGACCCAAAGGGGTGTTTTCATCCACCTGGTTTTGATATTAAAAAGGGATGGTATAAAGGACCCCGATGGACAGCCCGAGATATTCCCGGAGCAGGTGGGAGGGCTGCGGTATGTCACAGCGTCTTATCTCTGGAATTTGGTATCTTGCCCTCACTGTCCCTAGCTCTGGCATCCTGAGCAGGTGGCAGAGCTGCGATCTACCCCTGTCTTCACCTGGAACTGGATATAGGGACATCCAGATGTGTCTTTGGGCATGGCTTATGTTCAAGTCTGCGAGGAGTTCCTCTTGCTTGGGAGAGTTGATCTTCCTGCCTCCCGTCACTATCACCCCAGGTTCTGCATGGCTATATGTATATGTACCAACATATATGTATATGTACATATGTATATGTATCCTGGTACCAACACTCAGTTTAAAAAAAACTGAAAGAAGACTTGCTCAGAAGAGCGGCTCACAGATCTGTCTCCATTTCAAAATCTGAGAGTTTTATATCCCCATCTCTCCCCTCAAAGGCTTGCTGGGACTTGATGCGTTGTCAGAGCAGAGGGAGGAGCTGCTTCCTGTCTTCCGAGATGTTTGTTTTAAAGACTATTTAGTATTTTGTGTGTGTGTGTGTGTGTGTGTGTGTGTGTGTGTGTGTGTGTGTGTGGCTATGTGCATGTGAGACCAGGGGCTTTGGATGTTCCCGGAGCTGGGGTTCCAGGTGCTTGTGAGCTGCCTGACCAAGATGCTAGGAACCTAACTTGGTTCCTTTGTGAGGGCATCAGCACTTTAACCTCTGAGCCACCTGTCCTGCTCCTGCTAAGCTTGCTTTAAGAAATGTTTTTTTGATAGCTTATATCGATTATACATAATAATGGGTTTGGCTGTGACGTTTTCACACAGGTTTGTGATGAGCTTACGTCACATTCACCCCTCATTACCCTCTCTGGCCCCTTTCCCAGGACCCCTAATTCCTTCCTGTTTCTAAATTGGCCCCAGGCTCTTTCTACTTCCATCTTATGTGAGTGTGCCACACTGAGTTTCATTAGGGTTGATTACAGCAGCGTGGATGAGGGGTTCTTTACAGGTGTGTGGGCACCTGACCAGCTCTGCCAAAGTAAGTGTAAGACTGCTGTTTGCTAAGACTGTCTGGGATGTGCTCATCCTGTTTGGCAACATTCTTTGTAACCCAGGCGATCAGCAGCTGATGGCCAGACACCTTTGCGTACGAACGGCTGAAAATGGTGTCTCCATCACACCCAGGCAGGTCTATACGGACATTAAGATAGACGTCTTCTCCCTTCCGAAAGTGGTTCGCCCTCATTCTGCTCTGTGTCTCCTTCCCCATTAGGCATTCTGGGGGCTCGGTCTGAAGTCACATAATCTTCAGTTGTGACCTTCCCAGTAATGCTTCACGTTCTCTTTGATAATAGGAGATTAAAAAGAGAACAAGCCATCAAAATGGGTTTACCAAGCCCCAGTGAGGAGCTATTATTGCCCATTAATTCTGAGCACCTCTCCTCCCTGGCCTGGGGTGGAGTTCTTGTTTTTGGCAGTGAGCTGTGCTCCCACACACGCTTTCAACCTCCCTACCTTCCCGACTGTGCTGCGCGCTTCTAGTCCCTTACGAGTGGCAGTATTCCCTTCTCCATCACAGCTCACGTCTTCCACCTGGCTATTCTGGCTCCTATTCACTACCTGCATTGAATCTTCCCTCCTTCGTCTCTTTCCACTTGTGAATTATAGAGTGATCTATTTTGTGACTGAGTGAGAACTCACCCTTCCTGAAGCTGTTTCAAAGAGTTTGGGCAGAAAGTTGCTTATGGGGGAAGTTTGCAGCACTCTGCTTCAGTGGCCAGGTTAGGAATGCAGTGGGGAGGGTCCCGCTTCAGTGGCCGTGGTGGGGATATGGGAGGGAAGGTCCTGCTTCAGTGGCTGTGGTGGGGATGTGGGAGGGAGGGTCCTGCTATTGTACACAAGGCAGGGATGTGGTAAGTAGGTCCTTCTCTGCACTGGAAACAATTGCAGGTGACTGAGATCCTTCTACCTGACATTGGCATGTAGCCAACTGGGACTGACTTTCACAGCCCTGCGTTCACATCTGTTCACATCGTCAAGCCAGGGCTGCTCTAATGGTCCCGCCATTCTGATCAACGTGCAAGGTTTTCTTCTGCGGTAATTATACTCACTGGTGTATATGTGTGTGTACATGTGTCTGTCTGTGTATCTATCTGTCTGTCTGTCTGTATATCTATCATCTATCTATCTCTCCATCTATCATCTATTTATCTACATATCATCTACCTACCTATCTATCATCTATATCTATGTACATAAGTATCTACGATCTATCTATCTATCTATCTATCTATCTATCTATCTATCTATCTATCTATCTATCTATCTATCATCTATCTATCTATCTATCATCTATCTATCATCTATCTATCATCTATCTATCTATCTATCTATCTATCTATCCATCTATGGAGGGCATAGATATATATGAAGTTCAGAGGATGTGTTGGGGAAGTCCAGGGGAAGGACTGAGGAGGATGACATTGAAAGATCCAAGCACATTGTATAAACATATGAAAACCTTTAAGAATAAATGAGCACATCATTGCATGCATGTCTTTGTGAACACATATGCCCAGGAATTTTATTCAGAGGTCTTTTACCTATATTGTTTATTGCTCAGGCTCTGACCTTTGTGTGTGGGTGTCCGGGCAGTGACTGTTTTCTTTTCCGTCTTTTAAGTTGTGTGCAAGGCAAAGGCTGATGAAGACGGCTGCCTGTCAGTGCCTTTCTAGGTGAGCATTTCCTAGTCACATTGTTGCAGCAGAAACCTGGCCCAGTACACCCGGAATTTGCTCAGACATTGACAGACATTGGCAGCAACAAAACTGACTGTGTGAGGTTCCCTGGCCTCAGGAACGATCCAGAGACACCAGGGCATCAGATTCCTGGAAGCAATCATGAGATGGGGATTAGTGAAATGAAGCCACGGAGCAGAGACCCTCATGGTGGCTGCTGGCACGGGTTTGCAGAGTGTAGACAACACTTGCAACTTTGTGTTCTAGAAGTGCAGGTGAAAAGACCCTAGAGAAGTGGGGTTGGGGCACATGGGGAGATGGGGGACTGGAAAGGGGCAGAGAGCCCCAGGTACCAGGCTGAATGCTGTGTGATGTGTTTCTTTCTGGAGGAAGTCCTGGAAGATGTCCAGAGGGCATGACCTCCAAGGCATGGGCTAGTCAGCACGTCCTGGTCATAGTCAGAGTACTCTAACCATGCTCAAGTTGAGCTAAGCAAACATCTTGGGCCTTGACTTAGTGGTATGAGGATTTTAAAGAATGAAGCAGATGCTGGCTCTAGCAGGAAAATTCTATGTACAAAAATGCTTTTATTGTGATTCCTCTGTCATGAAGAATCATGTCTGAAGTAGACATGGGCTAGAGGGGAGTGTGTCTAGATTCAGCACGCAGTCTTTGGGAGTGGGAAGGGGGAGCGTTTCTCATGGGAATGGTTCATGGTTTTTCTCCTCCCTACTTCGAGTATGAAAGATACTATGATGAAATCCAGGAAGACAGAAAGATGGGCTTTCTATTCCTCTGAAGACCAAAGAAGCCAGTACCAATTATCATCGTTAGCCAGAGTTAATCAATTTAATCATTACTTTAATTTCCTGATTCATTGGCAATAAAAAGCATAACAATGTATATTTGCCAAAATGATTTGCGACCTCAGTTAAAACAGTAATTCAGCAATTAAAGACGAAGGAATTCCATTAATTTGCATTGCTTTTACTTACCAAAGCAGCCAATGGCAAAGCAGAACAATTAGTCAGAAATCGGTCCTAATGAAGTATAGGAAGCACTGAGTAGGACACATGGGAAGAGAGAGTCATCGCCAAGGGCAGGCAGTCAGCGTGGAGAGGGAAGGGAAATGCTTAAGCAAAGCTAGGGATCTCCTGGTCCTTTGCACACCAAGGGCCGTGAGAAAGATCAGTCGCTAGTCCTTGAAAATCCCTACTTGGGGCTGCAGGGGGGTCAAGGGCCTGTTCACGAGAGGAACAAGCTAAGTTCTGATCCCCAGCACCCACAAGAAAAGCCAGCTATGGAAAATACTCCTATAACCCTAGTCATGGGAAGGTGGAGACAGGGGAATCTGGGGGTTCTCCAGCCTAGTAGCCAAGCCCAATCAGCATGTTTGAGGTTCAATGAGAGACCCCCTGTCAACATTGTGAGGAAAGTAAGTGACTGAGAAAGACATTATGATGCCAGCCTCTGGCTTCCACATGCCCTTACACTGAGAAGCACACCAGCACACACACGGAACACACACACACACACACACACACACACACAGAGATAGACACAATACACACATATACACAGAGAGAGGGAGAGACAGATAGATAGATAGACACACACACACACACAGACACAATACACACATATACACAGAGAGAGAGACAGATAGAAAGATAGACACATACAGACACACACACAGAGACAGATAGACACATATGCACGTGTACACACGTACACAGATAGACACACACAGGTACAGAAACCCTGGGGGAGGGACTGCTAAAAGGTATGGGGGCAAAGAACTGATGGAGAGGCAGAGACCCTCTGCAGGTGACTAGATTCTCAGGAGCCCAGCTCGAGAGTGGGAGTCACAGGCTCACAGTGTCCAGACAGAACAGTAGCAGGGTTGAACTAAATTGAAAAAAGTGAAGGGCCATAGAGGTGAGGCACATGACCCGGTCTGGATGACGGACAGATGGATAGATGACAGTTCCAGCCGGCTGCTTAGCAACGGAAACCATGCTAAGTGACACCCTGGGACCGTCGAGAGCTCTCGGCCTGTCAGTTCCTGGCATGTATGGGATGGCCCGATGGCAGGTTGATGAGGCTGTGGCATCATGATGGCAGGTGTTTTGATGGGGTGTGGGGTGCTAAACCTTTCCTCAGTTTGATACCGGGTAAGTTCTTCATCTCACGTGGTCTTGGTATGTTCATGTGCCTATATGGTCCCATCTACTTTGGTAAGTTTGTTGGTGGTACATTTGTGTGGGGGAATGGGTCTTTCATCCATTCACATCTCCCGAATGGTGCTGGGCGTGTTCACTTGCCTAAGTACTCCACCATAGCAGAATGGTGTTCCTGTATTCACACTTAACTCAGAGCCGAATGCTATTGGAAAAAAGAGCCACCTCAGAGAAAGTCTGGCTGAGAGTCAGGGTTTCACACAGTAGGAAGTAACTTAGCAGGTGTTGATCTGCTCTCCACAGCCCTTTGCTGTACTTCGAAGCTGCGCTTTTAGTGACAGGGGAACTTTGGGTAATACTGATGAAATTAAAAAAAAAAAATTGAGTTCCTCTCGGTTGCTGAAGTTCACTAGTGTGAGCCACTCGGAGCTGAGGAGGAGGCTCCACCTTCAGGTGAGGGCTACTGTTACTGGGAGATCCTGGGTGCACTGGCCATAGCTCCCACCCTCAGGTCTGCGTTCATCTCTGGACAAAAGAAGGAACTCATTTTGAGGAGGTAATGAAAGTGCAGGGCAGGGCACAGGTGCCAGCCTTTGGGGAGACCCCCTTGTGGTTCAACACTGTGTTGATGCTCCGGGGGAGGTAGCGTGGCAGCAGATGAACACTTCTCTCCCTAGGTCTGGAGCCTTTGAAAACAGATGATAGCAAAACATTATAAATCTAAACATTTGCATAGCAAATAAAAAACAATGATGGCTTACATTAAATTAAGCTGTGTAGTAAATAAGCTCTGTCGACCTTTAAGGATCCCTGCAAGACGGAGTCTTCTTCTCCAACAGAAGAGGAGACAGAAAGGTAGGCTGGGGCTCCACGCAGCAGAGGCTGCTGTCCAGGCGGTCCCTGAGCTCAGATGATGGAGGGCAGACTTCCAGTCCATTAAGAGCTTTTACAACTGTACTGAGAAAGACAAACAGCTTCAAAGACAAATGGGTGAAGATCTGAATAGTAATTTCAGAGAAGTGTAAGCCTAAATGATTCATAAACATACGTAAAGATCAAATTCGCTGAAATCAGTAGGATGCAAATTAACCTACGCAGGATCGCCCCTAGAGGCTGCTAAGCAGAGTCAAAGCAGGAACTTATTGCTTGGAGGGGCACATCAGAGAGAGTAGGCGAGAAGGAGGGGCTTAGCCGGCTCCTGGGCGCGTGCACGGAGCTGCTGGCCTCTGCAAAGCTGCCACGGGGTCACAGATGGCTCAGCTGGTAAGGGTGCTGCTGCCAAGCTTAAGGATATGCGTCTGGTCCCAGGGATCCACGGTTGAAGAAAAAAACCAATTCCCACCCAAGAACCTTGCAGCCAGAGAGGAGAGAGGGGTTGTGGATCGCTCTCTCTCTGGCTAGATGTCCCTCCCCGCTCTTCAAGTGCTTGTCTGTCTGCAATGGCTCAGCTCGAAGAATAGACCCCCGCGCAGTCTTTCAGGGTCTGATATTGATTTTCAGTCTGAATATTACATTCCTACTGAAGAAGAACTCGAGCCTGGTTACCAAGATGTCTCCTCTTCCGCTAACCATCTGGGATGACTGGGGTAGTAAAATCCCTGCTTTCTGTCTCCTGGGTTGCTCAACAGGCTTAGCTGAAGTCTCTGTTGGTTCTTGGTCCATTCATAAAGGGCCAGCAGGAAGCAACCTGGGCAGGCGACAGTGAACGTACCTGTCATACCTTCATATGCATATAGTGTCCCATATGCATGTAGTGTTCTCTTCCATAACATGTCAGATTGTAATCACCGCATGGTTTCATTCGCTGTGAACCTTTGGGAGCAGCATTTAGTGTAGAGGCTTTGACTAAACATACATGCAGGCATAATCATGCCTCGTTTAGCTGGACCAGTGAAACTATGATTCTTCTAAGGACCTGGTATACGTGTTGAGTTAAAGATGTCCAACTGACCTGCCAGTCTCTCTGTTGGAAGTGACCAGACTATCCAGGGACCCCTGTTATTATTAGCCCCAGAGTCCTGGCTTCCTCTGTAAGCAGCAGCAATTCTCCCCCTCCCCCAGCACTGCCTCTCTTCCGTGTTGTGTTGACAGGCAGTTGAGAGGGGAGTCATGTAAATCCGGTGCAGATGGAAGATGGGGAGACCAGACAGCATGGGGCAGGATAAAGGGGCCCTGGGCAAAGTGCGGGCTGCCTCGTACTTTGTGTAGGCTACTGCTATGGACACAGCTTTGTTTCATTCTACTCTAAAACCAAATGGAACCTTTGCTTTTTAGATAAAGGAAGAAACTAGCTGCCTTCAAATTTTCTTTGGCTCCCCATTGGGGGACTCCGCGATTTGCATTTTAGATGTAAATTCATGTAAATCAGCACTTATTTTCAGATAAAATCCATTGAGAACAATCGGGAGTTACTCTCTAATGCCAAGGAGCATTTGATCCCCATATAATTTTTGAACATATGGATTAAACCTGCAGTAAAGATGGTGCTGTCGTGATTGAGCATGAAGACAATGGACCTGTCATAGGAATAGGAAAACGTAACCACAGAGCTTTTCCCCACGTTTGAGTCAAAGCCAGGCCATGTGTGCCAGCTCAGTCAGTGGTCTGAGGTGGGATTTGCACAGTCTACCCTCGCTCTGGTCAGTTGCACCATAGTTAGCCAGCAGGCCAAAGAAAACGTCTTAGCACTGGACAGTTTCTTGCCAGCTGAAGCTTTTGGCTTCAGTAAGCTGAGGGAGTGCTGTGATGTCTACCCAGAGGGAGCAGAAGGAAGGAGCAGCCATAGTCTGGTCATTGATAACATGTGGTCATGAGATGTCGGGGAGCATTAACTCTTACGGGACCTTCAGAAAACAGCAGGGAAAGGGATGCTGCTGAGAGCCGAAATGGACAGGTCTTCTGAAGACAGCAGCTTAAGAATTAAAAGTGACATTGCATGGAGTGAGTTTCAGGAAAACAAGAGTATCCTTGGAAAAACAAAAAACAAAAACCATCCGTCCCCAGGTCGCTATGGCTGTGGACCGATGGTAAGGAAGCTCCTTTTACAGAGCTTCACGGTATGTGTGTGAGAAACATTCTGAACAGGATGCTGGTGGACAGAGCCCCTACCCTCTGTGGTTTGGATGTTCTGTTTCGAACTCATGCTGATATGTATTTAACTGCCCCTGGCATAGCAGGAGATGGCAGACCTGTGAAAGGTGGTTAAGCCGGGGGAGCCCTGCAGGAGGGGGAGTTTTGATAAGGCAGCTCCTCTCTCTTCTCTCTATGCAGAATCTTCTACCATGTTTTGACACCAACAGGGTCCACAACATGTACAGACACTACTCTTTGACTCCTCAGCCTCTACAGCTATAAGCAAACACACAGCTGTTTTTCAATTACCCAATTTGAGGCATTCCATCATATTAGCAGAAAATGGACCAAGTGAGGACACACCCTACAGAGTCTACTGTGTCTACACGTCTCACTGAGCATTAATATCTAAAATCTATAAACTCTGAAAACCTCAAAAACCAACAAATCCAGTAACTTAACCAATAAGTTTGCCAATGGAATGAACAGATAATTATTTAAAGATGAAATACACATGGCCAGTGGCCAATAAATCTAAAAGTGTTCAGCCTCACTAGCTATCAGGAAAATGCAAATTAAAATAACATTGAGATTCTATGTCATCCCAGCGAGAATGACAGTCATTAAGAAAACAAATAACATTGAATGCTGGCAAGGATGTGGAGAAATGTGAGCTCTGATGTACTGCTGGTAGGGGTGCAAAGTAGTCCAGTCACCAAGGTAATCAGCACAGAAGTCCCTCAAAAAACTAAAAGTAGAAATATTCTGTGACCCGGCTCAGCACCGCTGGGTCTGCCTAAGTCCAGGTAAATGGACCACAGGGATGCTGCCCACTGGTGTGCACTGCAGCCCCATGCACGATAGAGAAGCTATGGAGCCAACTAGGTGTCTGTCAACACAGGATGGATAAAACATGCCCTGCAGATATGCAACAGAATTTTATTCAGCCATGTAGAATGGCCCAATAGTTTTGCTTACAGAAAATAATGGATGCAATTTGAAGTTATCATATTGAACAAATTAAGCCAGACACAGGAAGACAAATGCCGCATTTTCACCCACTCCTTGATATACTTAATAATTTGTGCAAATAATTACATATCTAGGGCGTGAAAGTAGAGGTGAAATGGTGAGATGATTGTGGAAGTGGAAGGAGGAGAGAAGCGGAGAATGTAAGTACAATCTATAGCTATATTGAAATGTCTTTATGGACCTCAGTACCACGTACAACAAATATACGCCAACTAAAAAGAAAGACGAACAATCACCATTTAATAGACAAAATGCGGGCAGAGACAGAGTTAAGAAAGGTCAGAGAAGCTGGGCATAGCAGCACACACCAGTAATCCAGCACTCAGGATGCAGAGGCAAACAGTTTAAGGCCAGCATGGTCGATATAGAGAGTTCTAGAACAGCTAGGGCTATATAGAAAGATGAGGGAGGTGGGATGGTTAGAGAGTGGGCTGAGAGGTAGTGGTGAAGTGTACTTGCTACTCAGTGCCTCAGAAGACAAGAGTTTGGTCCCAGAACACACACAACACACAACACATAGTTTACAATTACTGTAACACCAGCTCTGCAGGATTCAACAACTGCCAGTCTCTACAGGCATTTGCATTAATGTTTATATACTCGCTTATAGACAAACATACCACACACACACACACACACCACACATCACACACACATACATGCACATCACACAGAATACACACACACACATCACACATACATATACACACGCACACCACACATACATATCTTACACACACATCACACACATGTACATCACACACACATACACACACATTGCACATACATGCATGATCACACGCACACATGCGCACACACACACACATACACTCACACACACACGTGCACCACACACAAACAAACCAACTAAATAAATCTTAAAAAAAAAGATGGTCAGAGAAAACCCTTATTGAGCCACATTACACAGTTTCCTATCCTTGGAGCACATTTTCCCAAGAATACACTGAGGCATTGTTTGAATGATGCTGACGACAATTGGGATTATTTTCCTGTTGCCATCCTTTAATCCAAATCAATTCAAAACAAAATAAGAAAACTAGCTTTAAAGAGGAGCATGGTTCTCTCTGGCATTGCTCTTTACCTCTTTTCTTCTGTGCCGGGTGGTTTGAGGAGGGAGAGGTGAGATGAGAAGTTTGCTCTGTGGAGATCTGGCTGACTCCCTAGGGTAGGACGACAAAGGCTTGGATGGAACCTCTGGACACAGACAGCATCCCTCAGGCTGAGTGAGACATGGACAAGGGAGGATAGGAGCAGGTGGAGGTTCAATTAGCAGGGGGACTGCTCATTAGGGGGAGGGGAGGAGTTCGCTGGTCTGTGAGGCCGAGGAGGCAGACCCCTCAGAGGAAAAAGATGGGCGAATTAGCAGGGATCGCATTAAAATGCAGACAGAAAGACTTTCTCTAAAGCTCCATGCGTATTCCCCTAATGAGAGACCAATAAATGAATGGTCCCACCAGAGAGTTCACAAATGGAGGGAAAGGGGCAATTGGAGCAGAGAGGTGTCTGCGGAGGGCATTGTGTGTCCTGCAGTGCCTGGAAAGCTGTGGAGGAGGAGGTGGGGTGGGAAATGGCTTTCGTCTGCTCATACAAGAGCGATTCTCTAGTATAAAGGGGGCTGTGCCATGGAGTAGGGCGACCAGATGTCCCTTCTACATGGTAATGCTGAGACAAAAGACAGTGAACTCAGAGACAAGAGTGGGAGTGGGGATAGGGTGGGGCTGGGGACCGAGACGGACCAGGGACAGGTGGAGATTGGGGACCAGATGCACTAACCCTGCTTTACATGTGGGATCTGGAGACTGGCCTTAGCATGAGTCTGTGGCACATCTTGCCTGGCATTCTCTTCTCAGTTAAAGAGGGCTCTCTGTCATCACTGGGCCTTCCTCCGTGGCTGTGCAGGGCTGGAGGGCAGGATGAACCTTGGAAGTCAGAGGCAGCAAGACTCCGAGGAAGCACAACTGCAACATCAGAGATCTGATCCTCACGGGGGGACAGGGACAGGGCAGGGTGGGGAGTCAGCTTGGCTGGTTCTACCGTCCTCCTCACCCCCATTCCTCTTCTGTCTTTTCATCTGGTCTCTCTCTCCTGTTCCCAGTCACTCCCTAGTAACTGTAATGAAGAAAGACTAACTTCCAAAGTACCAAACACAGACATATGTGACCTGGACACGCTAGTTACAGAATACATTAGGAATAGTATTTCGTATGTGTGCAAAGCAGGGACGGCGCCCGTCTGATGCTGAGAAGCTATCTTCTCCTGATGGCTGTTATTAGCAAAGACCATCCTGGGCTCTGGGCGCCTCTCAGTTTCTCTCGTTCTAACACTCCGTGTTTTAGAGCAATATAACGGAGATAAAACCTCTCTTCGTGAACTTTCGCTGAGGTTGGGAAGAGAGTAAACGTGCCGTGGTTTCTCTCCTCTACCCCTCTTATAATTTCACCTGCCCACTTGGTCCCAACGTGACCAGACTTGGCGATGAGTTTTCTCAGCAGTTATCAGTGGTGGCCGTGCTTGCTCAGTAGAGCGGACGGGAGCAATCAACAGGTCAACCACAGAGCCTGTGCCATTAGCCTGTGGGAGCTGCACCTGGTGACCAGATGCATCTTTGACTTGAGCTCATTTAGCGTATGTTCACAGACTGATTGTAACAGTCGAGGATGCCGTGGTGTTGGGGGGTGAGATGATGTGGTGTGAGACAATCCTGATGGTGGCCCTGCCCCTCCTCCACATCTCAAAGCTAGTGTGAGCGCTTACCAAGTTCATTCAAGAAAAATGACTTAGGGCAATAATTTTAACTCAGTATTCATTGGCATATCATAAAACTGATACCCTAAAATTATATATTTTAATATATTTTAGTATATTGGGAAAGTGGTTCAAGTACAGACAACTTTTATCATTCCAAAGAGAAATGTACACTGTGGGAGGCATGGTCCTCTCCCCTCCTCCAAGCTCCTGGCAGCCATTAGTATACTGTCAGCAGTAACCGACTTGTCCTGGACAGACGTGCTGTTTAAATGCAGTCATGTAATATTCTCTGTTCAAACTGAGTCGCTCAATGTAATTCATTGATTACCAATAATATTACACAACCTGTGTGCGTGTGTGTGTTTGTGTGCATGTGTGTGTTTGTGTGTGTGTGCGTGTGTGCCTGTGTGTGTATTCATGTGCATGATAAATCTTTTTCAGAGAAATGCCTGTCTGCATCATTTGCCTTCATCTTAATTTGGCTATTTGCCTTTTTATTGTTGAATTTAAAATGTCCCATAGATTTACCAGGGATATAAAACTTATAATGGATCTATGATTTCCAGAACTTTCCAACACTGCATAGGCTGTCTTTTGACTTCCCTAGTAACACTGTTGATGAAGAAAGTTTGAATCTTTACTGAAAGCTTTGGGAAACTTTTTCTAGAAAGGCTTACATCAGTGGTTATGAACTTGGCCACTAAGGAGACATCTTACATTTAATTTAATGAGTTAAATTAAATATTAAGGAATACATTTTGTTGACTGAGCTGGGAAGGTCCACAAGGTAATATGTAAGATCCTTTTCCTTCAAGAATTAGCTTTCCCCCAGGGATGGTGCTGCCCTCTCACTTGTGGAGTGGGTCAGGCCACCACTTTTGCCAATGCAGAAGACGACCTGAGCTGCCTGACGTGGGTCTAATCTACTCCTATTCCCGAGAATGCTGCTTTATCCCGGAGCCTGACCACAGTCGGCCTGGCCTTGGGAGCTGTTTTCCCATGAAAGCTTCACAAACAGAAGGAAGCTGAGGTGGAGGTTTTGCCTCCCTCATCCAGTATGAATGAGTGGCTCTGATCATTCCTAACATATTGATTGACTTACCCAATTTACCACTTAATTACACAGTATGGGCTTGCATGGCTGTGTTTCCATCTGCCCGTCCTACTTGATTACATCTTCACACAGTGCATGTCACTGGAACTTGTTAATCCTGCAATATTGATGCAAATCGCAGCTCTGCCTACTTCACTTTCGGGTTCTATGCTGCACCCAATACGACTGAATCTAATTCTTCTATAAGAGATGATGCACATGCTTTGTTCCAGCAGTTGCGTCGGACTGTGTGTTACTGGCTTCATGCAGATGCCCTTCATAGGGTCAAGAGCACCCGACAGCTGCCTCTTACAGGGTGACATACTAGTGAAAGGGATTCCAAATGTCTGGGATAAAGCCCTGGGCACTTAGATTGAAATCAGGATGGAGAGCATCCTCCTTAGACAGTTAGGAACAGGTAGACCCGGAGGTCTCCAGTTTAGAAAGACAAAGCAGAGGTGAGGACTAGCCAGCCACATACATGGTCAGACATGTGAATTCCCAAGAGTTGTAGGCATGACATCAGGTAGGTGGTGATGAAGTGGAGACAGAATTGTATGAAGCAAGCTGAGATGCAGTGTTCTGGTAGAAAACGATGACATGCCAGTGTGGGAGCTGTTGTTTGTGCTGGGAGGTGAGATTTGAGGACATTGTCTGCTTCAAATGAGTGCCTAGAACATCATGCTCAGAAGTTGGGGTGAGCTGCTGCTTTACCCTTGCTGTGAGAACTCACACAACCAAGGCAGTTTATAGGAGGAAGAGTTTAAGGGTTTATCTGGGTTTGTCAGTCTAGGGATTGAGTCCTCCATGGAAGCAAGTGGCAGAAGGTTAGAACTTACATCTTCAAACACAAGCATGAAGAAGGGAGGGCAAACTAAAAGTGTTGGGAGTCTTTAATCAATCCAAGTCTGCCTCTTAACTCCCTGAACAGCACATCAACTGAGGAACCAGTGTTCAAATGTCAGAGACGATGGAGGACATTTCTCATTTAAACCACCACAGCTGGGGAGATGGTTCAGTGGGAAAGAACGCCTGCTGTACACAAACACAAAGGCCTAGGTTTGTGTCTCAGCACCCACACCCCCAGCTGGGCTCGTCTCACCATACATCTGTAACATAAACCAGGACAAGTGAGAAAACTAGAGTTCACTTCCCATCTCTCTGTTCTAGCCGGAAAGCATTGAATTCCAGACTCGATGTGAGGCCCTATCATTAGAAAATAAGATATAGAGAGATGTTCTTCTAGCCTCTGTAGGTCCAGTTACCCTCAAATGTGTCCATACACAACACATGCGTGTGCACACACACACAGAGGGGGGGAGGGAAGGAGAGAGAGAGAGGGAGGGAGCGGGAGGGAGAGAGAGAGAGAGAGAGAGAGAGAGAGAGAGAGAGAGAGAGATGGGTTTGGAGTTCAGTGGATATTTTTCTGATGCTCAGTTCATTCTGGGATCCTGGAGAAAAAGGTGTGTGGTCTGACAAGATCCGTTTGGATAGTTTCACTCAAAAATCTCTTTTAAGAGAGATGCTTGCAGATATATGTAACTCTAGGCCATGCTCCTGTGTTCTGTGAAATTTCAAAGCTCCTTGTCAACCACGTTACAGCTCCATTTCCCTCTGATCTCCCTGAATACCGTGAACAAACCTGTGAACCTTTCACCACTAACAGCCATTCTTAGAAACTTGGCATGATGGGAGTTGGAAGCTATTTAAGTAGTGAGACTTGGGACATGACACTCATCTTGTTTTCTTTGTCTGTCCCTCTCTGTTTTTCTTTTCTTCTCCCTTCCCATTAACTGTTCTGTCTCTGGTGAACTTTCCATTATTGAGTGTTTTAATTGCTCGTCTTTCTTGTCTTATTTTATGTATGAAGAGGGTGGTGGTGTTAGTAGGAGACAGGACAGAGTTAACCACTACCATACTCACTGTTGAGAGCCTCAGGAGAACTTGTAACTTTCGTTGCTGCTACAAACAGGCCTGGTTACTGGATCCAGTAACAGGTGGCTACGAAGGTATCCAAAAGGTCTTCTCCAAGGACAGGCATGGAAAAGTCTCTATTGAGTAAGGATCATGCTTGAGAAAAGGATGCATTCCTTTTTTTCAATTGGAATCACCATGTCATGGGTCCTGTGAGTGACGCTTAAAGGTAAGGCAAGGCTGGAACAGTTCTGGAAAATCTAGAGCTTATCCAATGCTGGTTTCATCCTTGAGACCCCCTCAGTGGCTTATGATCAATGCCAGGTTACCAGCAAAGAGGTGGACTTTAGCAGCCTGCAGTGAGCTCCCAAGGGAAGTGATGGGCACCTCTTTACCACCACCGTGAGCAGCAATGAGGGTTTGGACAGAGTTGTTTTGGGGGGTTTTTCTGTAGAGAACCTAGGAAATCTGAACCTCTTTTAGAAGAACTGTAAAGTGTTCAGATTCCTAGGAATCTTTAAACCTTTCTTTCTTAGCACCGGGAGGCCTCAGAAATAGATGACATCTTTAACTAAATAGGACCATTTGATGCTTCACACTGACTCATGTGCCCAAGACTTTTAAAAATACAAGAGGGTGTGCATGACCCTCATTCCTAGGAGAACATAGCCTGTGTTCTGGCTTTTATACCTGGTTTTCCCTCACTGGGTAAGATACATCTTCAAGTGACCTACTGAGAACAGAAGCTGTCTGTTGCTAGGTGACAGAGATGTGGTCAGGTTAGGGTAGCAGCTGAAATGACTGTTTCCAAGAACCCGTGACTTTTTGTTTGTATGTGACCTTTTTTCTGCTGATTGCCTAGAGAACTGAGTACAGCCAGCCCAGGTCAGGGCAAACCTGGCCTTTGGCACAAAGCACTTTCTTCCCAGTGAGCATGAAATCGACGTAGGGTATAATTACAGCTTGTGTTCTATGGCTTCTTCCCTTTCATCAGCTTTGCTTTTTTTTTTTTTTGTCGATAGAACCAACTTCTGTACATCTCCATTTTCAAAAGTGCATATTATCTTCCACCGGACAGGGGGAGGCAGACGGACGACTAATGGTCTCCAGTGCTACCGTAATTCGGTATTACTTGGACGTCTTAGTAATTTCTTTGGCAACAAATATCTTAATTATGGTGTTCTCTGTCCACATGGGGAGGGAGCTGAGTGCTTTTGGATTGCTTCTTGAAACGTTAATTCAGAGGGAGACGTATGCTCAGCAGTAAGGTGGATGAGCACAAGATATGAAAACCCAGAAGGAGGGTATTTTTAAAATGGACGCCATAAACCACCATCTCTTTGAGCTTCGCCAAAGTCAGTGCTCAGAGGAACTGACAACATGTCTGCTCTTCGTTCAGTTATGACTGACTATCTATTATGTGGGAAATCCCTTGCTAAGCGCCACGAGTTGTCATGAGGTCATGTGACCTGGTAGCTTTGACCACAAACAGCACCCCACCTTGTGAGTTAAGACTAAAATATACACAAGGATGCTGCCACCAGTCGGCCAGAACTATTTTGTTCCATGAGATCATTCTATCAGCAGTGGCCGCATGGGCTGGCAGCTTAGGTGAGAAGGGTTGTGTGCTCATGAGGTAGAGCTAGGTGTCGAATGCACTTTCGTGTATGGATACCTAACTATCTTAAGGGCAATTATTAAAAGGACGCCATTCCCTCATTGGTCTCCTGTGCCACTGCAGCTTATGTCACTCCATTCATGGAGGGGGTTGTGTCTAGGCCCAGTTTTCTTACCTATGCCCCATTCATCTATCTGTGAACCAAAGGCACACTGTTCAGTCATGGAAACTTATAGTAAAGCCTTAGATACCATAGGCAAGTTTCCCCCACACTCCCTTCTTTGTTAACTCAGAAAGTCAAACACTCCCAGTTCCAGCATTCCTCAGTTTCACCGCGGTGAAGTCTGAGGTCATGAACTTACAGAGAACAAGGCTTCTTTTGTTCATGGCTTAGCTTGATAATGGACTTGAACAAGGGATGTACTGGCATGGCCATAAAGGAGTGTAGCAGCACACACAGCAAAGTCTTCTCTGATCCTGACAGAAAGCAAAGAAGAAAAGAGGAAGGGACAGGTGTACCAAACGTCCCTTCAAACCAAAGACCTAAAGACCTCCCTTCAGATCCAGCTCCTGAAGGACCCTTGGCCTTCTGCAGTACCACCTGCACACCAGGCCTTTGGCACATGGGCCTTGAGGGAGCCGTCAGCATGAAAACTACAGCAACTTCCATATAAATTTAGAATAATTTGGTCAAGTCTTTCAAAATTCTTCTCTGATATTAATTGGGTTTAATTGATTCTGTAAATAAAATTGGGAAAAAGTATTTGTAAAATTGACTCTATCCATTTTCTCACGTTTTCTTCTAATATGTCTTAATGGCATTCAAAATCCTCCCTATTAAGTTATTGCATAGTTTTAATCATTTCATCATGACTTGCTGTCATGGTTAAAGTTTTCATTTTTGCTTTGTAGCATTTCTGCTGCCGTGTAAAATGAGTTTGTTTTCTACATTTTTGCTCAAACATAAAATTTACTAAGTTATTTTGTAAGTCCTACTCAGTTGTTTATGGATTTTTTTCTGTGCTTATGCCTCAAAGACCATATCACCTCCCTTTCACAGAAGTCTTTTTATTCTTTTCCCCTCTGAGGTGGTTTGAATAGGAATGGCCACCGTAGCCTCATGTGTTTGAATGGTTGGCCCATGGAAGTGACACTATTAGGAGAGACGGCCTTTTTGGAGTAGGTGTGGCTTTGTTGGAGGAAGTGAGTCATGAGGGGCGGGCTTTGAGGTCTTAGATGCTCAAGCTACCACTAGTGTGGCGCTCTCTGTCTCTCTCTCTCTCTCTCTCTCTCTCTCTCTCTCTCTCTCTCTTCTTCCTATTACCTATGGATCAAGCTGTAGAACTCTCAGCTCCTTCTCTAGCACTGTTTGCCTGCATGACACCATGTTTCTTGCCATGATGACAATGAACTAAACCTCTGAACTGTAACCCAGCCCCAACTAAATATTTTCCTTTTTAGAGTTGTTGTGGTCATGGTGTCTCTTCACAGCCATAAAACCCTAACTAAGCCACCTCTCTCCCCACTCCTTCCTTCCTTGACAGGGTTTTGTGATGGGGCCCCCACACACTGTAGACCAGGCTGCCTGACCTGGAGGTAAGAGCCCCCTGAATGCTGGAGCTGTGAGCTGTGCCTCCCTGCCTGGTTCTCTCAGTCTAGCTACCTTTCCATTATGCGGTTAGCTCTGTTGTGTCAGGCTGACTTAATGTGTTAATACAACATTGAAAGGCACCTGTGATATAAGGGTATGTGAAATTGTCCCTCAATTCAAAACAGAAGGTTTCACTTGCTACCAAACTGACACATTTGCTGCTGGTTTTATTAAGGAGGATTTTGTTGGTTTGGTAAGTATTGAGGCTAGGGTTTTGTGCTTTTGAGACAATCACTCTGCTGCTGAGGCGAGATCTGCTTTGGCACTGTTTTCTTGTAGGTGGTGCTGGTCAGACTGCAGAAAGTGCCAATATTACTAATTTATTAAGCTGTCTATAATTTTTTATCATGGAAATTCCACCAATGCCATATCCACACCTGTGACTTATCTATTTTTCTCTTAATACTTTGAATTGCACCAATGAGCTTTTACTGTGAACCCAGCTGTCCATGGTGACCCAGATTTGACAGATGCAGTTTGTTCATCATCTGGGGTATGTCTTGCTCATCATATTTCCATCTGATATTATCATTGTGTATTATAGGAAAATCCTGTTAAATGAGTTCTAGTTGGTCTTAATATTAAAACTCTGGAGCTTGCTATCAGGGTCAATGCTGAAAGATCAGAGACACAAAAGAGCAAGTCACAGCCAACTCTCACCTTGCTAACTCCTCAGTGGAAACAGGAGCCGAATTACTGTTCCCTCCCGTCTTATCTTCCTCTCTTCGCCCAGCCATATCACTTCCTGTCTGCCTGTACAGTCCTCCAATCTGTGGTTAACTAGTGGCTAGCTCCATCCTCTGATCTTCAGGAAAGTTTTATTTGTTAGAGAAAAAACAAGATATAACCACACAATCCTGTTGACCCTGACGTGCTGGGTACCTGGGTTTAGATGCTTCATTGCACTTGTAGCATGTTAGTTAAGTGCCCTCTGTATCCGTTTTCTCCTCAGAACTTCTTTTATATTAACAATAACATTTTTATCTTTTTTTGCAAGTTATATTTATTTCTACTTTTATTATTTTTCCTAGCAATTATAGCTATATAAGTAATTATGTTACTTCTAAAATAGTTCAATCCTTTTATCCTTTTTGCTAACGAAGATCTTTATAACATTTGAACTCATATTAATCTTGCTTTTATGATTAGTGTAGCTTCAACTCGCTTGTTTTAATCTCAAAATACTTTTAAACTTTTACACTGCAAATTTCAGTTGGATTTATGCATATATTCCATCTTCTTGGCTTTTATTTTCCTTTGAATGGACACATTCTTTTCTCTGTGACCTATAGGCACTCAATAGTTTTGCTGTGCGAAAGATTTAATTGAGGTTTTATATTTCAAGGTATCTTCAATGAGTACAGTTTTTTTTTTTTATGACCCTTCTCACACTTACCATCCTTATTGAAGGTGTCAATTGTTTGGCTTCTGGCTTAAGGGTTATTGTAAAGATGGCAGTTTATTATCCTCACACCTTTAAAGGAACTTCCATGTCTGTGTTACCCCCACATCACACAATGTAAACACGCAGAAAAGGGGGTGTCTTCCCTGGATACTGTTGTGGTTTCTGTCTTAAGTTTGTCTCCCTCTGCTCTGTCTCTCCTAGAATCAAACACAGGGGCTTCGGGTAAACCTTATTTTTCTACTTCAAATGACAAAACAGGCTTCGAGAACTGAGAGAGGTGTCCTCAGGGGTGAGGACCAGCAGAGGAGTACAACAGAGACTCAGCATCAGGGCCAGGTCCTTAGAGAATAACAACGTGTCAGAAGCAAAATGCAGAGCTGGGGGGACACACCATGAAGAGCGCAGTTTTATGTAAATTACTTTCTTAAAAATATCTCGAGTTCCAAGCACAAGTGTTAAAATGGAGCGCTCAATAGCAAGGATTTCTAACATCAATTCTTGTCATCGCTAACTGCAGAGAGGGAGAGAGACTGCGATGTAATCAGCCTGAACCATGAGATCACAATTGCCGTATGGAAATTTCCTGAAATTAGAATAGAGTGTTGAGCTTCAGTCACTTCGCAGGATTTGAACACATTGTGGAATTTACTGTGAAAAGGAGATCAAACAAACGAAGTCAGAATTTTTTTTTTCCTCCTTGGATGGGACGTAATATACGAAAGAGTCACCTTAAAACTTTAAGAATTATTAATCTCCTCGAAGCCTTTTAAGAATGTGAATAATGGAAAGTGAGTTTCATTCCAGTGGCTTAACTCCCTGCTAATTAATTACGCTTGCAGATGTGGACGTGGGTGAAGTATAGTGCCCATCGATTTCCAGGATGGAGGCAAGGCAGTGGAAGAGCCTCCCCAAGGAGCTATTTCAATATATTGATGCATGCGATGTGTTCAGCGCTCTTTACTGGAGCGGATGCTTCCCTGGCTTCTCGTTGTATTGGAATTCCGACATGCCATATTTGTCTGTACTCTGCTGACGAACTGCTGCCATGGTCTGAACATCGTCCCCTCTGTAATTCTGGTGTTAGCGATGGGAGTTTTTTTTTGGGGGGATTCTTAGAGGTGTCTGTGTCACGAGGGCTCCTTCCTCACAGACCAGCTTACATGCTCTCATGAGAGAACTTGACAGAAGGAGTTTAACCCTTGACCTTGCTTGCGGAAGAGCACAGCCTCCCTACCTCAGCAGGACTCTAAGAGCCATCACCCCAGTCCTGGACTTTCAGTCTCCACCAAGATCAGAAACACGCTCCTGTTCTTGACAGATAATGTTGTTTTAGCGGCCCAAGTGGACAAAGACAATTGGCTTATTTCTCAGAGCAGGAAGGAGGCTCATTGAGCTTTTAGAGCCTGTCATGTTTCCTTCCGCCGACTCTCTTTAAGTCTTCATTCTCCTGTCTCCCGCGGGAGTCTGAGATGAAAGCGTACCGAAAGCATCAGGTCTCACATAGACCTCATTTCCTGACTTCGGGGAGCACCTGTGTGGTTGTTTTAGCCCTTCAACCAGAGGCCCTTTCTCCACACTCTTCCTGGGTCAGATGATTCCTCCCCAAATGGCATCAGCTGTGAGAAAGGCACCAACCCCAGAGCTCTGACCCTGAGCTAAAAAGGAGACTGTGTGTCAACTACAGTCCATCGGGCAGGAAATGATAAGCTTTATGGGAAAAAGTGTGTCTACAGTGTGAGTCGTCCTCCCCACTCTGGGCTAGCAGAAGGACACACACACACACAAATTCTCTCTCTATGTTTGTGTGTGTGTGTATATGTATGTATACGATGTGTGTGTATATATATGTGTGTGTGTATGTACAAGCATATGATGTATCTCTCTCTCTCTCTCTCTCTCTCTCTCTCTCTCTCTCTCTCTCTCTCTCTCTGAGTGTTTGTGTATGTGTGTGTGCACCATGAGCCTAACTTATCTGGCTGCTTTGTAATCAGGCATTTCATCCACATAGGAACAATTTCAGCCGGACTTGACACTTTTTTTAGACTAAAAGAAAACAACCCATTTGGTGTTAGGCGTTCAGGAGCTTCACTTGAAAGTCATAATGATGGTTGCACTGTCTGAAACCCATAGCAGACTCAGAAGATTTGGAGAACTGAGTCAGCAAGAGCTCATGATCCTCTTCGTCGTAGCCTTTGGTTGCACAAATGGTCTTAGGTGTGGTTCCTCTAACATACAGAAAATGGCTTGATTCTCATCTTTCTGAGTTGTTGGATATTATGATTTCAATATGAAATCCATCCCACAAAGGCTCATGTGTTTGAACAGTTGGTCCCCAGTTGGTGTTGGACCTTTAGGAGGTGGAGCCTTGCCAGAGGAATGGTACATCACTGGGGTGCTGTTATCCTTTGTTATACTGACCTAACATATATTGGAGAAACACCCCACAAGGTGATTGTGACTCCAGAGCGGGGCACCTTGTCTGGGACCTGACATGTAGAAACTTAGCGTAAAACGGAGCAATTCCCACCGTTGCGCCCTGTGTGGTCCTTTATTTAGCTGTTGGCGAGTCTCCAACGGCAGGAGCAAGTAGCGAAGTGTCATCAGGTGGCTGCTCCTTAATTTTCTGTAAGCCAATGGACCTCTGTCAAATCCATAGCACCCAGCTCCATTTCAGTGGGGCGCGGGGAGGATCTGTGACGGTGGACGGCCTAGCTGACGTTTCTCTTCTGCGCAGATCTGCTTTTCCGGTCCTCGGATGGCGGTCTCAGCTGAGCGTGCCTGCACAGCTCTGTCTAGCGTCAAGGCCCCAGTGAATCTGCTCTCTGTGGCTTTCGGGTCCCCGCCAAGCTTTGCACTTGGGTTTTATAGGCATGGTTTGCCTATGTATCGGTCAGCGTGAGAGACAATGAACTCTATGAAATTCTCCTGGTTTTAAGTGATTACGGATATGTCTGAAAATAATTCGGCCCATTTAGATCATCAGTATGCCAAGATGGTTGACTTCTGTCTCATTGGCTCCCGTAATGGAAGCGTTGCAATTTCTATTTAATAAACTTAGGCTGTGGTTCCTGTCTGATTAAGTGTTATGGTTCCCATGTGTAAACCTGCCTGGGGAGTGTCTAATAAGAACACACTATTCATCAATATAAGACTCTGTTACCCAAGATCTCTTGATTCGCCTTGTTTGGGGAAAAAAAGAAAGAAAGAAAGAAAAGATGATATTCTAACTACCTGGACTCATGGAGTCCTTTGTCAATAATGGAAGAAATTCTGTTCTAGATGCAAATAATGAAAACCTCTGTGACTCTGTCCCTTAGTTTGCTCTGTTTTAAAGATGCATTAAAAGTAATTTGTGATGCGAACAAGGATTTGAGCGGCTTAGAGCTCCAGCTTCGCTTCCTAATGAAACGACTGCTCTCTCCTGCACATCCTGTGCTCATCTACATGGCCATCCACAGGTACAATACCAGCACTTAGCTGCACAGTCAATACCGCAATTGGCGCCTTTCAGGAAGGCTCGTGGGTGTTCACTCCTCACCGTGCAGAGGGGCTGTTGAGTGAAAGCCACAGGAGGACCCAATTATCTTAGCCTGGGGAAAGAAAGGGAGCCTCGAATGTTCTTGTGTGGTGAGTTAGAGATGGGGAAGCGTCAGGAGTATGGCCCCTGACTTGTTTAGTAAAATGCGTTTTAAATATTAGCCTAGAGGGATTCCAGGGAAATGGTTTCATTTTAAATAAACACTAACTGAAGAGCTATTTTATGATGAAATACGTGAATTCCGTGGTGCTCTTAGATGACCCCGTGTTTTATCAGCCATAGCAGCACATTTGAAAGGGTATGGCATGAGGGGAGTAGGGCAGGCCCTGAGTGTGTGAAGTCCTCAGTGAAGGTGTACTTACACGAGTGCCATGGGGAATGACAACGTGTCCCCCACGTGCTGCTCAGAGGGTTGGCAAAGCCTTCCTCTGGTCCCTGCGTGGACGGTGACAGTATGCAGAAGTTGCCCAGCTTCCCCTCCCGAGATGTTCAGGGCTGAAAGACAGCTTCCCTACAGATGCTGCTCCTATGGAGGTTTAACCAAATCTGCCTCCTTATTTATCTGTTTGCAATAGCTCTGCCTCCCTGTTTTGATGTGTGTAACAGACATACTGAGCTTCTAAGATGCCAAGACTTCTCTATGGGAGAGCCCGACCAGCCAACCCCAGCTCTCATGTATGTGTGTCTGTTTGTCTGTCCTTTTCTCTTTCCTTTGTTATCACCAGAGAGAATTCTGGGCCATAAGTGGTGCCAGGACGTAGCAGTATGTGTGTTAAACATTTGTGTGTGTGTGTGTGTGTGTGTGTGTGTGTAAAACCTTTACAACCCCTCTCCAACATAATCTACAGTTGTTGTGGGTACTTCTGCACTGTCTGGGGTTCAAATGCCCAGAGTTGGTGGATAAGAAAGGAGAGGTTGGATCTATGTGCAGGGTCTTCCATCGATTGGCTGTGTGACTTTGGAGGTGTCAACATCTCTTGCAGCTTCCTCTACAAGATCATGTGGTTTTAGGTCTGTTAATACTTGTGTGCCCATGACTTTCTTATGTATTTGGCCTCTTGTATACAAAGGTCACTTGTGTCTGCTGTTGGATTAAATGCTAAGCCCATCTCTACTCTAAACAGCCAATGAACAAAGCAGCAGGAATCCGGAGCTCCCATAGCATTAAATTAGCCCAGGAGGCTGCTGTCCATTTGGCAGTAATGGCCAGGACGCAGGTCCCAGAGGACCCTCAGCTCACATTTACTAAGCTAGGCATGGCTGGTGGCCATTGACAAGCTCGTTAATCATCTGTCCCACGCCTGCTCTTTGCAGACCTCCTTTGGGACAAGCTGTATTCTTCTCTTGTTCCACTGCTGCTGCAAGTGCGTAAGTAATCATAAAAATGAATTTTTATTGCCCTCATTTGAGCCCAGGAGTGACATTTTTCCAGGTTGCACAGGAGGGTCACATGATTCTGTTGGGCTTCATTTCCTGGTGAGAGGCAGCGGGTCTTTTATGAGAAAGCAGCGGTTGAGAAAGGCGGAGAATCATAAGACGGACTTAACCTCACTGTTCAGTCACAGGAATGCCTGCGTTGCATATTCAGGAAAAAATTTCACAGGGTTCAACAATAGTGTAGAAGCTTCTTAAAATATACATCTATATGAAAGAAATGTAAATGAAGCCACCAAATAATTCTTTTTTTGTGTGGGGGGGGTTTTGACACCAAGTGCCCCGAAAGGTTACATATAGTTAAATAATTGGCCAAAGGGGCCCTTTGGAAACTTTCAGATAATTCAGACTGTTGCCAAAACCCTTGGTTGCTTCCTCAAAACTGATCATAAGGTCCTACTGCCGAAGACAATACCTACACATCTCATTAAACCCAGGAAAGACAAGCTGGTGTGTTCGTAGGGACTTCACACCCACTGACTAATGCTTACCTACTGGAAGTTACTCTGGACACTCCTAGAGGAGAAAGACAAACACCAGCTCAGCTAGCTACAAACTCTGAGATCTACAATGATAGCCTGCCTGCAAGATACACAGGTGCCATAGTGGCACGAAGCCATCAGAGTAACCAACCACTATCTGATTGGATTAAAGGCCCTCACCAAGAGATGGAACCCATGCCTGGCATTGCTTCAGTGGCCAAAAACCTGAGACTGGATAGGTCATGGATCAAGGGGAAACCCAAGTACTATTGTTCTGTCAAAGGAACATAGCGAGAAGATGACTGCTACTGACATTCGGCTGCACCCATAGATCAGTGCCTCAGTCATCACCAGAGAAGCTTCATCTTGTATCCAGGATGTCTTCTTGATAAAACATTCCTAGGCTTGCTTCCTCTCAAGCCTTCTCAAACTCCTTTGCCATGTAGTTGAATAACTTATGAAAAATTTTAATCATATACTGTCTTTTTTTTAACTACATAAATCATTTCCACTGAAGCATTTTAAACGGGAACTTTATATTCTACTGATGATTTCATGTACTGATAGCTTACTATACCCATGAAATTTACCTTCTCTCATTAATAATCATTGGTTTTGGCCATTATTTCCATCAAGTTCAGTCTTAGGAGTCTAATTTAATGGAAAAGTATAGAATACTTTGCAAGTTATTCATAGACAAGCTGCAGCCATGTGCAAGCTTTTGCTGCTGATATTTTTTCTTAAAAAATAATAAAAGAGCAATGATTTAAAGTAGAATGAAATTAATTTTGTGAGGACATTTTAAAACTTAAATCAAGGAAAATTATTAGCATTTCCTCTCATACATGACATAATTTTATTATTAACTAGATTTACATCATTTTGTTACTATAGTCCCTCATACTCTTTGAACTATATTGGGAAAAGGAAACAAAATATGCAATATCATTTCAAGCTCGTGAGAAATAAATCTAACACAATGCGTGCAAGAACTATGTAACAAAATACTCCTCAAAGCTAGCTACAAGGTATTAAGGAAGACCTCATAGAAAGAGATGAAGCTAAGCACGTAGAGTAAGGGATCCAGTGGTCAGGACAATACCTCCTTGTACATCTTTTATGAAATGTGTATACAAAGTTTTGACAGAATTCCCAGGAGCAGTGGCTCACACCTTAACTCCAGCTCTTGGAGGTTAAGGCTCGATTGCTATAGTTCAAATGCAACTTCAGCTACATGTGGATTCCAGGGCGATGGGAGCCACACAGTGAGATTCCCACAGTGCCTAACACAACACAACAAAGACAGAGGGCTATATACTTAACAAGGTGTGTATTATCATACTTGGTTATAGATTATCTTACTTGCTTACAGGTCATTTTACTTGGTTAGATGACCTCAGTTATAGATTATCTTAGTTGGTTATAAATGATCTTAGTTAGAGATTATCTTAGTTAGTTATTGATTATATTGCTTAGTTGCTGAGACCTTAGTTGCTGATTATCTTACTTGGTTGCTAATACCATAGTTCAGACTTCTGTATTTATAAAAAGAGGAAGTGAAATTGTACTTTGTTTCATTCCTGGTTAACTTTGGTATCAATGTAGCACTTCAAACAGTTAAGTTTGATCTCTCTTCCTTATTATTTCCCGGAAGGGTTTGTAGAAAATTCTTGGCATTTATTTCTTGAGTGTTTGGAAGAATTAACCAACAAAACTATGCAAACCTGGAGATTTATTTAGTATATATAAAAATCTTTAGATTTTCTGTTTCTTCTATTCCATTTTTTGCATTTGGTAGGTAGTACTGTTCTTTTTTTTATTATTAAATTATAAAAGTTTCCATTTCAGCCCCTCCTCCCACCACCCTCCCACTCCCCCCACTCCCTCTCCTCCTCCCTCTCCATCCCCTAGAGCAGTCAGTGTTTCCTGCCCTGTGGGAAGTTCGAGTTCCTCCCCCCTCCCTCCAGGTCCAGGGAAGGTGAGAGTCCAAACAGACTGGAGCGCCAAAATCCAGTATATGCAGAGGAAGCAAGTCCCAGTGTCATTGTCAACGGCTTTTCAAAAAGGCTCCGGGCCAGCCACATTCAGAGAATCTGGTTGGATCATGTCCTCGTTCAGTCCCAGTCCAACAGGCCTTGGTGAACTCTCATTATATCAGTCCCCTTGTATCAGTGGGTGCTCGCATCCCTGACCGGGATGGGGGGAAGGGAGGAAGGATGAATAAGGGATCAGGGAAGAATATATTTCAACTAAGGGAGTCATTTTAGGGTTTATAGGAAACTTGATTATATATGGGATCCCAGGTCCAAGGAGAGATCCCCAGATTGTTCTCTGGACAGAGGAGAGGGTGCCTGAACCGGCCTTGGCCCACAACCATACTGATGAATATTTTGCATGTCACCATAGAACCCTCATCTGGCGATGGATGGCGATGGAGGCGGAGAACCACGTTGGAACACGGGACCTAGCTCCCTAGGTCCAATTGAGAGGCAGAAGGAATGAGATCGTGAGCAATGAAGGCAAGGGCACAGGAAACCTTCATCCGACGTTGGATGGCGATACAGATGGAGACCCATATTGGAACACCGAACTGAGCACTCCACAGTCCAAATGAGGAACAGAATGATGAAGAAAATAAAAAAAAGGTAGTACTGTTCTTAAGAATTTACATGTCATCGCGATTTTGAGATGCATTTCAATGTGTGGATTTTTTCTAGTGTATTTCTCATTCACTGTATGTGCATCTTCATGGTCAGCACCAGAATCATTCCTGACTTAACATTCATATATTTTTTCTTTTCTTTTCTTTTTTCTTCTTTCCTTCTTTCCTCCTCCTTCTTCTACTTCTTCCTCTTTCTCCTCCCCTTCCCCCTTTCCCCCTTTCCCTCTCCTTTTTCTTCCTCTTCTTCTCTCTCTCCCCACCTTTAGATATTCTTGCCAGAAATTTAATTTTATTTTTTTACCCTTTTATTGAAAGTTGATGTTTTCCTCACATAGTATATCCTGACATGGTTCTCCTCCCTCCTCTCCTCCCACTCCCCAACCCCTGCTGTCCAGATCATGCTGTCTGTCTCTCATTAGGAAACAAGCAGGCTTCTAAGAGATAAAAATATAACTAATAAAACATAATACAATTAATACATTGTAATGTGATATAAAAGATAAAACAAAGCCCCCAACACATCAGAATTAGACAAAGCAACCAAACCGAAGGAAAAGAGCCCAGGAGCAGGCATAAGAAACAGTCCTTCCACGAAGAAAATTGCTTGGATATCTCTGCAGAAAGAAGAGAACCCTGGCCAAGTCAGACCTTTCAGGAGGCTGGATTTTAGTGGGTTAAAGTTGAACTGTGAAAAGAAACAACTTTCAGAAAACACAAGGGAAAATGTTTCTGTCTTAAAGCCCAAAGCTTTCTCTGCACAGCAGCAGTACTGACCATTCCACAAGAGACCAAAACACACTGTGAATTAAGACTGAAATTCATGCTCACAAAAATCACAGATGACCACAGATGGAAGAAGAAATCTATACGAGCCATATGTAAAACAACTTATAATTGAAAAGCAAACTCCTTTGGTATTGAGGGTGGGGACATAGTTGGTTATAGGAACTTTGATGTCTGGTCATTGGACAGCTTCCAAAATTTTCGGTGTCTGTGCTCTTGAATCCCAGGTGTAAGCCCAAGAGAAGTGGGGTCCCAAGTATATGTATGCAGCCATTGCTCACAGTAGCCAAGCGAGCAACCCAGCTGTCTGTCCTTAGCTGACTAGGCCAGTTGGAGCTTGTCCACACAGTGCAATCTGATGATGTGGGAGGTTTCTCTACAAGCAATGGACACACGGCATGACACAAGCCAGAAAAGGGGTGTGCACAGTATAGGAGTTGAGGTTTTAATTATAAAACACCGGTTGCAGGAATGTATTTATGTTAATTAAAAAAGAAGTTAAAAATATTACCAGCTAAGAGGGCAAGGTCATTGCATCCAGCCATGCACATGCACTGTAATTTGGGTGTAATTCCTCTCCATTTACCCTTTGTGTACCTAGTGGACCTCCAGGGCTCAGCTCAGACAGCATCTCCTTTAGAGCTTGCCTCCTGCTCAAGTTCTTGTTCTTCCTTCATGGTGTCAGAAGGAAATGGCTTAGATAACTTCAACTTAGCCTTCCTGTCTTACTCTGTGGTTGTGAAGCTGGGGGCTGGGATTTCTGACATCTCTCTGGGAGGAAATGGGGTGCACAGAGGAGGAAGTGGGTGGGACATTTTACTCTTTTTGCTTTTTGGGGTCCCACCACCCAGTTTCCAAATAAATCACCCATGGAGGTTTCTTCTTAGTTACGAATGCCCAGCCTTGACTTGACTTGTTTCTTGCCAGCTTTTCTTAATTTAAATTATCCCATCTACCTTTTCCCTCTGGGCTTTTATCATTCTTACTTCTGTTTACCTTACTTTCCTTCTTACTCTGTGGTGGCTGCATGGCTAGGTAGCTGGCCCCTGGTGTCTTCCTCTCCTTGTTTTCTTGCTCCTGTTCACTCTCCTCCCAGATTTCGCCTTCTATTTATCCTCTCTGCCTGCCAGCCCCGCCTACCCTTGCTCCTGCTCTGCTATTGGCGGTTCAGCTCTTTATTAGACCATCAGGTGTTTTAGACAGGCACAGTAATTAACACAGATTCAGAGTTAAACAAATGCAGCATAAACAAAAGTCACAAAAAATAATATTCCCCAACAGGAAGTGGGGTGCACAGAGGAGAAAGGGGGCATAGAGGAGGAAGTGGGGTGCACAGAGGAGGAAGTGGAGTGCACAGAGGAGGAAGTGGAATACACAGAGGAGGAAGTGGAGTACACAGAGGAGGAAGTGAGGTGCACAGAGGAGGAAGTGAGGTGCACAGAGGAGAAAGGGGGGCATAGAGGAGGAAGTGAGGTGCGCAGAGGAGGAAGTAGAGTACATAGAGGAGGAAGTGAGGTGCGCAGAGGAGGAAGGGGAGCATAGAAGAGGAAGGGGGCATAGAGGAGGAAGTGGGGTGCACAGAGGAGAAGTGGGGGGCATAGAGGAGGAAGTGAGGGGCACAGAGGAGGAAGTGGGGTACATAGAGGAGGAAGTGAGGTGCGCAGAGGAGGAAGTGAGGTGCGCAGAGGAGGAAGTGGATGGGAGACAGAAGTGACTGGTGAACCAAGGTTTGAGGTGTGCATGAAGTGAGAAACACAGGTAAGAACAGTCAGAGGCAAGAGGCCACTAAAAAAAATAATTTAGGTTTTCTCGGTGGCACTTGGATTGAACACAGGATACTCTGCAGGCAAAGCTAGTGAACTACAACTCCAATTCACAAAAGTCCACTTACCATAGCATTTTACACCTACACAGTGTGTATGTCTACCCACACACACATACACACATGGGGGTTTGGGCTGTTAGACTCGTAAAGCACAATTCTATTATTTTACTTTCAACTCTCACATTTATATTTATCCTCACGATTTCATCTATAACTACAATTGTTTCAGTTTTAGCCATTCACAGAGGAGTGATTAGGTGTTCTGGTCAAACCCTCTTTAAGTTTTTGTTTGATGCGTTCTTCATCTGAGCTCCAGGGAGGGTAGGAATCCATGTGGTCCATGTTGGTGAGTGCCAGGCTTCTTGGACACCACACTAAAGCCAGGGACCAGGCTTTCTGCTCGCGTCTATGTATCTCGATGGTCCTATATTGAAATGACAACATTATTAACTTCTCCTGCACCGACAGGCAGTGGAGGGTACTTCCCATATGAGGTTCCCCCTGTTTCTCCTCTCCCTGACCAGGTTCCTGTGCACCCAGCTTCCAGGCAGTTGGGCACACCCAGATGCTCCCCAGATTTTGCAGTAAGCATTTGGTGCATAACTTGGCAGCACCCAAGACTAATTTTAAAATCATGTCTGCTGAGATAAAGGCCACATTAACATTTCAGGTGCGATAGATATCACTATGTGCTTGCTCATTTGGAGTTCAGAACAGAGAAGGGAAAGGCACATATTAGAGTCAGAAAGGTGAAGATCTGGGTACTGAAAGCAACATCAGAATCCCTGAAGCGGTAGTAAGGCAAGCAAGTCATCTACTCTCACTTCTCACTGTAAAAGGGAGTGCCGTCCATTGTCTTTGGACCCAGATTCCTGTTTCTCCAGGACATTCTGGGTTCTGATGTCTTGGGCCTCATGTCACATTTTATTCATCTCTCCCCACACCACATAGCATCCCCTCTTCCGTGCACAAAACTTTCTGACTTAGCTGTTCCCAACTAAGGACCAGGAGCTGCAGGCTCTTCGCGTCCTATGTCTGACACAGCACACGTGTGTGTCTTATAGTTTTGTCTCCCTGCCTCCTACCTACCCCGCTTCATTTGTTTCTGGTAATTGCTATGCATACCACCCAGCTATGGGACCGACGACTTCTCTCTTGCAAATGCCTCCCCGCAGTGAAAGGTACTCCAACAGGGCTGTTAATTTCCTGTGTGACTCTGGAGGGACTTGTCTAATCTCAGGGGGGTGACTAAGAGCCTCTATCAGGTCTTCTGGGCTCAGTAGGATGTTCCCTCCAGTCAAGCATGTAGGGAGAATGAGTCAGCCAAGAACATCAAACCGAGCAGGAGATTGCCATGTGACATCATTGTCAAGCCTTGCTCCTGACGGGCTTATCTCTTCTTTGTCCCTAGACTCATCCTTCACACCGTGACTTGGTGAATGCATCTGGAAGGAAATGTACTTATTTGGAAAAATAATGTTGGCATCTTTAACTTCATTTGATTTCACTTGAGGCGACACTTATTTAATTCCTGCTGTGTGCTGGAACTTAAGCTACTATCCCTGGGCAGTTGTTAATCTAGCTGAAAATAAGGCATATAAATGGAAATGCACAGAGAATTCTCTCTGCTGGGCGAGGGAGGGGAGGCTGGCAAGGATTTGAAGGGCATCTATGTTTTAAGAATGAAACAAGTGAACTATAGTGCCAATGAGAAACCGACCACATGGAGACACCGATTGGCCAGAGATTTTGGTGCCACCTCTCTCTTGTCCCCTATGTGCTGAGTACAATTCAAGGTAGAATCTTCACAAACAAATCCAAGTGGAGAGCTGTGGCCATTACTTCCAGAGAGATGGGTTTTGGACAAATCTATCCCAACTGAGTTCCTTTACTGAGTTGTGCAGTTGAGAGTTATTGAAGGGGGGATTACAATATTTTCTGAAACTGTATAATATAAAATGTTGTCTTGTAAATATGTAACTCAGGACACAATGTTTTTCCATTTGTTTGTCCCGGACCTCCTATGAGTAGTGATTTAGTCAGTTTCTTTCCTACTGAGCCTCTGCAGCCCAGACATGTGCCCAGATTGTCCTGGGTACCAAGTGAATATTGCTCTATCATAAGGACTGGTCTGGGGTGATCTATGTGGCAGAGGAGACAGAAAAATTGTAAAAGTCAGAGGTGGCAGATGCCTCCAAGGGAACAATGTTGTTCCAGATAGGACCAGGCTGATATACACATGAGCTCACAGAGACAGTGGCAGCGTGCACAGACCTGCACAAGTTCAAACCAGACAAAACCCCAGCACAGAGAAATGGAAGTGGGCACTGAGTCCCATACTTAAACAAGAAGCTATTTGTAATTGATGCTTGCTGGAAGAGGAAGAGTCAGTTTTCATCAATAGAGTGTCTCTGGATATATCAACCACACTGTAGGGCAGGCCCCATGCCCAGGAGTAGCTCATTAACACAAAAAGACTTGTGTGTGCCTTTTTGTCTTTGTGTGTCTGTGTACATCCACATGTGTATGTTTTAACAAAGAAAGAAAAAACATAAAATTGGGTGAGTGGGTGGAAGGATCCGGGAAGAACTGGGGGAGGGGAAAGAATATGATCAAAATGCAATGTATGAAAAATAATTTTAAAAGGGAGTTGAGAGTTGGTGACTATCCTTTTAACATGAAAAGAGACAGATGAGAGAAAGAAGAGGAGGAAGAGGAGGAGGAAGGCAGCTGCTTCTCTGGTTCTTTTCCTTCCACCACAGTGTCTGTGGGTTGATGAGTCAGCTATTCCTTGCAAGGATTGAAATATTTTAGTTTTCTGTGTCATCATAAACTGAAATAGCCCCTACGTGTGCTCACAGTGATTGCTTCCTCTTGAATTATCTGGCTGAACCAGTGCAGGATGGTCCTTACCATTTCACTTTAGGGACAGCCCCATGTTCTGGCTGCAGCTGTACATTTGGGGTTGGAAGGGGAGCTGCTGATCACAGAAAGGCAAGAGAAGGCAGGCACCTCCAAAGGAACCCTGGTGAAAGCCTTTTCCTTCTACAGAAAAGGCTCCTCTGTTCCAGTGAGAAAATAGATGTATAGTTTGTGAGCAACTCTTCTACAATGCACATATCCTGGGGAAAGCACATGTCATCTGCCCTGCATGGGGGTCTTCCAGAGCCTGCACAGCCCTGCAAACCTGTTGTGCAGAAATCGATCCTCCCGCATCATACACAGATGCAGTCCCTCCTTCCTCTGGAGGGACTGCCATCTCTTGGTGAATTTCACACCATAGGGAGAGAAAATTCTTGAGATAAAACTTATTTCAAGATTCTTACAATGGGTTCATTCATTACATCAAACTGTGCTTAATTAAAGGCACACACATTTAATCTGAACACGTGGGAGGATTGAGCAGAAAGATCAGGAATTCAAGGTCATCCGTGAGCCACACCAGATTGAATCAGTCTAAAAGAGAAACAGAGCCAGCCAGTGAAGGCTCACACCTTTAATCCCAACACAAGGGAGGCGGACACAAGAATATAAGGCGGACAGAGACAGGATGACAGTGCATTCATCTGAAGACTTGTAGAGACAGGATATCCGTTTGGTTTGAGGTCTCTCTGGTGGCTGCTGCTCTGCTTCTCTGATCTTTCAGCTTCCACCCCCTAATATCTGACTCCGGGATTTTATTATTAAGACCAAATTAGAAATTGCGCTACAAAACTATTCTTATAAATACCAATTACTCTCGGTCAAGGGATTTCACTCTATCTTAAGGTGTCTATAAAGAGACACAGTAACTGGGTTTGTGGTGTCAACAAGTACTTTGTGGCAAGAAGGTGACACTTTGTCCCAGGCCTCTAGCCAGTGGTTGACGGCTTGATTTTGCATAGCCTCTCAGAATTGGATAATCAGGGTCAGGGGTTCCTGAGCTCCAAGTCATCATTTTCTTCCTTCTTTATGACATGGTGTCATGGCTGTGTGAATGCTAAGCTGAAGGAGTTTGGATTAAGGAACATTTTGGGTAAGAGAAGAATTGGAAAGGCAAGGATGGAGCATGGAGTTACAGCCATTTCGCTCACCAGCTGTGTGACCCGGGCACTCACTTACTTCCTTCTTTGCTGGGGATACAGTGTTGATGCCCATCTCTAGAGCAACTGGCACTTCATAGACATTGGTGTGACGTCTGTCCTTCCTCCACCTTGGTGAATGTGGGCACACAGGACACACCATCACAAAACTGCCCATAGTAGGGCACCCATGACTCATGATTCCATCCCAGGAGACCTGATGTCAGAGGGATGCAGTGAGACCTTGCAGGGTTCTTGAGACAATAGAGCCAATGACCTAGAAAAGACTTCTTTAGGAAGAAGCAATTTCTCCTACACTACAGACAAAGCAGCTAGCTACCAGTGACAGACAGCCTCAGGAGGCAGCCACAAGAAGGAAGAGATTCAGAATCTTAAGGCCACCTTTGATGTCACTGGGACTGGGGAAGCACTGTTTTGATATTTCCAATAAGGTGCTCTGTTCATGAGACCAAATCAGGTTCTTATGGGGATGGGAGCAAGATGGTCTCAGTAGCTCTAGGACGTCACTGTCTCCCAGTCTGTACTGATATCACCTATTCAATCCCCCCAAAGAAAGTGGATGGTAAAGTTTGGGGGGGCAAACCCCCAGTGGGTCATGTTAGTGAGTCATGTGAGCCCCAAGCTGACCAATTGGACTCTCCTGGGAAAGCTGTTGGTTCTGGGCACCCCTGTAGCTCCACCCATCCTCTTGGCCGTGATGGTTTGCTCTGTTTGGAACAGAGACTCTTGCTTGTGAGGTGGAGTCAACATATTGACACAAACATGTGAACTCCACATGGAAGCATCTCCTTTCCTAGAGGCAGTTGGGTCTTCATCTTTTAGATGTATAGATACATCTGTTCCCAAGAGAACGCATGTTATTTGTACATGATGAGTATGGTTGGAGAGTGAATAGAGGAGTATGGGCCAGTGTGGGCAGTGAGGGAACTGGCTCTGCTTTCTCTGACTTGATACCTGGCCTAGAGTGGGTCACTTCCTCTTACCTCAACTGCTTGCGCCACAGAACGAGTGTGGCGCTAATCCCCAAGCCACAACATCACAAGTCATCTGTAAAATGTGTAAAAAGGTTTCCTAGCTCATGGTGTGTTATGTGCATGTGAATATGCATTGCATGTTGATGAATGCGAGTGAGAACAGATGTGTGTGGATACGAGTATGTCATTCATACATGTGTGAGTACATCTGCCTCTGTGTGCACGGCTATACATGTGAATGAATGAGAGAGGGAGAACGACTATGTGAATGTGCATGACTGTACACGCGAGTGTACGGTCCATGGAGGCAGATATGTGAGCTGTGCCTGAGAGGGTGTGTGTGTGTTTTGTTTCTGTGAGTGAGTGTGAGTGTGTGTGTATGTGTATTTGTCTCCCTGCATCGCTTGCATTGTGATGGACACAGGTCTTGTCACTTGTTCTTATAGTTGGGAAAATTCCACCTAGCAGATTCGTCTTCAGGATATAAAGAGAATCAGAGTTTTGTGTCCCCCAAATAATGTTAGATTTAATGGGGCAGAAGGAAGACACATAGCCAGGAACCAAGTAGAGAGGGTTCAAAGCACTGTCCCCAAAGCATCATCTTCATCATTGCCCCAAGCTCCATACTGGCCCTGTCCTTTTAAGTCTTGGTATAAAGAAGTTTTATGGTTTCTTTCTCCTGAGACAAATGTCTGCCTAGCTTCATCCTTCTTCAGGCAGAATATACCCAGCAGGCACTCCCCTCAAGACTTTGCCCAAGGCATACCTTCTAGTGACCCCCAACGTCTTCCCAAGGCATCTAATTCCTCTTGTAGAACCCCAGCATCATTCCTGTTTCCAATCTGAACAGTATATGGGGTCGTTGATTCTGGCTAGTGCACAGTATCCAGGAAGGCAGATACTTGGAGGTTTATGGCCTGCTGTGACCTCAGCAGCTGAGGACTCTCTAGTACCCCAGAAGTGGGTCAGTGGGTGGAAACAGTTCTTAGGCTGCGGTTCTTCTGCCAAACACCAGACTGAGCATGGTGGCTGTTTGTTCTGTGTCCTCTAAGTTACAAAGTGGGCCCTCAGAACAAAGGAGAGCAGAGACAGGGGAAGTGGAATAGAGTCTGTCCCCCTCAGACTGGAGAAACTCAGAGGCAAGGGAACCTGCGCTCTAGCCAGAGTCCTGCTCATTCTGGCGTGTGTTCTTCAGGAGACATTTTAAAACCCTTCCGGAGTCAGTAAAGATGTTTTGTGATGGATTCATGAGGATCTCTATTTCAGCAAGAGTGCCTACAACTATCAGGCAAGCAATGAGTCACCAATCACATTTAAAATTTGTTATGACAAGAATCATATATAAATCATACCTCCGAAGGTGCAATGGGTTAGCAAGCTGCACTTAGGGAGTTGCATACAAATCAAAATTCAATGTTTGGGGGTCAATGGGATCTCATTGATCAAAAACTCCAAAGAAGTACCCCATTCCCTGCCCTGGGGTTTTTATTTGTTATCTTGTGGAATCTAATAGGGTCATCATTGCCCCATTATAGGGTAACTCCACTGTGTGTGTGTTTACATGGTGTGTGTGTGTGTGTGTGTGTGTGTGTGTGTGTGTATGTGTGTGGGTGTGTTTTGAGAAGCTTCTACAGTAGCAGATTTTCATACAACGTCTTTATCTTTAGTGCTAGTTGCTCCGCCTGTTCTTTCTGTTCCATGCCAAAAGTTTATCTTCTTTCTGGATCGAGGTTATCGTCTCAGTGTGATTATTCCCAACTCCATTCCATTCACCTTTGGCTTTCATTTCTCTTAACAGCTTAGTAATGTTCTACTGAGTAACTGGCACGCCCCCTCCCCCAGACTGGGGGTGGGAAGACTTGAGCCATGGGCAGAGTGTTCTAGACATGGAGAGACAGTCGCATATACGAATTCACAACAGATGAGACCGATGCAGGCATTAGGTCTATGCTGTCTTACATTGCAGAAATTCTAGCATGAAGCTGGGAGGTAGGCAGGAAGTCCTATCCCTGGCTAGGGAGCTGCTGACAGTTGGGGGCTGCTGGGAGAAAACTCAGTTTTCTTTCAGGCTGTGTCCCCAGGTGGGCTGAACGCACTCTAGTGGAAGGTTGTTAACCTACGAGTATAAGGGCAGCACAAATCGTACTTGGTGGGTTTAACAAAGAAGGATATGAAGTTGGGTGGGTAGGGAGGGGGCTGGACCTGGCCTGGGCTGTAGACGTGAAGTTGGGTGGGTAGGGAGGGGGCTGGACCTGGGCTGTGGATGTGAAGTTGGGTGGGGGGGGGCTAGACCTGGGCTGTGTGTAAGAGGTGAATATGCTCAAAATGCATTGGAAGAAGAGGTTCCGGGTTTGCTTTTACTTCACAGCTGAATGCATAGTTTGTTTGTTGTTGGTCAAGATTATATTCTTAGCCTTAGGCATGGCTTAATCTCAGACCTCAAAGGGAGAAACTTTTGATACTTGAATGAATTATGAAATAGCAAATCTAGACTCCTGCTTTGTATGCATCTTGGTTTCTATATATATTTTTTTATCAACAAGTGTGTGGCTGTCTTTCTGAATTCTAGTGTAGGTATTAGGGGTTCAGTCACAGAGGGCAAAGTCTTCCCTGAAAGACGGCATGGCCAATGCCATGCCGTGTGGAAGAAGGGCAGGGTACCCATGACTCCACTGGATTCCCTTCACATTAAAAGAAGTAGCTTTCCTCCAAACACTACAGGCCACGCCTACATTATGGGGATTGCTGGTCCACTACAGCATGACACGGACAAGCTCTTATTTGATCTATCCCAAGTATCAGATTGAATAGACTGTCAATACTTTTTTTCTTTTTAATGTTGCATGCTTTTGTTTCCCTGGATGCAACCCACTGATCCTGGCTACTGAATATTTTACTAAAGCAAGTTTGACGAAACAGGATACGAAGGAAAGAAATTGCTCCCCAAGGGGAAAGCAGCAACCTAGACAGGAGCATCACATAACTACAGCAGTGGGATGCTTCCATATGGACATCCTTATCATGGGACTTAACGCTCAGCCAAAAACACCAGTGTTAGGTCATGCGCAAGGCAGCATTTGGGGGAATTGTGACTTTGTCCTGGAGATGGGGAGCTGTCTGGTTTTAAGAGTCGCAGAAGTAACAGCTTAGGGCGGGGGTCTCTGTTCTGAGACTGATTTGACTCCAGATCGTCTGAGTTCTTCCTTGTGATTCTAGACCTGCTCCTCCAGACTCAGCTCAGGCATCCCCAGCACAGAGCAGAGGTTTCAAAGCCAAGCCTTGTAGAGAATACAGTCTGTACTGAGTTCACAGTATGGACAAACATCCATAAACTTTATCGTAGGGTTTGTCTAGGGTGCTCACGTGACAGGAAGCTTGTTTTGTTTGTCAGTGAGTCTGTAATGAGGGACTTTGAGCCTTGACCTGTGGGTGTTAGTGGACATTTTCTTGCAAAGAAATGAAATCATCTGGATTTTTTTAAGCATTAATATGTGCTTGCTCATTAAATTTGGGATGTTGGAAAGGGCTGTCCTCAAACTAATACGTAGAACCCTGTGGGAATTGCAGCCCTGAGTTACATATCCATGCCCCCATTTGAGGTGCTTATCTGCAAAGAAAACATAGAAATTTCCCTCTGCTCCTGGAGCTGGGAAAGGAAGTTTGAGTGCACATGATCATTCCTTGATCCCTGCTGGGGTCCGGTGACAGTTCCTTCGCAGCTCCCTCCTCTTTTGGTGCCATGGTATAAAAGCTAACCCCAGCAGAACAATAAAGAAGCTGTTCCACCTCAACCTCCTGCTCTGTGAATTTATTCAACCTGGACACCCTCCGCCGAGACTCTTGGTTCCAGCCCGCACTGGCGCGGTAGAACCCATCTTAATTTCTCACTAGCATGACTTCCTCACTTCCCCCTTCCTTCCCCAGAGGAAAGTCCTTCACTGACTGTTTCTACTGTCTCCTCCAGGGGTCGCTGGCTGTTTCTACTGTCTCCTCCAGGGGTCCTCCAAGAGGTTGGAAAAGTTTTTGCTCTGCAAGGAAACTCTGGGGAAGTTGGGCAGTTCAAAGGTCATGGCACTGGAGCACCAATCGTATAAACTGAGGCTGAATTGGAAGCCTGGGAGCCAGGCTTGCTCAGGACAGAATGAGCTTCCCTCAGGTCCTTACCTGTTCACACTACTGAGACAAAAGTTGTTCTCTTCCAGAGACAGCCTCACAGACACATCCAGGAACAAAGTCCGCCCAGGCACCTGACCCAGCTGAATCGACTCTGCTGCCCCATTTCTGCTTCTGTCTCTTTTTAAAGAGGGGCAAAAATGACCAAAGTGGACACAGACTTGACATTTCCTACATAGTCTTCCCTACTTCCAAGGAGGGAAACTCAAACTCAAGCCCTCCAGAGTGCGGAGTGTCCCCCACATGCTTCTATTTCCAGAACAGAGATTATTCTCAAGCCGCACATCAGGGCTTTTTTTTTTTTTTTTTCTCCAAAGAGACCAGCCACACACTGTTTCCAACCCGGAGCCTCTGAAGTGACCACCAATCACTGTCATCCTTAAAGATGAGGAGGCCGCTAGGGAGTGTTCCAAAGTTCTTTGCTGGTTTCAAATATTTGTCCATGGAGATGAAGAGGAACTCGAGAGGAGGATATTTGGAGTCACGGAGTGCCTCCTGCAGAATCGGTCTGCGGTGGAGTCAAAACATTCCCACGGACTCCTCTCCTGCCTCGTCTACTCGTCCATGTGATATGCTTGTATTTTCCCAGCATCTGATGAGATGAGCACAGTTTATTAATCTCCCGCTGGATAACGCTGGGAGAGCTGCACCCGTCATTAGGTGTACCGCGGACAGAGCAGAGTACGCCACTGCCCTGGCTTATATTGCGCTCTTGTGAGCCGTTTAGTTACAGGATGGATCACAACAATATTCCTGACTTCTCCAAGCACAGCTGGGGGCAGATCCACAAGGGAAGCGAGCATGCTCGGTCCAGTATTTATTGAGGGGTGAGATAAGCAAGTAGTAATTTCTGGCAGAGTCCTTGTAGCATACCCGAGAGAAGAGAGTCCACCCGCGGGTCATTGCTGTAGTAGCGGGGACCTCGCCCACTGCTGGGAATGGTACAGTGTCACTAAGCAGGGGGCGTGGTGTCACATTCTTAGAAAGGGCCGTGTGAGCACCAAGGAAAGATGCTGAGACTACTCCCAAGGTGGGGGGGGGCGATATCTCTACAAGTCACACTTGGATTTCACTGACATGGGTGTGAAACTGTGAAATCCAGTAAGTGCTTATGAGTGAGAAGACGGGGAGCAGACCTCAGGTTTCTGCAAGACGGATCCAGAAACCCGGAGAAGAATGAGGGAGCTGTGGTCTGCAGCGGAGCTGGGAGTAGACAGAGAGAAAGAGCCAGGTTGGCAGGAAATGCATTCCTTCCAGCTTCCTTTTACCAATCAGATTTCAGAGCTGTTGAGAACTGTCCCAGCAGCCACTGCAAGGCGTGCGGCTCCTGCTGAACACACTAACGTCTAGAACGTAGGAAGTCTGAGGCCATGATGGTTCCCAAAGACAAGGCCCCACTAAAATCCCACCAGAGCCAAGAAGGAGGAGAGGATATGGTCCAAGACACCACGCAGCACAGTTAGCTGCGGTTCCTGATAATTGTGATGTAAGCGCTACCCATTTTCTTCTTACTTGCTAGATAAGGTTTATTAAGATACCCGCCGGAGAATCCTGGGAGCTGGCAGTGCAGAGAAAAGCTAGCTCTCTGCACGCTTCCACAGAACCGCCCAACAGAAAGCTCAAATTCCACAGCAATGTGTCCTATGTCCTCTTTACTGCTGCAGTTTCTCCCTCGTCAGGACACTTCGGTAATCCAACTCCATAGAGTCCCAGGCTGTTCAGGTAGCTGTGAGAACACCAGTTAGGAATCACAGAAGAAGCAGAAGCTCATTCCATGTAGCTCTGGAAGTGCAGGTTTACAATCTGGTGCAGACCCTTGTCTTAGAGATGGTGGCCTGTCATGGTGGAGGGCTCAATAATGTGTCTTTATATAACAGCAGTAATCCTGTTCGCCAGGGGTTCGCCCTACGGCTGTTCTACCAAAAGCTTCACTTAATAATGCTATCTGGCAGGGTGTTGGGATTCCAGTCGACGAACTTTGCTGGTTGCACATTCAGATCTTCCAAACGAGTGTGCTCGCAGCAAGTTTCACATGGAAGTCATTCGAAATCCATTAAACAGGAGCTTGAAGGACATAGACTGCGTGCCAGCTCCTGTGTCTCACACGCCGTTGTGTTCCCATGTAACTGTGTCCTCACGGGATTGACATTTACCCCGAATCATGCTAAAATGGAGGGAGAGAGCACAGGGATAGGCAAACTGCTACCCACGGAGCCAGCCTGGTGTGTGAAGCCTCTTAGATGAATTGCTGGCATTTTGGACTAGCGTTGAGACCCAAGTAAAGATAAGGGATTACTATCAGAATCCTGTATAGCAGAGGCCTCCAGCAGGGGACAGCAGGATGAGGTGTGTAAAACTAACCAAACAGACACAATGAACGCCATTGTCTCTATCAGAATTTTGATGCAGTTATTTAAATGTCTTTAACTTATTCTTTATTTATTTAAATACATTTAAATAAATATCTTTAATTTATTCTTTGGGACCTTCATGTACACAATGCATTTTGATCATTTCTACATTATGTCTTTCCGGTGACTCCTTCCAGGCTTCACCACCACGTTCCCTTTCAAACTTTATGTCCTCTTGTGGTCTTTTCTGCTTTCTTTTTTAAACATTTGATCATTATTTTTATTATTTCATCATCATCATCATCATCATCGCCCTCCTGTCAGTCCAGTTAGTGCTACCTATACGAACATGGGTATAAGACCATTCACTAGCGTGGGAGTGGCTTGTGAGGGACCACACCCCTGAAGCAAAGTGACTCTCCTCCCCCAGCAGACAGCAATTGCTACACTAGTACTTTGCACTGGTTTCTGTGGGGGAAATCCAGAAGAAAGCGGTGCATCACAACTGAAAGTGGTGCACACATCTGAATGGGCCCCACAAGTTACCCCAGAGAGCCAACACCCAGTTAGCTATGGTTCACAGACTCCTCTAATCCTCCCTGTTCGCGCTTCATTTGCTTGAACCATGCAGGTTTGCCATCTCTGTTCTGATTGTCCTCTTATTATCTTTATGAAAATTAAATCAACAAATAACATGAAGAAAGGACATTGTTCTTCATTGTCTCTTCTGCTGCCTCACGTTCAAAGAGCTCTTAGAAGATCAAAAACCCACGGAAACATCTTCTCATCCCTCACGATTTTCAGAGCATCAAACAGGCATAGCACTTGCTACAGGTAGGCATTGGTGAAAGTTCCCTGGATCCTTGAAGCCTTGAAAGGTATTGCTAAGGTTAACAGAGCTTTTCATGGCCATGCAACACAGAAGTTGTGAAGGGACTTGTCCCAAGGCAGTCTGTCTCCATCAGCCGTGCTTCTGTCCACCAGGGACACTGTTGCCCTACTTCATGCTATCTGTATACTCGCTGACCATAGGGACAGTTCAAGGATGCCAAGGTAATTTCACGTGGTCATTAGAACATACACCTGGGACCAGTGACCACGCTCATCCATCTAGGCACCTGTCAGGTGTCCCTTGGTCAACCAGTCAAGGGAGGTTAGTTATAAACAACATCAGGCTGCTGTTCTTAATTGATGAAGCAATGTCTGCATTGCCAGTGTGGGGCTAGGAGAGGAACAAGGTAACTCACATGGACAAGAGACAGGCTCATCTTTGTGAGACTGTTGCCTCCGCACTTTTTTGTGAACACCCGAACCTCGAAACAGGCGCACGCTTTCCTGACTTAAGCCCACGAGAACGGATTAATATCCTAAAGGATTAAAACAGACAGACACACACAAGAGACCGGGCTCATCTACCAAGGAGCAAGTGGCAAATGGCAGCTTTATTAAGCATAAGTCGGGTACATATACTGTGGGGCAGAAAGACACCAGCCCCCCATCAGGAACAAGGAAAGAGAAAAATCAGGGGGCCGCACCCAAGGTCGGAGAGCAGCTGAACAGAGAAAAGAGGAACCTTCTTTTCTCTGACCAGGGAACCTTGCCTGCAGTGAGAACCTTGCTTGCAGGTGGAATTACCATAACAGTAGAGGGAGAGTTCTCTCTAAGCTACACCCTTGGGCTGTAGGTGAAATTGTCATAACAGGAGAGGGTGAGCTCTCTCTATGCTACACCCTCAAGCTGGTACAGTGGAACCAGGAAGCAGAACAGCCCTGCATAGCGCCTCGGGGAAAAATGGGGAATGACCTGTGTACCTACATGAGACAAGGATTCTTCTCGCATCTACCTGCAGAACAGAGATGATGGCACTAACCTGAGGCTCTTATCCTTCTGGGGTATTTCAGAACATTAAAAAAAATTACAATGGTATTTAATTTGTATATGTGTGTGGTTAGTATGTTTGGTACTGGTTATTTATTAGCACTGAATTATAGACAAGCTGCTTTAAATTTCCCTCCTGACTGTGTATGTTTCGTTTGAATGATGAACGCTGAAACCTATCCCTGGAAAGGCAGCTTTAATTGAACCAGTTTTAGACAAATTGGTTTTAAAGTACACAGTAAAATGCTAGAGATAAGGTTCAGAGACAAAGAGCACTTACTGGTCTTGTAGAGGTCCCTTGATCAATTCCCATCACCTACATGGGGCAGGTGACAATCTACAAATTCAGTTCCAAGTGCACATAAACTCATGCATAAACACACACACACACACACAAATAAACAGATAAATAAACCGTTCTTTAAAAAGTATGCAGCAATCATACACATACTTTAAGAAAATACAAATTTAGCAGAATATGTTGATCTATTTAAGAGAATAACATCCCAGGCCACCAAGCTGACCATTGATCTGTGTGCAAGTAAATCCTCAGCACAGGGACTCAGAAGTCAACCCCAGTAAAATGTGGTGCAGGATACTAATAAAGGCAATTTATGTTTCTGTGGATAGAAACACCCTCAACATTCATGAGAATTAAACTGGTAACTGTTGGAATTTATGTGTGCAGAACACTCAAGCTTATGGCTGGCTTTACATTTTTGAGTTTTTAATTTTGAATGAGAAAAGGCATGCCAGGGCAAGTGGCCCATGCTACCAAAAAAAAAAATTAATTTGTGTATTTCTTTATCCTTATTACCTCAGGGTTGGTTTTGGCTTAGCTGGCTGATAACAAACCATTTATGGAATTCCTTGCCTGGAATAAAGAAAGAAATAGAAACTCAAACCCTTTCAAGAGAATGACAAGGATGAATCGGCCCACACAGCGAAGAGCTTCATGAGCTTTTGTGGTTTCCCGAGGAAATACTGGTTTACTTCTTGAATAATTGAAAGTTTGCCGAATGCATAATGGATGGATGCATGGCAATGAGGTTGGGAGGCCCATTTCAACAAGCCGCTGAGGACTGGGAGCCTTCCATGGCCCTCAAACACAGGACAGGGAGCCTCACGGGCCTGAGAGCATCCCTGCCTGCAGTTCCAAAAGCATGGCTTCCTGCTCATTATTTTAAAGAGTTCTTCATGAACAGTGCTCAGCATTCTAGAACGCAGGGTGTATTACTCTCATCTTCCCCTGTTCCTGCCCGATGGTGGATCAACACCGTGGGTTTGTCTCTCCTCTTCCTTTTTTCACCCCCCCTTTCTCCCCCCATTTGTAGTTGGGAGGGTGACAGATGACAGGCACACCGTCTCTGACCGAAGCATCCTTCTCCCTCAGGCAGAAATATGATCATGCATCTAATTGTGAAAATGTTTCAAGGACAAAACTTTCAACTCCTTTTAAGTACATACAGTGCATCAAATTGTATCCATCCCCCAAATTCATATACAACCCCCAATATGAGTGTGTGTGGGGAAATGTTCTTTAGGGATAATTTAGCTGAGGTATAGAGTGAGATCCAAATCTGAAACCCCCAAGCACCCTTTCTCATTCCATTGCCTCTGCGTGCATGGGCAGGAAAAGTCCCACAAGCATGTGAAGCCTGGCAATGGCCGGCCAGGGGATGGGGCTCACCAGACACTGAGTTCTGACCCCTTGACTCTGAATGTTCAGCTTCCAGGGTTGTTACGCAGCTCCAACAGAGCGAGCAGGAAGGCGCTCGGTGTTCTGCATGGCTTGCCAGAACTGGTGTGGATTTCTGGGAACTCTTGCAGCTGCGAGATGAGGTTGAAGACGAGTAGTAGGTCCAAGATAACGCCACATCGTGTTCTCAAACGGAAGGTGATGTCTAGACTCAGTCTTAAATTCTGAGCATCTGGGGCAGCCCCCTCAGACAGTCCTAATCAATCCAGGAATGGTCCTGAGCCCCTAATTCCTTACACTGGCACTGGATATTAAACATCCAGCCTGCCCAGTATTGAACACTTGGACTCACTCACTTATTAAACTGCTCCTTCTGCAAACGTCTATCATCTTGGGGATCTCAGTCAAGCACTAGGCCACAGTCTGCATTTATTTCACTATTGAGAAAGAGCAAAGGGATTTCCCCCCAGTGAATCCAATGAAAGCAGATGGATAGAGATAAATCTCTTGCAGCTCTCCCAGGAGACAAACCAATATCCCAATTAAGAAGAAGAGACCCATGACGTCCTTTGCAAAGGAACATGTGGATAGATGTTAGTGATGACTATCTGTGATGCAGGGGACTCTGAGCCTTGTCACCCTCCCTGGTATATGGAGAAGGTTAATTATTGACAGTGTCTCTGCATTGGGCAAAAGTAATCATGCCTTGGTGTTGCTGGCTTCCATATGCTTTAGCAAATGGGAATGCAGTTAGGCACATAGGGTGTCATCTCTCTAGAAGTGGTGGGGCCTGGGAGAATGGAGCCAACAAATGAGGCAGACTAAAGTCTCCTTCAATAGCCAACTTCATTGAGAGCCTCAGACAATGTATATGCTACCAGCTGAGAAAGCTCACGCGAGTAACGTTCTTGTAAGTTTAAGCTGTACGCAATCGCAAGGACAAGCCGCATGTGGCGGGAGCACACATTTTTCTTCAGAGGCATATACAGGATGGTTTAGACATTTAACTGTATAACAATAGCAACAGTCTGAAGCACACTCACTCCTATCTGCTACACCTGGGAGGAGCGTGAAAACACAGTCGGAGAACAATTCTGTGTATTGTAGAAATCAAGGTCACGAGACCCTTGCCTTGTTTCCTTGGAGTGTTCTCACAAACTGTCAGAATTCTCCTCACACAGCTCCACTCTCGCGCCATGTTCTGATGATGGGGGGAGTCCCTTGACGTTTTAAGGTCCATAGCTAACATCGAAGCCAGCCAGGCTTGGAATCCTCACTGAAGAAGAGAGAGATGGACCCAGTGCGTGAAGACCAGGCAGACAGAACGCAACCTCCTCATGAGACTAAGCAGAAAAGAGACTCACACCTAGGAGGCTGTCAGGGAGTCAGTGTCCTGCTCAGGTGAGGTCCACAGTCTCTTGGACAATCTTCCTAGGAGACCCATGTTAGGACAATGGTTGCCCCGAGAGTCTGGAGCAAGAGTAGAGGTGACCTCACCCTCACCGAGACAGTCTTGAGTGAAGTCGCTCAGTAGGTGAAAAGCATGACCCCAAAGACCATCTCCTGACCCTTCCAGAAGGTTTCACTAGAAGGCCCACATAACTGCATCCTCCTTAGGTGAGGAAAGGGTTACCTCACAGCTCAGCATCACAAATATTAAGATTCACTTGAGACCTAAATGCAGTTTCCTGGACAAAAGTGCTAACCCATTGTTGTGTGATATTTCAGGCAGTGGTGGCACGCTTCTGTGATCCCAGCATTTGGGAGGCTCAAGCCTTTGACCCCAGCCCTCGGGAGGCAGAGAGGAAGTGTTAGGGCAGGGCAGAAGCAGGATCTGAGTCTTTCAGATGGAAAAACAGAGACAGGTAGGAAGCAACTGGTGGCTGCTCCCATTTTCTGTTCTTCCAGCTTTCCCCCAATATTTGACTCCTGATATTTATTGTTAAGATTAATTAGGATCATGCTTCAGCCCATAACAACCCTCATTGGGGGTGGGGCAAAGGGATGGAGCTTTCCTGCTGCTGTCTTAGAGAGTCGTGTTTATGTTAACTGGCTAGGAGCATATCTGTGCACTTGCACACCTTCACAGCAGGGGTCTCCTGGGCCATTATTACAAAGTCCAACAGAGCGGCGTAAAGTTACAACTGCCCACTTCTTCCTCATCCCGTCATGCCTGTGGGAGAGCTGGCTTGACACTGGGCTGTGTCCCCAGAGACTTCCTGCTGGATGTGAGGTTTCTGCACTTACTGTTTCTCTTGGTAAACGCTTGACTATCTCAGGAAGCATTCATTGCAAGGTGAATAAACCATGGTGTGACCGAAGGACAGGAACTTAGCCAGTGACAAGCACACTGGAGCTCCACCCCAGCACGGGGTTCACAGCACGGCCATCACAAAAGGGATTTTACATGGGAGATTGGAATCCAGTTCAGGGCATTAAGATGCCAGCACTGAAGGAAAAGATGGTATTTATTATGAAAACACTTTTTTTATCTGCAACCTGAAATTGGTCTTCCCAACAGCTTTGAGATAATGGAGTGGGACTTGGATTTCAGAGATTCTCAGTGGGTCATGTAAGGTTCACTGGGTGCAGAAGCAACTGTGGGCACAATGGCAGCTGTTCCACAGCCCATGTTTTCTGTCCCACGGGGTTAGTGCCATTTACTGGTAGGTATAGAGGCCTCTGGACAGGCTATATCCCTGAGGTAAGACCCATGTGATCGCCACTGACGTAGAGGGGACAGACTATGTCTATTATTCCTTAAAGGTGGACCATGCAGGGAACATTCTGGTTCCCTTCACGGGATGCAGATGCTCTGTGCTGGTGAACTCTGTGTAGACTGAGAGCATGGCCTGGCAGCATAGCATGGTGACATGCAAGGTCCCGGATAGTCCCTAACCGGGCTCAGCCCCCAGGCCTCGGGAAGGTCTGATGTGGTTGGGTGAGCGGAGAGAGGAACATCAATGCTATTTCCATCCGATGCTGCCTTGTGTTCCCGCTACAACTCTGAGAGAAATAAGCAACAACTGGGAAGAAAGCCCGACAGTTGCTGCCCCTTCAACCTTGAAATTGCTAAGAGCCTCGGGGTGGGAGCCGTAGAGATAAAGCTGTCTTGAAACAGAAGCCAGCCCCGTTGCGTGCAGGCCTGCTTAAGCTCTTTGTGGTGTGTGATTCTTTTCTCTCGGCTCTGTGCTCTTTCTAGCTAACTGATGGGGACAGGCTCCAATGCAGCATGGCCCGTGGTAAGCAGGAAAATAGGGTGGGTCCTCGCAGGCTGCCTTCTGGCCGACCCCACAGCAGTGTGTGTGTGTGTGTGTGTGTGTGTGTGTGTGCGTGCGTGTGTGTGTGTGTGTGTGTGTGTGTGAGAGAGAGAGAGAGAGAGAGAGAGAGAGAGAATCTGCACTCCACCACAAAGCTGAGGAACAGTGCAGGATGAGGCTGACAGCACTGGTCTGCCATACACAGGATTTCTTACATCCTTGATGTCGCCGCGGGGGCGGGGAGAGTTGGAGGGCAGGTACAGAAAGAACAGTGCCCTAGTCTCATTCCCACTACTGTGATAAAACACACTGACATAAAGCAGCTTGGGGAGAATCGGTTTATTCTAGCTGACATCTCCAGGCTGTGGTCTGTCGCCGAGGGGAAGTCATGGCAATGAGACAGCTGGCCGCATCACAGCCACAGGCAGAGGGCAGAGAAAAGGTACACACGCACGCACGTCCAGTTGCTTGTGCTCAGGTGCACTTCTCGACTCTCAGACAGCTCGGCGTCCCCTGCCTAGGGAATGGTGCCACCCACAGTGGACTGAGTCTTCGCACATTAATTTGCTGAATGAAGGCAGTCCTCCAGAGATGTGCCCACAAACCAGTCCAAGGTTGACAATTCCTCTTTGAGACTCTTTACAGGTGATTCTAGTTTTGCCCAGCTGGCAAGGAAAGCCAAGCATCACAGACATGTGACTTGTGGCTGGAGAGGACTCCTCAATCAGTGCATTGGCAATCTTATTCTAGTTTTACCAGGGATAGTTGAGAGAGTGCCTAGGTTCTCTAGGTCACAGCCCAAGGAATTAGTTTAAGGACTTCTGGTGATTTATACGCAGGGTTCTTGAGACATTCTTTCTGGGCCTTGGACTTTTCTCCAGGTCTTTCAGGTTGACCTTCAGTGAGGATTATAAATTCCAAGTCTATAGATGAGGGATCAATCATCACAGCTCACAACTTCATCGTTAGCTGAGCTTAGAGCACACTGGGTTCCTGATACTGTTCATTTTTTGCGTTCATTCCTCCAGTTGACAGATAAGAAAGCTGAACCCTGTGCTAGTATGTAGCTGAGCAAAGAAACAAGTCCGTGGCTCTGTCCCCAACCATGCCCCTGTTCTCTACACACAGTTCAGGTACCTCACACGCCTACACATGATTCAGCAAGCCTCGCTCAGGGTGAGTCTTTGATGCATTCGCGCATGTCTGTGAGGTAACATGAACATGCTTTAAGAGTCTCTCCATTTCTTCTGAATCCTCTACAGCCTCTTCAACATAGACAGTATTTCATATAGAATGTATAACAAATGTTGAATCAAAATCAATTAATTACAGCATGAAGGAAGCTAATTCTATAATTTATAACCGTTATGGATTGTCTATATTTCAAGGCTGTAATGGAGTCTGCTGTTTCCTTTCCCTTCAGTGTAAGCCATGGAATGGGAATCCCAGCTCCAAAGATGAACACTGGCTGGATTTCCCCACAGAGAGATGAGGGAACTACCGTTTGTAACTGTCGCTGAACACAGTCAACTGGATCCAGGGACAAATGGGATTCTATTTTAGGGTCCAGATAAAAGATCAGAAAGATGCTAAGTTTGTACCACTAGGTCTGGGCTATGATAACCTGCCTCACAATGGCAGCAACCTCCAGGGTAGGGAGGCACGGGACTTGCAGTGGTGACTCCTCCAGCAAGAACCACAGTCACTGCCGGGACATCAGCAGACTCCACTGAAAACCCCAGGCATCCTTCCATAGGAAGTATCTGGTGGTGGTGGTGGTGGTAGTGGTGGTGATGGTGGTAGTGGTGGTTGTGTGTGTGTGTGTGTGTGTGTGTGTGTGTGTGTGAGAGAGAGAGAGAGAGAGAGAGAGAGAGAGAGAGAGAGAGGTAGTTCTCTTTTCCCAACTCCTATTTTATTTCCATAAATACATTTCTCTGAGAGAAGTACTTAGGTTTAGAGGATGATCAGGATAAATGGAAAACACTCTCCTCGTGTAACTTTCAAACCAAATATAATTAAAGGGATCTATAAAACATTGAAAACAATAATATAATTCTAAATTAATATTTAATTAGTTGAGTAGCAGATAATCATCTCGGAAAAGAAAATAAAAGAGCATACTGCCAACCAAAACAAGGAAAGAAAAGCCTCAGAAAACCGCTGTTGACTGTAGGGAGCTGACGGTTTAGATCTGCTCAGCCTGACATCCAAACAGACCAAACTATCCTTCTTACCTGTTTTCTCTGTCTCAGAGGTGGCGAAAGTCACAGGTGTCGCGTCTAGGATGGGCTGCGTCTGACAGTGCTTGCAGCGGTTGAACCATGACTGTAAACACAGTACACAGTTTCCTTCTCTCCCCAAATGTTTGCTCAGAGTAATCAGCTGCTCTCTCAAGATCCCAGCACTGTGGAGACTCATTTTCTTTGACTATAGCTAGGTTAGAGATGGAGACAAGAGCATCCATGACTCTCATTCGCCAGGCAGCCTAGACAAATTGATGCCACTTCAGGCTTTTGTGAAAGACGTTGTCTCAAAAATAAAGGTTGGGAGTAGCTGAGAAAGATGCCTGAATTCACTTCTGTCTTAATTCTTTTCAGTCACCACCACAAAAGACCATGATCAAGGCAACTTACAGCAGTGTTTCATTGGCTGTTCATGGTTCCAGGTGGTTAGAGTTCATGACCATCATGGTGGGGAACATCTCATCAAACCAGCAGGCATGGTGCTGGATAAGCAGTAAGAGCTTGCCCATGATCCACAGTACAAGGCAGAGGGAGAGAGGGGGGAACCCTAGAAATAATGTGAGTTTTTAAAATCTCAACGTTCACTCCCAGGGACACACCTCCTTTAACAAGGCCACACCTCTTCATCGTTCCCAAACAACTCCACCATCTGGGGACCAAGTATTCAAATATTTGAGCCTAAAGGGGCCATTCACATTCATACCACCCTGGTTCTGACCTTTACACACATGCACATACATACATATGCACACAGTGTGCACATATATTAATAAACACAAATACCACACACATACACACACACACATACACACACACAAAATTTAAGGAAAAAGAGTGTCCAGTTCCCTAGGAGTTGTATTGGAAATCTTGTTGAAAACATGCATTTCCATATACATGATGTCTTTGCTCTGAACTTTCCCTCATGTTCTCTGTCTAATACTCTCTTGGTTATTATAGCCTTGCAGTAAATCTTTAGTTTGGAAAATCCAATTCTATTATTTTCCCTTACAGTTGGGCTCTCCTAAGCTCTTTGTTTTTTCTTATGAGTTTCAAAATTGACTTATAAGTATACACACATTCTGCTGGTTTTTGATTGGAGCCACATTGAATCTGGTTATGGACAATTGACTTCTTAATATTTTGAGAATCCAGTCTATGGATGCAGCACATAACTCCAGCTATTGATGGCCCATTTATTTCTCTCTGAAAATATTTTTACAACTTTCAAGATATGTCTTGTACTTTTTTCTCATTTTTTCATGTGTGTACATGTGCACATACATGTTCATAGACGTCATAGTGAATTTGTGGGGGTCAGAAGACCAATTGCAGGAGCCAGCACTCTCTGTTCTGAAAGTTCTGGGATACGAAACGAGGGTTGATGGCAAGCATCTTTACTAGCTGAGCCAGCTTTTTAAAACATCTTTTATTATATTTGCTCTCTCTTGATCTTATTTTATTAAGTTTTGGTACTCCTGTCAATTGTATTGTTTTGTTAATTTTATATTCAGGATTTCATGCTAGCACATAGATTTCAATGGATTTTTTATTCTTATTATTATCCTGCACCTTTGCTGTAGGTTTATCAGTGTTGTTTAATCACAAGATGATTTTATGTTGCTGAGTGATGATTGCTTGGTTTGTCTTTGGTTCAATACAATATCTTTGCTTAAGGGTTCAGACTTTGAGCATGCGTAATGAGGAAAGAGTGAATTCTGGCTGTGTTACAGACATAAAAAGAAGCGGACAATTATTATTACTTTATCACATTTAAATGTGTGATTATTTAAGTCAGAGCACAATGTTTAGAAAATAGGATATTTCTGCACTTCATATGTTTCTGGTCTGGTTGGTATATCTAAGATTAAAAATATAGAGACAGAGGTGAAACAGGAATGATTGACAGAGCTCAGCTGAGATCATGAACTCTTCTTGTCTCTCAAAGGGAGTGAGCCCTGGGACTTCCCCAGTTTCCCTTCTAAAGCACCCTGTGCACACCACACTGGTTCATCCTATGCTCCCTTGACCTTCATCTCCATCCTGTCTGGGAAGTCTTCTACATAGTTTTACAAAGTTGCAATTGACATTAGGTGACCTACTGAGAGTCAGGGAGGAAACATCTCAACTGGAGCAAAGACTGTGCAATCCCAAGTGGCAGACTGACAATTCTGATGCCAAGAGATATGGAGTTCAGAAAAAAAGGGATTAGGGAATATATAGTTTTATTCAGCCATGAATAAGGACAAAATGTCATGTACAGAAAAATGAATGGGATTGGATATTGTACATCAAGCAGAATAAACAGATCCAGAAAGGCAAATGTCACATATTTTTTTCTTACATGTGGAACCTATTTTTACATGCATACATACACAAACATATTTTAAAAATATAAGAGGATGCTTTGGGAAAGGGATGGGAATGAGCAGGCAGTGGTAAGGGAGGTAGGTGAGAGTAACGGGCAGGGAGTACGGCCAATGTACGCAGTATATTTTAAAAAGTTATTATGGAACCCGCTGTTTTACACAATCTGCATAAACTAAAATTATGGAGGAGAAATAAGAAGTCAAAGCCTATGAGAGCCTTTAAGTGAGCCCTGATTGGGAAAGAGCTGCTGAGGTGGCCTTCACTCAGGTTGAGCTGCGCCTCGTTCATGGTGTTGAGCGGGCTTTATCCTCAAAGCGTGAGCTCCCAAATGAAGAAGTGGGATGGGGCGGAGGGTAGAGGAAGCAGCTATCAGGACGTCTTCCGGCGTTCTTTCTACGCTTTATCCCACTGTTTGTTTTACAGAACACCCAGAACACTCACACAACAGTGTCCACACAGCAAACACATCCACAAAACAGTGTTCACACAGCACACATGGATGATAGCGACGTGGGCTAGATGTTAGTCAAGCGTGCATATCACAGCGAAAGTCAAGATGTATTTTATTCGTGTGGAATGTGATTGAGAACTGTGAGAAAACACTCGATGACCCAGTGTCTGCTGGCTCAGGGTTTATGCGACTTCACCAGAAAGTTGTTCAACAGCTGGGGATCAGATTTCTGTGGCTGTCTCAGAGGGAACGGGGCTCGGTTTGAGAAAACGAAGGCCGGCTCCTGCCTGCCACAGAAATGCCCTGTGGTGACTTCCTTTAACCTTCCGTTGTCCTGTAACATCCTCAGATATCCCAGAGACAGAGCTACCCTGAAGAGTCCATCACCTCCAAACTGGCCGTCTGTGAGGTTTGGCCACCAGTTTCTATGGGATTCGCTGAAAGGAAGGTGACAGTGTGTCTTGGTCTCTCTTGTGACGAGAATAGAGCAGGCTCTGCTGGTGGCTTTTTGGAGCTAGCTGGAGCATACCACAACCTAGATGGAACCTGGAGACACTGGTGGCTCTCTGGAAACAGGGTGTCTGGCTGCATTAGCCTTTCCTGTAAGCCCCAGAGTGATGTAGGAGGGTTATCTGTCTATGGGTTACTCTCATTGGTTAATAAAGAAACTGCCTTGGCCTGATAGGTCAGAACATAGGTGGGTGGAGTAGACAGAACAGAATGCTGGGAAGAAGGCAAAGAGGCAGGCAGACACCATGACTCTCCTCTCTGAGACAGATGCAGGTTAGGATCTTTCCTGGTAAGCCACCACCTCATGGTGCTACACACATTAATAGAAATGGGTTAATCAAGATGTGAGAGTTAGCCAGTAAGAGGCTAGAGCTAATGGGTCAGGCAGTGTTTAAAAGAATACAGTTTCCGTGTAATTATTTTGGGTAAAACTAGCCAGGTGGACAGGAGCTGGGTGGGACGAAAAGCAGCCCACTGCTCCTTTTACACCAGAGGGTAGCTGCTGGTAAAGAAAATCATTCAATTACACATTTGAAGTATGAAACAGGCAGATTGTATTAAGGATAAAAATAGATTGAAGGACCATAACAAAGGGCTCATATAATCCTTGATCCAGATGATCAAGATGGGGGGTTGGGATGGACCCAAGGAGCAGGGGTCAGGGGGACAGAAACGCTCTACGAGGTGACATCAATGATAGAGGAGCGTGGTCAAACAGACCTGACATTATTATTGCTGAAGGTACTTGGGGGTGACTAGATGTCTGTCACCTGCAGGTTCACACAGGAGGACATCTTCTTGGACTCATACAGGAAGTGTAGGACTGTCTACAATACTTGCTCAAGCACGGTCACCATGCTCTCCCCACAACCTCGACAGAGGACAGTTGCTCCCCTGTGGCATCTCGGGGGTCCTGTGAGCAAAACTGAATCTTCTCATATTTCCCAAGCTTAATTGGGTAACATCACCTTGAAAACACTATATGGAATAAAATGGATCATAGAACCGTCCAGATTTATTGTGTGAGGGTGATCAGAGACCGGCATCACAGGCTGCTCTCAGCCTTCTCAATCTCTTGCTTCGTGGACTCAGGGAGAAGTCCTGGGAAGGGCCAGGGTTTACTCTCTAGAGCAATACTGTACTCCGGTTGCCAGTGTCTGTGGAGCTTCTGTCTAAAGCATTGCTACTGCATTGAATCTCAGTTATTTGCAGCCAAATGTTACATGTTTATGATAAAAATGTACACTATGTCAGGAGAAATGAATCTTGGCAACCCCTGTCCCTTTGTGAAGCTTGGCTCCTTAGATCACAGTATACGAAAGGTGACCATCCGTGTGCACAAACCGTCATGCTTTGCTTTGAACTGATTCAGAACAGTTTGTTAAGGACTCTTCCCATTTGGTGCTCATATTGGATTCCCTCCTTCTAACTCTTAAAGCTGCGTGGAGTTTATACATAAGGCTGAGATGAATACACGCTCAAGTCGGTTTTGTCTGTAAAAGCTATAACATCCCTGAGTAGATACAGGGATCTAATAGCATTGGATCTACATGGATTGGATTTGTGGGGACAGGATTAGAGCACAGAGGTGACCGACCCTGCAGGGCCCCTTCCTGTTGACCTGAAGTGTGTACAGTGTGCCCACCTGTAACAGCGCTCAGCTATCAGAATACACGCGGAGCAATAAGGGAGAGAGGGAGGAAACCCCCAGCCTATCGTATTTCTTTTAAATGTCCACTGAAATGCCACCTGGAACTAGGTCATTAATAACAGTGAGCATCACCTATCAGAAGTTTCCACACAGATGAAGATCCAAATGGCCCCTCTGCGTTCCCACCATATATCCATCTTTTGTAATTAGTACTTATTTGTTATGCACCTCTAGAGGTCGTTCAAGCACAGTGCTGGGAAGAGGAGCAGGGAGAAACCAGCAGGAGCTTAAGAGAGGAGATGGCTGTGAGTCCAGGCCTGGGGAAGAATCCCACGGGAGGCAGGCAGGGAGCTGGGGAGGAGGCTTCAGGGGGGCATGGGCCCCAACAGCATTGCACAGCTGGTACAAGATCCAGAGCAGGGGCCAGCATGCGAGCGAGCTCTAGGGGGTCAGATGCCTCAGTTTACCTTAGCAGGCCACCTGGCTTCTGACGCTGTTTCCATGACAATAAACACAGTCTATTATCATGGAATATTGTTATTGTTATTTTCTTATCTTTATTCAAATAGGTCAAGTGATGGGTCAGACTGGACTCAAGGGTAACAGAAATTCTGAAACTTTGTGTCTATGAAAGTCGCCTGGGAGGCTTGTTGATAGACTGCTGGATCCCTACATCTTGGATGGGGCCTGAGAATCAACATTTTGAGGCAATGTCTAGTGTTGCCCAGGCTAGCCTCAAACTAGCTGCATAGCTGAGGCTAATCTTGATCTCCTGATCTTCCAACCTCTACCTCCGGAGCTCTGGAACTGTGAGCGTGCATTCCCCACACAGCTTGGGAATCTGTACTTTTTGTTGTTTGTTTGCTTGTTTTTCACAAGAATCATAATTTTATCAGTAATTAAACTTTAAAAGTTTAAAAATAGACTAAATATAATACAGTTTAATTTGAATTTGAAGTGAATAAAACTAAACAATATTCCACATGCATTTCTTCAGTAAGACTAGGCATACTTTAAGAGTTACATGCTATACCATTTTCTATACACGACAGTGTGAGCACAGTGTCTATCATCACAGAACGCTCTATCTGGCAGTCAGTGCTGATTGCCTACCGTATAAGGAAATTAGCTATTACATCATTCCTCTCATCCCCTTTCCACTCTCCCGTGGTTAGTTATTTCATTACTCTTTGCTATTTTGGAGGGTCTGCCACCCATCTTCCAAATGGATACACGTGGGGACTTATTATTACTTACAAATGCCCGGCCTTAGCTTGGCTTGTTTCTAGCTAGCTTTTCTTACCTTAACTTATCCCATCTACCCTTCCTCTATTTGTGTGTATCTTTTCTTTCCTTCTTATCCCGTGTCTGCCCGTGTGGCTGGGAGGTTGGGACCTTGTATCCTCCTCTTCTCCTTTCTTTATTTCTATCTCTCTTGCTTCTCATTCCTCTTTTTCTTTTTTTCTTTTTTATTTATTTTCTCTGCCTGCCAGTCCCTCAGATCACTATTGGCCATTTAGCTCTTTATTAGACCATCAGGTGTTTTAGACAGGTAAAGTAACACAGCTTTACAGAGTTAAGCAAATGTAGCATAAAAGAATGTAACACATTTTTGCATCATTACAACAAATACTCCACAGTATAAACAAATAGGACGCATCTTAAACTAATATTCCACAACTCTCTCCAGTCCCTCTCCTGTACCTCCTTGCTCCTTCTTTACATATAGTCTCCTTTTCTTTAACTGTTTCATTGCTTAAGTACATAAATACAATTTGCTCAGTCCATTCAGTGTTACTTGTATGTATACAATTTCAGGTCTAACCCTTAAAATCATACAAACAATTGGGGGGTTAATTGGGAATCTGCATTTTTAAAAAATACTTCCAAAAGATGCTTCCAAGCAATCCTGGCCATCGCAAACCACAACTTAGACTCCGTGGCAGGGCAGCTAAGCAGTCTCCAGTCTGTCTAATTCTCCAGCTATCCTTGATGACTTAGTGCTTCGGGTTCTTCAGAATGTTTCTCTGGGACACAAGGGTGTTGGGGTAGCAGGTGGTGTGCACAGCTGGAAAGGGAGCAGCATCGGAGCTCTCTCCTGGCTGCCTGGGTTTCTTCCCCTTTGACCTGCATAGCCACAGTCTTCCTCCTCTCGGGATGTTTGGCCCCTCTAGAGCATGCTCTCAGTACTCCCTTGTCCTGATGCTCAAAGTTGTTCACTCTTCTACCTTGAACTGCTTCTAACGCCTATTTAGAAAAGCCATAGTCTTCCTAGTTGAGATGAAGAAGAAACCTTTTATGTCTGGGAAGGAGAAGTTCTAGTTTTTTATTTTTGCACTTTCTGCTCAGCCATCATTTTTTCCCTTGAGTTATGGCCGTGACTTTTTTTTCCTGCAGCGTTGGTGTCTATGTGCTTCGTCAAAAACAAATGAGCTACGGGGACCATGTGCAAAGCTCTCAGCATTCAGAGGGCATTGCTTTCAGCTGCTCATAACAGGTCTCTTGTGTTTTTCCTTTTTTTTTTTTTTTTGAAAGTTCTTTCAGTTGTTTATGGACAGGGGTTTGCAATGCTGCATTGCAGCTACAGAAGTCAAAGACAACTCATGAGGTCGGTTTTCTCCCTCCACTGTGTGGCTCCTAGGGACTCAGGTCATCAGGCTTGGGAGTGAGTAACTTCACTCCCCGGGGTCACCTCACAAATCTGAGTTCTCAGTCTCCTTAAAAGGAAAATAGACTTGTGGACGCAAGTCATGGAGCTAGAAGAGTGCTTGCACACCGATCACAAGGCCCCAAGTTTGAACTCCAGCGTCTCCTAAATTGGGAGTAATGGTATGTGCCATCAGGAGATGGAGGCAGAGGTCCAAGGTCATCCTCAGACGTGGCGAGTTGGAGGCCAACTTGGCTTGCAGGAGATTCTGCCTTAACAGGACGGGCAGACGTACATAGGGAGATGGCTCAGAGGGTAAAATGCTCATTGTGCAAGCCTAAAAATGTGCATTTGGATGCCCAGGCCCACACAAAAACTGAACAGAGTAGTGAAGGCATCTGTAACTTCAAAGCAACCCCTATAACAATCAGGGGACCTGGTGGAAGGTCTCCAGAAGCTCATGGGCCAGCTAGTCGGGCATATGCAATGACAAGCAAGAGATCCCTGACTCAAACAAGTTAGGAATCAAGGACCAATCATTTGACATCTACATGGGCACCACTACAGAACACCATGGCATGTGTATACCCACATACACACGACACACACACACACACACACACACTCACATTCACACACATGCATACACACACACACACTCACATTCACACACATGCATACACACACACACACACACACACAAACATTCATACAGAAGATAGGACTAAAGCAATTTTTCTATCTTCTAGGCTGCATGGATCTTTTGTAAGTTGAATTTCAAGTATTCTACCTTGTGCCTGATAAGAGACTCAGTCTGGATACAATCAGGAGACCCGAGGGGCTCACCTCCACCCCTTCCCTGACTCCTATCAAAGCTGGAGTGCTGACCTTTTGTTTGGGAGCATGAGGTCAAAGGAAGGGGACACAGTCTCTCTCCCTGACATGACTCTGTCCTTTTGGTGTATGGTCTCAGCACATAGAACGTGCTCCATCTCCAAAGGGTGGGGAAAGGCTTGGGCTTCTTTTAGGGAGCTGTGTGGCATTCCAAATTTTGATATGATTTTTAGAAGAATGTATTTCTTTCCCAGCTTCTTTGATGACATGCGTTATGTGATCGATTATACCACCATGTCAGTAATCTTGAGAAGAATTTAAGAAAAATGTAAAAGTCTTTCATTGCACGAGCCAAATGATCCGTCAGCAGAGTTTGTCAGTTTTCTTTATTGCCACCTTTGTTCATAAACAGGATATTGTGTTTTATAAATCAGCCATGCCTGGGCTGAGCTTTAGGCATATATTATGGTAAATCAGTGACCTACCATTGGGGAGCATGCTTTAATTGGGCTTGGGAGCAATGACAATGTAGACTTTTAAGAAAGAGAAGCCAGAGTCTTTGTCTCTACTGCCAGATGACACTGTGGAGCATTTACCTTCCTAGAGTCCACAAGCATATATGCAGCCATGAAAGACTCTGCAGAACAGTTGTCCTTAGAATAACACTGGCCCTTCCTAAGTGACACATGGGACTGGATCAAGGTTTTTGGAGATGAATGTGAACTGGCTTCCTCTCCTAAATCAGCTTCTTCCCTGACTCTGCAGGCATCTTCACTGGTTGCATGCACTAAGGTGAGTCCCCGAAATGCCATCAGCAAGCTCGGGACTTGTGCAAGGCAAAGTCTTCTTCACCCTTGCACGGGGGGTGGGGGGGTTTGGTTTTTGAACACAGGTCCGTTTGTAGTGCTTATCCCAGGCTTCCAAGGCGCTCCCCACGCAAATGTGCCAACTGCTCCTCCTTCCTCTGTTTCTATCTGCAGGCATTTCACATCCATCTGTTCCAACTGAAGTCTCCCTCAAACTGAATGCCCCCCAATCATTTCCTAACAGATTTTCCTTCCTAATTGCCACTCAAGAAACCTGGCTATCTGTTGGAAGCACCTTTCATTTTGGAAGAAATGTACTTTCTAATATCACAGAAAGAGCCAGTTTGGTGCTGATGGAGACAGGAAGCTTGTCTTCTCGGCTTTCCTTTCTTTCCTTTTGCTCCCCCTTCCTCCTTTCTTCCTGTTTCTCCTGCCTATTCTCCAGATAAGTACAGCAAGGTTGCGGTGTCTCAGATCTGATTCTAAGCAATGGAAACACATTAGGTGCATGTCCAAGACTGTCAAAGAATGAGTGTAACTTAAAAACAAACAATAGCAATGACCATAAAAACAAAGTCTCCTCATGGAGTCTACACCTTTAAGGGGGCATACAATGAAATGTGTTCGATAAATACAGCACATATACACTTTTGTTATAACAGCACACCTATCTGTGTATAGCATCTAGGCACAGGCTTAGACATGGGCACAGAACCTGAGGAGGAGAGGCTGTGACATGCCCCACAGATATGACCAAGGCTGGTTGAGGGTAGGAAGTGCTGAGGTACAGTGCTCCCATATAGCAGAAGGATGAACCAAAGGCTGAGGGCATGGGCAGCAGGGCAGGCTGGAGAGGGCTTTGCTGCCATTGTAGGGGACAGAAAAGGCCAAGGGCCAGCAGAGCTGGGGTGGAGCGACTTGGGACGCACAGGCAGAAGTCTGACTCAGTGCTCAAGTGTAGTACGTTGAAATGAAGATCTTAGCTTTCCCGGGGTGTGCGTGTGGGGAGCACGAGAGTCATTGGAAATGGACTTTGGTAGTATATTAACAGGCCAGTCTCTTGAAGGCAGGGGGAGTTGGTGCAGCGTGGGAAGCAGGCTCGAGGTGAATGGACAGCGTTGGAGGTGAGGCTGGTTGCCGCAGCCGGGCAGGAGTGATGGAGATCCGGGGGCAGCTGGTCCAGTTGAAATAGTTTGTTTGGCAGCTGAGTGTGACAGAGAAAGGGTAAAGGTCAGCTTCAAGGTTTTCACAGGCAGGGAATTAGATTTATGAACTTGGGGAAGCAGCAAGATCAGTTTCGAAGTGAGTGGGTGGGCGGGGAGAATCGCTTTAGTCCGGGACATTCTGAGAGTCCACTGAGCCTGTGCTGAGGAAGTGAGGCTCAGAAGAAGAGAAGGGTGACTGCGCAGATGCTTAATTGAAGCAAAAATCCCGTAGGTTCTTTCTGGAAGCAGTCAGTCCTGGTTTTCTCTTGTATCGGTGGTAGTCTGTTTTTTTTTTTAGGTTACAACAGGGCCCAGGAACCATTTCTTCCAGTGCTTTGCCTATGATGTTCAAACCTCAGCAAAGAAATAAATCAGGGGCTCAAGAGAAAACCGCTGGAGAACAGGGCCAATCAATGGCTGCTCCGAGAGGGAAGGCTTCACAGAGCAGGAGTGGGGAGCTCAGGGCCGGGCCTTGAAGGTCAGAAGGAGGAGGTTGCTTTAAAGAAGGCTCCTCTCTTAGTTGACCCAAAGGGAGGGCTAGGGATGGTCTGGGGGCTGCAGGATGGAGTAGGGGAGCCATGGAACATGAGACTTGGCTCTGGAAGATCATGCTTCAAATGAGAGACCCCAAGAATCGCCCCAGCCCAGGGATGGCTTGGCTAGACAAGAAGGGGAGGGGATTTTTCAACTCAGCTGTGAGGTTTTATTCCATCACTAGACACTCATGAAACACATAGGCCATAAGTTTAAATCACACCGTGAAAGCACTTGTAACTGGTAGGTTTGAAGAAACTGTATATCAGCCGCTTTATGGGAAAAATCTGAAGGGAGACGGTGGGGCAGGCCCTTCACCAGAGTCCCGATGCAGCAATGCATGCTGGGAAAGGTAGGCTGTGGCATTGCTTTGTTTGTGTTCTAAACGATAAAGCTTGCCTGAAGACCAGAGGGCGGAGCTAGCCACTAGCTACCCATAGAGGTCTGGAGGTCTGCACAGACAGGCAGGAAGTGATACGCCTGGGTGGAGAGAGGAAGATAAGGCTGGAGGGGTGAGGAGCTCAGACCTTTTTTGGCTGAGGTGGCCATGGCTGGCTCTTTTGTCTCTCTGATCTTTCAGCATTTACTCTGATTTCTGGCTCCGGGTTTTTATTATTAAGACCAAGAAAAACTCGTGCAACAGTGGGGTCACCTTGGACCCGACAGCTGACAGTAGTTCTCCCAGTTTTGTGACTTGTATTACACAGTCCTTGCCTGTTTTGTGAATTTCTAATACTTTTGAAAATGCAAATAATAATTTTGTTTTTATATTTTGTAGAATTGTTTTTAAATTTTTAAGTTACTTATTTAAAACAATTTAATAAATCTTAAATATTTTTTAAATTTAAAATTATAAAAAATTTAAATTGTACAATACTTTTGTAATAATAGTAATCATTATTGTTGCTACTCTGCGTGTGCATGTGTCTGTATATGATCAGGTGCTTGTGTGTGTGCACATGTGTATGTGGGACCAGAGGGTTTCAGGTGCTGTTCCATTTGATTTTCGCAACAAGATCTCCCACTATGTATGTATGCAGACATAGAAGGGGCCCAGCGATGTAACAAGACCTCTTAAGGCTGAGCCTCCAAGGGGAGCCCCATGGCTGCCTGCTGGTCCAGCCAACCCTTGAGAGTCCTTTTGGGGTGCTTGTGGACTTCTAGATACAGAGCACAGCTGTGACCAGGCCTGTCTAGGGGACACTGTTCTAGCGGAGTCATGCAGAGTGTCTGAGCAACTTAAAAAAATAATAAAACAAGATGTAAAAGCCTTGCTGGTGTTGCTAATTATCGTGTAACCAGTTTTGTTAGTTTTCACCTGCCTTTAGAACCAAATGGAAGCTCTCATCTTTTGCAACTTTTTGGAGTTTAGCTGTGCCCTAACCAAATGGCATCACCCAGTGGGCCTCCTGGGTCAAACCAGCCTTTGGTCTTTCAACTGCTATAGTACCTGTTGTTTTCTCTGCAAAACAGAGTGGAAGCCACCACCAAGTTGACTTGACCCACAAAAGCATTGACCAAATAGCAGTCAGCAGGAAGTGTGGGCGGGGCTGTAGAGATGGCACAGCTGTGGAAATTTTTGTCCTGCCCCCTTGGTCTTTTCTCCTGCCCTATGAGGGCTTGATTCTGGGATTCAAGGAACACCTGCTAAGGAAATTCCCCCTCCGAGGGCTAGGTTGATGTGGCAGCTCCAGGGTCTGCATGTCACTCCCAAAGTCTGGGATCCATTCATCACTTCCCAAAGGGCTGTCCTTGAGGGCCAGCCTGGAGCTTTTGCACTCGAGAGACAGGAAATTGGCAGCACATTAAAATGATTCAAATCAACTACAAGGTTTATGTCACCATTAGGTTTTATTAAAGCACTCAGGCAATAAGTTTAAATCACATTGTAAAAGTACGGTAACTCAAAAGTAATTTTCTCCTGGTACTGAAAATTAAACCTAGGGCCTTATCTGTGCTAAGAGCTCTACTAGTGAGCTATGTTCCAAATTATTTTTAAAGTTTTTCTTTTTTTTTTGAGGAAGTCTCACTAAGTTACATGAACTGGTTTTGAGCCCCCTGTGTATCCCTGAGAGGCACTGAACCTTCCATCCTGCCTCAGCCTCCCAAGTGGCTGGAGTACAGGCTGGCCTTGTTATGTCCTGCAGTAGTAACCCATTATCATATTCTTGGCTTCTGTCATCTGTTCTCAGAGCACATAACACGAGAAGACCTTGTGGGCGTGTATCTAGGAGTGGACTCAAAGTCCTCTTCCAATAGGACCGTCTTCTCCCAGACTGACTCTCTTTCCTGTGGAATCTAAGAAGCAAAATGCTTTTCTTCTCTGTCCCCAGGCTTTGACAGATGAGGACCAACGTTCTCTCTGTGTTAATTGCCCTTGCAGATGTTACCTTCACTTCAGGGATTCTGCTGGACTTATAATGGCAGCAATCAATCCACTTATCTAGAATGCTTCCTCCTGGGGCCATTCAGAGAGGGTCCAGCAGCACGGGACTCTAATAGATACGAGTGATAGCCTTCAAAATGAATGCTTTCCTCCCAAGGAAAGCAAGGAATATTCATGCAGTGTAAAGTCACAGAAAATTGCAATACAGATGCAAGCCTGGAAATTGTAATTTAACTGACTAACTCAACTCCATGGTGGCAAAAGAAGTTATTGTGGGTTCTGGTCAGATTTCTTCTTGTTCAGTTGCTCTCAGGACCCTGCTGGCAGAGGTATCTGTCCTGCCCGGTTCCACAGCCGTTCAGTCCCAAAGAAACACACAGAGGTCTATGTTAATCATAAACTGGTTGTCCTAGTAGCTCAGGCTTCTTATTAATTTATTCTTACATCTTAAATTAGCCCATTATTTTTGTCTGTGTTAGCCACGTGGCTTGGTACCTTTCATCAGTGAGGCATTCTCATCTTGCTTCCCCTGCATCTGGGTGATAACTGTGACAACTGCAGACTGACTCTTTTCTCTTCCCAGAATTCTCCTCTTCTCATCACCCCGCCTATACTTCCTGCCTGGCTACTGGCCAGTCAGTGTTTTATTAACATAATACAAGTGACAGAATGAAAGACCATTGTCCCACAGTAGGACCCCATTTTGAAAAGAATATCAATTAAGGTTACTTATCCTTGGCTTCTCAGTTCCTAGATGTTTCGGGCAATTGCCATTGAGAAGGGACTTGGCTTCAGCTCCTGACAGGATGGGCAGTATCCCTCCTCACCTCACAGTGAGGGTCCCTCCCCAACACACAGTGAGGGTCCCTCCCCACCACACAGTGAGGGTCCCTCCCCACCACACAGTGAGGGTCCCCTCCTCACCTCACAGTGAGGGTCCCCTTCCCACCACACAGTGAGGGTCCCTCCCCACCACACAGTGAGGGTCCCTCCCCACCACACAGTGAGGGTCCCCTCCTCACCACACAGTGAGGGTCCCTCCCCACCACACAGTGAGGGTCCCTCCCCACCACACAGTGAGGGTCCCTCCCCACCACACAGTGAGGGCCAGCTACATGAGTTCCCAGGTCTATGCTCAGACTCCGCTCAGGTCACATCACTTGTAGGTGGGGACTTCCCACTGGAGGCACCTGTCCTCTCTCCAGTCGTTCTGCTTTAATTTGCCTAGGGGTGCAGCTGGAATTTGAATGTATTTATCTTCTTCTTCCACCTCCTCAGTAGCTATTCAATAAAGAAATAAGGTGGTTTGTACAATGCTAAGTGTACCTCGTGGTGGTTGAATTTTATATTTGCTTGCTCAGTTTCCAAAGAGTAAAGCATGTTTCAAGGGCCCATGTCTCAAATGCATATTTTATTCGGGTTAGTTGGATTATTCAGAAGTTTGCACATCAGAACCTGGCTCCTGGCCTAGCTTTACAGCCCTCAGCTGGGGACACTTTATAAAAGGAACTAAAATCATCTCTAAAGCATGTAGTGTGAGAGAGGCCTGTGCACCAACAGCACTGGTGTGTATAGGGTGCTAAGAGACCTGTGCACCAACACAGGCAGGCTTGCTGCATGATCTGCAGGGATGAACAGGAGAAGGTGGAGGGTATTCTGTTCTTGGATCTTCTTTCCGCAGAGAATGCCAAGGAGCGCCACAAACATGCAGAGGTCAAGGCTGGCATTTCAAAATATGGTCATGCCGTTTCAGTGAACCAAAACTGAGTGCTCATTGTGTGAGATCCAGCAAATCTTGGAGCCTGGATACGTCCCACACCGAAACCAGACCATGTGTTGTTCCTGCTCTGATAACAGCAGCTGGAGAGAACACGTTGAAGTCACACATCTATGGTTCTTTATCTTCAAAGGAAGAATTGGTACCATCCCAAGCTAAACTGCATATGGCACACTAGTTGATTTTTCTTATTTCATTCTTCATCTAATAATACAGAGAAGAGCTTCAGAGTGGGCCAGTGGACAAGGGGATGATTTGGCAAATGGCAAATCTGTGGTCAATCTGGGAAATATCACTCTATATTGTCTTCATTTGGAATGATGCCAATGGGCAGTTGGCTCTCGACATGCCTGAAAAAGGGCTCCCATCTACTCCCTAGGACATGTAACTGCTAATGACACAGACTGTGTCCATTACCTGCTCTTAAAGACAAGACACGGTTTGTAGATGAGGCTCATTCACATAGGTGCTCTGTGCTCATTCACATATGAACTACATGTGACAAATGGTGATTGGCAAAATGTTCTTGGTAGTAATTGGTGCCACCATGACAAACCACAGCTCATTAGAAGACCTTGCTGCATGGCACAACACTTAGGATCTAACAGAAATATTTCTTATGTAGATAGCCATTAAATACCAGAGTGAATTATTAATCAACCCTTTTCTGGAAGTCTTTAAGGCGTGGATTTTAATTCTCCCAGAACATCCTTTAGGATCTTTCTCAGAGGCAGCATGGTGGATGCCTGAATAGTATGGTCAGTAGTGAATAGTGAAACACAGCTGCTTCTTTTGTGGTTTGGAGTTTTACTGAGAAAACTGACCTAGGAGGACAGTGACCTAGTCTTGGAATGAAGAACACGAAGGAGTCTGGGGTGTAGTTCAGTGGGTCAAGTGATTGCCCAGCATACATAAGGGCCTGCACTTGACTCCAAGTACCGTATAAGAGGACTGTGCTGGCACATGTCTATGATCCCAGGGGGAGGACGGAGGATGAAAGTTCAAGGTCATCTTTGGCTGTACAGAGAGATCAAGGAGAGCCTCTGCTACAGGAGACCCTGTCTCAACAAAACAAAGCCAGCAACCAAATTCAGAAAAACTGAAACAAAAGTGTTTCCTAAATCAAAAATAAAGAAAACAAATACCATCCCTGCAAAATGAACAAACACAAAGGGAAGGAACTGAGGATCTCAGTGGCACAGGAGCATCCTTGGAAGATGAGACATGAAGGAGATATCAGTGATTTCTTCCCAGTTGCTAGCTGCTATTTCCCAAACCTATTCCTCTCCACAGAGGGAAAGACTGAGTGTGAAAAAGAAGACAAGAAAATGACCAAATGTGGATGAAAAGAAAGAGGGAAGTCAGGGAGACAGATTAGCTAACATTTACTGAGCTCTATTGTAGAAGACACATTGGCAGTTTCGTCTAGGGAGATCTATTTGCTGGTGGGTTATTCCCCTATTCACAGCCCCGAGGACAGAGGCCCTTGCTCAAGCAGCCACAGATGGAAGCTGTGTTTACCTCAATGATGGATCCCCTTGTGCCACAAGCTCTCTGTGGCCCTACTCAACCTTCTGTTCTCTTCTGTTTATGAAGCTGTCTCCTCCCCTTGTTTCCTGGAGAAGGAAGGACCACGCTGTGACCTTCTACAGTGGGCATCCTTATCTCCTTCTCTCCCACCAGCCTTTGTGTACCTAATTTCTTGACATTTATCGCTCTTCCTACTTTCCACCTAGCTTCCTCTTCTGTTGCCATAGTTACCTTACCTTCATCTTCTCATGTCTCCCTTTTTGTCCACAAATGCCCACTGAATTCTTTCTTTGCTGTCTCTCTGTCCTCCTGAAAGGAGAAAAGAAATTCCTCTCCTCTCTGGGTTCTCTCTCTCTCTCTCTCTCTCTCTCTCTCTCTCTCTCTCTCTCTCCTCCTACTTCTGCGCTTCTTCCTTGAAGAAGTTCCACCCACAACAAAGACAGCAAAGACAAATTGGCACTGGTCTGTTCCAGCTTAGAACATACAATATGTCAATCCTACATGTAAGATATAAATAGATATTGGATTCCCAAAAGGCAGGATTCAGTAATTTCCCAAGCTTTATGGTCGTTGAAATAGCTGAGTTTGACTGTCTACTGGATTCAAGGATGTGTAGAGTTGGTGAGGCTCTCTTCTGGATGTGTCTGTGAGTTAATGGAAGGTAGGCTGGCATAGGTGTCATTGAACATAGTGGGGGTGACATGTCCGGGTGTGGGTGACAGGCTAGGGCCAAAGTAGAAAAAAAAGGCAGAAAGGGGAGCCACGCTTGGCCTGTCACAAGTCTCCTTGAGGAGGCGTGTTCTCTACAATCATCCCCTTTGGCTTTCACCTACAGGTCCTGACCCCAGCGGGGATTGTAGGCTCTGAGCCTCAGCCTGGAGTGCTTTCTTTGGGCTTCTGGCTTCTCTGGCTGAGTAGATGCAGCCTTCCTGGCCTCTCAGCATATGGAAGGTCTTTATGAGAGTCTCAGACCCTGAGATCAAGTGGACCAGCTTGATACCCTATCCCTTCTGATTCGAGGTAAATCTACTGATTATGTTTTTCTGGAGAAGATGACTAACACTGTCTTATATTACAATATCTAGAAAATACATTCAACATATAACATGAACATTTCCTTACTTTGTCAGAGCCACAGAGGTCCTCAAAATACACCTGGGTCTATGGATATGAAAGATGAGGAGAAGATGCAAAAAGACAGCCAACAATCCCCTGGGCTTTTTACTTTAATCCCCCATATTCTTTCAAATTACAGGTCATTTCTCCATGTCTCCATAGCAATTTATCACTTACTACCTTAAATTGTACTTTTGTGAATGCTATCTCAGCTCCTTTATAGACCATAAACTTCCTAAAAGCCATGGTCGCATTGTATTTAACTTAATGCATTCTAATGTCCACTTGAGCAAAGAAGGCCGTTTATGAAGAGATGTGGAAGGCACAGACTATGGGAGGTCACCCATCGGAGCAACAGGAATATTTTATGAAACCCATATTCAGAGCTGAAGTAAGAATCCTTAAAACATGTCCAAGGAATGAGATCAACATTAGAATCAGATTGGATGTAGTTCATTAATAGTCACAGACTGAAGAAAGAGATAACACAGGAAGGCAGAGACACAAAGCCTAAGCCCCCATAGAGAAAGTCTGATGTCAAACTTAGCACTCTTCTATGACATAGCCCTTCTCTCCCAGACGGAATCCTGTATCTCCACTGGTGGTCTACAGAGATGTTTATGGCTTTGACCTTTAGATTCTCATTTCCACATTAAGGCAGTCAGTTCTGCACCTGTGAGAGTCCTCCATCACTTACCAAGAAATGCATTGATTGGGGGAGATAGTAAGAAAACAGTAAACACAGAAGATTTAGTCAGTCAGTATTTGTTAATTTAGATGAGTACATGTGATGGACTAAGAAAACGAAAATTCTAACTTGCAAAGAAACATCTAGAGAAACGTGGTATTACTAATTTGTATGTAAATTCAAATGCTCTATGCATGAGTTAAGGAGTTCTAAAACCCTAGTGACCACACAGATTGTGAACTGTGGTCGACATATTGAACAGGACCCATCAGGACTTTGGACACTCTGACCTTACCCATCGCCTCTTACACTGCTGTATTTCTTCAGGAGGTTCCCTGCCCTCCGATACAAATTAAGCTGGGCTACCAGGCTGGTTGCCCATCCCATCCCATCCTCTCCTATCGTAAGAAACTGCTTTTCAGAAGTTTCTGCCCCAGTGCCGGGACGCTAGGCTTGCACCATGAACACGGCTATTTTCTTTTTGCGTGGGTACCAGGAAATCGAACCCAGACCCTCATGCTTCTCTAACCACTTAGCTAACCAGAGCATCTCCTCATCCCCTGGCCCACATCTTGAAGTGTTTTCACCTAACTATTTTCTTTACTATCCTAATACCTTCCTTCCCTCCAATAAAATGTTTAGAAAATCTGAGTAACGGATATTGTAAAATAAAGTTACTTGGATTTCAATATTTAATTTATTATGTGTCAGCAATATGGTAAAAATCCATTTCAGATAGTAAATGCAACTACTGTTTGAAATGCTAATCTCCCTGTTGGCGAAAGTACTTTAATTTTCCCCAGGTAGTTACTGTTTTATTCAAAGACAGATGAAATTTGTTAAGTGCTCAGCAATAGCTGCAGAGGGGCTGGTGGAAGGCGCCTTTAACTGAAGGCCACTGCTTGTTTTAGAAACAACATGAAATCACCTGTCTTTCATACATGAGTTGATCTAAAATATGATTTTTTGAATTGGTTGAAAGATAAAGTAGGTCTGATAATATTAGATCCTGTAGAATCTTCATAGGATTCTAACTTATAAAGCAATAGAAATTCTTATGAACTCGGCATCAGGAGCTAGAATATTTTGCATTGCAGATTTTGCACAACCTCCATTTATGAAAATGAATTAGTTAAATGCACAGCTCCCCATGCTATTTACACATTCAAATCGGGGAAGAAAGGGTCCCCACAGGTTTCCTGCTTGGACTTTCACTCTCACTGCCTTTTGCCTATCTGTAATGCAAACTGATTTGATTATGTGAGGTAAACTTACCAGGTGAGCATCAGAAGGAAGCCCCCACTTTTTTGAGAGCCCTTGGCACACTCTCCACACTTGCCTTGTGCTGAAGAGCAGTCACAGTGGAGCTTGTGCACACTCCACATGCATGCCCTGCGAATTCATAGCTATGTTTGCCACCTCTGTTCTCTAATACCGCCTAAGGAATCACTACAAAATGGGTTCCCGAACAACCACAGTGTCCTCCGAAGGTTCTGGAGCTCAGAGTCTGAGGTCAAGTTGTCAGCGAGACGAATACTTCCAGAAGGTGTGGGCAGAGCTTGACCCTCTCCAGCTTCTGGGGCTTTGCTGTCAGTCTTTGGCTTTCTTTGGCTTGTAATTAACTCTCTTTTCATTTGCATCTTGCATTCTGCAGGTATATCCTTCTCAGTATATTCCTATTGTATCAGGGGCTACCCTACTTTACTATGACACCATCTTACCTAATTACATCGGCAACAATCCTGTTTTCACACCAGGTCACATGACAGTTTTGAGCTGAAGACATCATCAGGTCACCTAATAATTGCACTTGTGAAGACCAGTTACCACGCAGATCATCCTAGCCTCATCTAAGATAGAACTAGCTTTATGCTTCATGCCTTAAAACATGTTGACGCTTGAGCTCTACCGCGCTGTGTGCTTCTTTGTTTGTTTGTTTGTTTGCTGTTATTTGTTTTTTTTCCACACAAGAAAGGATTTATTTCAACTTACAGTTCCAGAGGCACAGAGTTGATCACAGGGGGATGGCATGGCCTGTGGGCAGTTACAGGAGGTGGGGCACGTTTTCATACACATACAGGAAGCAGAGAGGAAGAATAGGAAGTGGAAGACTGTAAACCCCTAAAACCCATCCCCAGTGGCATACTTTCTCCAGCAAGGTTCTGTGTCCCAAGAGTTCTGTACCCTTCCCACCACCAACTGCAGACCACAAGATTCCATCTTAATCCATTGGATTCCAATGCCTCCAGGTGAGTTCACCCTCCAGGCTTTCTTCAAACCTCTCTTGGTATCTCTTTAAAACAAGTTCAGAATCCCAAGTCTCATTGAACTGAATCAAAGGAGGAGATGGGTGTGTTTAGAGTGTTTCAGAGCTTTCTGCCAAGTGAATCAGAATGATGGTGTCGCTCATGGAAACATGTTAACAAAGAAGGGCATAAGGATTTTTAACTGTATCAGATGCAGATGAAGTTACTAAGGGCTGCTGGTGAGGTGGGGATGCAGGGGCAGCCACATCAGGGTACCTTTGGGAGGTAGCTGCTACTTGATGCCAAAGATCAGGAATGGATCCATCTGTATCCCAATGCCTCCCAGCTGCAGTCAAAAGGCATTTTTGCTGCAGAGAAGAGTGGGGGTTTTCATTTTTACCCTTAAACTAGATAAGCTACTAACCTGCAGAGATGCTAAACTCCTGGACATCTCCAATGACAGCTACTGCCTCTGTGGGCCCTAGCCCTAGTGGGGGCACAGTTTGGTTCAGTATCCTCTCTGTTCAGGAATCAATGCAAGAGTTTCCGATTTGTCAGTTCTCCAAGGAATCTGTGGACCTCAGGAGAAAATAAGTGGTGTGTGTGTGTGTGTGTGTGTGTGTGTGTGTGTGTGTGTCTGTGTGTGTGTAGGGGGGGATGTTTCTCCTGCAGAACACAGCATTTCTGCAATCAGTGCTTTAACATGTCTCAGAAGCAGAGAGTGATGTCATTAGCAACACACACACACACACACACACACACGCATGCACGCACAGTTTGAGGATTTATTGACCACTTACTGGATTAGGAACTATGAGTGGTTGTTCATTTTTCTTATTTTTTAATTTTCTAATGGTTTTGTGACAGAAGGGTGGTTGTCCCCTCTTGTGATCGTGTTGTTGAGTACAATATCCCAGGTAGCTATTTAGCTCTAAGGTTTGATTTGTCGATGCTTTTAGGATGTGACAGCTCCTCAGCAGGGGAGGCAGCTCCTTGTGTCTAATGGTAGAGGATCTAAAGAGCTAGGACTGCTTCTAAGATCACTGAGAATATTGGACTGAAGTGACCTCTGCCATTCCTCATGCTTCTGCCCAGTGTGGCCTTTCTGTCTGACCTGGAGATGGAATCAAAGCCACTTAATTCAGCAGCGTGCCTGGATCAAATGAAAAGGGAGGCAGCCATGTATGTTGCCAGGTAGCTCTGACTCGCTGCAGGCTGCAAGCAGCCACTTCGCTTCTGAGCTGCCTTTGTCCATAGTAAGGGCCATCTTCTTAAATTAATTGTTTATTTATTTTCCAGTCTGATCACAATTTCCCCTCCCTCTTCTCCTCCCAGCCCTCAGCCCCCCTCCATTTCTCCTCCTTCCTCTTCAGAAAAGGGCAGGCTTCCAACATATGTCAGCTAGCTATGACATGCCAAGTTGCAGTGTGACTAGGCACCTCCTCTCCTAGGTAAGGGACATCTTTAGGAGGAACCAAAGTTTTGGCCAGGTTAAAAGGACAGGACGGCAAGGGTAGGTTCTTAACCGGCAAACTTAAATGTCCAATCTCTTTTTCCTTACTGAAGCTCTCTCGGAAATTAATGCCTTCCATGATCATTCAAACCAGATGTCCAAGTGGGGGCACTTCGAAATACCAGAAAAGGAGAGGCAGGGATGGAGTGTTTGTGTGTGTGTGTGTGTGTACGCGCGTGTGCCATGTGCACAAGAGAATGAGTCTTGAGTTTAACAAACATGTGGAAAGGAGGCAGACAGATAGGACAAGGGACAGGAGGTTGGATTTCCACCCTATTTTAAGTGTCATATAGCCAGCAGAGCAAGGGTCACATTTTCAGAAGTAAAAAAATTCATGCTTCTCAATTTTTTTCTTTTAAAGTTTAGATTTGTGTAAAACACCATGAAATCTGATCTTCACAGGTAATGACAGAAAGGAATAAAAATTCCTATGAAAATGCAGACTTAAAAAAGTCACAGAGATGAGGAAGACTTACGGGTATACCTCACCTCCTGCTTTCTTTGTGATTCTGCAGGGACTCTTTCCTGATGACCAGTGGTCAGTGCGCCAGTGGGTGCTCGTTCCCAGAGGACTGCGGTGAAGTCTAGTTGGAGCATGCACACCACCCAGTGGGAAGGCGTTATGGTGGCCGGACACAGCGCTTCTCACTCCCTAAAGGGCTCCCTAAAGGGCTTTGCTCTCTCCACCCCCATTGTCTCCCCTTCCTTTCTTTTCCTACTTACTTCTCACCCCAAGACCAGTGTGGAGTTCACTGCCCCTCACTGTAATCAAATGGCCTTTCCCTGCAGGCTCCCACAGAATCCGGGCCCTTAGAGGATTGCCACAGTTTCTGTTTATGCTGCTTTGCCACATTTGTTGGCTGGGGTTTAATTTCTGTCTGTGCTGACGCTCGAAGATACTCAGTGCCGTTGCCATGGGCAATAAGTTTAGAATCTTCTTTGAATTTCTCAAGTACAGTCTGTATCTGGCCATGAAGTGAACACCGCTGCTTGGAAATGGTCAACACTGCGAACCCTGTTCCCAGAATCAGAGAAAGTTAACCTCCTGCCTCTGCCTAGCATGGCATGCGTGCGCATCTAGGAGGCATGCTAGGCTCCGTGTTGTGCCATCCAGGAGCTTGTCTAGAGCCACACGAGAACACACCCTGTGAAAGGCGGTTTCAACTCCACATCATGGTCTGTGCGGTAACACAATGGCACGCCATCCGTCTCCCAGCAGGCGCGGCTCATAAAGGATAGTGGCAGAATTCCTAATGAAGTGTGGGAGGGAAGGGGGGTCCCCAAAAACAGATGTTACAAAAATAGCCTATGTCATTAAGACCGCAAAACAATATGAAAATGGGCCGCACTTGAGACCGGCACCCATTTCCATAATTTATGGAAATGGCTTTCCCAAGTCTAATGGCTCTGGGAGCTCCATTAAGATCCCCTCTCCCTTTTCTTTTATGCCCCCAAATTAGAGATCGCTGCAGCATTCTGTGCCTTTTGTTTTAATCCCATTTAATTTATTGAGATGCACTCTACTTAATTCTCTTTGGCTGGGACAGCTACCCTGTATGTGCAGATTGGATACTGGGTCAGGAATAGCTGGTGGCTGAGTTTTGTTGCTATTCATCAGTGGCTGGCTGCCTTCATCTTGCAGCTTCCCCAGCTTCTCCCCCTGGTGGACATAGCGGATTAGCTCAGTCAGGAAGCCCAGGGTCTTCCTAGCTTTCCCTTCAGTATCCCCATGCTGGCTAGACTCACTACCAGGGCAGATTCCATCTTTCTTCTCTACTCTTATTTTGAGAAGACAGACATTGGGGGTCAGGAAAGGGTTCACTCTGGGCCACACTACTGATGGGAACAAAGTGTGTGCATGGTTAAGTGGAGGTTCAGGGCTGACTTGGCATGCCCCGAATCCTTGGTACACTCTACCTTCTCTGGCTGGCTGTTTGTTTGGCTTGTTATGTGTACAATCATTATCCGTTTATTACAGACATCCACTGAAATGTCCTGCAGGACCACAGGGTGCCAAGGCTATGACAAAACAGCACTAGGGGTTGCTTCTGTCACCAGTGGCCTGCCTCCTCCAATAAGGCCACTTAAACCACCCCAAAAGCACCACCAACATGGGGCCAAGCACTCAAAAACATGAGCCTATGAGGTAACGTTTTTCATTCAAGCCACTGCAGAATGCATATTCTTGTGAATGGGAAATATATAGAAACTTGAGGATAGAAAGAGACACTGAAGTTAGCTGGCAAAAAAAAGCAAAGTTATGTAAATGGAGAGACAAGAGCACACACAGAACTAGCAGGCTGTTGTGCGGTGGAAGGAGCGAGTCCAAGGAAGCCAATCCACTATGAGTGAGTTCACTTTCTTCCTCCTTTGGTGGATGGTTCACTTGGTAAGAATCCATCACTGTGGAAGGTGCATAATCTCCTACAAAGAACTTCCTGTGTAACATTCCTAAGACTCTTTGACAGTCTTGACAGAATTTACCTGAGCATTCCCCTTTCTGTGTGTCTATAGTATTTTTGTGATCTTTTGGGGGGAACACCGCAACTCTTTACTGTTAAGTAGTGTAGTATAAACATGTAAACACACAGAGCTTTGATAAGCTATCTGTGGTAAGACGATCAGTCAGGCACACAAGCGTGCCCTGCCCTTTGGTGACCTTTCACCCACTGATGTCAACACCCAGTGATGGGGCATGAAGCGTGTGGCTGATGGCGTGGTGGTGTTCGTTTTGGTTCATGGAAGCGGCTGTGGCATTCTCTATTCTGTGCTCTGCTCACGTCTCCCTTGTTGTCTCTTTCATTTATGAAATACCTTAGTGAGTGTGTGCAGAGATTCAGTCCAATTTGGCTGCCATTGTCCTTGTGTTATTCAGGAAGGGGCTTTGGTCAGGTTGAAATGAACACCAACGAAGGGAATCCCTACTAACTTGCCTTTTTATGCTTACCAAAAGCATATGGAAACAAAGGGTTTAAAGTAAAATGATAAAAAAACAAAGACATTGAACAATGGAATCTAGATAAAAGTAAGTAAACAAAAGCCTATAGAAACAATGTTGATGTCATGAAGAATTTGATATTGAGAACGTTAAACAATGTAGAAGGATAGTAGTTCAATATCAAAGTCAGGATTTAGGAACGAAATGCACTGGTAGTAAACCTTGAAATGCCAACAACGTAAGCTGGGAACAGGAGAAAGGCAAACTAGACAGTTGCAGGTCACGGCATTTATAAGCATCACACAGACAATTTTACCAGAAAAATAATTTAAAAGTTAGTAAACATTTATACACACATACACAGCAAATGGCTATTCTTTAGAGATTTTTACCAATGAGCTAACATGGGGATAATTTACAAACCTGACATATTTTCACAACAAAAGGTAAGGATGTTTGAAGTCCATGCTATCTAATTATGAGCCAATACAAACTGTGTAAAGCAAACATGGAAGTCACATGAACTTCTCCCTTTATGCCATGGCTCCTCATCTGTACAAGAGCAACATGCTGGATTTTTCTTATGTTTAAACTTGGGGATTAAGTAATTTGCAATGTGAAGTCCTTGGAATGTTGACTGACACATAAGAAGTGCTATATTTAGCGATTATTATTTTATTCTAGGCCAGTGCTTGGGGGATAATCATCAATGTATCGCACACCAGTTACTTCGGGATACTATAAAGCGATCCAGAGTAGACAGGCATGGGACACTTTCCCACGAACATGCCCGAAGCGTGAGGTTGGCGTGATGAATCAGTTATAAATTATCACGCTAGGTGAGGAAGCTATACATGTTGCTGGAGAGGTTCACTTTAAACTCAGAGGCACAGCTACGACATGAAAACACAAACCTCGTGAACATTGCAAGGGAGGTAGGATGGCCATTCAAATACCAGATAAGATGGGAGTGAAAATAAGAACTTCATAATGATAAGGGGAAAATTACACCTAACAGTGGTTTGTGGAGTGTGTGGTTACACAGGTCACACACCGCCCCAGGAAGCAGTGTGTGGTTACACAGGTCACACACTGCCCCAGGAAGCAGTGTGTTTGTGGAGTGTGTGGTTACACAGGTCACACACCGCCCCAGGAAGCAGTGTGTTTGTGGAGTGTGTGCTGACACAGGTCACACACCGCCCCAGGAAGCAGTGTGTTTGTGGAGTGTGTGGTTACACAGGTCACACACCGCCCCAGGAAGCAGTGTGTTTGTGGAGTGTGTGGTTACACAGGTCACACACCATCACAGGCAGCAGTGGACGTGTGCAGTGTGTGCTGACACAGGTAACACACCGCCGCAGACAGCAGTATGTTTGTGGAGTGGTTGCTTCTACTGTAAGGTAACTTCCTCACCTTTCTCTAGTTGAGTAAGGATCCTTTATCCTTGGTCCTTGAAGAATTTCATGAGGTGGAATTTGATTCTGTTCACCCCCTCTTCTTAGTTTCCCCCAGATCCGTTCTCCCTTCCCAGTCCACCCCTTTGTCAGCATTTCTGTTGGGACCAATTGGGTTCCTGGCCTTCAGCTTGGGACTTCTACAGAAGAGGACCCGCCTAAGACAGGGACGGGGCCTCCGAAAGACGGGTAAGGGTTTACTCTTCTGAGATGACCTAAGACATGAGGGTCTTCTGTTTTATAAAAAATTTAGGGGGGGGGATGTTGGGACCAATTGGGTTCCTGGCCTTCAGCTGCTCTTCTCTGCTAGAGCCTTCTAACAGAAGTGACTAAAAGCTGTACTTTGCCTAGAGGATCAGAGGATGGGATTTTCATCTGTTGGCCATTGACTGCAGGGCATTTAAGCCTCCAAGGTGCTATTAAAGAGGGCTTTTGGTACCAGTGATTGAAGGTCCGTGTGTCGGTCTGTCTCTGCGTGAGTATTCTCAACCTCCAGCCCCTTTCCCAAAGCTCAGGAACTGGGGTCTAACACATAGAGCTCTGACCGGGGCAGCGGTGCGCGGCAAATTTCTTCTTCTTCCTTTTCTCTCCTCCTCCTTCTCATTTTCTTTCTCATCAAATCCCGTTGGCTCTGCTCCTCAGCTCTAGCAGTGTGACCTTCCACTGGAGCACAATCGATTCACCGAGGCCCACACCCTTAAAACAGACAGACTCTCAGCAACTGTCAGTTGTCTGTAAGATGCTAGGCTGGAAGGGGTTTCCTCTCAGCCTCTGGTCCCCATGGTGAGACGTGGTCTGGGTTCAGCTTCTCTAGGTCTTTCACATGCTGGCACAGCCTCTGCTGGTTCATATGTGCTGCTGCCCTGCAGTGTCTGACAAACATAGATCTTTTGTAGTTAACCGCACATTTAGATTATGGGAAACACTTGATCCTTAAGGATGGTATTTTTTTCTATATTTAGGTCATTGTGTTTGAGAATGCTAATTTTGTTTCTATAAATAGAAAAAAAATGCTCCTCTCTCTCTTTCTCTCTCTCTCTCTCTCTCTCTCTCTCTCTCTCTCTCTCTCTCTCTCTGATAGCTATTACAAAAGAAAGGACCTTGGTTAGAGACAACTAAGTTTAAAACTCAGAATGTGTTAAGCCTTAGTTTTGACAGTAACCCAGATAAAGTCACAGTAGGGCAGGCTAAGTCTGATTTCTCAATCAGATACAAGTCATGAAACATAAGTTTTTATGACTCTCTGGAAAATAAATCTGAGACTAGGAAGATTCACGGTCTTTTTTTTTTTTTCTAAGTAAATATCACAGTTTTGCATTTACATTGCTTTTATTTGCAGATTAGCTTGGGTCTCAATATCATATGCAAATTGAAAATGCAGGTAGCTCGGAGAGATTATCTCCTTGTCTTGTTATCTCATAATAAACCAGCTCCAAATCCTTCCTGATGAATTTACCACTTGTAAATGTAAACATATTGGGATCTAGCTGGTGGCGGCTTGTTTCCCAGAGTGCTTTGTACTGTGCAAAGGCTGAGGGAAGGAGTGGGCATAGAGAGGAGACCAAGGGTGGATGGGTGTCCCTGCTGATCAGAGTAGCCAGATTTGTTGGCTTTCAAGAACACTTCAAAGACAGCAGCATAGATTTTTGGAGGCTGACCCAAATCCAATCTCCTCACAGAGAGCTCGCGCTGAGTAATTTTATAACTCACTCCCTCACTCACTCAACCCTCTACGTTCCTGCTATCATGTCACTAGCGGGTGCCTCTTGAGAGGCTCGGCTACGATGCTTGTCAAGTCCACACCGAGGTAGGCCAGGTAGGCTGGAAACCTTACTGGGTCCCAGAGAAGCAGGGCTGCTGGGCTGTAGGGAGTCTCTGGTCCAGACCCAGAGCTGTGGGAAATAAATCCTCCCAACCCTGGACTTGTCCTGTTTTGCCTTTGAACTACGCTGAGAGTGGAGAGTGGGCTTCACAGCTAAAAGCTCCCTGGGGCGGTTGTTTTCCATCTGTTGGCTGGATGGGACTTACATGCCTCTCAGTTCCCACAGCACCATCGTATCACGGGAAACACGGGAATAAAGGCCAGTGGAGGATGCGCAGCCTTCTGCAGAAAGAGGGATTATTTATAAGGGCTGAGAAGACTGCCCAGCCACAGCAGGGTGGGGTGCTCAGCTGTGACGGCCTGTAGAGACATTTGATGGACCCGCCTCTGTCCATGACGAGGCTAATAAAACCACCGTGGGCACGAAGGGATTTCCTGGGAGAGGTCTTTGTCACGTGGTCCTTATCAACTGGTCTTACACAGTGAAGTCTGGAGTCTGAAGTGGAGGCCCCTGTCCAGGGCAGCAACCTTTCCCTTCACGGTTTCCCAGCTCCTTTACTGCCAGTGTCTGAGAACACAGGCTGTCAGGGAGATGCATTGGTGGCAACACCTTCAGTTTCTTTTGGCCACGAGCACTGCTGGGTGTTGAGGCCCCTGCTTGCCCGAGAGCTGTAAGCTGGTGCATGCTCAGATGGGAAAGGCACTGAAGGGATAATGGCGGTGATTTTCAGCATTTGTACTTAGGGCTTGTTTTTCATCCCCAGAAGCGTGTAATTGACATCATTAACAAGTAGGAGTACTTTTTTTCTTCGAAAACAGCCATCAGGGTACCATGAGCTTTATGTGTGTGATGTGCGTAGGTTAAGACTGTGAGGTGAGTTTGTCTGACGGTCGGCGATGTTCAAATAGTCTACTTTTCCAGGAAGCATCTCAGTTCCGGCAGGGTATCCCTGTGGGGCGGGTGGGGACGGGCCAACGCTGTGCCCATGCTCTCTGTGTGTGCACGAAGTGGCTCCTCTTGCCAGCCACCCAGGAAACTTGTGCAGGAGCCGAGGTGAATAACAAGCGTGTGTCTACACCGTCGGTCCTTGCCTGCCCTCTGGACCTTGACGGGTCTGGTGGGCAAAGTTCCTAGACCCAGGCAAGAGAGACAAGACTGTGTCCATGATGAGCTCTGGAGGCTCGGGGCACAGCGCTGACAGGAAGCCCAGGGGCCATTGGATCATTGGGACGTCCTAAAGATGCCTAGTACTTCTATCCTGTGAGGGTATGTGGATGTAGCCTCTCTCTCTCTCTCTCTCTGTGCATGTGTGTGTGTGTGTGTGTGTGTGTGTGTTTGTGACTAGTGTGTAATTTCCTTAACTGGTGAACAGAGTCCTGAAAATGTTTTGATTTTTAACAAGCACAGGTTCTATGTAAATACAGTTTCTAAAGACCTAGTCGGCCACTACTGACAGAAAGTTTACAAGGCAAGGGACAGCCAACATGCTACAGCCACACTTCCTCCCTTTACTGCTTATGGGGACACAGGCCCACAGGCAAATGCTGCCCCTGACTGGGTGTAGGGAGTGGACGCATGAGGGCATCACAGAGAAGAGCTTTCTGACACAGGCGGATGTCACTCATCTGGGGACTCTTGCAGGTCCAGGGGCCAGGGGTCTGCTCTTCTTTTAAAGAACTGAAGCGAAGCAGGAAATAGCTACACCCACTTCCTCCTCAATGCAAAGTCAGCATGAAGGGCTCACATCTCCCTGGCCTTTCTGCTCTGAGCGATCTTCCTGCCCAGGCCCAGGCCTCCATGTCTTCTTTGTAGCAATGTCTACACAAGCCTACACATGCTAGTGGACTGTGCCCTCCACTGCTTGACACTGGATGTCTCTGGATGCCTGACCTTGGGCCAGACCCATACCCTCATCAGTGCGGTGGTGGTGAGTGTGGCCTCCTGAAGGCTTGGTGACAGGTGAAGGGGAGCAATACACAGGCATCACCAGTAGCGTGTGGGGGCTCGGTGGGCCATTGTTGACAGGAGATTATCCGCATGTGGACTTGAAAATCTACTTTTCTCAAAGAACCCCAAGGAGAATATGTTCAAGGTATCCTACACCATGAGCCTGTCCCAACTCAGTTTCCTGCTTAGCTAGACAATGAGCTACTCTAACACCACCCACAGACAGGCTCACCCAGCACCATCCACAGACAGGCTCACACGGCACCATCCACAGACAGGCTCACACGGCACCATCCACAGACAGGCTCACACGGCACCATCCACAGACAGGCTCACACGGCACCATCCACAGACAGGCTCACACAATCCCACAGACAGGCTTACACGGCACCATCCACAGACAGGCTCACACGGCACCATCCACAGACATGCTCACACAATCCCACAGACAGGCTTACACGGCACCATCCACAGACAGGCTCATACAACACCATCCCACAGAGGGGCTCACACCCCCTAGTGTCTCCACAAGAGACTCCAGGCATCTTTAATGCTGAGCCTAGGTCTCTGTGGACTATACAGAGGGTTCACATCACTGACACAGGCTCAGGAATTGGTTCTGAATCATTGGTTTAAAGGCCCCTGGATGGACATATACACAACTTTTCTCATAATGGAGCCCAGATGCTACAGGGAGAAGCCCATTTTGCAGGATGTTGATACCCACACACTCAGCATCAGTCGTTCTGCCTGACTGGATCATGGTGTGGGGCTCTAAGCAAGAACCCTTGTCTGCCTGGTGCTTTCGCGGGCGGCCTGTCACAGGGAAGGATGGCGAATACATTGCTGTCTCACAGGAGGCAGACAGCATGGCCGGTGCCCTTCTCTGCACTGGGAGAGGCTGGATCTCCTGCTCTCTCTCTGCTGCAGGAGGAGTGAGAGTTAGAATCAGTGCAGTTGTCTGGAGCCAGGGGTGGCTGGTGGGAGACAGCGGGAGCGTCATACCAAAATCCCGAAGGAAAGACCGCGGTATTGAAATCCACCCGTGTCTGCAGCTATGTGGGAATGTGGGAGCCCTCGTTTTCCCTTCACGTATGTTTGGAGCTTGTGTGGCCTTTGGGAATATTTGTTCTTCATATTCCAGGACTCTAGGAAATACAACAGAGCGGGGAACAGGAGGCCAGCCTGGTACCTTAGCAGGGCTGCGGGGATGGGCGTGGAGCCAAGGGCAGCTCCAAACTGATCACTTCAAAGGGAACAGCTGTGTGGTCGCACACTGTGGACAGAGCCACAGCTATGCTGGTGGGGTCACAGGGCCTTCTGCCCCCACTGCAAGAAGGGAGCCATGACTGTTTTAGTTTCGATTTTTTTCTCTTTCTTCTTTTCTTCCTTATCCCTCGGATCCTGTGGCTACCCAACTGAGGGCTGCCTGGACAGAGTTCAAAGCTGTTTCTGTGTTTCAGAATCAGAACGAAGGAAGCATTTTTGTCTTTCTGCTTTACAGATGAGATTTGGCTTGATTCTAGATGGATTTTTTTTCTTGGAAGAAGAAATAAAATGACATTATAGATTTTTGCAAGCCCCAATGGAAGCCGTTTCCCACTTGTTTGTCAGGGTCTGGAGGACAGGCGCGGGCTGTTTAGGCTTCCACCTCCTCCTGGAGGAATGAGCTTCAGCACCTCAAAGGTAGTTAGTTAGGGTGTCAGGGCTGTGAGCTGAACAGGTCACACCACGTACACAGAGGTAACATGGGGTTTTTAGGTCCCGTACTTGGGTGCTGGAGAGTCTGCTCAGTGATTAAGAGAGCTTCCCACACCATGAGGACCAGAGTTGGAATCTCAGGACCCATGTAGAAGTCAGGCGTGGGCCCATGTACAGATGCAGGGGATGGTGTTTGTGCATGGAGCTACAAACACCGTAACCCCAGCACAGGGGCAGGAGATAGAAGGAGGGGTATGCATGGAGACAAGAGGGTCATTGGAGATTGCTGAAGACAAATATATATACACAAATATATATACAAATATAGCTACCTAAATATGTATACACAAATATATATACACAAATATGTATATACACAAATGCATGTACCTAAATATATATATCCAAATATATATTTCCATATACATACATGCTGCAGATTAAGTGAGACATCTTGCCTCAGGAAAATAAGATGGATAGTGATAGAGAAGGACTCTTTATACACTCCTGTCTGTCATGAGCACACACATATCCCACACAGGTCCACACTGCATATGCCCTTGTAGTAGAAAAATTAAAAAATGAAATACTGAATCTCACACCACGTCCATACCCTACAGCTGGCATCCAGAGGGACACCTCAGTGCCGGGGCAGGGGAGGGTATGCCAAAATCAGGGGAAGATGAGCTCCTCCTCTCCCACCATCAGCCCCCTTCTCCCTACTGGGAGGCCTTGAGGCAGAGGGACATCAGAGAAGCACCCACATCTTCTGTGCACCCCTTCCATTTAGCTGCCTTCCACCACTATCTAAATCCTTATACAGCCATGTCTAGAATTTTTCATGAGACAGAGCCTGATGTTTCTTGTCACTTCCCGGTGTCTCTGAATCTCTGCTCGGTGACGAGAGAGCGGCAGACAGCTTCCCCGTGAGCCTCTCAGCTGGAACTTAATGCGTCTAGACAGTACGTTTAAGCCACAGCGAGGCAACACATATCTCTGGCACACACCATTAGTCCACCGTGATGGTGTGTTCTTTGTTCCATAGTCCTCCTCAGTTTCTCCTAAAGGGAGCTGGGATGCTGAGCACATTAATGCCGGTTCTAATCAATTCCCCCATCTCAGACACCATTCTCCCCTGACTTATAGACTCCTTTCCGCAGACCAGAGTGGCCAATTGTGTCATATCACCCTCTTCTGTGTGGGTATCTCCTCCATCTCATTCACCTTTTCAGCTATGTTGAACGGTGAAGGGGGAGGCTGTGAAATCGGCTACAGAAGGAGATAGAGATAGAGATAGTGATAGTTGTTGTTGTTATTGTTCTAGGGGAGAATCAAGTGCTTCCAGGCATCTGGTTTATAAAACAGAAAAGAAATCATTTCAGGGGAAGCGGATGGAGCTAGCAGAGCCCATGCAATGGTGACAGGGAGGTGTAGTGAAGCAGGAGAATTGGGACAGTCTACCCCACCTGGGGAGAAGGATGTTCAGAGTCCAGCACCATAAGGACGCCAGGGCCTGCTGGGTGGACCCTGGCCAGATGCAGCATCCCCTTGAGGACCCATCTCTGAGCATGTCTGTGAGGGACTTCCGCATTCTGGTGGTTGAGATGGGAAGGCCCGTCCGCACCGTAGGGCTCTCTAGAAAGGAGAAGTTAGGCCGGGCAGTGGCCCTCATCTGTCTCTGCTGTCTCACTGGTGGTAGTGACACAATGGGAGTGTGACTTCCTGCTGTGATCGCTGCACCGCAAACTAAACCAAAATATGAATCAAAATAGACCCCCTTCCTTAAGTGGCTTTCGTTAAGTGTTTTGCTGCAGAGAGAACAGCTGACACGTGGTCCTTTGTAAATATGTTTTAATCATGGAGCAAGGTTTTGTTAAGAAAAATAACTGAAGAGAAAATTAAAATCACTGAGGGCACACTCAGAAACCTACCGAAAGCTACAGCCTCATCTCCACATAGCCATCTACCTGTCTCCCACACCTTCGCCTGCAGGCACCTGTCCCCAACTCCTGCCAATGGCAGGAAGTCTGTTCCTCAGCTCTTGGTCCATGCTCCGCCCACCCCCACCTCCTTTTCCCTGTCTTTCCTATCTCTGCCTGCAGCCACCCATCTGGCTTTGTTCCCACAACCCCAGCCAAGGCAGGGTGTTTTTATTTCTGAGTGTTTGGCCCCAGATCTGGATTCTCAGCTTGGAAGAGAAGCTCATCCAATTTGGCTGAAAAGGTCAGTGGCATAGGATAGGAAACAACTCCAGAAATAGAAAACCTGAGAACATCTAGGGACCGATGAAGGGAGGGAGTCGAACGGGAAGCCACTGGATGCTCAGCTTCATTGTTGATGTGTCTGAGTGTTCTGGGAAACCAAAGTGGAATCGCATTCCGACTGAGATGAGTGGAGAACTCCAGAGAAAGATCCAATTGCTTTTGCTTACAGAACAGAACAAATGTCCCTACGAGCAGCTCCATTTCTCAAACAGATTGGAATCTAAAAGTTTGTGGTTGAGCTTCAGAAGCAGATGAGAGCTACAGCCAAGCTCTGGGATTTCAGTTGATGAGAGGGAGGAGAAATTGTATTAGCAAGGGGTTCAAGGTCATGATGGGAAAACCCACAGAGATAGCTGACCTGAGTTAATGAACTCTGGACTAACAACCAGGGAGCCTCCATAGGACTGACCTATGCCTTCTGCATGTGGGTGACAGTTATGAAGCTTGGTCTGTTTGTGTGGCTTCTAGCGGTGGTATCAGTACCTGTCCCTGGTCCATGAGCTAACTTTTTGGAACCTATTCCCCATGCTGAGATGCCTTATCCAGACTTGATGTAAGGGGAGGAGCTTGGGCCTGCATCAGTGTACTAGAACATGCTTTGTTGACTCCCATAGGAGGCCTGCCCCTTTCTAAATGGAGGAGTGAGTGGGGGGATAGACAGGAAGTGGGGGAAGGAAGCAGGAAGAGAGAAAGGAGGGGAAACTGTGGTTGGTATGCAAAATAAATGAAAAAATAATCAGAAAATGTAACAAAATGAAAAAAATTAAAAATGGGGTAGAGATCTAAACAGAGAATACTCAAAAGATGAATCACAAATGTTTGAGAAAGGTTTAAAAAAATTCTGGACATCCTTAGTCATCAGGAAAATGCAAATCAAAACTACTTTTAGATTTCATTTTACACATGTCAGGATGGCCAAGATCAAAATAACGAATGACAGCTCATGCTAGTGAGAATGGTGAGTAGGGAGAACTCTCATCTCTTGCTGCTAAGAGTGCAAACTTGTACAGCCAAGTATGGAAATCAGTGTGGTGGTTTCTCAGGAAGCTAGGAGCAGATCTACTTCAAGATCCAGCTTTAGCACTCTTGAACGTATACCAAAAGGACTCTACATCCTATAACAAAGGCTCTCTCTCAACCATGCTCATTGCAGCTCTATCCATAGTACTCAGAAATTGAAAGCATCTTAGATGTTTGTCAGCAGATGGATGTGTAATGAGAATGTGAGATATATACACAGTGGGATGTTGCTCAGCTGTTTAAGGAAAAAAAAATCATAAAATTCACAGGTAAGTGGGTGGGGATAGAAAATATTATCCCGAGTGAGACAACCCAGACACAAGAAACCAAATATGGTATGTGTTCTCTTATATGTGGATGTTAGTTTTTAAACCTTCAGTAGACATACTATTATTATGTAAATCATCACAGAAGTTAGATATAGAACATGGAATATCAGGGAGGGGTGCTCCCCCAAGGAACAGAAAATCGAATATATACTCAGAGAGAAATTAGAGGGGCAAAAACAGGAGGAATAAATGGGTACTGGAAGGTGAAGGAGGGAACATGGGGATGTCAGCTAAATGAAACCATTTGAGAGGGTCAAGTGGAAATCTGCTATGGTAGAAGCCTCTTAAAATGTATAAATATAAAAAGAAATCTAAATGGAGCCATCAAATAACAGAGGATACAAAGCCCCAGATAGACATCTTTCACCACCAAGTGAAAGTTCCAGTACCAGGAATGGAGCATCTCATTGAGTGGTTGGCCAAAGAGGCCCCATGGATACCCCTCCAAGCAACCCAAGTTACTGCCAAGGCTATTGACTAGTCTCCACACACTGATGGTAAGACCCTATTGCTGAACACAAAACCTACACATCACACTGCATGGAGAAGTTGAGCTGATGTCTAACTGGAGGCTTCACACACATTGATTAGTGTTCACTGTACTGGAAGGTACTGTGGACACAACCAGAGGAGAAAGACAAACACCAACCCAGCTACAAACCCTGAGATCTACAGTGGTGAGCAGCCTTTCGGATACACTGGTGTAATAGAAGCACAAAATCTGTGGGATTAACTAACTACTGACTGATAGAATTCAAGATCCATTCCAAGAGATAAACAGACCATGGCTGACACTATAGAGTGACCAAGAACCTGAGACTAGAGAGACAATGGACCTAGGGAGAAACTCAACGCTGTTGTTCTGTTAAAGGAACACAGCAGCAAAATGACTCCTGCTGACATTCTTCTGTGCCCACAGATCAGTGCCTCAGTCAGCCACCTTCAGAGAAGCTTCCAGCTGCAGCAGATGGGAACAGACACAGAAGCCCATAGCCAGACAATGTGAAGAGGATGAGAGCCCCTGGGAGACTACCGCGCCTGCACGGTCTGGAACCACGAGTCTTGGCGGAGGTGTCCAGGTTGAATGAAATCCACAGAGCACGAGGTTGAGATGAAACAGCAGCTCGTGTATTGTCCTGCTGGGGCTAGCTTTTATACTATGGCACCAAATGGGGAGGGGGCTGTGAAGGGACTGTCACCTGACCCAAGGAGGGACTCTCACCTGATCCCAGCAGGGGTCAAGGAATAATCATGTGCACTCAAACTTCCTCATCCAGCTCCAGGAGCAGAGGGAAGTTAAGGTTCTTTGCAGATCAGCACCTCGAATGGGGGCAGGGAAATATAACTCGGGGTAGCAATTCCCACAGAAGACTCAGATTTAAAGGAATTGTCTTCATTAAACCTGTCGCAGAGAATGATACGGAAGAGGAGGCAGAAAGCTTGTAAGAGCCAGAGGAGATGGATGATACCGAGGAAGTGGTGTCTTCCAGACACAGCGGGATGGGTACACACATGACTAATAGAGACTGTGACAGACAGCAGAATGGGTGCACACATGACTGCATAGAGACTGTGACAGACAGCATGCATGGGGCCTGCACAGGTTCAAAGAGTGCAGAGCGCCAGTATTGAGATGGGAAGTAGGCATGAGATCTCCCTGCACTAAGCAAGAAGCTATCTCCAATTAACAACAACTTGCAAAGGAAAAATTAGTATTTCCAAGGGAATTTCACTGGGTAAAAGGGCAGGTACCATGCCCAGCAGCAGACGGCCAACTTTGCACTTTTATAGGGTGTGTGTGTGTGTGTGTGTCTGCCCGCCCATGTGCACACATGTATGTTGCTCATGTTCTTTTTTCATATTTTTGTTTACTAACTTGTTCATTTGTGTTTATTGCTGTTTGTCTTTTCTTTTCACTTGTTTGTTTTAAGAGGACGAGAAAGAAGACATGGAGGTGAAAGCGTGGGGGGCGGATCTAGGAGGAGATGAGGGGAAACCATGATCAGAATATATTTTATCAAAATAATTTTGTTTTCAGTTAAAAATTTTACAGCATAAGAAATTTCATGGGTGTGGGCTAGAGGGAGTTAGAGGGGAGATTAAAGATGGATATGACCAGGATATATTTTATCCACTATGTTTTTAAGGACTAAATAAAAATATTGCATAATTTATAAAAACACCCCAGCCATCCTCATTCTGGCTACCCTGGCAGAAGCCCCCTGAGTCTAGGTTGAAAATACTAAACGTGGGGGTTTATCATTCTTGATGTTAACTTGTGATCTGAGAGTTTACACTCAACATGAGTCTCCTCACACACGCCATCGAAGTCAGAGTCCAGAGACTTTGATACAAAGCAGAGGACGTCTGCACAGAGAAGTGAGTTGGCACTTCTGAGCCACTTCAGGATGCTGAGACCCCGCATTCCACACGAGAGGAACCCCCAGTGGGCCAGAAATGTCTGCCGGGAAAGTGAAGTTGGTCGCCGCCTCCTTCTGTCCTTCCCTGCAGTCACAGTGATGGATGTGTCAGTTCCGGGACACAGCTAACTTACTGACGCCCCTGCGGTAACATCACATTGTCCATCATCACCTCCTCTCTGCGACATGAAGCTTACGTAGGCTGAAAAAATCAAACCTATAATAAAACAATGTCAGTCACCATTGCTTTCTGCAGGCTTGGTTGAAAATTGTATTGAGTGCAACTTCCCTGGTTTTAAAGATTGGTCAACACTTGTTCCTACAAGAAATGGTCATAGTAATGCTGATTAACAATTACTAAATGAACATTTGACAGGAACTAAAACATTGGAAATTACATACAGAAGGAGGGAGGTTCCCAGCACAGGTTGGCAAGGAGTGTGTCTGGGGAGAGCTGCTCTCTCTCCCGCTTTTGCTGGCTGTATTTACATTGAGCTTCTGTGATGCCACAGGAGAGTTTAAACTCTCCTTCACTTCTACTGAAACACACATGCACACACAGACACACACACACATACACACAGGCACACACAGACACAGCACACACACACACGCACACATAGGCACACACAGGCATACATACATGCACTCATATAGACAAACACACATATAATGGGGGTGCGCAAAGAGGGAGACAGTCCTGTCTCGAGAAAAAGAAGCTGGATCTATGATAATGGAGATTTAACTTCTTTATAATGTAGTGATATTTGGGGCATTAGCAACTAATTATTTTGTGATTGTTAAGATTCATCTGGGAACTGTTAGAAAAAAGACCTTGCTAACAGTTACTGAAAAGTTGGATGTTTCCAGGTTCCTTTTTCTGCATTTACAGTATTCAGATGCTTGTCGACAACAGACACACTCCATAAAATAACAAATCATTATCTCTTATGGAGATGTCCACCAACACTTCACAGTTTAAAAGGTATCCCAATGCACAAACCCTCCACTCACCTCCCCAGTGAGAGGATGCTGATCATGGTTAATTTACAGAGGGGCCACCCCTGTGTGTGCACACAGTGTCTCTGGAAAGCTCCAAAAAGGTGTTCTCAAACCCTGACATTCATTGATCTGAAGTTGAGCTGTTTGTTTGTATTACTGCTTATTTCACTATTATTCTGAAATGTTTTACTCTTTGCTTTAGACGCAGTCTCCTGCTCCTGGTGCTTGGTCACAGCACACATCGTGCTCTCTGATTTTGATGTTTTCGTTTATTCTTCTCTCATCCATTACATCCCTACTGCTTTTTTCCCTCCACCCACTCTTTCCAGTTCCCCCTATCTCCTCTTCTTCCCCAGATCTGCTCCTTCTGTTTCTCTTCAGAAAGACCATAGGATAAACGCTCGCCTTTACCCAGTGTGTGTACAGCATCGGACTTAGCTGCATGGTAGAGTTTAGGATCACTCTGTGAGTAGGTGCCATTACACAGCAGACAAAGTCATGTGGCTCACAGAAGTCCTTATGTGGTAACGTGTGGCTTCTTATATGCTGCTTAACTAAGACATGACCAGAAGGCAAACATTAGTTTGCAAGAGCAAGTTTCCCTTAGGTTTGATAGAGACTCCTAATTGGGGGAGGGAGCAGATTCCTGCAGTTCAGGAGGACACTAAGGATTCGTTGTCCAGCGACAAAGGCCTCTTTGTTTTTCCCCTGAGCATAGATAAGTGGTAATAAAAGATTTCCAAGGTCAAAGCAGTGTAGTCTCAGAGCCCGCTGCGACTCTACAAGGGGAACACTGCGGGAGCTCCCTGCTTCCTAATAGCGAATTGGACGTCACGAGACACTGCTGGTGATTTGAGGGCTAAGTAACTGTGACTTGGATGCCTCAAGTGATGTCCCAGGAAAAAATTGTACAGCTAAGAGTTCGACAACAGACTGGAGCAGCTGGCACAGGGGACGTCGAGAAGAAAACGCTATAGAAGAGACGCTTTCTCTACAGGGCTCCCGGGCCCATGGGGGCGGGGGCAGCAGCTGGTGTGTTTCTTGGCTGATTAGAACGTGGATGGATCATCAGGAGCCCAAGCAGTACAAATTAGAGGAACGAGTCCTGGGGAAGTGTGTGCTGGTTAACGATGACACTCTGCACAGGAAGTCACAGAGGGACACTGGGGTTTTCTGTAGGACCGTGTTTTGTCTTGGGGTGTCTCGCACACGCCCATTTTTCTGTTTCAATGACAGTAGCTCTCCTAAGTTGACCTTCAAAGGTTAAAATTCAGAAGTCAGTGTGGGGTCAGAAGGCTCATAGAGCATGGAAATAAAACACATCTTTTATGACAGACTAGCACTCAACTTCCAGCCAGAGAACAGGTCCCATCATCCTGTCTTGCCACCATATGACTATCCAGTTTCACGGTTACTGACTGAGAATGCCAACTGTCAATCACAGCCATGAGATGGCTAAGGAGCATGGCAGATTCACTGATCTCCAGGGAGTCACATAACCTCTTGGAGCCTCAGTGCTGCTGCTGCTGCTGCTGTTTCTTCTTCTTCTTCTTCTTCTTCTTCTTCTTCTTCTTCTTCTTCTTCTTCTTCTTCTTCTTCTTCTTCTTCTTCTTCTTCTTCTTCTCCTTCTCCTTCTCCTCCTCCTCCTCCTCCTCCTCCTCCTCCTCCTCCTCCTCCTCCTCCTTCTCCTTCTTCTTCTTATTATTATTAATGTGCTCATGTGAGTCAGAATTTGGGGGAGGTCATCAGAAGCAAACTAAATTACTGAATTCTTTCAGTAGACAAAGCTTAAAGGTTGCAAATGTATTAAGACAGCAACTAATGCAGATAATAGCAAAGTATTCTGAAGCGAAGCTATCAACCTTGTTGATTCTACCTTAGTGGACTCTAAAACCACCATACGGAAATAGGAATGTTCTATAGGACATTCTCTAGATGTCTTGGCAAGAACAGAGGTAGAACTATGACCTTCCTTGCTATCTTCCCTAGCATGACACCTGTGCTCCAACTCAGCTTCTCTTTGCAGAGAATTGTGGAGACTGCCTCATCTAGCTGCCTTGACAGGCATGTGCCACAGGTTTTCCAGATTAGAGCCCATGGCTTCTGGGGCACTCGCTCAGGCACTGAAGCATTCAGGTTGCCTTGCTTTTCTCTGTGTTCCCCAAAAGTCAGCAAAGCATACAGAGACTTGACAAGACAATTGTTTTTAGACATTAACCTTGTGCATCCCGTGTAGCTTGCAAACGCCATTGTACCCTGACAACTACCATTGTGTTGATCCTGGGAGCCACCATTATATTCCGTTTCTGATACAGATACAGAAAGTTTGGTCACTTGGAATCAACTTGTCACAGCCTTACTGTTGCTGTGACCCCTCCAACCCATGCCTGGGTAAGACTCTTTCTCCTTGGCTACGTCACCCTGGCCCAGTATGTAAGCACTGACACATCTATTGAGTAGGCATCTTGTCTAATAAGACAGAGGACAGAAGGTACACATTTACCCTGACTGCTGCACAGTGCCCAGCAGTCAATACCCAGGGATTAGCACATAGATGAACTCTCTAATTCTGAAAGTGTGAACTTCTCCCTGTCAAAGACTTCTGAGCACAGAGTAGCTACGATGCCATCAAGCAAGCCACACAGGTTCTCATATACTCAGTACTTATTTATGCTCAGTGACTTGTTTAGTAAGCTCTCCAATACTGAGGAATATTAGTTGAGGATGTGTTACATGCGTTTATGCTGTGGAACAGTTGTTTAATGATGCAAAGATGTGTTGCATTCTTCTATGCTGCATCTGTTTAACACTGTGAAGCTGTGTTACTTTGCCTGCCTGAAACACCTGATTGGTCTAATAAAGAGTTGAACGGCCAATTGCTATGCGGGAGAAAGGATAGGCAGGGCTGCTAGGCAGTGAGAATAAATAGGAGGAGAGAGAGGACTCCAGGGGAAGCCACCCAGCTACCCAGCAAGCCACGGAGTAACAAAGAATAGAGGAAGAAAAAAAAAACCCAGAGGTAAAAGGTAAAAGCGATAATTTAAGTCAAGAAGAGCTGGCTCGAAATAAGCCAAGCTAAGGCCAGGCATCCATAAGTAAGAATAAGCCTCTGTGACTTATTTGGGAGCTGGGTAGCCCCCCAAAAGAGTAAAAGCAACCACCTGCACTCCCATATCTTTATGGATGGCTGCAGCTCGCTCACTCTCAAACCTGGATGACATGCTTCATGTGAGGATGGCGTGAAGCTGAGAGCTCTCATTGTGAGGCTGGATGCTGAGCTAAGGTCTTCTGAGGCCTGTGGAGCAATTTCTGCGCTTACAGGGGAGGAGGCTCCCGCTGGTTAGAGAAGCAGAAGCAGTAGGTTGGCCTGGGGGAGTTTGCAGCTTCAAGCAGGACTAGAACACTTGTTAATAAGGATGTCCTGGGCCGGGTTACAGACAGAGCCAGGGCTTCTCTGGTTTAGATTTTCCCTATCAGACCCTCCTGTCAGAGGATACGGAGATGGACTGGTGTACCTGGGAACAGTGGACATTTCATACATTCCATGTCGGGCTGACCAGAAATCTGCTCCAAGGCCAGGTGTCTCCATGGTGATGCTGGCCTCTGCCTCTGTGGTCTCCATAGCTTACTTGTGATGCACAGAGGGAGACCCCGTCTTGTTTGCCATCTGCCTCAGCTTCGGGTGTATTCTGTGCAGTGAGGCCCTGCAATGCCTAACTGGCAAGTTCAGGGGTAAACAAAAGAATTTTTTTTAACATACAATGACAACAAAAAGATGCCCTTTCTTCTGTGCTCCTCAGAAGCTCTGGGCTTAGCAACAGTTCCATGTTCCCTGGACATGAGATCCACAGGCCTGAACACATCTGAGGTAAATGCAGGCTGTCTGATGGCTGACCTTCATCTTCCTTGTGCATGTGTGTGTGTACGTGTGTACGCTCGCACACCTGTATTCATACTGCCCCCCCTCCCCGTTAGTGCAGGATTACAGTTCCTGATCAGCAACATCAACAGAACCCTTTCGTCTTAGAAAGTTCTGTCTGAGGTCAACATCCTGAGCATTTTCTTGCAAGGATGTCAGTTGGAGTTGTCCATACAAACACATTTTAAAAAGAGGGGGGCTTTGGAGGTAGAGGAAGGGGTGATTCATCCCTTTGAGGAGAAAGTAGGGAGCATAACATACAGGATTAGAAACCGAGCTTCTGATATCAAACTGAACATTGGGACACAGGAGGTAAACTTCAAACAGACTGACTGCTGGGGAGCCTAAGATTCTGTGCCTGGAAGAGCCTTGCATGAACACGATACTGCCTGCATAGGCCTCTGCAGGTCTAGGAGGTGAGTAGCGTGTCTCCCCACCAGGCTGCATGTTTCCTGGTACAAAACTATAGGTGGTTTCACCCCTAGGAGCAGCCTGCTGAGGACCACAGGAAACAACAGTCAGGCACGAGCCAACTCTAAGAATCCTGTGATGGAAAATTCTGGATCAACTTCAGGACAACTTAGTGCTTTCACATTAGCAAGCTTGCCTCTTGGTTCACAGTATATATAACTTACAGCGACCATCAGCAGGGTTAGTGTAGAAGCCGGAGAGGTTGGAGTTCTTTTTATGAGCCCCTTTGTCCTTGGGGAGCATTGGATCAGTCAGTGTGCTTCTGTAATGCATTGCTCTTCAAAAATTCTGCCTCATTTATTTATTGTTTATCTGTTTATTCTTTAATAATTCCATGCATGAATGCCATGTGTCTTGATTATATCCATGCCCTGCTCTCTTGCAAACTCTCCTGTCCGCACCACACAGTCTCCTTCCACAACTGTTCTCCGTTGTTTCCGAATAATCCACTGAGTCCAGTTAGGGGTGTCCACGTGTGCACCAGTGTGCGGTCACCCCTGGAGCACGACTTGCCTACCAAGGGCCACATTTTATGAAAAAGTGCCTCTTGGTCCTCAGGAAACCACCAACAACTGCCAGCGGCTCCTCAGCTGGTGGGAACTTGGTAGCTTCTCCCCATCTCTGTTGCCATTTTTAACTGGGTTGACCTCGGGTATATAACCAGAGCTGCTGTGAGTTCCTGTGTGCAATGGCAGTAGTTTGTCCAGAGAACAGCGTTTCATGCCATTCTTTTCTGTTTTCCCTCCACCCTCTTCCACATGTTCCCCAATCTCTGTGGCATAGGGGTGATGTAGAAGTCCCGTCTGTGACTGGGCACTCACCGTCACTTTTTCTCAGAGTTTTACTAGCCATGAGTCTCTCCATTGATCATCACCCACAGGAGCAAGAAGTTTCTCTGGTCAAGGTTAGGGGCAGCACAGATCAATGAACAAATATAAATACTTACATAGCGTTTTGACAACCCAATAATTTAGAAAACTAACATCAATAGGTTCTACTTTTTGGGACTTTGACAGTGGTTTTGGCCATGCTCCCAGTACCAAGCATAAATTTGCTTCTGTAGTGCAGACTTCAGATCAAACTAAGAACGTGATTGGTTGCCTCATAAACAGTCTCATCTCTACTCCACCACTGCTGCAGATCTTGTCTGACAAATCCGTGCTGTGGACGATGGATCCAGCAGTGAGTAAGACCGTTGGTGTCTTTTCTTCCCCAGGAGTCTTTGTAGCACCACCTTCCCCCCAAAAAACACTCTTCAGAAAAAGAGTCTTAAGTCAGTTCAAGACTGATTTATCCATTCCCTGACACCAATCTGCACATTGTCTTGGGCAACCAAGATCAAAGGCAACAGCTTACACTGACCGGATTGCCTCTGGGGCCTCCTTGACAAAAAGTGTGTATGGAGACAGCCTGAGCCTAGATCTGAGATTTTCATTTAATCATTCGTGTCTTTTGGGAGCCATGTTGTCTGTCTACGTGGTGTGCCTCTATTAAGATTCCTTTAAGGATATTTTTAATTAACTTACATACTAGTGGGGTTTCAAAAACTTCTTCATACATCCTTTAGCTTTGGCTAATGCACCTGTAACCCATCTACTCCCCCTCTTCTTTACCCCATCCCCATTTAAACCTTTAAACTCAATCTTCTGAGTTTAAAGATGCTGCCATTTCTTCAAAGCACACATGCTGTACTGATTCCCTCTTACTATATTTGTTACTTGGGTTGCATGACCATAGGTTCCCAGTCTCTTTTTCATGCATACTTCATTGTTCTTAACACTCCCCTGACCCTTCATTTCCCCTTCCTTACCTCATCACTCCACCTCCTACTTCAACCTTTATGCCCCCAGAGACCCCATCTTTATTTTCACTTTGGATGTATTCTACGGTCCCCACCTCTCTCTCAGTGCGTGTCCTGTCCGTCAGCCTGACTTCCACATGGCATGTCAAACAAACAAAGCAACAGATCTGAAGACACAATAAAAGGCACACATACTTGTCAATCATCTACAGGACAAAGGGATTTCTGCTGAGGAATTTTCCCAAGTGACCAGGTCCTTCCTCAGAATGGTGCACTTGACCACAGTAGCAGAGAGCGTTAGGAGGACAGCTGCAGGTTCCAGTCAGCCAGTGTGATCCCATCCTTCCTAGACTCCAGGTTTGAAGGTTCCTGCATAAGAGTCACCAGGGAGCTCGGGAAAGTTCAGGAAGTACTGTCCTCTTTAGTTTCTGGATTGGAAGAAGGAGCAAAGATGGCTGAGGCCCGTAGAAAATGGATCTGAAGTTAAAGACCAGACCTCCAACCTTGGCAAATCCAGCAACTGTTCTTCCATTTTGAGGATGAAGCATCATTCCTCTCCCATGTTGGTTTCTGCCAGCAAATTGTGCATCACGGATGTTGCTGGTGGATGGGTAGCTTCAGCGCGGGGAGCGAGTTTTCTAGGTGAACACATCTTTGCTAGTTGCACAGGTGACGTTCTGTGTTACCTACTCAGCACCAACTCAAGGTCTCCCAAAACTTGAGACTCCCTGACAAACAAGAACGGAAAAGAAAAGACGCTGTTTATTCTGAACATGAATGTTTCTCCCAAGATGGAATTCTGATGCAAACGTGGTGGTCCCATGTCTCCTGTTCATCAGCCTAGGCACATGTCACCAGAACTCAATCCCTCTGTACTGGAATAGAGTGCAAGAGACTCCCTCAGGCTTGTGCGCTGCCAGGACATAGACTTTAGAAGAAAATCATGTTGCTTGTCCAAATATAAAGGCAAAAAAATTAAGCTCATTCCTGCAGTTAGCTAATTGACAGAAACACCAAAATCAACCAATCCAAGAAGTAAAGAAATCCAGGATTCAAGTGTGTTTTTTCCCTTTTTTGGTGGGGTGGCTCAGAGTCCTCTGCGTGGTGAGGGCCATGGAACCCCCACTCCCACACTCCTCTTTCATCTCTCCTCTCTCTGGAGGATGTGGGCTACATTGTGTAATCACTGCAACAGGCTGTAAATGATGTATGAAATTAAAAAAATATATCCCTCTCCAGGGAACTCAGCCAAGACTCTATGTTCACGGCTATTTTAGCTAGTGAGGCTTGGCAGGGGCTGGCAAGCTGAGCCTGCAGAGAGAGGAAGCAACCACTGGAGACTCTCGGCGATGCTCTTTAAAAATCGATGTTGTTCTTCCTCCTCCCTCTCCCTTGCCCATCTTGTAGGGAGAGTGTCAAGCAAAATATTTCGACAGAAACAAAGATGTTAAGATGAGCCAGCCGAGTTGTCCTTCAAGGTGTTTCTGAGTCATCTTTTGAGGCTGTTCTTTAGCTTCCTGAGTGGGAAGTGTGGCCCACCCCACACTCAGCGTCCTTCTCTAGGCCTTGACCTGAACTACCGTCAGTCACTTCGGCAACGTGCTTGGGGCACATGTCCTTGTGTATGCATACTGTATAAGCTACCGTTTCATCATGAATTTTACCAGTATCTCAAGGCATTTAATAGACTTGAGCAAGGGTCTTAGTTCATACTAATAAATTTGTCTTTTAAAGTCTTCTCAAAAAACCCAAACTACTTCACCACAGCATAGGTGATGATGTCTGTTACTTCGTTCAGCCCATGCCTATTGTGTGCTCCTTGATCTCCAGGGGAGAAATGATTCCATATGGGACAGGAGTTCCACCCATTAGGTTTAATGATGTGTCATCATGGTGGCAATGGCCCTGGTGGGTTGTTCCTAACCTGGTAGATAAAGGTTAATGAGGTGGTCACCTTGCTGGATGTTCCAGGTTTCAGTGATCACTTTTGTTTAAACGTTTGGAGGATGTGAGAGAAGGACCTCTGGAGATTCCCTGTGGAGAGGGCACAGTCAGGCACCCAGAAGAGAGGTGGGTGGAAGAGAGTGTTTGCAAAGTCATTTGCCTTAGAAAAACTTACCCCAAGAACAGGTATCAGCTCTGCTATTATGTCTTGTTCATCCACTCTGTTGTTTCTTTGGGGTACCACCTAGAATTGAAATGGACAAGACACGTGAGGAGAGAAAGTTGAACTCCTTTACAAACCTGGGATGGGGGTCACAGGGTAGCAAGATGGCTCAGTAGGTAAAGGTGCTTGCCACCAAGTCTGACAACCCAAGTTAGATCTTTGGTTCCTATGTGGTGGGAGGAGACGACTGACTCCCAAGTGTTATCCTATAACCTCCACAATCATGCCCCAGCATGAGCATCTTGGTTTATGCCCCAATGAAACACAAATAATTACTTTTACAAAGAAAAGAATTATGGAAACCTTTTCAAAGTGGCTTTGAATTCTTCATGAGTATTTGGTACCTGTCCATCACCTGAGTCCCGGAATTTTATGAGAATCCAATACCTATAAGTCCTGTTCATCACCTGTGAAGGTCAGACTGAGTTTCAGTCATCGTGGAAGGTGTGTGGAAGGCGTCCCATTGGGATTTCAGTTCAGCTGCCCCAGTGGATAGTGATGTTGAGCATCTTGTGGGTGCTATTTACCAGGAGTTTCTCCCCTTAGTGAAGTGTCTGATTAATGGGTGTTCAAATCTTCAACTGCATTCGTAAATGATGTATTTATGTGCTTATTATAATCAGTTGTGACTGCTCTCTGTGTGGCCACCATCGTTTTTCAGAAATATGCTGTGAGGTCTAATCTTAGTTGTCCATTTGACACAGCAGGGGAGTGGAACAAAAATTCTCCCCCTCAGAGGAGTTTGTGGGCATGAATGTGAGGCACTGTCTTGATGAATGGAAGATGAGGGGTGACCCAGACCACTGCAGATAGTGCCACTTCTGGGTAGTAGTCCTGAGCTGTCTAAGAGAGCAAGCTGAGGTACCCAAGCCATGGTTTTTGGACAAGGATAGCCACCCTTTCCCCGTCTTCATGCACTGATTTCTTCCTAGAGTAGATATTTAACACTTTTGCTGAAGTCTGGTTTATCAGTTTTCTCTATGAATGGTGCTTTGTAGTTGGTAATTGAAGAAATGCTTTCTTTACCCAAGCTGACAAAATGTGCCTCATGTTTTCTTCTAAACATTTATAGCATTTGATCTTACACATAAATGCTGGCCCCTTCCTAGTCCATTTTTATGTCTGGTGCAGGGTACAGTTTGTATTACACTTTTGTTGCAAAAAAAAAATCAGTTAATTGATTCTGTCAAATGACTCTTCCATAGAGTCCTTCATTGTCTCTGTTTATTGCCTAATCAATGGTTTATTACAAAAACATGCATGCTTTATCTGGAAGCCACGCCCCCATGGTCCGCTTTTCTGTATTTATATCAATGCTGCCCTGTGTCTGTGTCTAAATGGTGCCACTAGATTTTACATTACTGGGCTCCATGGTGTATTATGAAATCAGGCACTACTAATCTCCCAGCTTTGCTTTCATTTGCAAAATTATTTTGGAGACTACCCATCATATGCCAACATAAATGGCCAACAATGTCACCTAGGATTTCTAAGTGAGATTGCTTAGATTCAGTTTCAGGCAAACTGACATCTTCATAACATCATTTTCTAGCTCCTACCTGCAGCTTCCCACTTAATTGCTTCTTTAATTTCTCTCAGTAATGTTTTCTCTTTTTGAGTGTGCTGATTTTTCATTTATTTGGTCATATTAGTCTTTATTATTTGTTTGAGTTTCTTACCAATGTGATTACTTTAGTTTCAGTTTCCATTTTTATTTAATTGTAGAAAAACAGAATTGCTTGATGTGTGTTAAGCCGCCCTGTGCAGCTACTTACTGGCTCGAGTATATTCTTCAAGTGGGGTTTTCTGCTCTTCTGCACAGATAAATTATTGTGGTAGCCGTGAACAATAACAGTCTTGGGTCTGATGTCAACATAGACACTTCTTTTAAATTTAATTTAATTTTTTGCCTGATTACAATAGCTGGGACCTCTAATACAGAGCTGAGTAGAATTGCTGATGCATGTCATGCCAACTCTTTCCTGTCCATGAGCCGAAGGGGCCAGTCTTCTACTGGTGAACATGGAGCTGGCTGTGATCTTTCACGAATCACCTTAAACAGATAGCAGAGGAGGTTTCCTTTTGCTCAGTTATGCCAGGTGCTGGGTGAGAAAGGTTTTACGAAATGCACTGTGTGCTTTTCGTAATGACAGGGTTTTTGTTGGTTTGCCACTATGACAGTTAACACCACAACTGACTTTTAAAAAATTTGTTTTATTTAATTAGCATTATTTTCATTTATTTTATATGCTAAACCCAGTTTCCCTTCCCTCCTCCTGTTCTCCCCTCTGACTCCAGTCTTCTTCCTCCCCATCCACTCCTCTTTCATCTCCATTCAGATAGGGCAGGCCTCCCATGGGCTTGAACAAAGAATGACTCATCAGATTGAGGGTGGACTGAGCTCTTTCCCTGTAGAAAGACCAAGCAAGGTAATCAATCCAGCATGGGGAGCAGGTTCCCCAAAGCCAACTAGGTGCCAGGGACAGGGCCTGATCTCCCTGCCAAGAGCCTTACAAACAGAACAAGCGACACAACTGTCTCACATATGCAGAGAACCTAGGTGAAATCCATTCAGGTTCTGTAGCTGTCAGTCTAGAGTCTATGAGCTCCCACTAGCTCAGATCAGCTGCCTCTATGGGTTCCTCTGTCATGACCTAGACCCCCTGACTAGTACACTCCCTCTTCCCTTCCGCTAGGAGGACTCCCAGAGCTCGGCCCTGTGCTTGGCTGTGGATCTCTGCTTCTGCTTCCATCAGTTATTGGATAAAGGCTCTCCACTGACACTTAGGGTAGTCAAAATATTGCTAGGAGTCTTACCTAGTGCCAACCTTGTGTATTCTTGGGAGTTGACCTGGTGCCAGGCTTATCTCTAACCCTGAAATGCCTCTCCCCCATTAAGAAGTCTCTTTTATTACTCTCTCCTCTTTTGAATGTGAAGACAACATTGCAATCTTGATGTAAAGTAAACTTAGTCACAATACATAGTCTAGTCATTAAGATTTTGTTCAAATTCTTTGCATGAATATTCATAAGTGAAATTGATCTGTATCTTTTTGCCTGGTAACATCATAGAGTATTAGGACAATTCTGGCCTTAGAAAATGATTTGAGAACCAGCTACTTATTTGCAATTTCAGGAATGATTTATAGAGAGTTGATATTATCTCTTCTATATATTGTCTGTAAAGCCCCAGTAAAATCATTTCGATCTGTATTATTTTTATTGTATCTTAAAGTCTTGATTAATTAGTGAGTTTGCCTGGTTACAGGGTGTTACTATGTAGCCAGGCAAGTCTCAAACCCAAGATCCTCCTGCCTCAGCCACTGGAATAGCTGGGACTGGGGGAGTTTTTCACCAAGCCAGCAAAGTTTAGGATTTTGCTTGTGAGAAGGTTGATAACTCCGGGTTTAAAATGCAGCAGATGGAGCGTTGCCCACGTTCTCTACCTGAACGGGCACCACACAGTTCATGTTCCCCAAGAAGCATGCCCATTTCATCCCGTTTGTTAGATGTAGCGTCATCATTTCTGTTTATCTTCTCTATACAATATGGTGATGCTGCATCTTTAATTCCCAGTATTAGTGAAAGATGTGCTTTCATTCTTCCTTCAGAGCTGGCCTGACTGGAGATTTCCAGCCGCTGGGATTCTCCAAGAAGCTGCTGGTTTCCCCCATCCTCTGCTCCTTCCCATTTCCCCTGACTTTTCTTCTGATAATTATTTTCCTAGAGTTTCCTTACTTTGTATTTGACATTTTTAAAGGGTAGTTCTTTGGGCAGAAGCTTCAGTCACTCCCTGATAGCATTCATTTCTCTGATATTGACATATTGTGCTGAATTCACTTCCTGTATCATGGCATTACTGGCGCTATACAAACCCCACAGAGGGCTCGTCTTCCTCAAGTTCAATGCATTCTCCGGTTTTCATCGTTTTTTTCATGGGCATGTGTTAATCACCCCTCAGTATTCGTGGGTTTCCAGAGATTTGCCTGCTTTTGATTAAATGTAGATCATGGTAGTCAGAGTTTATGCTCTGGAAGAATTTATTCTCTTCTATTTATCCGTATTTATTTCATGACACTGAATGGAATCCGCCTCAGAAGCAGTTTCCTGGGGATATTATCTACTCTGCTGCTTACTGGATATTTACCATAGAATTTACTGTTAATTAGACCAAGTCAGTTGATAATGTTGTTTAAATCTTTTATATCTTCCATAAATTTATATCAGATTTATTATTTATTAAAAGATAGATTAAGAGATTCTGGCATAGTAGTAGACCCGTGCTTTCCCTCCTGTTTCTCAGTAAGATGATTTGTTTGTTTGTTTTGTTTTCTGGTTGGTCACATACCTAGCAATCTGTGACTGAACGGTAGGGAGTCTGGTTTGCCCTTGCTGGGTTCTGCAGTGCTTGCATTCCCACAAATGTTTCTGAGCTTTGTTCAGAGACACAGTTAATCTACTTGCGAACCATCTGATTGCTTGGCTCCTGCTGTGAGACTGTGTGACGGGTCTCCGATGGTGCTCCCTCCAGGGCTAATGGTCCTCCTCTGCTTTGGCAAACACATTCAGTTCAGTCTCACGCAGGTCATTTCATGTTCCAGGCTGTGGGTGAGAAGCAGCGCTGGCCCACCCTGTGTGAGCTCTGGGCAATGTTCCCAGGTTCCTTTGAGACTTTCTGAACTTCCACAGTCTCCTCAGTTAGGACATTCAGTCAGAACAAGGCAGCGTGCTTGCACACAGCCTTCTGCAGATCTCTGAATCTCCCCTCCATTTTACTTTCTGCCTTTTTTATTATGGTCAGGTGAGCTCTGCTGACTTTAGTCTCCCAGACATCAGTTCCTTGTGTCCTCACGTCTGAGTGAGAGTATTGTTATAAAAACCCGGAGCCTCTTCACAGGCAGAGTCCACAACTCATCCAAGTATCACTGATGACCTCCCAGAAAGAAGGAAGAAAATTCTTATACTGCACAGCTGCCTCTGCTAGACCCCAGGAGGACTCATTCCAGTTTCGTAGATGGACACAGGCAACTGAGTATGCCGTTTTCAAGTCTGCTTGGATACAGGGAGATGGAACTTCCATTTTTGTGCTGCTGGAGACTGAATTCAAGGTCTCACACATGCTAGGCAGGCATTCTACTGCTGAGGCACACACCCAGCTCAGTCTCCTCTGAAAATGGGGCACAACCCTTTCTATATCTCATGGAGAGAGAGATGTTCACCTCTGTCCAGTGACCAAGATTGCAGGTGATGGGGTTCATGCCAGGCTCCTCCCTTGACCAGGATGGGATTTAATTTCCATACAAAATTACCACCATATAACCAGGATACTGTTCTTCAACAAACCCAACTGTCTTTGAAGCCTTGACTACATATACTAGTCATGCTAACACGACCCTGATTTTATAAAGGTTATTTCCCACAACTTGTTAGGAGTAATGTGGAGTAGGCAGTAAGTGCCATGCTAATTTTCTCTTCACATCCTTGTGGGAATATTAGGCACAGGAGTGCCCCATTTAATCTTCATCTTCCAGAACTCTAAGCGCTAACATTCCTATCTTCAGACTCATATTTCACCAGGTGGTTAGCCTGGCTTGTTTGAATTTTCAGTCACCAAATTGGATTAATAAAGCTTCCTCACCTTGGGAAGTGGCCTTCAATAAACATGACTTCTTGATTTCCACCCACTCACGGCTTAATAGGAAATATCCCTCTGTAGTGCTATTAAATATTTCTGGTTGGAGTGAGCAAGCAGAAGTGTTTTATAAGGTGGGTGTAGTTGCACAAGTATCCTTGGAGAAGATTAATAAACTGTGATTAGCAGACATGAAAACGCACAGATCTCAAGTGGCAGTTTGATGAATTCTGACCGTTATTCACCATGCCCCGCATAAGATAAAGTGTGTTTCCACCCATCGTAGCAATCCTTACCTCTGCAAAATGGCTTCACGGTCACTGTTGTGTCTGGCTTTCTGTTGTGATAGCACAGCACTGATCCAAGCAACCTGAGGGAAGAATGGGTTTGTCTAGTTGAAAGTTTACAAAACATCATCAGGGGCTGCCAAGGCTTGACCCTTTACTGGCTTGCTCAGGCTTCCATCTTATATAGCTCAGGCTCACTCACCTAAGGATGGTTGACAATTGACGCCCTCCCACATCAATTAGCAATCAAGAGCATGCTTCACAGACATGACCACAGTCCAATCTAATGGAAGCAATCCCTCAGTTGAGGTTTCCTTCTCCAAAGTCACTCTAGATCTGTGTCAACTTGACAGTTGAAGCTAAGTGTGAAACTGTTATTTTAATCTTGTTAAACAACTTCCTGTGAGATATATATATCACTATATATATTTTTTTCTTTTGCAATAGAATCTCACGTTTTAGTCTGGGCTGGTCTCAAATTAGTATGTATCTCACGACATCCCTGAAGTTGGAGCAGACCTCCTGCTTCAGTTTTTAAGAGTACTTGGATTACAGGTGTGAGTTGCCATGCCTGGCTAGTTTTCTCTATATTTGCATGTCATTCAAATGAAATCACCATGCAATACCTGCCCATTCTACATGTGCAAATACTTTGCTGTTTTTTAAATGTCCTTTGTCTATTTTATAGGAACTCTACAATTGCCTGTCTATTCTATCAGTTGGTATATAAGACTCTTTTTTTTTTCCAGTTTTTGGTAGCAATTCATTTTTATATGCAAGTCTCTTTGTTGAAATCTGTTTTCACTTTTCACAAGCAAATGCATTAGAAGGAAGCTCTGGTCATTTATTTCACCAATGAATTTCTAATTTGAAACAGCAAAGCAGTTCTGTCTTTGTGCCACACCATGTCAACTGGGATATATCAAAAACTGGAATTCCTGTGTCTGGGATTTGAAACTATTGGAAGACTCAGCCCCTTTGTGTCTGTGCAGCCCATGCTGGTGGAGGCAGTGCTTTAGCTGGGGTTCAGTACAAGTCTCTCTCTCTCTCTCTCTCTCTCTCTCTCTGTCTCATGTCTGCTGAGCAGTTCTGTGCCTAGGCATTGCTCATAGAAATCTGCACTTTCACCTTTTGGTATATGCGGCTAGGAATCTGCAGCCCATGAAGGCTTAGACGATAGTTGGATGAACAATAGCTGTCCTTGTTACAGTAACCAGTCTGTTACTATAAGGAAATGATTGACAAAGCATCCTTGGTGTAAGCTGCATTAGCTCTACTGAATTTCCCGTGGACATTCTGATAATCTTTTGTTTAGCTTTATTCTGGATTTCAAAGTCTCCGACAAAAATAAGGTATCCACGTTTATCAATATTTTTGCATTAAAGAGTGTATTGTGAATCTTCCTTGTTTGTTTGTAAATACAGATGACAGGGGTTCCGAATGTGGGGGTCCTTCTACCTGCCTGAATTCTAAACATCAAGCTCATCTCATTTATGTTTAAAACTAAAAGCATAGCCACAGTTAAGACAAGTTTCATGTATTAGATGTCGTGGATTGCTACTGAGATCTCTTGGGGTGGGGGTGGTGAAAATGAAACTTTAGAATTGCGAGTTAGTGGGAAAAAAGTACGCATGCCACGTACATAGTGATGACTTTTCACCTGGAGATAGAGCCCAATGAGGGGCTGGACCCACGCCCCAGGACGAAGCGTCAGTCTATAATTCAGATAAGCCTCTCTGTGTGTTACTTTGGGACTGAATGGCTGCAGGACTGGGTCAGGACCATATGGGACAGAAGCTTCCGTCTACACGGAGGCAGCTATGAGACAGCGTTGTGTCAAACATCACACGCCTGCTGTCAAGTTTCCATGAGTACTATGGGACAGCACCTACCCCATTCTCCATAGATGATGAAGACACAGAAGAATCGCCTCTTCTGCACCTGGGAAGACTGCAGGGTTCCATACAGACTCTCTGAGAGCTTGCTGATGAGAAGCTATTTCTCTATCTTCTTCCTGATTTTTGGGGTTGCTTGTAGCAATCCAGATACTTCTGTAGCCACTCCTTCAAGACTTCCATTCCTGTAAATCTGTCCAAACCCAGATAGTGACACGGAGATTTGCTCCGATAAATGTTGACAGCCAGTTCTAGAGATAGGGTGGAGCTTAGTGGGTGGATACATTTGCCTACAATGTACTAAGTCCTGAGTTCCATTCCAAAATTAATAAAAGCAGCCATGTTGGCACACGCCTATATTCTCAGTACTCTGAGTTGAGGGGCAGAGTGAGTTCAAAACCAGCCAGGGACACACATGGTCTAATAAAACAAACAAATAAATCAACAAAACCCTTAGTTGTAAAGCTTCTGGTGATTAGTTCTTGCTGTGAGTTTCCTGTTCCTCCTTGGCCCATTGGCTCTTCCAGACGCTTTCAGGGGATTTGCTGGTGAGGGCAGCAATGCTCACATGCCAGGCATTTCTAATTCTCCTGATGTATATATTCCCACTTTCTGTGATTTGCATCACATTACAGATTTCTTTCCAAGGGCTGGACCGTAACTAATCTTCTCCAGACATCTACAAGTTGCCTTGGTATCTGCTTGTCTATTTTCAATTTCCTTCCAGCGAGGCTTGTTCTTCATTTGTTACTTGAAGTGAAACTTAGCGGGACTTCAAAGTCGTTGGTATTCAGTCTGCAGACTCTGTCTTCTCAGATAGAGAAGTGACTGAACTTTATTACTCTCATGCCCCGTTAAAGGGTCAGTCAAGGACTTGGGGGCCACTGAAGCAGGCAAGTTAGAACTACTTTCTTTCCAAATTAAATTGGAGAAGTTTTATTGAAATGAAGGATACAGTTTTGTGTCATTATTCATGGTAGTCATGCCCCATCAAGCTACCAAAAATACTAAATGAGTGAATTCTTTCTCTTGAATGTATATGTGTGTGGTGTGCCTGCATGTGTGTCTTGTGTTTGTGTGTGCACACAGGCATGTGAGCATGCATTTATTTATTCATGACTGTAGAGACCGAAACAAGATGCTGCCTTCTACCTGCTTGACTCAAGGTGTCTGTGGACCTGGAGCTCTCCAGTTCTGCCCGCTGTAGCCACCTAACTTACCCAAGGGATCCTCTCTCTGTCTCCTGAGCACCTGCCTGGCTTTTGTGTGGGTTCTGGGGATCTGAATTCTGGTCTTATTGCTTGCTTACATAGCAATATTTTATTCCACTGAGCCATCTCCCCAGTCCCTGAGTTAGTGAATTATTTTTGTAAAATTTTATTTCTTTTATTTTTGAAAGTATAATATAATTACTTCATTTCCCCTCCCCTTTTCTGCCTCCAAATTCTCTCCCATATATCCTTCCTTGTAAATTTGTGATCTCTATAGTCCGTAATTGTTATTACAGACATATTTGTATATATGTATATGTGTTTATTTCCAATCTCTCTCTCTCTCTCTCTCTCTCTCTCTCTCTCTCTCTCTCTCTCTCTCTCTCTCCCTACTCTATGTGCTGTTATTTGTACTTATGTTTCCAAGGGTTGCCCATTTGGTATTGGATAACCAATTGCTATGTTCTTCATTGGGAAAGACTATTTCTCCTGCTCTTGGTATTCCTTAATTGCTTGCAGCTGTTGGTGTAGGGTTGTGGGGCTGATGTTCTCTGCAATGAATCACGGTAAAATTTTATACCACTGATTCTTTAATTTCAGAGCCACAGAATTCTGCCTTATGTCTGCACTACAAGCCCGAGCATGTGTTTTCTGTCAGGTGCAATGTGGCCTATCTGTGCGTAAGAACTTAGCCAGGTAAGCTCACCTATAAAATCCACAACTCTGCACAGATGAAGTGTTTTAAGTCCACTTAATGCGGACAGTGCTTTAAGGTAGAAAGTCTGCCACAGGAAGACCACCTGTCCACCTGGAGCCAAGTGCATTAAATGCCCCAAGGCTTTGATCACGGTCACATGGAACATATCCAGGCTACAAGTAAATTACAGAGAGTTCAAACATTTTCCCAATTTTACTTTTCTTTTATTCTTCAGTTTTAATGGTACCATTCCTGTTTCCCACTCACTGAGTTTTTGTGTTAATTCCATCCAGTGAAAAATATGGAAAAGTCACCATTCAAAGGGAAAACATCTCTAAGTCCATGAGAGTTTGCAGGGCTCCAGTAGGTTTTAAAGTACACTTAAAAATTAAAGCAGAATTGCATTATTTTCGCCCTTTCCATTTCTCACCTCCAACCTTCTAGGTGTCGTCTCTCCACTCTTAAATTGGTAGTCTCTTTTTCTTTGTTTATTATCATGCATGTGCGTGCATATGTTTGTGTGTGCATGCATGTGTGTCTGTGCATGGTGTATATGTGTGTGTATGCGTGTGTGTGTGCATGTGTATGTGTGTGTACATTCACATGCACTCATGAGTCCTTTTGAGTCCATTTTTGATGTCTGTGTGAAAATAGTTTTTGGGCTAACCATTTTGCCTTGGGAGCCGATGATCTCTAGGAAAGGCTAATTGTCCCAAAAGTTACCCACATTTCTTCTTGATATGTTCCATTTTTATTTGGATTACGTTTATATTTCTGAGCTTATTGTAAGTAGCTGCTTTAAAGTCCTGCTCTGCTAATTTTGTACGACCTCTTTGTCCCCTGTGATTCTTCTGTTCTAGCAGCGAGTGGATCATCTTCTTGTTCCTTTTATATTCTAATTTTTGTTGGATTCTCTGCATGATGTCATTTCCAATTTTTAGAAATTGTTTTTTATTATTCTGTTTGTGTGTGTGTGTGGTGGTCATGGATCACAGTGCACCTGTGGAGGCCGATAGATGACGTGCACCGTTAGTGTCTCTCCTACCACCACGTGGGGCCTGGAGGTCAAACTCAGGTCAACAGCCTTGGCGTCAAGTGCCTTTACCTATGAAAACTTCCTAGAATCCCCTTCCTTGTTTAGAATTCTGAGAATTATTTTTCTTGCTTGGAAGCACGGGCTTGAGACAGCACACAGGCACTGTACTGTGAGGAGTCGGAACTGGAAGATCTTGCTCTCTTCTTTCTCCTCATCTCTTGAGGCACCTATGAAGCGGCCTTTATTCGCGGGTTATTTTGTCGCTGCTGTTCCTGAGAGCCGTCTAAAACTTCACTGACTTCCCGAGGACTCAGCAAAAGTGCCCTTTCTAGGCAACGAAACACCTGTCAGGAACCAAATGGATCTCAGCTACGTGGTAGTGGTTCTCTCCCAAGCCTGAGAAGGATGGAGAGATGCTGGACGAACAGACAGACAGACAGACAGTTGGGTGGATGGATATCCTGGAGGCTGAACCCAGGAATCTTATGGCCCTTCAATTTTTCATGGTCAGAGGAAAATTCAACTAAAGACTTAAGACTTTTTCCTTCTGCCTAAAACTTCTACGCTGTGTAATCAAAACTACCTGGTGTCCCTTAGGGACAGCATCCTCACGCGTCCAGTAAAGCCACAAGCCCTCAGCTTGGGTTTCCCTCCAGAACTGACCTAGAAATCTCCTGAGAGAGTTGATAGGATGTCGTCTAGCCTGGTCTCTTTCTTACAGGTTAGAGCTCTTAACTGCTGGCTAGTGTGTGTGTGTGTGTGTGTGTGTGTGTGTGTGTGTGTGTGTACGTGCATGTGTGTGTTCATAATGTTGTCAAATTTTCTCTTCTTATGCTAAGTGGGAACATCTCATGGGAGTTGTCCTTACATGGACATGAGCATAAATCCCTTTATCAAATTTTTTTAAGTTGTCCCTTTTATCTTTAGATTTTTAAGAATCTCGTGTAACAGGGCTGAGTGGGATAAATGACAATGATTTAAAGTATCAACTTTGGTCTTTAGTTTTCCTCTTGCTGTTTGTTAAATGCTCCAGCGTTTTCCTACTGACTTGGAGGTTGTCGCTGCCGTATTAGTCTTCTCTGCACATACATGTCTGTCTGTCTGTCAGTGCTTCTGTCTTTCATCCCCTGTAACAACATCTGGTCTCAGTCAACTTTCAACATATCTTCATTCCCACATCGTTCTGCTCATGGCATGTGGCATTCATTTTTTAACCTTTTACTTTGTGTTTTCAAATAACGTTTCATGTTTTTACCCATGAAGCCAGCACTACACATTCACTGTCAGATTCATCCCAGAGTGGAGCATACTTTGATGATTAGTAGTTTTCATCTATCGACTTCATCCGTAGAAACGTTCCAAACCCCGTTATCAATTCCAGAAATACAGCTCTATTCCTTCATTGATCATATGGTTGCACTGACTGCTTCAATTCTTAGACTTTATTCCTGCTTTCTTGCTTCGTAGTTCTGCTTTGGACTCCCAGAACAAACACACACAACTCAGAAATAAATATTCAAACCAGTATGCCATTCATGCTTACAAATTTCATGTAAATTCTTCCACTTTTCCCAAGGTAGTGAAAGGTTTAGTACGTGGTTTTGCTTTTCATTACCACAAAAGTAACAATCTGTTGTGCGTTCTCTGGCAGAGTTCTCTTGAATGTATATTGAATTTAGTCAGTACACACCTAGAAGCTCTTAACCACATTGTTTCCAATCCATCAATTTGAATTTTCATGGTGAATATTTTCAATGTTTGTCACAGTCACATCATTGGTGCAATGTCCAGGCTGTGTTGTTTCCAGTGTGGCTCAGGTTTGGTCTGTGATATGACTGATGCTCTTCCTTGGCCAGGTTGCTTGACAGGAGGTGTTTCTTTCCTCTAGGACTATCACAGGGAGCCCATGAGGGAAGACCTACTCAGACACAGTCTTTATTCCACTGTGCCAGGACTACACTCAGTTACTTGGGACCCAAGTGTAGCATCCAGTGTTTAGAGGAAGGATTTCTTTAAGAAAAAACCACATCACAGTGTTGAACTCACCAACTGCAGGGGAGGTTTGCTCAAGCAAGCAGTTTCACAGAAGCTAAGATTAGCTGCCTGGGGCACCATGACCTTGAGTTCCTAGAATAGAGTTGGGTGATTTTCCATGATATTCTCCATCAAGGACATCAAATTCTATCCAAACCTAAAATGACCCCAACAAGACACAGGATGAGGAGCCTCTGCTCTGTCATGTTGCTTTTGTCTCAGAGCCAGTTAAAACAGGTTTCCGCTCCTAGTTCCACAGCAGGTTCTAAAATGCGCGAACATTTGTTCCCTGAGCTGTTGCTTCTGTTAGTTTCTTCATCTGAAGCTGTAATGAAGGAGTTTTGTTCTGCTTGGCTTTGGTTGAAGTAAGTATTGGAGGACCGTTTCTGCTAATTTGTAGCTGCGTTTCCAGTATTTACCGTTTCCAATCGTTAGTTACTTCTCATAGCACAGTTCTCACACTCTCGGATGCTAGACGGCCTGTTCTAGGTTATTTTCCTACATCCTCGATGATAATTTTGAGTTTTCATAGACATTGTGAATTTGAGGTTTTCACTTCTTTTTCATTTTGCCAAAGTTGGAAGATTTTTGGTTTTGGTTTTGTATTTTATTAAGGCTAATTTTGGCATATAAAAAAGTTTTTGAGATTTGTCTCTCTTTGTCTAATTTTAACTTTTTGAGATTTTCATATAATTACACATTTCTCTGTCTGTTTTCTCCTTCCAATCACTCACATACAACTCTAACTTACTCTCTCTTAAATTCATGGTCTAGTTTTCATTAAGTATTATTGTCCATGTGTATGTGTTTGTATGTGTGTGTACATGTGTGTGTATGTGTGTTTTTGTATGTGTGTATGCATATATGTGTGTATACATGTGTGTGTATGTGTATATGTGTGTTGCATGTGTATGTGTGTTTATATATGTGTATGTGTGTGTCTGTGTGTATTCCTAAGTACATGAACACAACCTGCTCAGTCCATCTATAGAAACTCATGCCATTCATCTTACTAATTTCTGTTCCACATGTCTGACATTCTTTCTGTTTTTCTAATGACTGAGCTAAATGCTAGCACTGAACATGTTATTGTTACTTGCTAATTTTTAATTGTAAATACATTGTTGGTTCTTACCCAATTTTTATAGCAATCAATTGACATATTCCTGCCTCTTTGTATGGGTGGGGTGGTATCCTGTTAGGGAGGAACTCTTTTCTATTACAGTCCTGGTGTAGGAGTTACTTCTGTTTATGTGTTGCTTTCATTGGTTAATGAATAAAGAAACTGCCTTGGCCTTTTGATAGGGCAGAACTCAGGTAGTCAGGGAAAACAGAACTGAATGCTGGGAGGAAGAAGGGCAGAGTCAGAGAAGCCATGGATCCTCCACCTGAGATGGACCCGGTTAGAATCTCCTGTAAGCCACTGCCATGTGGCGATACACAGATTAATGGAGATGGGTTAAACTAATATGTAAGAGTTAGCCAATAAGGAGTTAGAACTAATGGCCAAGCAGTGTTTTAATTAATACAGTTTCTATATGATTATTTTGGGGTTAAGCTAGCTGGGCGGCGGGAAAGAACAAGAAGCCCTCTCCTCCTACACATCCGTTACTGAGGAAAATCAGTGTAGGGACACAGAGAAGGAACCTGGAGGCAGAGCAGTCAGCTGCTGTTGACGAATAGTGCTTATTGGAGTTCTCCTCCTGACTTGTTCATTCTGCTATTCTTTTCCTTTACCGTCTGAGACCAGCTTCCCAGGGTTGCCAGTGTCCACAGTGAGCTAGGGCCTCACATACCAGTCATCAATACAGAAAATGCACCATAGACTTGACAACCTGGTGATGGCATTTTCTCAATCCAGAGTTCTTCTTAGATAGCTCTAATTTGTGTCACGTTAAGTGTGCTCCACACAGCACCTGGAGGTCACAGGCAGATTGCCTCGTCTGTGTTCCTGCCTCCATGTCTGTGCTCACGTCTCCATGTCTGTGCTTGTGTCTCCATGTCTGTGCTCATGTCTCCATGTCTGTGCTCAAGTCTCCATGTCTGTGTTCATGTCTCCATGTCTGTGTTCATGCCTCCATGTCTGTGTTCATGTCTCCATGTCTATGTTCATGTCTCCATGTCTGTGTTCATGTCTCCATGTCTGTGCTTGTGTCTCCATGTCTGTGTTCATGTCTCCATGTCTGTGTTCATGTCTCCATGTCTGTGTTCATGTCTCCATGTCTGTGTTCATGTCTCCATGTCTGTGTTCATACCTCCATGTCTGTGTTCATGTCTCCATGTCTGTGTTCATGCCTCCATGTCTGTGTTCATGTCTCCATGTCTGTGCTCATGTCTCCATGTCTGTGCTCATGTCTCCATGTCTGTGTTCATGTCTCCATGTCTGTGTTCATGCCTCCATGTCTGTGTTCATGCCTCCATGTCTGTGTTCATGTCTCCATGTCTGTGTTCATGCCTCCATGTCTGTGTTCATGTCTCCATGTCTGTGTTCATGCCTCCATGTCTGTGTTCATGTCTCCATGTCTGTGTTCATGTCTCCATGTCTGTGTTCATGTCTACATGTCTGTGTTCATGTCTCCATGTCTGTGTTCATGCCTCCATGTCTGTGTTCATGTCTCCATGTCTGTGCTCCTGCCTCCATGTCTGTGCTCATGTCTCCATGTCTGTGCTCATGTCTCCATGTCTGTGTTCATGTCTCCATGTCTGTGCTCCTGCCTCCATGTCTGTGTTCGTGCCTCCATGTCTGTGCTCGTGTCTCCATGTCTGTGCTCCTGCCTCCATGTCTGTGTTCATGTCTCCATGTCTGTGCTCATGTCTCCATGTCTGTGCTTGTGTCTCCATGTCTGTGCTCATGTCTACATGTCTGTGCTCATGTCTCCATGTCTGTGCTCATGTCTCCATGTCTGTGCTCATGTCTCCATGTCTGTGTTCATGCCTCCATGTCTGTGTTCATGTCTCCATGTCTGTGTTCATGTCTCCATGTCTGTGTTCATGTCTACATGTCTGTGCTTGTGTCTCCATGTCTGTGTTCATGCCCCCATGTCTGTGTTCATGTCTCCATGTCTGTGTTCATGCCCCCATGTCTGTGTTCATGCCTCCATGTCTGTGCACAGCACTGGCTGAGCATGAGGCTCCATGAAGCTCTGCAGGAAGCTACGAGGAGGTGGAGCCGGGTGGCTGCCTATGGATCAGAGCTGAGGAGCTGGGTGTCCAGAGTCACAGAAGCAGACGTGTAGATGGTGGCTGGCCTGTAAGAGAAGTAGAAGGACCGTCTGTGATTTCATAGAGGATGCAGAGGTGGCGACAGGGAGGGTGGGTTTGAGGCTTTGTGGAGTACTGGCGGCAGATTAGCAGGGAAGCCTGGGTGTGTCCCTGAACGCTGGGGGAGGTAAGTTGTGAAGAACGAGTCTCTGAGTGCTTCACAGAGGCCGGGCTAAGGTACACAGCTGCAAATGAGGCCGCTTTGAGCATGGAAACCCCCATCAGGCTTCCAGACTAGAATAACAGACCTTTAATTAGATTTAATAGGAGATTTTTGCAGCAGACAGATCCAGTTAATAAGCTATCCTCTTGCCAAGATCTTGGGTTTTATTAAATTTCAGAGGTATCCCTGAGACAAAGCTAAATGCTATCCAAAAAGGCCACGGTCAAAATGAGACCTGCTGAAGAACTGCTCTCTTTATCTCTGCATGGAATTATGGGAGTGTGAGAAACAGGAGAGCGTTTTCAAAGTCGTTTGTGTTACTGGTAGGAACGGGACTTTGGGGAAATGGATTCAGATGGAAGGAGCTGAAAATAGGCAGCCAAATCAATAAGCATCAGGCAGAGGATGGGAGTGCATCGTCAACGTTTTAGGGTCCTGGAAGAACCGCCCACCACTCTCGTTTCCACAAAAGCCACGGTCTCTAAATGTTCAGTCTCACTCAGCTGTCTGTCACCAAGTACAGGGCACTTCTCAAAGCACTTGAGAAACAGATTCATGACAAAAATTACCTGCTGCCCAGGGTGTGCACAGTCAAGGAGACACACAGGCAGACAATGGACAGCAAGACACCATGGTTTCAGAACTCTCCTGGAGACTAGCTGCTGGGGAGTCGGACAGAGGGAGGGCTGGAGGGGCCCTGGCTCGGTGCCACGGGAGCACACACGCTCGGAGGCTGCTTGTCTGGGGGTCAGTGCTGGGGTCTTCCCTGCTCTAATGCTGGAGATGCCGGGAGGGCAATGGCTGCCTTCAGAGTGAGGCCCATGTCAATTCAAGTGACAGATGAAGACATGCTCTTCAGAGCGCATTTTATAAAGTGACACAGTGAGAAGGCCTTGCTGGAAGGTGACACAGAGCTGTGGAGGGGAATGGCAGGGCTAGGAGTACAGGGCAGCAAGGGACCCGACCACCTCACTGCTCCAAGGTGACTCACAGCCTTTGAAGTTTGTACTTTGGAATAGATGACAGACAGGATTTGATTCAAAGTGGCAGTAACCTGACAACATCGCAATTGTCCCTTTCTCTCTCCCTGCTGTTTACCTCCGCCCAGTGTGGGTCTGCCCAGTACTGGATACCCGCCCAGCTGCTGTATCATGAGTCTTGGTGTCACTGACATGGTGCTATGGATTTTAATGGTCCTGGGGCTCTGTGTGAGATTTTCTGTTAACTTTCTGCGGTGTAGTGGATTGGAATCATTGCTTCTTGTCTTAGGTGATAAGGTTTGGGGTGTCTGAGCACATGCGATGTGACTCTGCCGGGGTTCACACCAGCTGATCCTCTACCAAGCAGTCTCTGCACGGTTGCTTTTTCCTTTGACTTTTCTTCTAACTTAGTAAGCATGGTTGCCTCATGGAATTTATTGTGTAGTTTGGGCCTCCTAGTTTGCCTTACAACCCCTCATTTATTTTTCTTTCCTAACTCATTAATACTTTTTTTTTAATGGCTAGGACAGCATCAGGCTTTTCCAACTTTCCACCTCTGTTCCTCATACCCTTGCTAAGATGCACGAGATGTCTCTCTAGAAACGACTGAAGAAGGGGTATTTGACTAAATAGGTCACAAGCACTGGAAATGAACACTGTAAGGCTTTGTGTGGAATGAGAATGAACACATTACAATCACTGTCTTACAATCGCTATTGCCGTGATGAAACACCATGACCAAAACAATTTGGGGGAGAAAAGGGTTTATTTGGTTTTATACTTCCACATCACTGTTCCTCATCGAAGGATGTCAGGACAGGAACTCAAACAGGGCAGGATCCTGGATGCAGGGGCCATAGAGGAGGTGCTGCTTATTTCTCCCCATGACTTGCTCAGCCTGTTTTCTTATAGAACTCAGGACCACCAGTCCTGGGATGGCACCACCCACAATGGGCTGGACCCTCCCCATTAATCACTAATTAAGGAAATACCTTACAGTCTTGCGGATAGCCCAGTCTTATGCGGGTGTTTCTTCAGCTGAAGTTCCCTTCTCTAGAGTTGACATAAAACTAGCCAGCACAGTCCCTCAAGAGAATGCAGTCATTATTGGCTTCTTTACATAAAGTGGTCTAGAAAACGTCCTTGGATGATGCCTTTTACTATCCTCAAAGGAAGGAGGAGCCAAGGGTACAAGGGCAGCAGATCCTTTGGGGAGAGTTGGCTTTGGGGAGTGAGACATGGCAGGAAGGTGGCCATGCAGGCTTGACCACACCAGGTACTCTGTAGGTGGTGAGACGGCTGTCCCGGGAGATGTTCTGGAAAGCGCCTCACTCCAGCATCTTCTCTGCCGCTGTACTGGCCACCAGGTATGCTTGTCAAATCCATCCACTTATGAGGGAGAGTTGCCTAATCATATTATAACCTGGTATGCCATGTTTGGTTGATAGCTTGGGAAGCCTGCCGTTTTCTGAGGGGAAAGGAGATGGGAAAGTGGGGGGGACTAAGAGGGAAGAAGGGAGGGGAACTATGATTTATTATATATACTATATTATTATAATACATTATATATATGGGGAAGAATACATTTTTTAAAAAAAGAAAGGCATCTATCCAATTTGTTGTATCAGAACTTCCCTGCAAGAAAATTCACAAGGTCTTGCATTCAGAAACTTAACAGAAATTCACTTCACATAAAGCAAGTCCACATAAAGTGGACCCCAAATGGCATATCTGATCTGTGTTCTCCAAATGTTCCCTCTAAATTCCCCCAGCTCAGGACTGTATTTCCACATTGTAGAGGTCTTATTGTCACTCTTGGAATATTAAAATATTAAAAACATGAAAATTCAATAGAAATCACATCTACAGTCAAACATCCTCCTCCCTCTGTGTAGATTCAGGGACACACCATAGCAATGCTCAGACACCCTCCTCCCTCTGTGTGGACTCAGGGACATACCACAACAATGCTCAGACACCCTCCTCCCTCTGTGTGGACTCAGGGACATACCACAACAATGCTCAGACATCCTATTATCTCTGTGTGGACACAGGGACACACGGCCAAAAGCTGCACTTCTCTTTGATCTTGAGCACAGAAGTGCCCTTGAGTAGATCAGTATTTCAAAAGCCACAACACTTTTGCTACAGGGTTGGTAAAATCCTGTGCCGCCTTCCATGGGCCCCCAGCTGGTTGTACACAATGCAGAGTCTCTCCTCGCAGAAGCTCAGTGCAGGATGCAGACCGTCCTACGACTGGGCAAGCTACCTGTTTTCTGCAGACATCAAAATTTAAAATTGTATATGAGAGACTTTCTAGTTTCCCCCTAAGTGCATTTCCTTTATTCTAGGGCACTATGGAGGCTGCTTCCAGCTGCATGGATGACTGTAAAGGAATAGTGGCTGTATCCAGGATTAGCCTGGAGGACATCACTAGGGGGTGGGAGGAGCCTCCTGCCAACCAACAGAAGCAATTCATTAGACTCTATATGAACTATAACAAATTCCCCATGGATTAAGCTACCAAGTTGTGACTTTCTTATTATTTTACTGTATGATTGAGGCCAGTAGTCAACAGATAGTAACTTTGGGTTCTTTCTCTCTTTTTTTTAAATTGTCTTTAAAGCTGTCTTTTCTCATTTTACATAACAATCCCAGTTCCCACCCCCCCCCACCCCCCATCCACTCCTCAGAGAGGGTAAGGATTCCCATGGGAATTTCTCAAAGTCTAACATATTACTTTGAGGCAGAACCAAGGCCCTTCCCACTATATTTAGGCTGAGCAAGGTATAACTCCAAAGCAAATGGATTCCAAAAAGACAGTGTAAGCAGTAGGAATAAATCCTGGTCTCACTGCCAGTGGCTCCACAGTCTACCCCAGTCATACAACTATCAAGAGGAATTAGTTTGGTCCTATGCTGGTTTCTTCCCTGTCAGGCCACAGTTGGTAAGCTCCCCTTAGCTCAGGTAAGCTGTTACAGTGAGTGTACCTATCATGGTCTTGACCTCTTTGCTTGTATTCTCAATCTTTCCACTTCTCAACTGGATTTTGGGAGTTCAGCCTCTGCTTCCATCAGTTGCTAGACGAAGGTTCTGTGATATCAATTAAGATAGTCATCAGTCTGACTACAGGGCAAGGCCAGTTCAGGTACCCTCTCCACTACTGCTTAGGTTCTTAGCTGGGCTCATCCTTGTGGATTCCTGGAAATTTCTCTAGTACCAGGTTTCTTGCTAGCCCCATAACGACTCCCTCAATAAAATATCTCTTTCCTTGCTCTCCGTCTCTGTCCTTCCCCCATCTCAGCTATCCTGGTCCCTCAAGTTCTCCTTCCCTTTCCCTTCTCTTTCTATGGTTTTGAAAGCAGGATTTCACCGTGTAGCCTGGGTTAGCCTGGAACTCACTGTGTAGACCAGGCTGGACTCAGACTCACAGATATCAACCTGCCTCTGCCTCCAAAGTCTTGGGTTTAAAGGCAGATGCCACCATGGTCAGAGAAAGGAAGAAAGAAAGAAAGAAACAAAAAAAAAACAAAGAAAGAAAGAAAGAAAGAAAGAAAAAAGACATTATTTCGAATGAGGTAAGCCAGCACTCACTTATAAGTGGTTTTAAACATAAAGCAAAGAAAACCAGCCTACAAATAACAATCCCTGAGAACCTATACAACAATGAGGACCAGAAGAGAGACATACATGGATCTAATCTACATGGGAAGTAGAAAAATATAAGATTTCCTGAGTAATTGGGAACATGGGGACCATGGGAGAGGGTAGAAGGGGAGGGGAGAAAAATTTATAGCGCAATAAAATAAAAATACTCTTTGAAAATTTTGTATGTGTAAAACAATGTGTTTTGTTCTTATCTACTCTCCCTGGGACACACCAACTTATCTTCCAATTCCATATCTTCTTTATTATTATGTTATTATTAATTCAGTCCAATCAGTGCTAGCTATATGCAAATGGGTATGAGACCACCCAATGGGACATGGTTATTCTACTCCTGTCCTGCTGAGGGAAGTAACTCACCTCTCCTTAGCAGACATCAACTGCCAATAGTTCCTCATCTAGGGATGGGAGATTGGGAATCCCTCCTCCACCTATGCTTGAATACTGACAGGCTTGATCTTCTTCAGGCCTTGTGCAAGTACCTGGAGTTATTTAGAGATGATGTATACATCATTCATACCATCCCCAGAAGACAGATTCACACAACTCCTCCCTCTTTCCTAGCTCTGACGTTCTTTCTGCCCATATCTCTGTGATGCTCCTGGAGCCTTGGAAAGAGATGGAGGTGCTATAGATTACTCATATATGACTGAGTCACTTATTTTCACAACTGTTTAGCCAGTTATAAGTCTCTGCTTTAACCACTGCTCATTGCAAAAAGACGCGTCTCTGCTCAAGGCCTAGAGCAGCACTAGTCTGTGGGTCAAGACATAAACATTAGGAAGGTAGTCTGACAACAAGAACTCTAACTAAACAAGTTCAATAGGTTCCTTCTTGGTTTAAGGTCTCCCTGGTCATGGGTTATTGACCAAATGTATGGTACCAAATGTAAAATTCTTTCTGAGGTAAAGGGCTTAAATCCAATCAGAAAAGCATTGTTTACTGTGGTAAACATCCCAAAAGTATTGTCCCAGAAGACACAACATTCCTGGCACATAAGTATTGTACCACGCAGGATCCAGGACTGGGTAAGGAATTTGATGTCATCCCCCCCTTCCAGCAACCTACACAGAACCTTCCAGCACTATAAAAGTTGCTTATCAGGGAGAAAGTTTCTGAGTCACTTTATGATTGGCTTCTCAGTGTTCTGCAACCAGAATAGGTAGCGTCTAGAGGTATCCCTAGCACTGTGAACAAGAAGAGTTTGCTGGAAGGCTCTTTACGAGGTTGACTACAGTTGAGGAAGACTGAGAGTCTTCCTCAGAACTAGGAAAACTCAGAAGCTGTCTCTTGGTCTGAGGGACATGGAGCAGAGTTCCTTTTAGAGGCTACAGACCTTTGACAGGAGGAAGAAATCTTCAGAAAGCTGCTCCGGTCCTGGGAGGAGACCATCAATGACCACACCACAGCAGGAAAGAAGTTTATCTGTCACCGTGGGCATCTCTCGGCCAGGCCCACCACAACCCTTCTTCAACAGACAGACTCACAACTGAGGATGTTCGATACAGTTTGTGTAGGTTAGACATGTGGGTAAGAGAGGGCTGTGGGGTTGAAATAAGTCCAGAGAGGCCAGTATAATACATCTCAACCAGACACATTAACTCACAGAGAACTGTGTGTGCCAGCAGGTCAGAGGAGCTGGGTGCAGTCCAGAGGATGGCGTGCTAGTCGGCGTTGACTTTTCCTCTCCACAGCATCCTTCCTGATGGAGTTTTGCAGGCTCACCACCCTCAGAATGAATCTGCGCTGTTTCTATCAAGCATTATTTCCGTTGCAGAGTTCTTTAAAGCAAGAAGAATGAAAACACCAACAGCAGGGGTTCACTTTTTGAACATAATTGCTGCCTCTGGATCCTCCCTTCTCAGATCTCATTTCAATTAAATTCAGTATCACTTCGTGTTTCCCTTACTGTGTTTACGGATGCCAGGCCCTGCTGAGATGAAAGGAGCAACTCTACAAGCTGGAGACACCGACCCATCCCACGGACAGACAAGCACCTGAGCAGAGCCCTTCGCCAGGTTTAGTGCTGAGCGTGCCACTGCAAAGTTGTCATTATAGTAAAACGTAGTGGCCTGTCACCTCCAAGAGCTTGCGGTCGATTGTGCACACTGAGCCGGTGATGACATTCTCCAGTGTCATCTTAACCTGGGTCTGCTGGGTCCTAGTTCCCCCAAGCTCTGAGAACTGGGTAGGACAGATCCTTGGGGCTCTCTGTTCTCACGCGGTAAACATGTTGGGCCCAGAGATGCCTCCACTGGTCCACAGTTGTGAGACTTAGCACATTCGTGAAAGACAACAGATCACAGGCTGGCTAGAACGAAGGTGCCGTTTCCCTATAATCCTTACACAATTACAGACTACACTGTGGATCGTCTGTCATTCTCGGCAGTCAGGAGAGACACCAATATGTGTTTGAAGTGGAGGGCTGAACTCAGTGGAGAGCAAGGGGCCCAACCGGGGCGTCTTACAGGTACCGTGGAGCTGTCTCTGTACTGAGATGTGGGCGTCAGCATAAAGATCCGGGAAAGAGGCTCAGGATGATTCTGAGGCAGGGCTTATCGTGATACAGCCACAAGCCAAGGAAGTCACCAGAACTGTGGCAGGGAGAGCCAGGAAGTCTTTCTGGAGCCTATGGATGGAGCGTCATGCAGCTGGCACCTTGAGCTCAGAGTTTCAGCCTCCACACCCTTGTATAGCAGCTGACTTGTGTTCTTTATTAGAACTCCCACAAGCACCATAGATGCCCCCTTCCAGACTCCCTCCTGCCATAGGCCCTACACTCCCCTCCCCCTAACATGCATGTTACCCCCTGCAACACTTTCGGCAGATGTCCTTTAGAAAATGGTGGGGAAGAACAGGCTCGATGTGAGCCCCAGGCTGGCCTGGAGCTCTCTCTGTAGCCCAGGCTGACCTCAAGCTTATGACATTCCTACTTTAGCCTACAGAGTGCTGAGGTGTGGGGCACAATGCCGGATATTCATGGCATGACAGCCACATTCTGTAATATGATTCATCTTTTACATATGCCAAGGGAGGCTCCTGGCTACTGAGAAAAGGGTGTCCATGAAAGCACATGGGTCCTGTGTCCCGGAACAGAGGCAGCAGCTTTGGATAGCTGTAAGCACTGATTTATAGAATAACCATTTCCCGTTTCGTTAGCTTTAGGTTCTACACTATGGTCTGGTATGGATGGATTGAGTCTATCTGAATCATCCAGAGTAGTCTTTAAGCTCAATATCCTCCTTCACATCTGGGAAATCTCCTTTGCTGTTTAAGGTAATGTAGTCATAGATTCTGAGTGTGGAGCTATTGTGGGGGTTGTTTGTCTGCCAGGGAAGTGGGAGCATGGGGACAGAGATGTCAACAAAGAGAAGATAATGCCATTATTGATGTCACACAGTGTCATCATTGATGCCTTGGAAAATTTCTATGACCATTGAGAATGCGTATGATAGCAAATCCCTGGGTACATTCCACACGTGTGCTAGGATAGAACTTCTCTGCTGCAGGGACCTCATCAGCTGCTTTGCTCACCACTGATGCTCATTCAAAGACTGTCCAGTATCGCTGGTCCCATTCCAGTTAAACAGTCCCAGTTATTGAGTTTTTCTTGGTATCACCCAGCAGACAGGATCAGACAGCAAATAGCTAGAGCTTCCTCTTGGACCTGATTCTGCCCTGAGATGAGAGTCTGAGCTCCAAGTACTCCTGCTTCCATGATGTGGTTTGTAAATGGAGGCTTTTCATCCCGCCTGATCCCGCAGATGCTTTTAAAATAATTACTCAAAGGATTAATATTAATTATAAATGTTTGGCCAGTGGCTCAGGCTTATTACTAGCTAGCTCTTACATCTTAAATTAATTCATTTCTATTAATCTATAGATTTCCATGTGACCATGGCATTACTTCACTTTCCACAGGTCCTGCATCCTCTCAGATTCTATCCTTCTCTACCTCTGCTTGGATTTTCTGTCTAGCTCTATCCTGCCTTGCCATAGGCTAAAGTAGCTTTATTTTTCAGCCAATGAGAGCAACACATATTCACATCATACAGAAAGACACTCCATAGCAGTTGTTCATTTCCTGTGGTTCATTTGTTAGCCTGTTGTTGCCATGAGGGGTGATGATGTGTTAATAAAGTGAGTTTTTACAGCTTTCTTCATCACGGAGGGGCATTCAGACCTTACTTAGAGGTCTCCCTTCGCTAAAATGAAAATGTCATTGCATAAAAATATGCATGAAAATTGAAACTTTAGACAGAAAGGGGACTTGGAGTAAACACCTAGATGGAATAATCAAACCCAAAAAAGATCTCAGCACAACCTCTTATCAAAAGCCAAGTTCCTTTCAGTAAAGACGGAGATTCTCCAAGTGCTTTTGTCTTTAAGCTTTGGAAATCCGACTTTCAGGCTCCTGCAACCCTTCTGTGCTATCAGACATCACTTTGGGGTGTCGGCAGCAGGAGGCCATTTCCGGCTTTACACTAAATCTGAAAAGCCACTTTGGTGTCCCTCACCCCTCACTCCTGAAAGATGGCTTTCAGAAAAACATGAAAAGAATCTGGTTTCGATTTCTTCGGTCAACTGTGACTTGCAGGCGAGTGAGCAGCAGTTGGCTTCCTGCAACTGCTGAAAACAGTTCTGTGTGTAAGCTGCGACTGCCGAGTCAAGGGAGAGAGGGCAGACGACACGGCGGGGGTGGCTTCTCTCCTCTTCCCACCTCTGACTGATGTACTCTGAGGCTGTGTTTATGGTGTGATTGAAGGAAGATGGGGGAGGCTGTTTGTGAGGCTCAGGAAGCACGGAGGACAGCAGGAACATTTGATAGTGGCAAAGCCATTTGAGGACAAGCCAGGAGCATCCTTTACAGCATCGAGAATGTGGTGGATCACCCTGGCACCTGGGGTCAGTCATGCAGCAGTCCTTCTTACTGGGTGAAGGGTAACAAACGTGGCAGCACCTTGGCATGTACATGTTTATGTCACAGGAAGGGGTCACACCAAGCAGTGAAGAAGCTGTGTGTTCCTTGAGGGTTTATATGTGTCTATGTACGATGCTGACTGTCTCTGGGGGTTAATTCGCAGCCATTGTTCATGGAGTCCATTGCACGGTTCAGAATCTGTAGTCTGGGGTTACTGGAGAACAGCTTTGGCAGTAATGTCACATATGAACTTGTCTCAAAGCAGGATTCACGGCACATGCAGATTTGCCCTTCAAATACCTTTAGAATTTTCCCACCTCCTACCATCATGGCCGATTGCTCATTTCTGTTTCTTTCAGCCAGAGGTCACTCTGCTCTGTAACCAAGACTCTCTGCTGCATGGAGAAAAGCCATGCACGAGTCAGCACCGTGGGATCAGTTGGGACTACAGCACCTGCATGCCGTTTCCCAACTGTGCAGCTTGAGCTGAATTCTTTGGTTTTTGGTTAGACACTTATCAGCATAAAAATACATGACATGCATGATAGTTACCACAAAATGCTGCACCAAAGTTAAGTAAGGATGCACCCTAAGCACTCCCATGGGGATACAGAGCTAGAACAACAGGACCAGTAAATCTTTACAGTCAACTTCACACACACACACACACACACACACACACACACACACACACACACACACAGCCTTGGGGCCAGAAAGAAGGTTCACCACTTGAAAGCACTTGCTGTCCTTCCAAAGCCTTGTGAGATGACCCATGACCTCCTGTAAACTCAGCTCCATGTGATTTGCTGCTCCCTTCTGGCCTCAGTTAGCACCTCCACTCCCTTGTGAATACACACAGAGACACATACACACATAGATAAATAAAAATAAGTTTAAAAAGTCAAGCTGGTATGGAGATTTGCCTGTTGATACCCCTGAATTTTCTTCTGGGTTTTGATTAGTTATAAGAACTTGTATCTATCTTGTCTAAATCCATATTTATTTTGTAGTATATCTAATGAGAGAGGAGCTTAGCTTTTATAAATGTTCTCTTCCTCTTCCACTTTTTATTTGAGCATGAATATTTGACCAATAACTAGCAGAAATATACATGTAGGGATTTTTATGCTTACAGTGATCACAAGGGCTGGGAGTGTAAGTTAGTGGTAGAGCACTTGCTTGGTATGCAGCAGCTTTAATTTATGACATTGATTGAATGGATGACTAGATGGATGGCTAGATAGATAGATAGATAAATAGATAGATAGATAGATAGATAGACAGACAGACAGGTAGATAGATAGGCAATAGATAGATAGATATATAGATAGATAGATAGATAATAGGTATATGATATATAGATAAATGATAGACAGGCATACAGACAGACAGATATATGACTGATGCAAGGAATGTTATGTACCTGTGATGATTTACTTTATGCATTACTTTGACATGGCCATACAGTCCCTAGATGTTGAGTTAGCCATTATTCGATGTATTTATGTAAAGATCTTGTGGATAAAGGTTAGACATAGATCCTTCTTTAATGTAAGTGATCTTCAATCAACTGACAGAGCTATATGTTAACTCAGTCAGGAAGGCCAGCCTACTCTGATTGCAGGAGGAGGGTGTTCTCCAAGAAGGCTGTGGTCTTCTCAATGCTCTGGAGTAATCTCTGTTCACTCACTCAACTCTCCTGGGCCTCCAGCCTGCTGGCTTTACAGTAGGATTGCATTCTGTAACGACTGGCTCTGAGGAATTTCAGCTCAGTAGCCTGAACAACCATCCTAAGCACAAATTCTACACCATCCATCTCCCTTATCATGTGTTTGTGCATAAGTACTGCCATGTCCTTACTGGTGTACACACTGTGTGAACTCCTGTGTCCTTGTGTATGCACTGTGTGAACTTCTGTGTCCTTGTGCATGCACTGTGTGAATCCCTGTGTCCTTGTGTATGCACTGTGTGAACTTCTGTGTCCTTGTGCATGCACTGTGTGAACTCCTGTGTCCTTGTGCATGCACTGTGTGTACTCCTGTGTCCTTGTGCATGCACTGTGTGAACTCCTGTGTCCTTGTGTATGCACTGTGTGAACTTCTGTGTCCTTGTGCATGCACTGTGTGAACCCCTGTGTCCTTGTGCATGCACTGTGTGAACTCCTGTGTCCTTGTGCATGCACTGTGTGAACTCCTGTGTCCTTGTGTTTTATGCATCACATGTACTCTTCTTGGTTCTGTTTCTCTGGACGACCCTGACAGAAGGACTTCCTAATCTGGAGTGAAAGGCCCACTACACGCTGACTTTTCTCATCTACATCCATTTCTCTGCGCCGCCCCTCATATCCAGCACAATCCAGGAATCTCAGCAGAAATAGTAGCAGGTCCACTTCAGCAACAATGCTTCAGGAGCACAGAACAGCACTCTAAAACACATGCCAGGAATACAAACAGAAAAACACTTTTGTGTGATTCTAAACCCAACGCAAGGAAATTGACAGCTATTGAGAACACTGATTTTCAACTGCAGCCACAGTCTGCATGTTTGATTTTTTTTAAAAAAAATCACACATTGAATATTTCAAAACAGCAGGAAGACACTGCACATTCTCAACACAAAAGAGATCATTCCTGTATGAGATGATGAACGTGCTAAGTGCCTTGATTTGATTATTGCTCAGTGTGTACATAAAGCATCCTACTGTACCACATACATGCATGCAATTATAATGTGCCAATGAAAAACAAATATAAATAGAAAAGTTAAATATGTGCAACTAATAGCATGAAGTAGGCTTCGGCTGTCAAGGAACATCAGAGCCACATCTTGGCATTTAAATACCTAAAGCAATGAACTTTCTGAGGCTGTACACTTAAAACAAACAAAAGCCATCTCATCTGGAAGGGTTCACAGAGCTCCAGGCAGTTTGATTTAAATGATTTTATATTCTCAGTGGCAAATTCAGGATACAAAGCTAAGAAGCAGCATTATCTAAAAACCCTGCATGTATTTTATGTATATATTATACATTTATGCACACATGCGTATTGGAATGTGCATAAGCATAAATTCATATGCGAGAACTTTGTGGAACAATTTGGTATACACATGAAAGGAACACCCCTGACTATAACCCTCTTTCTTAGGAAGAACGGGGAACGCCAAGGACCAACCTAACCTCAGGATGAATGTTTGATAAATATTTATTTAGAGAAGGCACAGAGGTTTTTTTTAAAAGTTTTTTTCAATGAACTTCAGAAAATAGAGTCAAATCAGTCATTGTAAAAATAAGTTAAAATTTCATAAAATGTATTTGACATTTGTTTATTTCAACTGCATTTATATGACCTCAGCCAGGCTACCAGACTTTAGCTTTGCTGTGGCAAATCAGGAAGCTTGGATCACAGGAGGTCCAGTACAAGTAGAGCCCTGGAATGAGTCAGATTCTCCTAGGACATTGTCCTTCCAACATGGAGACATCAATGATACTTTTGTCATCTGAAACTAATACCAGTAGTCAGCTAGAGTACCCCTTAATGGGCTCATTTGTCTGCACCAGGGCTTCCCAGTCCTAAGAGAAGGCTTTAATTATGGATGAAATGACACAGGGGACACTCATGTGTCTACGCTCTCTTACACTGATTTTTATAATGACTATTTTTGAAATTTATGTGAAGGCATTGAAACACTCGTATCATCAAAGGCCTGGGGTGCTTGGGTAGACTCTGCAGTATGAAATCTTCACCTCTTTAGTACTGCCCAACCCCTCCAACTGAGTTCATTCAAACCTAGCCTCAGTCTTTGTCAGTTCTGCCTACTGGGCTTCTCCACTTCAGAGACCCTGACTTTGGTGCCCTGTGATACTTCCCAGGCTGCTCTCCTTCATGGGACTTGGTCATCAATGTTGATGCCCGGGTCTCTAGGCAGGCTGCAGCTCAGTTCCTTGTAGATTCTGCCCTTTCCAGCTCTATGGCTTCATGTCACCAACTCGACTCTCCTCATCTCTTAACCCATGGAGGGGCCACCCTGTCCTTTCCTTTTGTCTCTGATCTTGTCCTCTTTTTTATTTTTCAAAATACATTATATTTAATTAACAAATTCTACATAGCCAGGATTGAGAATGTGTTGGTTTGGTGTATGCATACATTGTGTAAGGATGACCACCATCAAATTAATACTCCCATTCTCTACACAATATACTATCCCAGAAATGGCTTATCTCATATTTACCTTACAATCATATTATCTAGGTAGCTCTCTAGCTCTGTCCACAAGATTAAAGCACCTTTAATATGTGATTACAAACAAGAAGACCCTCCATTTCAGCCAGTGTAGTCTATCTCTTTGGAGGCAGTGCTCTCTCAGGATTGCTCCCGTCTTTTGATTGGTCCTTATCATCACTGAGGAAGGGCAGATGACAGGGTGTCACTTTCTGTCCACACTGTATCAAGACATAACCAGGCTCTCTCTTCTATCAAAGGGGTAAACCAGGTGTTTCATTGCTGTAAATATACATATTTAGTGGAGCTTATGACTTCAAAGAAGTAATTTCAATAAAGTAAAAACGATTATTTCCATGTAGAAAATTTTAGGAGTTGGAGCCCTGGAGTTGAGATTGGGAAAAGTCTGTGTCAGTTGGGAGACTTTTATTTTTCTAATTTGTATTTGGCAGCGCTAATGATCTGAAGTGTTCCAATAATTATGAAAGCAAGAAGGCCAGAAACATAACAAGATGCAAATTGCCTCATTCCCGCAACCACACAGTGTTTAGATGCTCACAATGGCCGTTATTCAGAATTTTATACTTTCCCTGTTTTTCATGTTTCAGAGTGGCAATTTACTCTCTGGCAAGATGAGTATTTTGGTTGGTTTAAATGGTGATGTGAAGCTGGAATAGAGAAAGGCTGCCAATCATGGGTTCCTGTAACTGGCAGTAAAGGCCATGTCTTCTTCATGAGAGGGGTTTTTAAGGAATTTCCAGTTTGAAATTGCTATTTTGATGGAATCGACTGGTGAATCCCTAATGGAGCATGAAGCAGACCCTCCAAAGCACTCCACACACGCAGGATGGACACAATATGGCACTGAGGATGCTCTCCCACCCTCATCTCCCAAGGACCTATAGACTCCTATTTCTGATGTGGTGCTGCGTCCCAAACCCAGGGATCCCAGCATGCTAGGCAGCAGCTCTACCAGCTATGTGGCATCACTGGTCCCAAATCTGTTTGTCACATATTTTGAAGGTTTAAGTATGCAGTCAGTGTGTATTTTTAAATATATAGTATTTAAAACATATATAGTATGTTGTAAGGAGCTGTCAGTCTGTTGGAAGAGGGCTGCTTGTTGGTTCCCTGCTGCTTAGCTGGCTTAGACCCGAAATGATCACATAAAACTGCATTAATTAAATCGCTGCAAGGCCCACTAGTTTTAGCTTCTTATTGGCTAACTCTTATATTAATCTAACCCATTTCTATTAATCTGTATATTGCTATATATCTGTGGCTTGCTGGATAAAGTTTCCAGTTTCTCTCTCTGGTGGCTCCATGGCTTCTCTCTAACTCCGCCTTTATTTCTCCCAGCATTCAGTTTAGTTTTTCCCACCTAGCTAAGTTCTACCCTGCTATAGGTCCAAAGCAGTTTCTTTATTCATTAGTGGTAATCACAGCATACAGAGGGGACTCCTATTAGCTATTGAGGTATGAATGAAAAGTGTTCCCCCTAGTCTCATGCTCTTGAACACTCGGTCTCCAGCTCAGGGCACTAAAGGTCATTGAACTTTTAGAGGGTGGAGCCTTGCTAGAGGAAGTAGGTCACTGGAGGCGGGCCTTGGGGGAGAACTGATCTCTACGTCCTCTTCACGCTCAGTTTCCTGACTATGCAATGGGACCAGCGGCCTCCCAAATCTGCCACTTTGCTTGCTCTCTACTGTGATGGATTATATTGCCTTGAACTGTGAGGCAAAATAAGTTCTTCTTTTCCTAAGTTCTCGCCAGGAATTTTGTCATGGAATCCAGATAAGCAGCTACCATAGGAGCACGGATCCTCCTTCACTAGCCATTCGTTGAGAAGCCGCTGCACGTGTAAATTCTCCATTGGATGTATTCAGAGAGGCACCAGCATCTAAAATGAAGCAACTTATTCTTTGGAAACCATTTGCTTCCTAGAATCATATATTTGACTATGAGGGTTTCAGAAATCTTCTAAACAGAATAAAAAAAAAAAACCACATAGAATAGAAGTAAAGCAGCATTTTGTTTAAGGTTCGAGATGCTCGAGAGGTCCCCATTGTAAAGATTAGAATGTTGGTTCTGCCATTGCTTCAGAGATTCCACACCCGAATTCCTCCTTCCCTCTCAACTTCTAGTGTCTCCATCTCAACCTGGAGCTGATAATGCCACAGTGTACGGGACATTTTATTTCAGGAAAACGACATGTTTCCTCTGTCATCCACACTTTCTAGTCCAGCAATTCATGGCCCTTTGTTATTCTGCACAGTAATTACGTGAGAACTTAACAGGCTTAATTTGGGGTTACATGGCCCTGAAAGATAAGTTTTAGGAAACAGAATTTTTGCTACAGTTCCTGCGTCATACATAACGGAGTTAGGAGCTAATATCTCAGTTGGAACAAAACCACATTATTTGAGGACACTCGAAGCTGAGCTTTCCATGGCACAGACTGTTTGAATTGATAGCTAGGTCGTTTTGTCTAAAGTGACATAATAAATAGACAAGAAGGGCTAAGGGCCCTTGACACACCAAAAAATGATTGCATTTCCCCCATTATATCCTTTGGGCTTCTAACAATATACTGAAGACAACAAGTGCCTTAGACGCTGTTAGGTGCTCCAGGGAGAGGGGTGGGCTAGGGAGACGCTTGGCAGCTGTCGGTGCCTCTGGCTGGGGCACAGCGTGTGCAGCTTCGTCTCAGCCTAGGGCCTGCAGTGTGTTGTGTGGGCAGCATGGCATCTTTGGGCGAGCACGCTGTAGTATAGGCACATGTGATTCTTACTGTTTCTTCAGCATCACCTCTGCCTTGTGTGTCTTTATTACAACCTGCAGGAGGACCTAAGACCAGTGACATTTTTGCCAGAATTGACAACTCATTTTCTTTGAAATGAGGTCAGATTCTTGAATGAAGATGAACTTTGAGAGACACATTTTCCCCTACTGTCCACGGGAACAAGGTGCTGTCAACAGCACTAAGGCAGGGGTTGGTGAACCCTGCTCCCAACCCTCTGAGTCTCCCACTCAAGTAACTGACGGCTTCAGGAACCAGAGCTCTGGGGAACACCACGGCAAGAAGCGCGCAGGAGTCTTTCCTACCGAGACGAGTGACCACAGGGAACACAGTAGCAATCTGGAGCTACTTGGCGTGGGCTATGTCCGAGGATGTACTTTACAGCCAAGGATCTGAATAGGTAGTGCAATGCTCACCTCACTCTGAACAGCAACTTTGGACCCCGCTTGCAACACCCTGCATTTACATGCCTCCCATGCAATGGAATAATATCCTCCGCTTAATGACTCTCAAACAAGTCCTATCCCAGATCACTTTCAGTAAGAGAGCAGGGAGGCCAGTCCAGCCTGAACTAGTTTTGAGCACATGAAGAATAAGGCACACTGTGTCCTTTGAGGGAATTTTTGGTAAGAATACTCCATCTGCCATCTTATGCTTACGTATGGCTGGGCATGCATAGGATTAGAATCAAGTGCATTGTGGGAAGGGGCACATGGAGTAGCTTCACTTGCTCTGTCTGAACCAACCAAGCTGCACCCCTTGGCAAACAAACTCCTTCTGCTGAACCCCATTAAAAGAGGCCTGAAGCCATAATCAGGGCCTTGGAGCACCCTCCTTCCCATGGCTGCTGTCCTCCTGGACTGCAGTCCTCTCTGCTCTGTACTGTCACTTGGGAATAAGGTATACCCGTCATTTTTCAAACTGTGTGAGATTTTTTTTCCGTCCTTTGAACCCAGAATCACCTGGCCCAGACACTAAGTGTAGAGCCGCCCTATTAAAAACTGCCGTTCTCTGACCACGACCTCCCCTGGAGGAGCAGATTCCACACAGGCAGCCTGTGATGATCCAGAGTGAACAGCGCCAGAAGCAGCTCCTTCTCCAAAGGAATTTTTGTCTACTCTTTCAATAGTTTGTTTATGTATTTATTTGTGTGTGTGTGTGTGTGTGTGTGTGTGTGTGTGTGTGTGTGTGTGTGTGTTCGTGTAAGTACGAGTGCCCATGGGAACGTCAGATCCCCTAAGACTGGAGTCACGGGTGGTTGTGAGTTATCAGATATGGATCCTGGGAACTGGACTGAGTCCTCTACAAGAGAATTCCAGCCTCTTAACTGCTGAGTCAGATTTCCAACCCCTACATAAATTCATGGCCAGGTCCTAGGATCCTAGGATGGCACTGCCCGTGGAACTGAGCTATGTTGGTATAAATGGCAGGGGACACAGCACACACTCCCCCTGCACCTAAGTTGGAGGAACCGTGAACCTCCTCTTAGGTGTTTACTGAGGACTAGGTGGGAGAGGGAAGAGATGCAAATGTCTGCAAATCCCAGTGTGAGATGACAGATTGGAAGACACACACTGGAGAGGAGAGGATGTGGGAAGCAGAGGGTCGGAGTGGATCTTGTACATGCATGTCTCTGGAGCCCGTGGAGGCTTGTAATAGACAGCCATGGTGGGATTCTCTGGGAAGATGTAGTGTTGCCCAGTGGCTGCCGACACAAGTTGCAGAGCCTAAGAGCACAGTGTGGAGGTCCCCACTGCCTATGCTGCCCACCCGCCGAGGCACAGCAGGTGGGAAGCTCTCTCTTCTCCAGCAGGACCTGTACCAGTTTCACTCCTGAGTAGATCCAACCACGGTGTGCAGCAGAGAGACTAGCACCAGGGGGGTGCCTTCCAGCTGCCCCAGGTGTGGAGTGGCCTCTCACGGGGCTCCACACAGTCAGCTCTGTGGCCAACAATACGGCACTAGGAAGACAAAACTCAAAGGCCTGCCCAGAGGTTGGCCGGAAGCCAGCACGGCTCTGCTGTATTCAGGGAAGCTTGAAGAAGCCTGGTACAAAAAGAGGCAGGCTGGTGGAGAGGATTGGGGGCCAGCTGTACGAAATGGCTGGAAGGAAGTGTCATCAAAAGGGTTGGTCTCCATTAGCAGGGACCTTTGGCTCGGTATCAGATAACCCCTGGCAGTGTTCCTGGACTTTCACATATGTGCGAACCACCAAAGCCCATTGTATCACTGCAGATGCTAAACAGCCAGCTGGGCTCTGCTACTGCCAGTCCGGGAGACTTTGAGGGGCAGAAGATGTCCCTGGGGCCCTAGAGTGGCAAGAGGTTTATTAAGTAAGGCGCTTAGCTTTCTTTAACGCTGGTGGTTCCTTTTCGTTTTGATCATTTTGGCCTAATAAGAGAGGTTCCCCACCACTTGAGGACGACACATCTTATTCCCATGTGAACTTCGCATCTTTACCAGCTGGAATCCCCAAAAAACGGAACTTGCACCTCGTTCGTGTCTCAGCCGTCGGAGTCTGTTTGCTCTCAGTGTCTCGACCTCTCGGTGATGCCCTTCTCCCTCTGGGAAGCAGTGGCACTCAGATCCTGCCCTGCCTGGAACAGAGCCTTCTAGGGATTTAGTCACTACCACACAACTGTAATTCTTAAAGTGCTTTCCGGAAATACCTACCAGATCCAGAGTCCCTGGGGCTTTGGACGTGGGAAAGCCAAGTGCATGAATTGTTCCCTTTACTTCCATCCTTGAAGTCTCTTACTGAGCACTGGGCACCTGACAATGGATTATATTCCTGGCAGGAAATAAATTATGGATGTAAAAGTCATAAAGGTAATTTATAGATAGCTTCTCTTGCACCTGAAAATTAGCATCTGAAAATTGCATTGGCATTTGAATTCACCGTGGGGTTGATCAACTGCTTCCGGGATGGATTCATTCTCTCTTCTGAGTGCTGGGAGCTCCTTGTTTTCAGGATAAGCGCCTGACAGTTTGTCCATTGCATCTTGCAAAGAGATCCCAGTTGTCAATGCATAGTGCATCCTTTATCTCTGTGGCTAGAGAGAGGGTTTGTGGTGGGGATGGGAAATAAAGGCTAGTTAGCCATTTCTGGGGTTCTACAAAGAAAAGCACACTCTGAATTCCATAACATCATGCCCCCACTAAAGAGCAGTGAGTTCTGAACACAGCCTGATCCATCAACCTATTCATCATCTTCCCCAGGCTATAATGAACTGCGTCTCAAGGGAAAGCTAACCAAATGTCGCTTATTGGAAATTTCTATAATGTATGCACAGATTAAAATTAACTTCCAGTGAAAATAAATATGCAAAGTGATGTCAGTTTCAGCAGAACCTTCTTGGCTAAGATAGGTGACTGACTTTTGACATCGCTGGTTCTTACTATAAATCATATCTACCTGCCCCCAAGCTGGGACAAACTGGAGAAAGATAAGATAAGAAATGACATGAACGTTGATGCTAGGCAGAGCCCTGAAGGAAAACCAAAATGGCTATGGGAAGCCACAGTACAAGGTGCTGGATGTGTTGGCTATGAGGAATGCCATCGTCTTTCTCCAGGACAGTCTAACGGAGGCTGTACTGATGTCAGAACGTGCACGGTAGAGGGGCCACCAGGCTGGTCTTGTCCCAGGTACGCTGGGCTTGCTGTGGGAATGTGATCTTCTGTTCTCCTGTCCTCTCTGAGAGGTGGTCATCACCTCTCATCCTCACGGTTCTGGACAGGAGATCAGGGCGAGGCAGGAGAAGCTCAAGACAGCGCACACACAGCAAGATCCAGTCATCCCTGAAGCTCAGGTAGGATTTTATAGGAAGCCTTCTTCCTACACCTCCCTGTAGCTGCTATGCCCTGATCTTTATTCTGCATCTTCTGCCACATCCCATCACCGCCTCCACTGATGTCCCGGCTGGTGACAAACGATTCATTGGTCGCTGCTGGTTTTCTGGGTGTCAACCCCACGGTGCCTCTCGGCTGCCTCGTGTCCTTTGAAACCCTCCACATTCTGCTCGCTCCCTCCGAAGTCCTTGCTGCTGCCTGTGATCTGGTGCTGGGAGCTCCTGTGCATTCACCAGCTATTCCTACACCCAGGCTCGGCTTTCCTCTCACGCCTTCTCTCCTCTCCTCTCTGCCCTCGAACTTTTCATTCACCCCAAGAGTGACCCAGGTTCCATTCATCTTTCCACAGCTCCCTGTGTCAGGCAATAATTAGTTCTTGCGGGTTTTTTTTTTTTCATTTATGGCTAAGAGGCTAAGAGAAGGAAGACTGTGAAGATTAACTTCTGCCTTCCACTCTTCCCCCAAGAACACATGAACACTGGTTCAAAAGTAGGTGGGAAGAAACACATTAAAATAAATGCCTGTTTGCTGGGGTCCCCGACAGAGAAGTGTCCACGTCAGAAGGGGTCTCCTCTCTTCTCACTCCCCACAGGAAGGACTCCTGGAGTAGTGGGAGGAGGCCTTGATGGCCTGTCCACCCTGTGCATCATGCTCTGGGGGCGGAGCTGAGCAGTTGTCTCGCATCACAACACACATAATACCGGGGACTTCCAAGCCAAAGTCAATGTTCTAGGTATGAAGATATGATGAGAAGTCGAGCATGTGAAACGTGGGAGAACAGTACACAAAGTGCCAGGGGCAGGAGTGCCTGGGCAGAGTCACCGCAGACGGCTGTTAGGAAGAGGTCATCAGAGAGCTAGCTGAGTGCTACCCTTGAGTTTGAGCTTGGTGCTCGTGACCCGGTGACCTTGACCAAAGGAGCCCGACTTCCGGGGTCTTACTTTTCTCTTTAACATAATGCAAAATATCTAACCAAACTTTCTGAGCTTTGTTCCAGTTTCAACAAGGCTCTCTTGATTATTGAACTGGTTTGCTGGCTCCGTCAGTCAGTATACAGCAAGTGAGCTCAACCCGTGAGCCTGTTTGCGGGGTGGAAATTTAGTGCCTGAGAAAAGAGGGCATCTGTCTGGAGTACTGAAATCTACCTGGGTTCTGCATCCCTAGAATTTCTAAAAAGGTTTTTTTCTTAGAGCATGTCACGGGGCTAAGAATTCATTAATATTTCAGGGGAGTCAGTAAAATGCCCCAGTCAGTGTACCAAGGTCAAAGCTGCTCTTATTCAACTTCTACTAACGCACAAACATGCTTCTGCTTTGTGCTGTGTGCGTGTGTGTGTGTGTGTGTGTGTGTGGGTGTGTGTTAGCCACTTGTCTCTCTGCTCTTACCCAACAGAAGCACCTTCAGTAGGGAAGGGTTTATGTTGGTAGTATAGTCTACCATGGTGGCGAACGCACAGCAACAGGAATATGAAGCAGCTGGTCACAGCACACTGACAATCAGGAAGTCAGGAAGCAGAGATTGGCGAATCCTGCTGCTCGGCGCACTTCCTCCAGGACGCTAGCCCAAGGAGTGAATGCTATCGCCCTCGTTTAGGTTTCCCCACTCAATGGAGCTAAGGGAGATAATTTCTCATGGTCCTTCCCAACGGCCTGGTTTAACTCTTATGAAGCTTAAAAGCAAGATTAACCATCTGAGTACACGTATGTGTGTGTGTGTGTGTGTGTGTGTGTGTGTGTGTGTGTGTGTGTGTGTGTGTGAGAGAGAGAGAGAGAGAGAGAGAGAGAGAGAGAGAGAGAGAGAAATGTGGGTGAGATGCATGACGATCATCCCTCTCCTTTATTTTGGAAACTCAAAGCCCATTCCACTCCCTCCAAACTCCCGCTATTTTTTCTCATCTTCTCTTTCCTTCTATTTTTTCCTTCTACTTGTCTGTGGCCTGAGCCTCCAGATTGTGAATCTCAGGGCACAGTTGATCACCTGCTGGTTCTGTGGCCTTTATTCCTAATGATGACTTGCAGTAACCTCTGGTAAGACAGACCCCAGTCAGCCAGGGGACACTGTCAGGGACAGGACTGCACTTAGGTTTGCAGGAGGGCACAAGTGTGGGTATAGGCTGCTTTACTGCATTAGTTAGGGATCTAGTAGATGGTGCATGTGTGTGCATATGTACACACATGTGAGAGATTTATTTTAAGGAGTTATGATTATGGAGGTTGGCAGGAGAAAAACCTGCAGAGTGGAAATTATCGCTTAGAGACCAGAGGAGCTGATACTGCAGAGGGACTCTCATGTCTCTCTGCCCTGGATGCAGCCTGGGGAGATGGGATGGGGAGAGAAGAGACAGGACCAGCACCTTCTTCACTCCCCAATGCTGCCTTTTGCTCTGCTGGTCACTGGGTCACTAGTTACATTCAGCTTCCTCTCCCCTGCTTAAACCTCTCCTCTGGAGTCAGCACACCTCATTAGAAGATCCACAAAGGAGGGCTCTTCAGTCTTTGTCTGGGCTAGTTTCCGGTCCCCAGAAAAACTGACAGCAGCTCTAAGCTCGGCAAACTAGGTAGGGAGGACTAGAGAGGGAGCCAGCCATGGTGACACAGGCCTGTCATCCCAATGCTTGAGAGAAAGATGCAGGAAGATGTTGAATTTGAGCCCAGAGTCCAGCTACCGTGTGAATTCCTTATCAGTTTATACTATGTCCTAAGAGCTTTCAAAGGGTTTGTGTGGTGGTGGCTCAGTGGGCAAAGGCCCTTGTCCACAAGCCCGATGACCTGAGTTCCATTCCCGGGTCCCACATGGTGAACAGAGAGAACACTCCTGAACGCTCTCTGCTCTGATCTCTGCGACATGCCCCTCTACTGTCTTAAAGGGTGGCGGTCACCATTTCTCCTCTTTCTCTTGTAAGGACCCACAGTCACATTAGGTCAGGGCTTCTTTTCAATGTGACTTCATCTTCAGGCTCAGTTTCAGGTAAGATCGCACTCCCAGACCCAAGGGGCTAAGGGCACTGGCGCATCTCAGAATGGACACCTTTAATACATCATGGCACGCCAGTCACCCGTGGCAGAGGGCCAAGACGTGAGAGTTTGCAGGCCTCACCCTTCCCCCTTCTCACCACGGCAAACTGCCTGTATCCCAAGTAGCTTTCTGCATTACAAATTTAAAATGACTCTGTCCCACCCCATCTGAAGTGTAGGAACTGAGAAATTATTTAAAATTCAGATTTATACTGAACCTTCTTTGTAGCAACCAGGGTAAAACATCCTTCCCTCTGCTGTGTCTTCACACATCCTGATGGGGATGGAAATGCATTCTATTTCAAAGAAAGTAAATCACACCAGCCACAAATCAGAAATATTAAACAGCAGTTAATTACGTGTTAGAGGTGACTGTCATTGTTTAATTTTCCTAAAGCAATGCTTAAAATGCCTCAGTAGATTAGACAGGATCACTTTCTCACTAGAATGCTTAATTATTCGAGAAATAATCTCAACTTTGTCTCTCAAAGTGGAAAATTGAGTGAGTACAAAAGGAGAATTTAATTCCACAAGGTACAGCACTCATAAGGATTTTACGTTGGAAAGGAGTTTAGGATAAGTAAAAAATCAAAGACCGGACCCCTGGAGTGAGCATCACAGAGGCTTCTGCTGTCTCGGTTCTACTGCTCGGCAGAGGATGGATACGAGGGGGACTTCTTCACAGTGCAGGCTTCAGACCTCAGGCCAGCAGGCTCTACCAGGAAAAACCATGAGGAGCAAAGACTGGGGGTTCCATCAAGAAGCCTGACACACGCGTGTGGCTGGCAGCACAGCCGGGCAGCTCCGAGTTGAACCCATCGGGTTTCAGACGAGAGCAGGACCAGCCTCCTGCATTCGCTGGTTGCTCCAGGTTTTGTCATACAAGGAGCTCATGTGAATCTTTACCCTGCCTCGTGAACAAACACGCAAGTTTAGCCTGGAGATGAGGAAGCGAAGTGAGAGCTGCTCTGGACTGAAACAGCTTTGTCAGAACTGCGCCTTGAAACTTAAGTCGTAGTGTTGGTGTCTGGGTGTGGGGCTTCAGAGGTAAGGAACCCTCCAGAACAGGATTGGTGCCCATGGAAGACCTGAAAGCTCCTTCTTTGCTCCTCTGTCTTTCCTTCGTTTATCTCTCTTCTTTCTCTCACTGTCTCTGCTCCTCTGTCTCATCCCTCTCCTACCCTCCCCTCTCTTTCCCTCCCCTCTCTGCTACGTGAGATCCCAACAAGAAGGCGGCCATCTGCACATGATGCCTCGGCCCTCACTGGGGGAGCAGATCGTCTCCTGTGTTGTTCTTTTCTTGCTTCTGTGGCTGAGTGACAGAAGAAAGCATCACAGGAAAGGAATGGAGCATTTGTTTGGTCATAGGACAGCATCTCATCTTGGCAGGGAGGTCTAGAAAGGCTCTAGATGTGACAATGGATCACGTGATCACATGGCTTCTCCAGTCAGGGAGGTGCATGTTGCTGTTTCCTTTACGCCACCCACACTCAGGGTGAGTCTCCTTTGCTTAGCTAAACAGTATGGGAAACGTGCCCAGAGACTTGCCTAGGGGTGAGTTTCCTTGTGATTCTAAGTGCCATCAAGTTGACAGCTGGCAATGAAGATTAGCACCTTACATCTTAGGTGAAAAGGGATAGCAGATCCCAAACTACTGTAATGTTTAGTCTGAAAGCAAATGGAGAGGACACCTATTTCACCAGCGTTAGATTAGAAATCACATTGACAGACAAATTCCACACATGAAAACACAGTTAATGGACTTCCTCAATTACATGTCAGTATTCTCTCCTCTGTGCAATCCAACATATGGAGGGCTGCCTCTGGTCACCCTCCCTCTGCCAGGGCTTATCCTGTGTGATGGTTGAAAGACTTGCTTTTTTCTGCATGTCACACCTTTCTCTGGGTTAATCACAGATTGCATACAAACCTGGGCTGAGCATCACGTCTTCGGGGTTTGCTAGTGCATCCTTTTCTGTGTCTTATTAAGTCAAATTTCTCCATCGAGTATCACAGGCTAGGTCCCCTCTGGGCACTGAGAAGGCTGAGAAATTTGCCATTTCTACATTCTCTGCCATACTTTGGAGGCTGCATCAGGGTAAACTTTTCTAAGTATTACATGAAAACTTACAGACATATTGGTCCAACTCACAAACACCCAGGGAGAACCCTCATGGACGGATCACATTTGCCCAGCAGATAGGAAGTAGGTGAGCAACAAGGAGTCAGATGTCTCCCAATATCCTACTGCCTTCAAAGAGACACTGCCCCGCCCCTGCCCCAGATGTGTGTCTTCGAAGCTAATAGATGAGTGTCTCCCTTTTGTAGGGAAACTTATCAAATAACTCACCCCCAGCCTCAAACAATCCCCAGTGACAAGTCTCAAGATCCAAGAGGAGGGGGAAGATGGAGTCAGCAGTGCTCTGCTCAGTTTGGGCTCCACTTGGCCTCCTTGTGGTGCGGGAGAATTATCTGTATTCTGTCAATCATATTTTAATAAAACACTGATTGGCCAGGCAGGCAGTATAGGCAGGAAAGCCAGACAGGAAGTAGAGGTGGAGCAAAGAGACTGGGAGTATGCTAGGAAGCTCCCTCTGCCACTTCTGCACAGAGCACCGAAGAGACAGCATGTAACTTGCCCAGCTGAAAAAGGTACCAAGTCATATGGCTAACGTAGATAAGAATAATGGGGTAATATGTGTCATAAGAACTAATAAGTAGCCTGACCTAATGGGTTAATCAGCTTTATAATCTTATGGAGTCCTGTGTGTGATTTTCGTTGGGAGTTGCCAGTTGTGGGGTACTGGGCGGGACAGAAACCCCAACAAGCCGGCCCTCATGTTGCATCCTTGGATGGGAAACACCATTGTTCACCATCAAAGGATTTCTGATGGGTCTAGATGCCCCGTGTGTAGAAAGGAGTTGCGGGCAGGCCTGCTTTTCATCCTGCCCAGCTCCCACATGGCTAGCTTAGTCCCAGAAATAACAACACACAAATTGTATTCATTTAAGCACTGCCTGGCCCATTATCTCTAGAGAGTTAGTTACTGACTAACTCTCATATCTTGATATTAACCCATTTCTAATAATCTCGTGGTAGCACCACGAGGTGTGGCTTACCAGGAAAGATTCAGCATGTCTGACCTGGTGGCTGGCTCCATGGCGTCTGGCTCATAGCCCTCTTCCCAGCATTTTGTTCTGTTTACTCCGCCTACCTAATTTTCTGTCCTATCAAGGGGCCAAGGCAGTCTCTTTATTGACCAATGAAAATAACACAATAGACAGATAACCCTCCTCCATCATTTCCCCTTTTTCTGTTTAAACAAAAAAGAAAGGCTTTCATTTTAACATAGTAAAATTACACATAACAAAACAGTTATCAAGCAAGAATTACAGTCACAATATTTATAACTATCTTTATCATAATAATGGAAAACTATAACTATGACTATCCATTCTTTAACTCCATCAAAGACTCCAGAAGGATATAATATTACCTAAGTAAACAAGAAGTAAGCAACTTCCAAAACTCTAGAAATGACAGAGACATCTCGCTGCCTGGACAGTGACCAAAGTTCCTCTGTATCGTTGGGGCATCCATTTTCGGCCTTCAGGCCCATAATATCCAGCAGACATTTCCATGAAGCAGGAACTTTTAAAGACAGTTCAGTCACTATCTGCTGTGTCCTGCAGAATGTCTCGCAGACTCCTTCATGAATCAGGAACCCCGAAAGATCATCTCACCTTTAGGCAAGTTCAGCAGTCCTCTCTCTGTGGGTTCTCTGTGTCCAGTTTATACAACAGTCCAGGCAAGAACAGTTTCTTGCCCAAATGGCTAACCAACTCCATAAGGAGCCTCTTCGATGCCCTTCTTCCTCTTGAAGTAGATTGGTGCTGCCAGGAGCAGACGTGCCTCATTGTCATGAAAAGTCCTACGTTATTAAAACATTAAATGCCATGTTCTGTAGTCTTTGAAAGATATGAAGAATGCATATCTGACATATATCTATGCACATCTAGAAAATCAAACTAACATTACTACAAGCTAGTATTACCATTAACAACCTATATTTTTAATTATACATTGCATTTTTAAATAAACTACACAATCACAATACCTCAATCAAGATCAGAAACATATATACATATAACAAAATTGACCTTAAAATCCATAACAAAGAAAATTATTCATATCTATATCATATCCCCCTTTAAATGTAAAAGAACATTTATAAACAATATTTGGGAATATGGACGTAGTTATTTCTCTCCAAACTTCTTCCTGCTGTATAGGGGCGCTGTTAATCAGGTCTTTCATGGTAAAACCTGTCTGCCAGGTTCATCTCAGTTGGCAGTTAGGTGAAGTAATTTCTTGAGGGTGTTCACAGCAACCTTTCAGGAGGACGTGGTCTATCATACCATATTGGGATAGAAGCAATCCACAGGGTCTCATCCTCTGTGAAAACAAAAGAAGAACCTCCTTTCCAAAGCATCACATCCTTAGATCCAAATTCAGAAGTCAAGGTATTTTCAACATATCTATCTTGGATTAGTTCAGCAGCATTTATAAACAAAAGTCTTTTAGCAGCTGTTGCTCCTTCCTCAGCATTCAAATAATTCAAAGAGAGCATAATAGCATACAGTATTAAGATTCTCTGTGTATTTTCCATCTTTATGCAGCTTTATTTTTAACCTCTATTTCTTTTATTTTTACTTTTACTTTTTGAGACAGGTTCTCTGTATATCTTTGTCCTGGAATAACTCTGTAGACCAGGCTGTCCTTGAACTCACAGAGATCTGTCTGTCTCTGTTCCCCAGTGCAGGGATTAAAGGCGTGTGCTACCACACCTTGAACTCAGAGATCCTTCTGTCTCTACCTCCTGGGCACTGGGATTAAAGGTGTGTGCTACCACACCCAACTACTCTCTTTCTTCCCTTTTTACCCTAAGAACTTTAGCCTTTAACCTGCATGTATTTTTAACACATAGTAAACCATTTAGAGTTTTTTTTCCTCTTTGAATCTCTCTTTACTGTATCTCTCTTTTTCTGACTACATGAGCCTTTAATTTACTAAGCAATATGGAGAGCCGTGGCTTTGACGGCTAGATCCATCTCATTTTTTAGCTCTCCAGCCTCATGGCTGAGATACCAGTCAGAGCTGTGTTCATTGCCATAATTCTATGGCGTTTCAAGGTCCTTGTCAGCAAGCAAGTTGCAGCATTCTGCTCACAGACCATACTCAGCTGGACTGCCTGCCTGAAGGAGTCAGAGATTGCCCTGGCAGGACAGCCCAGAAAGCCGGCATTTTAAAACAGCACACCTTTTTTCCTGCTACAGCTTAAAACCGAAAAGCATGCGTTCAGCTTTTCATCAACACCGTTTAAGTGTTTCGTGGCAGGACCACTTAATGAGCTGCAAGGTTTTGCAGCTAAAGCTGAGTCAGGAAGCCTCTCTTAGATGAGAGCATTGCTTGCCTCTAGCAAGCAGAACAGACCCGAGAAATTGCTGCCACCAAGAAAACATGCTTTACTCTATTCTTTCCCAAACTTTCTTAAGCTTTCTGTGGATTCAGTTATCCACGTTGGCGCCATCTGTAGAAAGGAGTTGCGGGCAGGCCTGCTTTTCATCCTGCCCAGCTCCCACATGGCTAGCTTAGTCCCAGAAATAACAACACACAAATTGTATTCATTTAAGCACTGCCTGGCCCATTATCTCTAGAGAGTTAGTTACTGACTAACTCTCATATCTTGATATTAACCCATTTCTAATAATCTCGTGGTAGCACCACGAGGTGTGGCTTACCAGGAAAGATTCAGCATGTCTGACCTGGTGGCTGGCTCCATGGCGTCTGGCTCATAGCCCTCTTCCCAGCATTTTGTTCTGTTTACTCCGCCTACCTAATTTTCTGTCCTATCAAGGGGCCAAGGCAGTCTCTTTATTGACCAATGAAAATAACACAATAGACAGATAACCCTCCTCCATCACCCGTGCCTTCCTACAGCAACGGTGCTTCTTAGATCAGCCTTTCCCGCACAGAGGGACTATCTAACTGCTCCCCTCATTGTTAGATCAGCCTTTCCCGCACAGAGGGACTATCTAACTGCTCCCCTCATTTGATCCCACACTGTAGCCCTTCTCCTCAGCCGTGGGGTTGTGATTTTTGATTTTTTCTGTGATGGGACTGTTAGATGTAGGAATGGGAAGCCTACAGGAAACAAGGACAGGGTTGTTTGGTCTAACTCTTGCTTCTGTACACGTGGCATGTGGGTGTGCGGGAGTGTGAGTGCAGGGCTCAGCCGGCCCCACGGGTTTCTCACAACCGGCTATGTGTAACGAGAGGTAAATACAATGAGTGACCTACACAAATCCACAGCCTGAGTCCAGACAAGTTCTTAGAAGCAGCGGCCAAGCCTGCCTCCTTCTATTTCTCCAACTTGGAGACACACACCAGCTCTCTTGTTAGCGGTCTGGAAAAGAGAGCATGTCCTACAATTGATTTCTACGCTTAATATGGTTCCTTTCTGCTGTCCTCTGAAAAGCTATTAGTAAGTCGATAAAATGTTTCAGGATTCATTGCCCACCAAATATCAACAACACAGAGTGTATGTGTTGTGTCTTCAAGCTTTGCCGGATAGAAGGAGTCCCGGCGTGATATAAATTCTACTCTTCATATACAGAGAGAAGTGCCCTGCTCTGGGGAGGCAGGTGCAGGCCACATCGACTTCAGAGAACCTAGGCCACTCTGGGCCAGGGGTGATTTCCTGAAATGCCTTTATCCCTGCAGCAGGCTTCACTTGGTCTCGCCATGTCTCCTGGTGTTTTCTTCTTTTATAATCATCGTTTGTGGAGTTCTTGGGATAACTGGGAATCCTGTGAGCCTTTCTGGCTTTCCTATGGGTGTTCCTGTTTCCGAGCAGGGGTTAGGGATATTCCTGCTCCAGGCCTCTGCCCTCAACACATCCCCATAAAAGACAGTTATGGGAGTGCTGGAAGGATGGAGGAGCCCCAAAGAATAATTTTGAGAATCCCTTGTCTCATATTGTAGATATTGTTTCTTCTGGGACTAATGTTGACTGCCTTAAAATTGACTATTAATTTTCCATTAACACCTTAATTAATAGTATTCAGTGTGATGTTTAAATGCATGCGTATTTGTGTGCACTTATGACATCCAGGCGAGCGTTCTTTCAGTTTGATATTTGATGTGATGTTAAATGCAGCACATGTGAGCTTCCCTTGAAGACATCAACCTCTCTCCTCTCTCTTGTCCTGATGACAGTGTTGTTTGATCTCCTCACACAGCAGCAACGTGTCTGTCCTAGACTACTCTTTCTGGGCCTGCAGATTCAGTTTCCTGAGCACGTTGGAATCAGCTTTCACCACTCTGCGGCCTGGTGACTTGTGTGACTCTACATGATCACCCGTCCCTGCTGCACAGAGAAGGTGTGCAGCTTCTCATCGAAGACACGCAGCTTGCCAGTAGGGCACCTGCTTCCTGCCTGGCTCCTGTGACTCCGAAGGCAACCTGACACCCTCTCTTCCTTTAGTCTTTTGGATGAAGTTTAGAGCCCTTCTGCAACAGTCTATGGAGAATCATATGTAAACTCCATGCAATCTATCAACTAACCTGCTGCTAACTAATGTTGACATACCTAGCATACCACTTTAAGAAGCAGCACGCCTGTAACCGAGCACGGTGGCTTTGCCTCCTGATGAGAACAAAGTCAAAATGTGCATGGTCAAGTCAGGAAGAGGCCGAGAACTGTTACTTGAAACAGGCAAAGAGGCCAAAGGAATTAATTCCGAAGTGAGGAGCATGGGGAATTTATTCAGACACTTACACATACTTATATAAGGGTTAGTCCATTTCTGAGCATGCTTAGTTTAAGGTTATAGGGCATGTTCAAAATATTAGCATGGAGGAGAAGAACAGCCCTGGGCATGCTTAGCTTGCACTGCAGTATCTCAGTTCCAAGGGAAGCAAAGGAGACATTGAAGGTGTGTTGATACTGGAGCGTCCTCAGGAGGGGCCTGCCTTGTTTAGCATCGACATGGGAGAATTTCTGATTGAAGGAGTTTCTTTTTCCCAGCAAACAGGTCATTTCCTTTATAGAGGGCATGCATCAATTCTTAAATTTGTTCCTAAATATTTTATGTCTTGTTTCTATTGAAAATAGAATTTCTTTATAAACAATACCCTCTAGGTTACTGTGGGCATGGAAGAATGGACTTGATTCTAGGTGTATTTCTTTTATGTCTTGCCAAGCCCTGAAATCAAGTCTACAGTTTTCTAATAGCTATATTTAAAATCTCCAAGGGTGCTGTTATGTTTATTGAGTGTTTGTTCTCTTCAGTTTGTGCCCGGGTTTTTATTGCTCACTTCCCTGAAACTTCCATCAAAGCGTCAAGTTTGCCAAAGCTCGTTCAAGCCCAGCATCTGTGAGGAGAGATGGAGGGGCTGCCGAGGTCTCGGGACTGATGCTGGAGGCCCAGCAAGTGCCAGGCAGGAAGACATCTTCCAAGGCTGCCCAGGTCTCTGACCTGGGGATGCTGTGGTGGTTCACCTTGAGTGTCAACTGACGAAATTCCCTCTGGGAGACACGGCCATGTCTGTGAGGCATTTCCAAAGAGATGGAACTGAAGAGGAAAGGCCCACCTTGGATGTTGACAGTGCCATTCCACAGGCTGCTGTCACCCACCAAATAAAAATGGAAAGAGAAGGAGACAAGCTGAGTACCAACGTTCAAATTTGCTTCTTGACTGCAGGTGCAGTGTGACCTCCCACAGTGGACTAAACTCCCCCAACGTCTGGGTCAAAGCAACACCCCTACCTTTAGCTGTTTTGTTCTTGGGTGTTTGGCCATAGTCATGAGAAAAGTAAGTGTGCTTCTTCGCGCATGTGATGACATTGGGAGCCTTGATTTAGGAGGTTATACTGTGTGTAAAACTAGACGTGTCTTCAATGAACCCACAAATACATAGGAGCGAAACGTGGGAGTGTTGAACATAAACAGAAGGAAAGGGGAAGACAAGACACACAGTGACAGAGAAGCAGACATCGGAGCCGCTTGTGCTTTCAGTCTTGAAAATGAAGGTCAAGGCCCCATATCAATGAAGGCAAGAGAAGTCCTCTAGAATCTGTGACAGTAGTGACTGGGGAGTCCTGAGTCCTCAGGGCAGCTCGTCTAACACATGGCCTGGTGAGACCCATTTTGGAATTACAACCTCCAAAATTAAAAAAAAAGTACAGCCGTTTGCCAGGTGCGTGCACACACACACACACACACACACACACACACACACACACGCTGGGGTCATTTCTTGCGGCAGCCACAGGAATTTCTGTTCCTGGAGCTGGAGTAGAGCTGGTCAGGGCTCTCTAGCACTACTCCGGGCTCCCTCGCCTCTGATGCTGCCCCCATCCAAATGTGATCCCGCATAGCTGTGTAGATGTCACTTTTACACGTTTCTCATTCTCTTGTAGCTCAGTCAAGAGGCAGGGAGAACTATGCCCCAGACTTCCCGGAGAGGGATGGTCAGTGTGTAGCTCAGGTCTAGGGCTTCACTGTTGGCTTAGTGGAGTTGTGCTGGCTCAGGGTGGAACCAAAGCCAAAGCCAGCCGCTTACAGCTCCTCCTTGAAGGAGGATGCAGGCAGAAAGGGCTTTCTGCTCTAGAGAGGCTATCAGAGACAAAGCGTCTTCTGCCTTGAGCAGTCGCCTTTGATATCATTTCCCTAAAGAATCACCTTTAATATGCGCCTAAATTAGAAGTTCTCAACCTGTGAGTTGCAACCCCCGTGGGGTCAAAGGACCTTTATACAGGGGTCACCCAAGAACAGTCCAACCCACCCCTGGCCTTAGTCAGCCAGGGATTATTTCTGCTGGGAGATTGAGGAACGCCATGAACCTGAGTAACCCTCCCTAAGACTCACCCAGGACACTGTCTTCTCAGGAACTCAGTGTCCTGTCCATGGAGGCAGGTCATCTATAAGTCTGCAAGGCTCAGACTCTCAGGAGGAACTCAGTTGCCATGCTCACTGGCCCAGCATCCCACTTCTGACATGTGCCCGGTACAGCCCTCAGGTTTAAAATGAAAGGCAGAAAAGGAAGCAGAACAGGTCCTTGCCGGCGCCGAGAAGGCAAGGTCTGCTGTGCCACACGTGGGAGATAGGATGTTGCTGACAATTTCTCTGCATAGGCACCCAGTTCAGAATTCTTATTTCACCACTCATTTGAAGGCAGTTTCCAGTACTTCATGGGTTGTAATAGTGGTAGCAGTAAGAACCAAGTTTTACATACAGGCTACCTGGCGCTAGACTCTAGTATTTTTTGTTGTTGTTGTTGTTGCAGAGGTGTGTGTATTCTGTGCATGTGATTGTGTGTGTGTGGATGTGTATGTATATACCTGTGCTTGGTCTAAGTGTACGAACATGTGTGCACATGGAGGCCAGGTGTGGGTGTTGGATGTAGTCTTCTATTGTTCTCCATCGCTTGAGACAGAGATTTTCCTGAACCTAGAGAGCAGCGGCTGGGTGGACCGGCTGGAGCGTTGGCCATTCTCCCATCTCTACCCCTCATCCTCTCTCTCCCTGCGCTGGGACAACAGACCTAGGTCACCACATCTGGACTTTTCCTTTTTAATGTGAATGTTGGGGCCTAAGTGAGGTCTTCGTGTTCCCACAGCAGGTACTTCACCAGTGATACCATCTCCCCCGACCACAAACAGGGCTTTGAGTATTTTCTTGTGAAGTATAGAAGCAATAGTGTCAATATTTAAAAGATTACCACATTGTGTATGAATAAGGGCAATTCAAGGGCAACCAGTCAACCTGTTCACGCTTGCTGGAGTCAGGACTCGCTCAGAAGTAGCCTTGCTCATTTGAGACTCTGGGCTGACTCCAAACTCTCAGCACCAAGCCCTCCATATGCATACATCAGTTCAAGTTGGTTCTAGTGCATTTTGGTGAGCCATGAGGGGTATGTCGTTTTAACAGATTTATCCATCTTTCTTGAATTTACCTTATTCTTCTATTATGCTTTCTTTTAATTTATTACTGGAAGTCATACATTTGAGATTTTGGTTCTTATCATTATAGGAAAGTTGACTCTGAAATCGCCACATGCATGCCTTTAGATTTCAGTGTCTTCTCAAAGTAAGGCATGCGTTCACACATTTTAGATAAAACCCTAAACAAATAATAAATATTATCAAGTAAATGTTCTTAAGCTGGAAGTAGGAACAAACTCTACTATCGGGAAACTGAAACGAGCCCCCCATCCAACTCACAGTAAGCAAGCCTGGGCTTGATGCTGATTGGTTCTAAAGAGATTCTTTGTTTCCATTCCATCAAAATACATCCATCCTAGGGATTTTTTTTTTCTTGTTCACAGATGGCCGAAGGAAAGTAACGTCTGACTCACCACCTGCCTCCTGTGCTTCTTGGCCTCATGTTTCTTTAGTGTCAGGGCTGGTAGGATGGCACCCGTAGTCTTGACACAGCTGGCGACAGACAGAACCTGGAGGGCCTTGGATGATGATACAATAGCAACCTGTGCTGTTGCTAATGTAGCGGTCAAAGTGAAGCACATGGTCACTGATAAAGTACGGTCAGAGTCGGGTTTGGACAACATTATGAGGGAAAAGAACATGATACACTGACAGTTAACTGTTAAGTGTAAAGGGAGGGTATTCCCAAACCGGGAAGGAAGAGACAGGAAGGGCAGAGCCTGGGGAGAGGCCACGAGACAGGCATGGCTTCCTTGGCAGAATCACCTCAGGTCAGCATGACCAGCTGACTTTTTATGCATGTTACACTTCAGGACATGCATCCACAGTCAGTTCATGCATCCATCAATGCATGGGGGCAAATCTGCTAATATTCCCCAGACCAGAACATTCTGTCCTCTCTCTACTCTCTCTACTTCTGTTCATTAAAGTCCCTCTTTGTTTATCCACTTCCGGACAAGTTGCTATGTGGGACTCTGGTAAAGCTGCCCCTTGGTACCTTTACAAGGATATGCAAGCAAACTGGGGGAGAGAGAGAGAGAGAGAGAGAGAGAGAGAGAGAGAGAGAGAGAGAGAGAGAGAGAGAGAGAGAAGAGACTGGCTTACAAGCCACAGAGTTCAGAGAGAAATATAGGGCATCCTTAGGGGAAAAACAGTTTACTCTTAGATCCAGACACAGGCTATTGCAGTGAGAGTGAGGTTGGCACAGATTTAGATTCCTGTCCAAAAGAGACACGCCAACATTTCCTGCACCAGGAAGGTTTATTGCCATTTTGTCGTATTTTATATGCCTTATATGTCAAGGTAATTCTGCTTGTGCCATTTTGCAGGTGGGGGTGCACATCCTTAGAGGAACCTTGAGCGCTGAGTCAGATACAGCTGATTTAAAGAGTGATCTGGAATAGAAATCTGCTCATTAATTGGACTTGGCAGGTTATTTAAAAGGAGGTTGTGAAGTTGAGAGGGGGATTTGGGCGGTGGGTCTAGAAGGAGCTGCAGGATGCGTCTGTATTTCAGCAAAGTTCATTCTTTCTGTGTATAAAATTCTCCAATGGGAAAAAAATGAAGGGATTCGAAAATAAAAAAGAACACTACTCAGTGACGCAAGGCTCTGCTTTGAGGTAAATATGAACGGAGAACGAGCAATTGAGGAAAGTGCTCGCGTCTCCTCCCCACATGCTTTCATTTACGGCTGTATCATGCTTGGCTCAGCCACGTCTGAGCGGCTTCGTTAACCTGTCAGTTCACCCACCGCCCTCAAAGTGATGTATGAGAAGGCTCTCCCCAGGCTAAGGCAGGCCCCTGAGCCATTATTAATAATACCATAGCAATTCAGAGCACGAAGCCATTAGAATAGTAATAAAAATAAGACTGTCATTATTCCAACCACAGAGCAGAAAAAGACTGGATCTCATGTGATTATGGACGTTTGCGGCTGCCTGGTTCCAGTTAGGAAGCGACGTGCAGAACACAGCCTACTTGGCAGGCTGCCTTCGTGGGGAGGAGAAAAGAGACGCTGACACTGAACTTCCACCCAGCAGGATTCACCCAGAGGTTCAGGTGTCTCACTTGGTCGTTCTGCTGGCTGTTTTGAAAGGAGGATATGACATTTACCTATTTGTATTCCACTACTGTTTATCAAAATATATGCCCCAGGCTCTGTCTCTATGTCCCTGTGAAATTTTGTTTTTTTGCATTCCTAATTTCTCAGTGAGCACCAGCTTTTACCAAATCTGCTTATTACAGCTGTGTTTTCGCTTCCACTGCCAAGGTGTAATTGGATTAACGAGAAACCACGTGAAGGTTGTGGTTTCTTGTGAGCTTGGCGGGACTGAGAATAACCCAGGAGGCACACCTCTGTGTGTGCCTATTTCTAGAGAAGATGGAGGGAAGACGGGCAGCTCTGCCACCAAGTGGATACAATCCAGCAGACTGTCGGCCAGAAAGAGGTCTGAGAAGAGTGAGGACACTTCTCCCTGAGTATGCTGGCTGCTGTCAGTAGTGTCAGCCTTCGTCAGTGCCAGAATCGAGTTTTCAGTCTTCCAGTGCAGACTCAGGTTCAGCAAACCGTCTCGGCAGCCTCCAGGCCTCGGGAATGAAGGGGCAGCCGCTGCTTTCATAGACCGATGAGCTACTCGGGTGTCTGCTTCTCAAATGTGCATATATAGCTATTACTGAACCTGAACCACCTACACCCATTATGAAAGTCATATCTAACAGATACTGTTTAATAACATGTATCCATCCTATTGATTTTGTTCCCTGGAGAGGACCATAACTGGATCAGTTACTGCCATATACATACATATGTGTGTGTGTGTGTGTGTGTGTATGTTTATATGTAAACGTGTGTGTGTGTATGTTTATATGTAAACGTGTGTGTGTGTGTGTGTGTGTATTTCATTGGTCCCTCATGGCAATTTGTATTCAGAGAAATATTCAAACTCCGTGTCTTGTGACTGTATTGATCTCCCGCTATCTTGTAAAATCAGACTCTGACCTGTAGCACGAGCTCCAGGTCTAGTTTCTCAAACCAGACATGAGTGGCTGTAGCTTCCATGCCACATTGAAGTCCACAATCGGGGAAAAGTTCAATCTGTAAATGTGCCAGCTGATTCTTACTGGTTTTTATATTTTTACATTCCGAGCATGTTTAATCCATTCCTGAGAAGAGGGACTTTGAGAACAGAGAGACATAGAGCATGGGATTTTCGCTATGGATTTTGCCCTTAGGTAACACGTTCTGTTGATGTTGAGCTCTGTAATGGACTGCAAATGCAGAAAGACTGGACAGGCATGCTCTATGCTGAAAATGGGTCTTCTCCCTAGAGCAGATGTGGATGTCTGGGATGTCAGATGTGGTCTTGTACGGGCACAGACAAGGTGGTATCGCGACTGAAAGTGAACTTTCACCTAGGCAGTGAGAACTCCTGTAGCTACCCAGAGTGTCGTTATGAAAGGTTGTGGAACCTTTATGAGATTGGGCCTCCTGGAGAAAATGGGTCGCTGGTAGTGTGCTGATGCTCACAACTTCCGGTAGACATGTCCGAGCCTTTGCTGCTAAGAGGGCCTGCCAGGTTGCCTTCTGCAATAGTCACAATGTGTAGCTGCTGAGAGGGCCTGCCAGGTTGCCTTCTGCAATAGCCACGATGTTTAGCACCATTGCCAAGCACATGGCAGAGAACAAGTTGAAGCAGGAAGTTTATTGTGTTTAACATTTTCAGGAATACTGTCCTAGTGGTGAGGAAGGAACCGGGGCAAGAGGATGAGGTAGCTGGTCACATTGTTTAGAACGTTCAAATGTGGGAGCCTCCAGGAAGTGAAGCAAGGCTGTGCACCTTCAAAGCCCTCCTCCAGTGGTCCATTCAGCTCCTAAAGGTTCCACAGCCTTCCCAAACGGAGCCATCACTGCTGGCCTGCACCGTCAGGAGGGACCAACCGTTCAAATTCAGTTGTCAAATACAGTTCAAATGGAGGACTTTCCACATTCAGGCCACCACAACATTCCACCCCTCGTTCCAAGGCCAGATCATAACGTAGAATGTGTTGATTCCAGATTTGAAAGTCTCCATAGTTAACAGTCCCAATATGTTTTTAATTAAAACTTTTTAATACACTAAATTTTAACCATGCTTTCTTCTCCCCCAGTTCCTTCCAAATCATCCCATATTCCCTCCCCATCCAACTTTATGACTTTCTCTCTCTTTCACAACAAACTAACAAACCCCCAAAAATCAGAAAATAAAAACCAGAAACAGCCAAGATCAACATGACAAATGACAGTTCATGTCAGTGAGGACGTGGGGAAAGGAAGCACGTGTTCATTGCTGGAGCACAGTTACAGACACTGTGGAAATCAGCGAGGCCGTTTCTCGTGAAGTTGGGAATCAATCTGCCTCTCCCACTCTCTTACGCACACCTAAAGCACTCTCTGTCCTACAGAGACACTTGCCCACCCGTGTTTGGTGATGTTTGGCTAGTGGCAATACTCTTCACAACCTGGTACTCAGGCCCTATTGCTGAAGAGACATTCATGTCATTGAACATTGGTGGAGAAGTCAAGCCGCTTCCTAACTAGAAGCTTCGCTCTACTGACTAACATTCATGGTTCTGGAAGGCTCTCTGTGCATGACTGAAAGAGAAAGCTGATCATCAATAGCTCTCATCTACAATCCCTGTGACCTACAGCATTCTCCTGCCTGTGAGGTGTTCTGTGCAATGGTGACACAAATGCCATGGACGTAAACAAACGCTTTTTGATTGGATTTGATGTCCACCCCGTGCCTGACCCCAAGCACCTCAGACTAGATGGGTCATTTTATTGCTATGTTCCCTAGGTACTGTGGCTCTGCTAAGGGAACAGAGCAATAAAATGACCCCTAAGAACATTCGGCCATACCTAAAGATCAGTGTTGCTCAACCCTCATCAGTAGTTTCAAAGCTATAGGACTTGAAGACCTTGGTATTTTTCCTTCTTGATCTCGCTATGGTCATTCCTTCCAATGACTCCACTCTCCTCCTTAGAAATGAGAATGTCTGTTCTGTGCCATAGAATGTTTGAAATGTATAACTTCTTTGGAAGGACTTGCAGTCAAGAGGGTTTTAAGCCTCAGCAGATATTTTTGACATTAGACTTTTAAATAACTTTGGAAAAATACACACACACACACACACACACACACACACACACACAAACAAACACACACACTCTGAACAAACAAACAAATCAAAATGCCCAGAAGCACAAAAACAAAAAATCTAAACATTCAAGCAAAAAACCAATACAACAATAAACGCCAAAATGAAACAATAAGGTCAGAAAACAAAGGGGCAACACAGGCAGCCTCTCTCATGAACCTGCTTTGGTCCACGCTTGCAGCTTTCTCTGGCAGATGTACCAAGGTACTGGCAATTCTGACAGCCTGGGATCTTCCCTGAAACACACTTCCAGAGTCACACAATGTCCTCTCCGAGCCTTCTGTCAGAGAAACCAACTGTGACACACATATTTTGGCTTTGGTAGTGTTCGGAAACTTTGGTGGAAGCCACCGTAACCTCACGTTTTCCTTGTGGACACCCGTGAAACCAGCAGCTGCTGCGTGGTTGACACTGTTCATCTCTGTTGTCAGTTCAGCACGGGTCTCCCCCATTCGGTCACAGCCACGGGGTTCTCTCCGTGACTCAGTGGCTGAATCTGAGAAAATACTCGCTTAAGCAGTTATTTCAAACAGCAAATCCCTCCAGCACATACCAGTCTCTCTCCTTTTAATGAATTAAATTTTCTCAATTCGGAGCCTCCCACGGGTCGACTCTTAATCTCTGGGTGCGTTTCTTTTTGTTCCAGTGAAGAACACGTGGTTTTTCTTTAATTGCAATAATCTCTCTAACAATTACAGTTACTGTCTCACCACCCACCTTGTATCAAATTTGAGATTATTCATTTTCTCACAAGATTGCCTGTTTTCATAATTTTCTGATCTACTGTTGCTCTCTTTCCAAAGAGCTGGGTGAGCAGTGAGCATTAGCCATGGCACTGCCGTGTTTTCAGATGGTCAGATAAACTACTCCATTACTTTTTAATTCAGCCTCACTCAAGCACTCACAATATCAGCAGAAGTCAGCTAAGCTTTTTCTTTTGGCCAGAATGTTGTAGTTATGAGTCTCAGTCCTGTGTCCAGTAGAGTCCTGTTTCTGCTGGAGCCTCGTGGACCAGGCTGTGACTGTCTGTGTTTCTCTCTGCAGTTTTGTCTTTCACACCCCCACCAGAACGGCCTCGTAAAGAATTGCCTGCTGCCTAGGTCTCCCTTCTGCTCGACCACATTCTTCTCACAAACCACTTCCAAAAACCATAACACATGTGGTCAAGTTCACAGCATCAATTCCACTCTTGGTACCAATGTTCCTGTATTGAATACATTTTCTTATTGTGTTGACCAAGTACCCTGACAGGAAGAAGGACACACAAGAAACAAAAAGGCAAAAACATCAGAGAACTGAAGTTCAGGACTGGAGTCTCATGCAAGGGTGATCTGCTATTTCCCAAAGGCCAGGAACTTCGGCAAGAACGGCACATCTCTGGTCTCCAGACACAACGCACTTCGTTGCCCTCACTTTCAGAATGACCTGAAAATTTCAGTTAAGGAAAAAACAAAATAAGACGAAACACAATACAACACATGGTCACTTAGGGGTGTCTGGGTTATCACGGGGAAGTTCCTCTGTGTGCTGAGGTGGTTACCCTGTTATAGAGAGAACTTAGAAACACGTCTTAGGTATGGCGGTGAAAGAGGGTCACGTAGAAGCGTTTACAGAGCTGCGATCACTCCTTCCTGATGATGGGTGATGTGGCAATGCACCGTTTTCCTGGCAAAGCACAGTTAAGTTTAACACACCATGCATAGGATTGGAACAAGTAAATACTCCTGCTAAAAGGGTGCTTTCTCCTCGTTCTTGTTGAATTAATAACTTCTTGTTTAGACTCATGTCAGCCACAACAGCTGTTTTTCTAGATCCCACGTTTCCCTGTATGTCATCGCAACCTCCTGCCTACTCTGAGATGTCCTTGCTGTAAGCCAGGTGTCCCATTCAGGCACGTGGATGTGTGTGATGCAGATGAAATGCTAGTCAGATGTCCAGGAGGCCCCCAGAAACCAGGCTCTTTGGGGAACAGTGTAAAACAGGCTGTCATTAGATCATAATACTTGCTGACCACTCTTCCCACCCCTAACACTTAGAATTATATCCACAAAAGCTTCCAGAACATTATTCTATTACCAAATAGAAAGTTCTATTATCCTACAATTTTCTGTCTCTACTTAAGTTAAATTAAAAATGGTCAGAATCACAAATAAAAAACATGTGTAGTTACTTCTTTGCCCAAAGTTATATATGTGAAATGCTGATCTATTTGAATTTGTCCATAAATTATAACATTCATAATTTTTTATATTCTTTCCTAAACCTTTTCCATGGGACAGTCCCTTGAAGAAGGTGAATCGGCATCCCAGGAGAGCAGGCAGGTGTATCTGCCTCCCGGAGTGTGGAACAAAGTTCATAATGAGGGAATGCATGTTTCAGGGGATGGTCTGAGGAGGGCTTTTGGCTAGAGTGCATGGGTTAGTACACAAAATTCTTGACTCATTCACGGTTCTACAACTGGTAAAATTTAAAGGAGTAAGGCATACCTCCCCTAAGCAGAAACGGCCCCACCTATCACGTGTCCGTTGCTGGCTTGCTCATCCCTGCCTCCCCCTCTGACGGAACAGAAAGCACTTGGATTCCCAGTTCCTGGAGCCCTGTGATTGCACAGCCTATTTTCTGTTATTATGATTCTCCCCAACACCCTACTCTTTAAACTAAATCATGATCTGTCAAAAGATGTGAGTGGTGAGATGCCTCACAATCCAGCTGTCATCGGACCTTCAAAGAGTCTTAGCGAGTATTTTTGTCAAGCGAGTGTAAGCCTAGCAGGAAAACAGAGACAGCTAGGCTTCACAGCCCCTTGAGGTCAGCCAGTACATCCTGACCTGGGGTCCTGACACCAGCCTGGTGCCTACTGTTGAGGCTTCATAGCCCAATAGCTCTAGTGAGCAGAATCTCATCTCTGCTTAGGGTATCACAATTTGAAGCCCACAAAGCAAGCTGGGTCAGAGCAAGCACCATGAGCTAGGACTGCTGTGGGTAGAACCTGAACAGAAGTTAAGTCCAGGTTGTCTCTCTTCACCTGCATCACCTTCTTTGTTACTGCAGTGGACAATGCCAGAGCTTCCTAACTAATCAAGAGGTTCCTGTGGAAATATTCTGAATATCCTTGCTTCTCATTCCTGATGGTCAGTGGGAGGGAGGAAGAGGTGCCTGAACTCATCCTTCCCATAAGGAACCAGTTATGATGTGGCCCCACTCCGGATGATGGCTTGCCTCCATTCATGAGGTTCAAACCCTGGTGGCCTAACATGCTACACCTCTCTGTACCTTTGCATTAGGGATGAGGACGTGGAGGACACTTTAGAACCGTATAAGATGGCTGGGACAGTGTGCCATAGGCTGCGGAGCTTAGACAGTACACCTGCCTTTCTCACGGAACTGGAGGTTCAGAGACAAAAATGACGAGAAAGGCCGGTTTCTGGTGGGTAACCCCATCCTGGCTTGCAGGTGGCAGCTTTCTCACTGAGACCACATATAAGCTCATACAGAGAGGAATCTCCTCACCTCTAACTAACCTACTAGTCCTAAAATGGAAGGGGGGGTTTTCTAACCACTTTAATTCAGTTATCTCCCCAAGGTTCCAAGTAGGTCTATAAGCTATAAAGCTTCAGGGAGTACAGACATTTAGTCTGTAACGGAGGCAAGGCAGATGTCACTCTGAATATTTATGCCACTCCTATCTGGCTGCACATGGTCACTTGTAACACGAGGGCTGGCTTGTTGGGGTTTCTGTCCCGCCCAGTACCCCAACAAGCCAGCAAGTCCCAAGGAAAATCACACGGAGTCTACATTAGGTTATAAACTGATTGGCCCATTAGGTCAGGCTTCTTGTTAACTCTTATAACATATATTACCCCATTATCCTTATCTATGTTAGCCACATGGGCTCAGTACCTTTCTCAGTGTGACAGCTTACATGTTGCCTCTTCGATGGTCTGTGCAGGAATGGCGGAGGGAGTTTCCTCCTCCCTAGCTTTATCCTATTCTCATTGCCCCGCCTCTACTTCCTGTCTGGTTGACCTGCCTATACTTCCTGCCTGGCCAATCAGCGTTTTATTAAAATACATGATTGACAGAATACAGACAATTCTCTCGCACCAGTCACTGTAATCAGTGTGCACCTGAGGGTGTCCTAAGACAGGCCAGAAGGAGCATCCCGTCATTCCAAAGAGGGCACGTCTGCTCTGGGGTAGTGTGTGCATCAAAAGAAAGAGGGGAGCACGAAGCATTGACTTGCCTCCTGCAAAGCTGTTGTTGGAGGGGTCCCTGCTCACATGCAGCACGTTATTTCCCCAAAGGGTGATAAATTTCAGCCTTTCCAAAGACAAGAAACACCTGTTAGCTCAGTGACAGAGAAACATAAATCAGCTGACATTCTACAGGAAGCGTGGGGGTGACATCTTCCTATGGTCCAGCACCTTCTCCCAGTTTCACACTGCTCTCCCTAATCTAGGGTTCCAAATGAGATGTACCCATCTCTCTCTACAACCTACACCTCGCTGGTATGGGGATTATGTGAATCCGAAGGAGTTTGAAACCTTTAACAAGAATCAATTATTCCTGAGGGTCTCTGCAGAGCCCCCGAGATTTCCACTCTGAGTCAATGGACTTAAGGCATGAGAAGAGAAGGGATGGGCAGGGAAGAATTTGCGCATGTTCACCATTTGAACTCTTCCCCTATCAGAATGTCAGGGGCGGTGGACCAGGAGCTCTCACATCCCCTACAGTAGACAGGAACACCTCCTCTGTAAACAAGTGGACAGTGTGTATCATGGAGTATCCTCAGCCCACAGGATCTGCAGTGGGCTCTCTCGGTGCCCTGCCTGAGCAGCATCCCCTGTGAACATGCAGCCGCTGATCCGGTGGTGTAGGGAAGGGACTATTGTGAATCAGAATGAAAGGCAGATTGGGTAAACAGGAGAGAAGGAAGGTGGAGGCAGAGAGAATAATGTCCAAGGGAGGAAATACAAGCCTATTATAAAGTGCACTGCAACCAATGTTCTCACAGAGAAAAGAGGAAGTGAGTCAGGCACAGTTAGCCAAAAGAAGACTCAAAGCATAAACAACCTCTTGCATAAATATTAAAAATGCTATGGTAGAAATAAAAACAAAATTTAATGGGCTAGCTAAAAACCAAAGTTTAGTAAAGCGACCCGATGAGTGATAAAAAGACAAAGACACAGCTAACAAAGAGCAGGAGGAAGAAAATGACACAGTAGTCAAAACACGCAACAGCCAGATAATAGAAGTCGGAGAGAGAAAAGAAAATTGACAGGGAGGAGATTATTAAAGAAACAAAAGTTCCAAAGCAGAAGGGTGTGAGCCACACAGTGGAGGAACAGGCTGCAGCATGTCACATGGAAGAGGAGGTGGCCTGCCAAACTCCGGGGCACCGATGATGAAGTCTGGAAAAGGGTAGGATGCCAGACAGGACAGTCGGCACCATCCCTGAGCCGGAGGAACCAGGAAGAACACCTCTGAATGATTTTAGATGATATACAATTCTAAAACTGCGCTTAGCCAAAGAAGCCATTAACTGTGAAGATTTTACAATTGAAAAACATTGGTTTCTTCTTAAAATGTTTTTTATTTTTAATATACTTGAGTAGATGTCCCTAAAACTTTAGGCTGAGCGAAAGTAAAATAGTTGAGCACAGATATCAAGTGAGCCTGCCCGCAGGTCAGCAGAGGCAGCAGGAACCGGGCACCACTGTGCAGGGATGAGAAGCAGATGGGTCTGAGGGTCCCAGGGGGAGGGGCCTGGAAAGGGAAGAGATCCTCATGTGTGTGAAATCAGTTAAATGAAAATCAGTCTGAGGAGAGCTGATAGACCTGTTCTACAGAGAAACTCAACATCAAAAGAACGAAACAAACAAACAAACAAAAAATCAAGCCAATTATTAACTCAGAAAACTCCAAATTGTTGTCTAAGAGATGGGTCAATTACAACAGAAGACAAAGCCTCTGTTGAGGATTTTGACCTAATCCTAATGTTTGTAAGGGGCAGATGCTTTCTTAGGCTTAAAGGAGAGCTGCAATTTCGTTTTTATCTGTGTCCTAGAGAGCTCTAAGTACCTAGGCACAGCCTAGAGACACCTGGGATTGCCCTCACCGGGTTGGTCTGTAGGCCTGTCTGTAGAGGGTTGTCTTGACTATTAACTGATGCCGGAGAGCCCAGCCTACTGAGGGTGACAGCGTTCTCTAGGTTGGTGGTCCTGGGCTGTGTATCAGAGTTAGCAAGGCAGGAGCTAGAGGGGCAGCAAGTAGCATCCACCATGGGTTCTGCTTCCAGTTCCTGCTTCAGTTTCTACTTTATTTTCCCTCGGTGACAGACTGGGACCTGTACATCTAGGCTAAATAAACCCTATCCTCCCTCTAGGCTGTTTTTGGTAAGAGTGTTGTTTTTTTTTTTAAATCATAGCAACAGACTAATGCTAGAACGAGCAATAAATTACCAATAAATAAATAAATAGAAATAGCCACAAAGGGAAAGAAAACTTAAGTTTATGATTTTCTTGTATTCGTTCACTCTTTGCTAAGTTTGTGGATACTGTGGCCATAAGACACTATTTCCCTCCCGGAAACAAGTCAAAGGTCCCTGGAGAAACAGACCTTGAGGTCTTTGGCGTCAGACCCAGAGAGCAGTGTTGAGGCATCAGATAATGGCAAAGCCTGAGGAAGGGACTGTGCTCCACCAGGCTCACAGAACTGGCAAGTTATGGGGAAAACTAGTGCTGTCTGAAGCTGGGATATTCAAAGTCCATCGTAAGGATAACCACACATTAATTTCCTTAGCCCTCTTTGTTCACCAAGAAAGTGGCATCGCAGGGAAGTCCAGTTGTTGGGAAAACTGACAAACTTGGCCGTGACTGACTGCACTCTTTATCTCTACACTCCAGCAGCCACAAGGAAGTCCTTACAAATCCTGGAGCCAATGGATGCAGGCATGGCAAGGGAGTTACTTTGCCCCATTTCATTTTGCACAAATGATATTGATTTATCATTTGAAATTTTCATGGAGCATACTGCCATCCTATCTATCCACCACGGCTTCCCTCCACCTTCCTCTAGACTGCTAAGACACAACTAACTAGTGTCTTAGCAACTAGAATACTACTAAGTAGTAACTAGACTAGTTACTTAATAATTAGTAATTTATCCAACTAGTACCTTAGTAACTAGACAACTACTAAGACACTAGTAAGTTGGCTTACAGCCAACTCTTTTTAGACTACAAAGACAATTGTCTTCGCTGTCTCTCTCCCAACTGCATGTTCTTTTTTCAAAAGATGAGTTGATCAAGGTATTGATCATCAATTACTTTCCTCACCACAAAATGAAAGACAGTCAGAGACAGCATCTTCAGACCCAAGGACAAAGACACCTTTAAAGTGATCTTTCTTAGAGAAAAAAGGTAAAAATCAAACTTCAGTTTTATAGAGACTCTGGATCCATTTATTCATTTGCAGGAGTCACAGGGGACCAGGATCAATGATACCTTAGAATTTAAATCATCAAAAATGAGGGTCTGGGGAACTCTATAGCACAGATGTCTTGATTTGATTTCTTTAGCAAAGTGAAAGAAAGAAAAAATAAACCAGGGATGGAAGTAGAGCTTACACACTGAAAGAGACTTGGGGTTCTTCCCTCTCCCAGCAGAAGAGCTTGCCTACAGGGTAGATGTGGGGTCTCCTAGTGCTCACATCCTTGCCCTCAGGCCTATAAGAATCTCACATCTACACAAGAGCCACTTGCTGTAGGATAATGCTTTTGAACACTGTAAGGATTTGTCAGACATATTGGTTTAATAAAATGCTGATTGGCCAGTAGCCAGGCAGGAAGTATAGGCAGGGCAAAGAGATGAGGAGAATTCTTGGAAGATGAAAATAGAGATGCAAAACACCAGCCAAATGCAGAGGAAACAAGATGTGAAGAAAATGAGGTAATGGTCATGACCTCATGGCAATACATAGACTAATAGAAATGGGTTAATTTAAGATGTAAGAGCTTGTTAGAAATACACCTGAGCCATTGGCCTAACAGTGTTGTAATTAATATAGTTTCTGTGTGATTATTTGGGTCTAGGTAGCCAGGAAACGGAAGTGCAGTCTCCATCTACAGCCACCCACATCACAAAGAAGGAGCTGCTCATATCTATTAAGAGTTTAGGTGGTGGCACACGCCAAAAAAATCCCAGTTCTTGGGAGGCAGATGCAGTCAGGTATCTGTGAGTTTGCGGTCAGCCTGGTCTACAAGAGCTAATTCCAGGACAGCTAGGATTGTTACACTAATGGCGAATCAATCCCACACCAATTATGTTTTAAGGGGGTATTTATTTTGGGAGGTAAAACTTACACCATAAACCGTCAGGAAGGGAGCCTAGTCGCTGGAGCAGGAGCCGGGAGCAGAAGCCGGAACCAACAGGCTGAGCCGAGGCTTGCCGCTCTTCTTTTAAAGAGAAATACACCACGCCCCAGTGGGCTGGTATTTCGGTGGCTATTGGCTGACAGAGCGGAAGATATTCCCGCAGCATTACACAGAGAAACCCTGTCTTGGAAAAAACCAAACCCAAAACAAAACAAAAAATCCAACCAAACAAACAAGAGTTTAGAACCACAGCACTTCTTCAGAGGTTATGGAGAGCCTTTTGCTCTTGGACTTCCTACTTCTTACCTTCAGTGGTGGTGGAGAGGCCTGACTCTCAGGGTCTTGTTCCCTCGTCTCCCTCTCTCGCTGAGTCCCACCCCCACCTGTGCCCCCCCATGCCCTCTGTGTCTTCGTCTTGTGCATTGCTCTCCTTGAAGTTCCTAATCAAACCCAAGAACAGTGTTTCTGTTCTCCCTGTGAACTGCTTGCCCCGAGACCCCCTGCCCCGACCATCTCCCTTGTCTGCGGTGGGAAGGTGGAGTTGGGGAGCAGAAGCTCTCCTGATTTTGCAGAAAGACTGGATTCCCCTCTCCCCTTCATAAAAAAAGATCTCTGATGTACGAAGGTGTCATGATACTTTTAACTAAAAATCATCAGTAAAAATATTAATAGAATATACAGTTTCTTGGTATTAGCAGTGGCTTGGCTTTAGGAGAAAGCATATTTAAAATGCTTTTACCTGGACTGGGAAGATGATTCATGGCCAATAGAGTCTGCTGCTCTTGCAGATCTGAGTTCAAATCAGTTCCCCAAACTCACAGGTTCACACAGTCATCTATAACTCAAACTCGGGAATCTGACACCTTTTTCTGATCTGTGTAGGTAATGGCACTCACATGTATATAATATACCAATTTACACACGGGGGCAGGGCATAAAATAGTATAAATCTAAAAGATGCCTTTACCTATTTCTTTTCTTTTTTGTCTTGTGAATTAAAAGTGCAAAAGATTCCCCTAGGGAAACCAGGCCTCCCAAATACTGACATTTTAAGAGAGTGATACTAAAGTTATCTTTTGGAAAGAAAAAATAGAAGAAAAAAATTTTGGGGAAATATTACCACTTTGATCTAAAATTATGAGGCTGTTTCTAATTTTAAAAAGTCTAATAATAAGGAAAATAATACAGCTATAGGATAAAATCAGTTTTATGCATTTGGTATAATTGACAGTAATTGATTTTACTATTTCTTGGGAAGTGTACTTCTCTGGATCTTTAATATATAGAATAAAGCAATTGTGCTTGTGAATTAAAGGATGAGCAGTTATTTGCAGTTATTTGCAGGCTCTGCAGCCATACTGGCTTGCAGGGAGTGTGATCCTGGCGGAGGGTCTTCTTCCCAGCATAGCCATGGCCAGGAGGATGCCCTGCCTGCCTGGCACTAGTAACCCATCACTAGTCCATGCATTAAGAGGACAGGGATACGGCAGTCTCGCTTCCCCTAACCAAGCCACATTTTGCATTGTGTGACTTCAACCCAGGATGCAGGGTGGTGGCCCTCTGGATGCCAGTCAGTCAGGGAAGTCCTGGGGAAAAGCAGAAAAGGGAAAAGGTCACAGGGCAGGGGGTGCTGAGGAGGCCAGTAATGAAGAGCCAACACCCGGGTTGTTGATTTGTTTTTTGAGTTAGACGCTCATGTTTCTTTCTTTACACAGTCGACCTGATGCGTCTGGACTAGTGTGATCCATGTGTGTAAAACACACCCATCTTTCCCTGTCTGAGGCTGTTGTTAGTTGAGATTCACAGCCTAAAGAATGCCAGAGGCTCCTAGGGTTTTCTTTCAGTGTTCAAACTTGCCAGCGCTTCAGTCAAACTTCTGGATTGTCACCAAGTAATTGAAGTCGCACTATCTGGGACATCATAGGAGCAGGCGTACATGGCAAAGGGTATGATATCAGCTGTCCTAATAAACTGCCAGTTGGCTCAGTGAGCTGTCTCCATAAATGTTAAAGTCTACATTCTTTGACTTTTAAACAATTGGTTCTGCCAAGCCCACCTATTTTCTATCCCTACAGAGCACATACAGATGTTATGAGAACCCTAATTTGCAAACCTGTAGATGCTGAACTAAACAGGCGGTCAGAATCACAGTTATAGGATGAGCCCTCAGTGCAAGGACCGCGGCTTGCTGGTGGACCCAGATAGGAATGACAGTTGTCATTAAGGTTTTCCATGTGAAAGGCTTACAGTGCCTTATAGTAAGACGGAACACCCCTAGTAATGTGCATTTGGACCGTATCCTGACCCTCACAGCATCTATGCTCCTTGGCTTACACTTAAACAAATAATTCATGTGTTTGCCACGAGACATCAGTTGGGAGAGTGCAGCAAAGAGTCGGCATGGTGCACTCTTCTGTTTTGATTGGCAGAGGGACATGGCTTATGCCATCTGGGTTTTCCTAATTCTGCCCGCTGATTTGTTTCTTCATTATATTTTCTTCAGTCGTCTATTGTGTGAGCAATCATTTACTGGTTGTTTGAAGAATCATTTACTGGCTGACACAAGGATGCCAAAAACTCATCATTACTTCATCACATATAAAATTCAACTCTCCATGATTATGAAGTATTATTCTGCATGGGAGATAAAATTGGGGTAGAAGACAAAAATACGAGATTTTTGAGTTTTTAATATTTTAAGTTTTACTTTATGTGTTTGAGTATTTGCCTGCCTGTATAAATGTACACCATGCATGGACCTAATGTTCGGAAAGGTCAGAAGAGGGAGTCAGATCCCTTGGAACTAAAGTTATAGATGGTTGTGAGCCACCATATTGGTCCTGGGGACAAATTTGGGTGCTCTTAATCAATGGGCCATTTGTCCTGTCCCAAATCCCCGGTGTTTAGAGGATTTAAATAGTGAGGTTTGAAGCGATAGTTGCAGGAAGAGCTTCATGGGCAGGAGATGAATAAGAAGGAAGAGCCCAGAAGGCCCCCTCCATCTAGAGCTGGAAACTTCTGGAAGGTGGGAAGGGATCCTGGGAGTCCAGCTTTCTGGTTTGGTGCAGCAGCAATTGTAGTTTTACTTTGTCATCGGGACAGCCGTCTACAGATAATGACAGACTCAATATTAATTCTGAATTTAGCTTCGCCTTTTCCCCAACTAGCTCTTAGAACTTAGGTTGCCCCGTTTTTATTAATCTACATTCTGCCACGTGTTTTGTTACATCTGCTCTGTACTGTATGCCTAACTTCTTCAGAGTCTCGCTGGCATTCCACCTCTCTTTCTGTAAGTCCTGCCTACCCTCTCCTGCCCAGCTGATGGCCAGTCAGCTCTTTATTAAACCAATCACAGTGATACATCTTCACCAATATTCCACAACAAACAGTCAATGTGAAAAGAGGCCATGGGTTTGAAAAGAGCCATGAGGGGTGTGTGGGAGGGTTTGGAGGGAGGACGTGGAAGAGAGAAATGTTGTAATTATATTCTAATCTCAAAAACATTAAAAACGATATTGCATGACTTTATGAAAGGCTCTCTAGTGAAACTGTTCTCTCAAATTCCATCAGACAAGTCCGGGAGACTCTCACCACATTGTCCCATAAGTCACTTCTAGTCTTGTATGTGGGGTTACACGTGATGCACACACTCAGGCATGTATGCACAGAGATAAGATGGCACAGACACATGTGCATCTCTCCACCTGAAGTCCTGTACGTGTGGTAACACGGAATTCCAGGCAAGGGTTGCCAAAGCTGCCCACCCAGCCTGTTTTACTTTCCGGATAAATTTGACATTTCAATTATATGGAAAGTTTGCCGGCTATTTCACCAATGAAGACGTCGACAAGGTCTTTCACCCTACGTTCTCATTGAAATTCTGGGAACCAACTGTTCAACCATAATTATATAAAATGGGAAGGAAAAAAAAAAGAGTAAGTAAGCCACTTGCTGGCTGAGTATTGGACTTGAGCCGTAGGTTTCTGAGCTCTGCATAACAAATTGTCCACTAGCTAGATGCTTATTATTGCTTGTTTTCAGTGGCCAAGGGTCTGGATACACTTGGTAGGTACCTCCGGCCCCAAGGTCTTTTAAAAGGATGCAGTCGATGCTAATTAGAGGCAGATCATCTTCCAATCTCACTCACGTGGCTCCTGGTGACACCTAATCCTCACTGGTTGCTGCCAGGACATCAGGCCCTTCCACCTGGGTCTCTGCAGGGGACAGCTCTCAACCTGGCAGCTGCCTTCCTCCAGCTAGAGAGTGAGAAAATATTCAAAATGGGAGCCAGCATTTTGTAGCCTTCTCCCAGAGGATCTTCCCATCACTTCTGTCTGCAGTTCGTTATGCAAATTGTATTGGGTTCTTTAGAAGGCAGGCATTAAATTCAGCCCACTCAGTCTTTGGGGAAAAGATCACACAAAAGTCTTCATCGTACAAAAGGGGGGAAACCAGGGGCTCCCCCAAGAGGCTGCCTCCTCCAGTCCTGCTGAGGAACTGCATGTCTTATGCAAAAGACCTTGGCTTTGTGACTTGGGATTTGCTTTAGTTTGTGGTGTCCTGTAGCTGCTTCTGACTGTGGACTTGGAGGCTCCGCTTGCACACATCTGGGAACCAGCCCGCGATGGGGGAAGAGTTACACGGGATTCCCCACTACGGTGATCTTTCCCTACGTCTCCTCTTCACACAACACATTTCAACTGAGCAGGGGCCCTCCATCAAGGAACAGTAACTTGGCAGTGCAGGTTGTTTTAATGAACACTTTAAACTAAGTCTCCACCATCTGCTCTGCTTCCTAATTACAAGCCTAACTCATTTGCAGTTGTATCATTAAGAGAGAGATGCTGATGAAGTGTGCTCAGTGCTCCGCTAGCGGGTCCTCCTGTTTCTCTCCTTGTGATGTCTGAAGTCCGAGGCACCTCTTTTTGAGTGAAGACACACACACACACACACACACACACACACACACACACACAGAGAGAGTGCTGACTGTCCAACACTGATGTTTGAGGTTTCAATCTTTTTCTTCTCCTCTTCTTCTTTTTCTCAGTGACTCTCTCCTTGCCAACAGAAATTCTCTTTAAGGAGGATTTTACATTGTGAATTCCCCATATGTCTTTGGTAATTTTTATCTCGCTTTCGGGATAAGGGAAGGATTTCAGGAGAAGCCTTTTGAGTAGGAATTAAGTCCATTTGTTCAATGCAGAATTATCGATCTCTCCTGTGAGAACAATGAGGCATTTGAGAGATTTAACCCTTCAAATGCAGGGTTTCTTCTCGATTTCATGGGACGAATTTTAAGCCAAATTAAGGGATTTCAATAAATGGGTAGCTTCCTCACTAATCTGCTCAGGTTAACAAGATTGTACCCAGCTCTGCCTCTGAGGGGGATCTAATGATAAAGAAGGCACAGTGGCCCAACATGTGAGAGGCCACTGCTAACGCGGTCAGAGCAGCAGGTGCGGCAGAGTTTCTCCAGACAACCACCTGAAGGTCTGCAGAGCCTTGGGAGCAGCTCCCCTGTCCCCAGGACGTACTAAAGACTCGCACAGCCACCTCCATCCAGGATGTTCGGAGAATGGAGCTGATGTTTGGATACTTCTCTTAAAGTTAGCGGAGGGACCCCTGGCATCCACTTAGTGGATTGTCCTCCAAACCTGTAGGGAACAAACAGCCCTGGAACAAAACACCAAGTTCTTTAATTTCCTCTTCAGCTTGGAGTTCAAGTCCCACTTACACTTTTCACCTCAGCCTGCGGGTGACCAACGCCCTTTCCGTACAAGGTCACCTCATTGTAATTTCCTCACATCACCTCATAATTCGTTTTAGTGGAAGTTCATATAAGTTCCGGTACCTTTAGTTCTATAATAAACAGTCTGATAAAATCTGCTTCTGATGAGCAATGACATCTTCTGTCATTTGAGATGAGTGTTGTGAAACACACTTCCCTGGCACCTGGACCTCAGGCAGGGCCAAGAGATTCAGGCCGGGTTACCTGGGAGAAGTCAAGCAGCGACACACTTGCCTGAGTGAGAGGCCAGCCATGAGGCCCTCCACACCCTGCTTAGCGACTGCCCCCCCCCCCCCCCCCGCCCAGTTCTTTTGCCAGGCTTCCTTTCCCATCACAGAAACCCGATCTCTTCAGAGAACGGCCTCTGGGACTGGGGACGAAGTTGTGATTCGTGAAGAAATTCAGAACAGAGAGGAGCAAGAGAGCACATTCCAAGGTGGAAAAAACAAGGGGAAACAGCAGGGTGTGCAGAGGAAAAGAGACAGTGTTTGATTTTATCGTAACCAGTTACACACAGAAACAAGATTCCGATGAGTTCCTCACAACCGGCTTTTCCACCAGAGTCATGTGTGTGATTCTGCTGCCCCTTCCTCACTAAGTGATTCTTGGCTCAATTCTACTCTGGAAAGATTCACGAAACTTGAGGTCCTCGGCGACTGTCCCAGGCTTGGAGATAAACCTTTAGAATAAGTGAAACCAAAAGTCCCACAATTACTTATGCGGTGCTCCCCAGTCCCCAGGGATCACAAGCAGGCAGCCCTGAGACCCATTCTTACTACAAACTCCCCAGGATGCTATCCTAAGGCTCACATGTGCAGTGAAGTGTGAGCCCTCCACCTGAGCCAGGAGCTCTCCTTGCCCCTGTGTGTGCATCGCTGAGCTGGTGGACCATTTCTGTTCCCTTTGCTCTGGTGCCTGAAAATAAGTTCCTGAGGCTGAAGCAATGGCTCAGCATTCTTCCAGAACTGTGAGTGCTGTTCTCCCAGACGACCCTGTGTTTGGTGCCCACCACCCACACGGTGACTCACAACCATCTCTAAGTCCCATTGCAGGGGATCTGATGACTTAGGCAAAATGCTCCTATACATAGAATAAAAATAAATATGAAGGAAGTCCTTTTGGGATAATTACCTCCATAGTAGTGAGATCTGCAGAGCTTATGATCCACAGGGATGAGAGAAAAAAAAAATTAGGTGCTAATGAAAAAAGCTGTGTGTCTTCTCAGATTTAAATGGCAAAATAAAATAGCCCCAGCTTCCTTATTGCATGTGAATTGTCATGTCCTCAGAGGATGGGTAAACCTTTAGTCGTCCTGCATGTGAGGCCCACAGAGAAAATTCCACACAGGGTTAACAGTGCCCAAGTCACAGCTGTAACACAATTTGACTCTCCCATTCTCTCAGTGTAGAAAATACACACAAATATTGACAAGGTTTACAACACACTCACGCAAGCCATCGGAACAGATTTTTAAACGTTGGGCCAGCAATACAGGGCCAGAAATACAAGATTTGGGGAGTGTGCAGAGAGGCTTTGGAGCTTGCTTCATTGAATGGGGAACTGCAAAGTTACTCTTTCTAAGTGGAGGAGATATGGCAGGTGGGAAACAGGTTTAGAAAACACCGGTACTGTTACAGAGACAGGGAGAGCCACCTCCCTGGCTCTCCTGCGTGTGGGGACAGCCTGGTAAGCGGCAGGGAGACCCTGAGAGAAAGTCAGTGACATCACAAGAGAAGAGGGAAAAGGTACATCCAGGGCTGAAGTGTGTCACACATTCTCCAAAACAGTGACAAATCCCTGCAGGGGACCAGTGAAGGGGGCACGTGCCTAGCATGGGAGCCTGGGGGGTGGCTTGACTTCCTTGCTGCAGAGAGGGATTGCACACTGATATTTATTTTCTATTGTGAAATCTTAAAATGAGGATTTCTGAGTGTAGGTCAGAGGTAACAGGACCTTGTTACCACAAGTGAGGGTTGGAGCAGGCAGCTGTCTACCGAGAGAAAGCAGCCTGTCCCTTGAGACCCTGTTTACATTTTTTCCTATCAAGATAATGGTGGAGCCAGCTCACTCTACATTTGCTTTGTATCCTTTGAAAGCTAGGATAGAGAAGCTTTGGGAGGCCTCATTAGCTAAGCAAAGGAGCAGCCCGGGTGGAGAGGCAATTATAATTTTCCTTTATGGCACAGAACTCGCACAGAGCAGGTCTCATGGCCTCATGCAAATATCTTCAGTGGCATCAGACTTATTTGATAGGTAAAGAGGGATGCGATGTGCTGAAGCGGTTCACAGGAAGAAAGGGAACTCATTATCTTTTTTTTTTCTTTTGGTTTTTTGAGACAGGGTTTCTCTGTAACTTTGGTGCCTGTCCTGGAACTAGCTCTTGCAGATCAGGCTGGCCTTGAACTCACAGAGATCCACTTGCTTCTGCCTCCCAAGTGCTGGGATTAAAGGCGAGCGCCACCACAGCCCAGCTGTAACTCATTATCTTAATACTGCTGTTAGCATTGCACAACACCAGGCCGCTGCAATGACCTCTAGAGCGGGAGGAGAGAATAGCATGACCTTGACAGCAATTTCCCAGCTTCCCAGCTTTCATGAACATTTACCATTCAATATCCACATTTAATCTCGAATGCCTAAGAGGACACTGTGCCTTTAGCAGCCCTGCAATAGTTTAGGAAACTATTGAATGATACTCTATTGGAACTTGTATGAAGCTGAGTAGAGGAAAATATCTGTAATTTTAATTATAAGGAAACCATTACACTACTTAGTATGAAGCTCAAAAGACATTTTTTTTTAAAAAAAAATTCTTATTAACAGCTCCAGGTGTTTTATTGCATCCGTTTATGGCTACAATGTTAAAAGTGCCGGCTGGGTTTTCCCTGCCATTAGCTCAGGATGACAAATCCCCAAGATGTCATTGCTAATTGCATGCTTGAGGCCACACACAAGGGTGGAATGTGATCATTTCATCTTCGTTATCTATTTAGAGATTGCTCCTGTTGGTTGAGTAAAAATCATTTCTAAAACTGTCAGCTTATGGGATTAAACGCGTGCATCTTTATAGATGTAATTCTGAGCCCCACTCCCCCGGAGCCTTCTCCTGTCTGTGGGTTGAGCTAATCCCTGGCACATGCCCTACAGAGGAACTGTTGGCACAATGCTCACTTTAAGGAGTCTGTCCACGTCTGCAGAGCTTCCCTGAGCCTTCTCACCCAGCTGAGAAGCCTTGACCAAGTAAGTGAGTGTGGAGAAGAGAAAAGGCACCCCTTTCCTGCTTGGTAGGACCAGACTTTCCAGAACACCTGAAAATAATCAAGGGGGCCTCCTGTCCACATCCACCGGCAGTTTCCGCGGTACTGTCAGTACTACGTGGAGAGCAGGACTTTGCTCTGTTTGAGCTGATCTGGGGGTTGTTCTGGGAAGGATTTCCACAGGCACAAATACTTCTGAATTACAAATAAATTGCCCAGATCCTGCCAAGTATTTGTGCCCAAAGCATGGTAATTATACATCCCCTAGTAGTAAGCCCTGCCAAAAAGTTGAGATGATCTTCATAATTCTTGAATATTCTAAGATAAAAACAGAAACAAGAAGAAAATAATGATGAGCCGGGGGCTCAATTAGTGAAGAAATAATGTTTGGTTGTTGAAAAAAAAAAGGTGCAAGTTATCTAATAAAAACCACAAGAAAGTGAACTTTCTGTCTTTATAAACAGAGCCAAGATGATAAGAAAAAAGACATGAGTAATGTTCACCCATCAGCAAACCATGTTCCTGCCCACCTGTCCATCTTCATGCGGGACGCAGCACTATGCAGTGTATATGTGTGTGCATGTGTGGATGTGTGGTGTGTGTGCATGTGTGTGTATATGTGTGTATGTGTGTGTGCTTGTGCATGTGCATGTATGTGTGAGTGTGCATGTGTGTGTGTGTATGTGTGTATTTGCATGTGGTATGTATATGTGTGTGTGGTGTATGAGTGTATGCACAGCTGTGCTCATATGTGTGTGTGTGCATGTGTGTATATGTGTGGGTGCATGTGTGTGTATATGTGTATATTTTTGTGTTATGTGTGTGTGTATATTTGTGTGGTATATGAGTGTCTGCACAGTTGTGCTCATGTGTGTGTGTGTGTGCATGTGTGTATATGTGTGGGTGCATGTGTGTGTATATGTGTATATTTTTGTGTTATGTGTGTATATATTTGTGTGGTATATGAGTGTCTGCACAGTTGTGCTCATATGTGCGTGTGTATGCAGAGGAGACGGAGGAGGACAGCTTTGGGTACTTCCTCTGTCAGCCCCCATCTTGTCTCAGGAGACAAGGTCTCTCCCTGAGCCTAGAGTTCACCATGTCAGCTAGAATGGCTGATGAAGAAGAGTCCATTACTGTTTGGAAGAGTTTCCCCGAGGCTTCTCTTTCAGCTGAGAAACATTTATCCATTTGTCTCCCCTCTCCCCTCAGTGCTGGCTTCTCTGTGGAGGCTAGGGCCCTAAACAAGGGTTCTCAGGCCTATGTGACAAGCGTTTTACCCACAGAGACATCTTCCCAGCCCTGAGCATGGCATTCTCTGTGTTCCTGTGGCCGCCTTGGATGGGACTGCATTCCTGGCCAACAACTTGAAACGTTCCCCGGTGCTTCTTGCTGCTTCGTGCTGTGCAAACCACGCAGATGCCAGAAATTTTGTCTTAGATGGACAGGGATGCCTAAGTGGTGCCTGACCCGTCCGAACTCCCTTGAACTGAGAGAACCATGACGGCAAGATGGTCAAGTTAAAATGCATTCCGGTCAATCAGGCCACGACACCCTGAGAATCTACACAAGGTCTTTCTTCCCTTCAGAGACAAGAGGGTAACAGAAAGGACCCTGACATTAAGGGGTCCCCTGCCTCTATGAGTCTGTAAGTATGCTGAAAGGCAAATGGATTTTCTGAAGAAGAAAACTTCAAAAAAAATTCTCATATATTCTAGAGAATGCACACTGTATTCTTTTTTAAAATTTTATTTATTATGTATACAGTGTTCTGCCTGCGTGTTTCCTTTCAGGCCAGAAGAGGGCACCAGATCTCATTATGGGTGCTTGCAAACCATGTGGTTGCTGGGAATTGAACTCAGGACCTCTGGAAAAGCAGTCAGTGTTTTTAATCGCTGAGCCACCTCTCCAGCCCCAACCGTCTGTATTCTTATTGCAGATTCACTTATGTATAATGTTAAATTACAACTTAGTGGATATTTGAGTAAGTGGGGATAGATGACAGATGGATAGACAGACAGACAGACACAGCATAGCTGTTTTGTAGAATACAAACTGAACACAGACTATGGTTCCTAACTTAAGGATCCCAGGGATGGAAGGATTAAAGTCATCTAATCCACCATCCTGCCAATAATATTCACAAATATGAAGAAAGTATATGTACATATGGCAGAGCCTATGTTTACATACTGGAGAATTTAAGTTAAAGGAAAGGGGTATAATTGTACATTTTTATAGATATAGATTTTATAGATATAGAAGGTAGGACAGACCTACCTTCTTTAATAGAAAAAAAGGACATTTTTGTACTTTTTTTTCCAGTAAAAATATCATTTGTCACTTTATAACTCTAATTATGTATTAAATATTTCTGACTTATAAAATCTGAGTCTCAAATAAGAACTTTTGTCTGTTTACCAAACTATAGCCAAGGCTTATACAAACCTACTGATATATTTGGCATTCTTCCAAATCACTATTTTTTTTTTTTTGGACCAAGTATTTGATTTTTTTTCTAATTACTGGTATTACAATGGAAGTTGTTTCTTCCACAGGATCTAATGTGCTGTGATTACCTTCCCGTGAGCAGGACTACTGACAAGGGCCCATTCACAGCTCTCCAAGGCCAGACGGTGTCTATCATGGTGTGCAGTGCTATGGGAGAAAAGTCACCATAAATGTGCATGATTCTGATTCTTCATTGCTGTTATTGCTCTAATTCAGCGAGTCTTCATGTCCTCGTAACTGTGGTAGTCACATCTCATCAGCTAAAGCTGCGTGTTGGGAACCTGACTCAAGACTCCAAACATATAAGGTAGCACATATTAACGATCCTGTAAATCCTAGCATCTACCCGAATCCAGACCTGGCTGGAGCTTCAGGAAACAGTAGTAATGGTGGTAATGATAACCCAGACTCATTTGCATATTGCTTTATGGTCCAATAAAATTTTGCATGTTGACTGTGCTATTTGTAGAATCTTTGAATTCACTGCACTTCTCAGATCCTAGCCTCCGATGATCCCTGAATTGTGATAATTAATTTGTCATAAACTTTCTCTTTTCTGTTAATCACATGTGATGAACATTCTACAAAACTGTAGCTTGGGTATGGACTTAGATAATTTCCAGAGCAAGTTGTGTATAGCACATCCTCTCTTGCAAGAGCAATAACTTGAAACTCCAGCTGAAGGCAGGCCTGTGATCACAGGGGACCCTGAAAAGTTCACCATGGGCTTTGTTAAGCTGGAGTGGTTGACAGGCTGTGGATTAGGGCATGACAACATGTGGTTGACTCAACTCCATCTTAAATCAAACAAAATATTTCTGATAAAGAAGACAGAAATCAAATAATAATACTGAGTGGGTTTTTTTTTCTTTATCTCTTCTTGGATCCCCAGAATTAACTTGCTTCTCATTATCTGAATAGTCACCTCTAGCCTAATGTTGCAGTTCCCCTAGATCCGGGAAGATGTGCTCCGTAACCAGTCACATTAGAGGTTAAGGTTCAGTGCCTCCTGTGAGACCTTCTTGCTGCGGTGAGCCTAAGTCTATAACTGAGATATGGCCTTGGGTCTCACGTGATGTCCATGGATTATCAAAAGACTTGTCCAAACCACAGAACTGAGTGTGAACCTGGAATCGCCTTTCTTTCTCTAGTCCCTGGAGAGGTTTAGCTTCCAAATACCTCAGTCTGAAGTAATTTTAGGGAGTTTTGAATTTCTGACATTTTTGAGTGAAATCCTTTTCTGTTAAACCTGCGAGGAGTTCTTATGTGACTGACAGCTAAGAATCTTGATGGACTTGTTCTTCAAACAGTATAATTGCAAACTCAGGAAAGAGGAGGATGTTGTGCCATGATCAAAAGGGTTTGGTCCTAGTCTAGTGCATTGGTGAAGGCTTCTTGGAAGGCATTTGTGGATATTTTGTTGAGAATCATTGCACCTGTGTTCTTCAGGAATTTGGATTATAGTTCTACTGCTCTTGTCTGCTGTTGGGAGTCAGAGTGATAATTTGTCTCATAGAAGGAGTTCAACAGTGCAGTGTATTAGCTGCTTTTCTGTTGCTATGCTAAAAGTACTATGACCAAAGCCAACTTATGTAATGAAGAGTTTATTTGGGCTTCAGATTTCAGAGTGAAAAAAAAAAAAGCCACCATGGTGGGGAACCATGGCAGCAGGCAGGCACAGAGGCTGGAACAAGAATCTGAGAGATCACATCCTCAATAGCAAACATGTAGCAGAGAGAGAAAGAGAGAGAAAGAGAGAGAGAGAGAGAGAGAGAGAGAGAGAGAGAGAGAGAGAGAACCGGAAGGATAGTAGAGTTATAAGCTCTCAAAGGCCTTCTCTGCAGTACCAGCAACCAAGGACCATGCATTTGAATTCCTGAGCCAAGAGGTGTCATTCTTTGCTGAAAGCCCCATGGCTGTTTGCTTCTTCCTCTCTATTTTATGAAACAGTTTGAAGAGTACTGGTGCTACGTCTTCATAAAAAAAAAAAAAAAACAGCAGGATTCGTCAATGAGTTTGTTCCATTCTGGCTATTCTTTCTGGGGACGATCAATATTTCCATGATGTTCTTCACAGAACTAAAAAGAAAACCTTAAATTGATATAGAAGCATGAAATATCCAGAATAATCGAGCAATACAGGACCTCAAAATTATGCCACAGATCCATAGTGACCACGAGAGAAGGGTGTTGACACAAACAGGTAAATAGAACACAGGGTCCCAAAATAAGCCCACGGAGCTATGGCCACAGAAGTGTTGACAAAGGTATCAGGACACATATTGAACAAAGAAATGTGGATGTCCATATGCAGAATAATGAAATTAGACCCAACGCTCTCACTCTCTGCGTAAATCAATTCAAAATAGATAAAGACCTTAGGCGTTACTATGAACTGTGAAAAGTTAAGACGGGCAGAGGGGAACATAGGAAAACATCCCAAGGATAGACTTGGACCCCAACAGCACAGTTCTGACGTCAGTGAGGCTGGAGGTGGTGGCAGGAACAGGTCCACACACCAGCAAGAGCTTAGGTGTTGTCTCAGCCAGGGTTTCATGACAACTTTTATCAGTAAACATTTGATCGGGGCTGGCTTATGTTTCAGAGGTTTAGTCCATTATCATGATGGAGGGAAGCATGACCTGGCCACACACAGGCCTCCATGGTGTTGGAGAAGGAGCTGAGAGTTCCACATCCAGATCAGTAGGCAGCAGAAAGAGAGAGAGTGACATTCGGCCTGGTCTGAGCACCTGAAACCACAAAGCCCACCTCCAGTGACCCACTTCCTCCCACAAAGCCACACCTACTTCAACAAGGCCACACCTACTCCAACAAGGCCACACCTACTCCAACAAGGCCACACCCCCTATTGGCATTGCTTCCTCTGGGCTCATGGGGGGTCATTTTCATACAAACCACCAGAGGTGATCAGGAGAAACAGTGCTACTCCCCCCCCCCCCATCTCTTTAGGTCTAGGCTTTGACAAGAAGGTGCTGCCTGCTCTGGGCGGTTCTCAAAGAGCTACCTTCACAGGCAAGACCAGAGAGTTGTGTTGCTTGATAGTAAGGATTGGCCATCACACACAGGTCGTGTTCACAGACTGGGTTTTCTGTTGTTAGTCACTACCTGCAGCACTCACCTCTGCCCTCAGGCCTGATGCTCACACACATGCTTATCTTATTTAATTTCCAAATGTGACCACATTTCATTGGGAAAGTGAATGAAGCCCTGCCTAAGGAAGTTTCTGGAGCCTCAGTATTAGAGCATACTCCACAGAAGATCTTGTTAAAAGAAACTTGAATTAGCTTGACAGCTAAGGCAAAATTTAAGATATGATTTTTCTCCTCTTTTCCACTCCTCCTCTCTTTAATTCCAATGAAACAGACTGTCAGTGATTATTTATGAGTGAGATCTGGAATGGAGTCTTGCCCAATATGTTCTACCGGGAGATTTCTATGGAAACGCTCTACCCTGGTTAATCATCCCTAATAGCCAGCTTGGCTCTCCAAAGAAGAGAGTGAAGCGATAACAAGAAAAGAAACATGTCCCCAAGTTCTCGGGTACAAAAGGCAGGTATTTGTTGAGGCATCGTTCTGTTGAGAAGCCGGCTTCTGCTCTGGCACACCTTCCTCGTGAGGAACGTCCTGAGCCATCTGAGCTCTTCCGGTGTCACTTCAGTGTGATGGCACAGAGTAAACCACCTCCTAGAGAGTCCCACGGTAGACACTAAGGTGCAGGGGGTTGCAGCCCAGGGCCCCAGTCTCCGGAGAAACAGTGCTCGCATAGCCAAGTGTTATAGAGTGGGTCTGCACTTGAGGGTGGGGAAAAGGGGTGCAGTGGGGGAAGCAGCTGCCTCTCATCAGTATCCTTCTGGAAAGACAGGGTGTGAGGTGTGTTTCTTCAAAGATGCTGAAGAGACACTGACTTACAAATTAAGTTTATTCATTTCTAGGTTGATTTTATTCTTAGTTGTAGAGAGGAGCATACAAATGTGATCCAGTGGAGTCTGGTGAAGGATCACAGAGATGCATTGTGGGATGCCAAAGGAGCCAGTGTCATGACAAGCCTCAATGCTGCTTCAAGGTTCCCTACTAAGGGCTCCACTGTCACTGGCCCAGTGAAAAAGCCACCCTCAGAATGGGGCCATGTGGCTCAGGGCTTCTCTCCACGGTAGCTTTCTCTCTAGAAATTGCTCTCAGTATGCAGATATTAAAATTCCTAACTCTAAGGTTTTTGGTGAGCACTGTTGTTTTTCCCTGAGTATTTCAGGCACCAGGCACGTCATCCTCCGTTTCCGACAATGTAGTGTTGGTATCAATGCATTACTTAAAAACAGCTCCCAAATTAGCGACACTTGTGGAGTAGCCAACAAAAGACCAAGACATCTCGATATTACTGTTTTCCTTCCAGGGTTGAGGTGAGTAAGCTTAGTGAAGCTGAGAATGACCTGGGCACATGGTTCTCAGGATGAGTTTGAAAACAGCCTGCTTGGCTTTTGCCTGTGCAGAGGTAAAAATGACCCTGTGAGTTGGGCTGAAAGTGGGGAACCAGGGTCTTCCTTCCCTCCACACACTCAGGATGCCTTTCCATGCCATGATGTTTAAAAGAAAGAGCATGGAGCTGATGACATGACTAAACAGGTTAAATCCTGCGACCCACGATAGAGTCCCAGAACCCATGAAAAGGTGGAAGGAAAAATTCAACTCCATGAAGTTGTCTTCTGACCGCCATACAGGCACACTCACCCACCCACCCTTAAACACCCACCACACCCATCAAGCACACTCACACATTCCGTAACAGCAACAACAACAACAACAACAATAGTAAAAATATTTTAAAATAAGGAGGGTATTTATCTTGGTGACATCAGTGGTACTGTATGACATGAGGTTAACAAGGGGTGTGACATTTATAAAACATGGAAATAAACCAAAGGACAGGATATAATTCCTGGCCCTACCACACTTAAGATCTAAATGCCCAGTGCACACTGTTAGTTTTCTGGTTGGATGCATGACTCAGTTCAAGAAACTCCCGAAATGTCAATGATCCATTTCTCTATCTAACTACCCTGCCCTCCTTCCCTTTGTCCCTCCCTCTCTCCCTTCTGTCCACCGCATGCTACTGGGGTTTGGACATTTATTAAATGCCTTCTTCCCTTGAGTTCAGTGATGGGTCATAGGCGAGGCTCCCCCTCTCCCTTCCTGTGGGATGGACAGACAATAAGCATACAGAAGAACAAGGATGGATGGAGAGTAATGGTGACACCCATTAATAGAAAGTGTTGAAATGACAGCCTATATGGGCCAAGGGTTACTCTTGGATGATACTGAAGCCATTGGCACCCGGGAACACTCAGTACATTCTACTGTCAGTAGCAAGAGGGATAAATCTTTACTGGGAAGGGAGTGGACTGATAGGTCTTAGAAACAATAGAATTTAGTCATTTTCCTCCCGGAGATGCTGAGGCAAGCTGTAAGTGAGCAAGTACATGTTGGAGAGATGGGAGAGACAGAAGCGGAGTGGTTTTTGTGATTGGAACAGACATGGAACCGGAGACATAATGGCAGGGAGGAGCAGCCTGGTGTGAGAGGCCAGGGCTGCAACCAACATGTTGGTGATACATTTTACTCTGTACATATCATAAAACCAAAATATGTCTTGTTTTATCCAATTAATTATCATTATTAGTAATAAATAAATACTTTCCCTTCAGTTCTCATGACCCCATTAAGTAGAGTCTTCAGGTGATATTTACAAACTGCATAAAATGGTTTATTTATTTTTTGTATGCAGGGCAAATATTAATCTTACAATTTAATTTTTGTTACAAAATACACAGTTCATTAAGGAACATAATGCTCCCAAAGAGGTTCTCAAGTGCATCCCCAGAGCCTGGGGATATGTTACCCTGTTTTGAGAAAGGATCTCAGTTTTCTCAGACTGGCCTCAGATTTTCTCTGAGCTTCTGATACTCCTGCCTCTAATTCTCAAGTTGCGTGATTACATAGGGGTGCCACCAATCCTGATTTACGTGATGCTGGAGATCAAACAGAGGACTTCATGTATGCCTGGTAAGCATGCTAACAACAGAGCACATCCCGGCCTCAGAGATGAGATCCCCTAGGATCATCTGGGAAAATGAAACCTAATCACATTTGCCCTTAGAAACAGAAGACAGAGATCTATGGCAGAGAAGGTAACTGAGTGTGGCTTCCGAGAGCAGAGGGAGTTGACCATCAGCTGAAGAGCAGATTCACCTGGGGCAGATGAGAATAACCCCTCAGTAGACGACTGACTACTACAACCACCAGGAGCTGACTTCTGCAGACACCTCCAACGATGGAGCTACCGGGCTCTAGAAGAGACTGAGGTGGATTTCCTTCCAGAGAAGCACAGCCTGGCGACCCTAGGTTTTAGCTCAGTGAGGCTCACATCAGTGCTGGCCCTTAGATGTGAGCTGATAGCTTACAGCTGTCCTAACCCACTGCATCTGTAGAAATCCACTCTCATTATGATGGACAAGTGGGATTGCCTGTATGAAGGGCAAGGACTCAGACATAAAATCCATTTGTCAAATAACATAATCTTTTCAATGTAAATAGAATGTGTCTACTTCCTCCTCACTGAATAATGGGCACATTCACATTTTTTTTTTGTTTGTTTGTTTGCTTGTTTTTCGAGACAGGGTTTCTCTGTGAAACAGTCCTGGCTGTCCTGAAACTCACTCTAGACCAGGCTGGCCTTGATCTCACAGAGATCTCCCTGCCTCTGCCTTCACAGGGGCTCCTGAATGCAAATAAATCAACTTTGTCAAAAAAATGTTTCCTACTAATTAAGGTATATGAATGAGCTTCCATGTACAATAATTTTAAACTTGACTTCACCTGCTGTTTGTCTACAGAGCTATTTGTCAAAAAAGAGCTGAGGCAGTCTCGACTTCTCCGGGCTTGCTTCCTGTGCAGCGGGCTTCCTGCTTCTCTTCCAGAAAAGAAATGGATTGCCTGATGAATATTTATTTTTATCTCAGTGATTTGCTGCTCTGGTCATAGGCTAATTAGCATAGACGTGATGGGGGCTCATGCGTGTTCAGGAATAAGTAGAGAGGAAGGAAAAGTCCAGCTGTCTGTGTGAAGGACCTTCTCTGCACCTGCTGGGACCAGGTGGGCCTGGGTGACTTGGATGATGAGTCACACCTGAAGGACTCTCTCTGCACCTGCTGGGACCAGGTGGGCCTGGGTGACTTGGATGATGAGTCACACCTGAAGGACCCCCTCTGCACCTGCTGGGACCAGGTGGGCCTGGGTGACTTGGATGATGAGTCACACCTGAAGGACCCTCTCTGCACCTGCTGGGACCAGGTGGGCCTGGGTGACTTGGATGATGAGTCACACCTGAAGGACCCTCTCTGCACCTGCTGGGACCAGGTGGGCCTGGGTGACTTGGATGATGAGTCACACCTGAAGCTACTGTCTCTGAGTCAAGAGATTTGCTGAGCTTGGAGTTTGTTCCATGGGCTTGGCAAGCTGAAGCCGTACTTCCTTCTACTAGCATTCAGCTATAGTGATCTGGGGGTGTGAATCCCGGTGCAGCCTACTCAGCCCTGACCCATGGCCTTGCTTTTTGCAGTAATTCAGAGAGGGTAAAAGACAGTCTCCTTATGGAAGGACACAGACTCAAAGGCATAGTGGAGAGTTAACTTCTGAGTTGTGTCCGTCCTTACCAGCTCACCTAGTGAAGCACATCGAGACAGATTTTGAGAAGATTAAAAATTCTACATTTGAAGTTTAAGCTCTAGTTGCAAAAAATAAAGTGAGTTGGAGAAGAATGAGTTTTGGCTCTGATAAAAGAATGTAAGGAATTCACATTATTCTTACTGACTTAGAGACTCGGATCCTAGTCCATTTTGTTTAATTGATTCTTTGAGAATATCATACAAATTGCTTTGATTATATTAGCCCGTCCATCAACTCCGATGAAACCCACCCCTACCCCCTGACCCATCCAACTCTGTGTTATATTTAAAAATCTGTATCACACCATCTCCTCCATCCAAGGCTCATTGTAGCTTAGGGGCAGGAAGACAGTAGGAGCCAGAGGTGGTGGATGACGCAGCAGGCAGCTGCACAGACGAATGCACAGAAGTGATGGCGTGGCTAAGGCTTGTGCCAACCCAAGATAGACCAAATCCAGGTGTGGAAGGGCGTGCTGGTAACTGCTACCTGCTGGGATATGAAGGGTCAGATTCTGTAACAGCGTGTCCCCTAGTGAGTGGCCACACTCCAATATAAGGCCCCAAATCCAGCATATATGGGCAGTACAGATTGGGTCTGATGGAGAAAAAGAGAGATTCAGACTATTCTGAATGCTTTGTGATATATGCGCAAATACAACAGCCGGCAAGTGCATGAAAAACAGTAAGCCGGCAAGTCTGTCCCTTACTGGATTGGTTAACAACTGTGGTCCGTGATTCATTCATGTGGCTCAGTGGTGGTGGCATGGAACTTTCCCAGATCGGAGACTGTGTGTGCAAGTGAGTCCTTGCCCAGGTGAGCGCTCTCCAGTCCAGACTAAAGTCTGGAGTGGAGCCTCTGAAGTAATCTGTGTGAAACATAAATCATCGCTAAATCCCCATTGCCCCCAAATAACATTTATTTTATATAATACTGATGGTGTACACGTGTGTGTTCATGTGTTTGTCTGTGTGTATGTATGTGCATGTGTGAGTGTGCATCTATGTGCATGTGTGTAAGGAAAGAATCCTCACTGAAGGATGCCCATCTCTTCCTGTTTTCCGGGTCAGAGCAAGCCCCACATCTCAACAGAATGAACATGAGCTGTCCTTCCCTGTCAGACAGGGAAGTGTGGCTTTATTATAGGTGTGTTAGAGCAGCTGCAAAGGCAACTGTGACTAACACACTCAGCACGGAGGTGCAGCTGATGCACGGAGGGTCTTCTCCAGGAGGACGGCTTACTTCTGATCATGATTTATCTACTCTGTCTCCCGGCTCCGAGTGTACAGTCCTGCGCTTTCCGCAGAGAGAAAGGTAGAACATTTCTAGCCCAGACATTCTGTTTTCGGCAATTGAGTCCTTAAAGCATCCATTTCCTGCTCTGCCTCAGCCTTGGAGAGGATGGGTATACATGCTCGCACCTTGGAATCACCGCGGCCTGAACCGACGGGCTGTCACTTTCTAAATTCCATTATACTTAATTATGTAAATCTTCAAATCTCATTAGTAGGTTTGGTAACCCTTCCTCACTTCACTGTTCATGCCTAATTCAAGCAAATCAAGTAATTATAATTTTAATGCTACGTCGGTGATTTTAATTGCAAAGAAATTATAATTTCAATTGTATTCCCAATTAAAACACTTGGGCCCATTGCCAATTCTACTCAGTGTGTGAAGGTCCCAAATCTCAGCTAAATAGTTTGGGGTGACAAATAGCACACACCCTGTCCCGTGTCCGCACAGAGAGCTGGGAACGCGCTAATGAGGGTTGGGAAGAGGAGACTGTGCTACCTGGAATCCAGGAGTTCCTAAAGCAAAGGCCACTCCTGGGGGCACAGTTGAGGCAGCCGTGAAGCCCTCCTGTGTGATGATGCTCTCTGCATCCATCTGCTACTGCTGGGTGGGCCCCGCATGAGGTGTTCCAGGGAGAAACGGGAAGCATGAGAAACAGCTCACTTCTCACTTACATATTCTTAGTTACATTACTTATTTGTCTACGTGTCACACAGCCACACACCACGGCCCAAGTGTGGAAGTTGTCCTCTACCACCACGTGACCCTGGGAACCAGATCAGGTCACCAGGCCCTGTGGTAAGTGCCTTTGTTCCCCAAGCCATCTTGACAGCCCGACAAGTACCTTTTTTACCTCTTGGTTAGTGGCTAAATTAGTTAAAGCCAACTCCTGAAACACAGCCAAGGGGCTGGAGAGATGGTGCATTGGTTAAGAGAGCTGGCTACTGTGTCAGCTGTCAGGGCTAGAGATGATGCACCACACAATCTCGTTTCCTTTCTAAATTTTACTTAAATAACATTTCATTTATTTTACATACCAACCGTAGTTTCCCCTCTCTCCTCTCCTCCCCTCCCACTCCTCCTCTGTCTCCATTCAGAAAGTGGCAGGCCTCCCAGGGGTTGCATATCCCACCCCCTTGCATCAAGGCTGGGCAAGGTATCCAGTAAGAGGAGTAGGTTTTCAAAAGCCAGCTAAGCAGGTCCCGATCTCCCTGCTAGGAGTTTTACAAAGAGACCAAGCTACACACCTGTCACACACACGTGGAGGGTCTAGACAGGTCCCACGGAGGCTCCCTAACTGTTGGTCCAGAGTACAAGAGCTCCCATGAGCTCATGTCAGCTGTCTCTGGGGGTTCCCCATCATGACACTGCCCCCTGCCCCAGCTTGTACAATCTCTGCTCCCTTTCTTCAACAAGACTCCTGGAACTCAACCCAGGGCTTGGCTGTGGATCTCTGCCTCTGCTTCCATCAGTTACTGGATAGAGTATCTCTGATGACAATTAGGGTAGTCACCAATCTGATTACAGGAGATGGCCAGTTCAGGCACCCTCTCCACTATTGCCAGGAGTCTTAGCTGGAATCATCCTTGTGGTTTCCTGGGGGTTTCCCTGGCTCCAGTTTTCTCCCTAACCCCCAAATGCTCCCCATCAAGATGCCTCTTTTGTTACTCTCCCTCCCCATCCTGCCTCCAGTCCACATCCCACACCCAGCCTGCCCAACCAGCTCCCTTGGTTCCCATCCCTTGTAGAAATAAGATCGAAGCATGCATGGCAGATTCTGCACAGAAACAGTGACCAGTTATGAGTATTAACCTAATGAAAATGGAAGTCATTGGTCCAATAGAAATGTTATTTTTTCTAATGTAAGAAGGAATAGAAAGCAAACTCCCTGGAGCCGTTTATCTCTTCATTAATTCAATCTTTGGCTCACATCATCATCATACATTCACTCAATGGCTCCAGAAAGCTATTTATTTACTTATTTGCTGTACATTTTATTCTTGGGGACCCAAAAAATAAATCAAAGCTTGGGGTTGTCACCTCTCCTGACTGGTACGATTTCTAGGAGCTTTGTTGGGACAGTTCAGTAAGATGGTGTTTAGATGAGGTAACATGGAGCCATGAGCACGTCACTTGGCATGTTTTATAGTGTGGGCCCTGTAAATGATCTCTCCCTCACTGAGTCTATAAGCATACCTGAGGGAGACGTACAATGCTGTAGAAACACACTCCTTTCTCCCCGGATCAGTTTGTCCAACCAGAACCTGAGCTAGCTGCTCTGTGGAAGAGCAACGAGCTAACAGTCTACCTGGCTTTCTTGGGACAGTGGTTGAGCCCTTCACCTGAGGCTCGCTTGCCTTGCCGTCAGAGATTCCAGCACGGCTCCTGGAGGTCGGGCTTCTCTTTTTTCACACCTCTGCTCCCTACCACACACACTACTGACCATTTTACACTCAACTCACACTTAACGCCCCTCTCACCTGTATACCCCTGACACACACACACACACACACAGAGAGAGAGAGAGAGAGAGAGAGAGAGAGAGAGAGAGAGAGAGAGAGAAAGAGAGAGAGAGAGGGAAAACTCTGTCTTCTCTCCTCACACCATAAAACCATAGATTGTGAGTGAATTCTCAGCACACTTTTCTAGAGTTGGTGTCCTCCCTGGCCAGGTATTACTTGGTGTGCTGGACAATGTATTCATTCCTTGGAAACTCAGTTGGATAGACCTTGACCCTCAGGACTTCTGGCTTGGGTTTGAAGGGGGAGGAATAATGAGCCAGTGATAAGTTAGTGGTAGACAGCTTGAGGTCCTGAGTCCAGCACTCAGTATCTATTTTTTTTATTAAAAATTTCCACCTCCTCCCCTCCTCCCACTTCCCTCCCCCCACTTCTCCAGGCCAAAGAACAGTCAGGGTTCCCTACCCTATGGGAAGTCCAAGGTCCTTCCCGTTCCCCCCAGGTCCAGGAAGGTGAGCATTCAAACAGACAAAGCTCCCAAAAAGCCAGTACATGCAGTAGAATCAAAGCCCGGCGCCATTGTCCTTGGCTTCTCAATCAGCCTCCACCGTCAGCCACATTCAGAGAGTCCGGTTTGATCACATGCTCCATCAGTCCCAGTCCAGCTGGCCTTGGTGATCTCCCATTAGATCTGTCCCACCGTCTCAGAGGGTGAACGAACCCCTCACGATCCTGACTTCCTTGTTCATATTCTCCCTCCTTCTGCTCCTCATTAGGACCTTGGGAGCTCAGTCCAGTGCTCCAGTGTGGGTCTCCGTCTCTATCTCCATCCATCACCAGATGAAGGTTCTATGGTAATATGCAAGATATTCATCAGTGTGGCTATAGGAGAAGGCCAGTTCAGACACCCTTTCCTCTGCTGCTCAAGGGACAAGCTGGGGACATCTCCTTGTACACCTGGACACCCCTCTAGAGTCAGGTCTCTCAGTACTCAGTATCTTAAGGAAGAAAGAAAACATCTCTTATTAAACACAGGCATGGTGACTCAGGCAGTGAACCCAGCACTTGGGTGAGGCAGGGAATCAGGTGCTCAGAACCATCCTGGGCTATTTGAACCCCTGTCTTCAGGGCAAAATAAGAAGAGAAGAATTGTTAAGACAAGTTTGAAGAGTATGAAGGCTACCACTTCGTAGCAAGCGCCTGTGCCCACATCTCTGAGCCACCCAGCCTGATGACCCAGCCGATTTCCTGCCTACCAGCGTGGAAAGGAAACAACCATGCATCCTCGGCATGGCTATTTTCAAACTATCTTTCCTCTGTAATTTCTAGTTCACATGTTTTATGTCTGAACAAAGGAGGGATGTTGATTTTCACCAGGCTACCTTCAAAGGGAATGTGTTGGGGGGAGGGGTAACAGCTTGTTCACATCAATCAGAGGTAAATCATTTGCAGACAAGGGGTCTGTGCTCCAATGTGGGAGACTTTTAGAGACTGGAGAATACCTGAGCAGGATTTCCTAGCCAGGATGGAGGCATGCTGAACTGCAAATGAGCACACACAACTCATCACAGACAAGAGTGGTCCGGGAAGCCTATCCACACTTATTCAAGGCTGTGTGTAAGCCACATACCTCTCCACAGATGTTGCTCAGGTGAGACGTGGAGGAAGAGCTTGTGCTGGGGGTGGACAACTGAGCTGCCAACACGCAAATGCTCAAACTGGGAGGGGGGGGAGTGGGGATCGGGGATTGTCTGGCAGCACATGGGGTCACAGTAAAAACAGCACCACTTTGCTTGATCCTAGGTCTCGTTCAACCCTACTCTCCTGGAGTTTATGGGCTTGATGGATTGGATGGGGCTCACTGGGAGCTCATTTCACCAAAGCTTACCAGGCTGTTCCAGCAATGCTTTGCGTAAGAATGCAGTCTGTTGATCTGGGACAGCCCAATGGCTGCTCAAATTGGCAAACAAGATTCCTTTCCAGGTCCAGAATGGCTGATTCAGGCTGCTCTTAGAGACCTGCCCAGGCTGGATATTTTTGTGTATCTGCATCCCGGTTCCCAGACCATTAAAACACATCTGTTACCGTGGAAAGTTGGCGATGAGAATGGCTCATACACACGTGTTCACACATGCACTCGCACACTCATACACACTCAGGTACACACACACATGTGCTCCTCCAGCGCAGAATCCCTAGGAAGATAGAATCATAGCTGCAGACGGCTGTGACCTCTCATTCGCTCCCTCACCAGCTATAGAAGTCCCCAAGACTGACCAATCCCCAGGTGCCTCGGTTACGGGTCATGGCTCTGTCTTGCCTTATCAGTTTACGACAAGTCCTTGGTGAGTTGACATGATGAATGGTCATTAAACCAATCAGAGAAGAAGATACATAGCTAAGGGACAGCTCCTAATTTCCTCAACAACTCACTGAGCTCTGAAGGAAGCGCTGTGTGAGGTGCTGCTCCAGTCACTGGCGGCTGTGTCTTGTGAAGCCACTCCAGACTCAAGCAACAAGGTACATGCAACACCACAGCTCAGCCTGATCTGCCTTGGCGTACCTGGCAGACCTCTGTTGACTTGTTGTTGGGTCAAATCACCTCACAGAATGCCCCATACAGAGTTTGACACCCACGTCAGTATTAGAACCTCCTGGCCATGCAGTATACTGTGGTCCGTGGCTTACATCTCCTGGTGATCCCATGGTTTTTCTGTATCTTGGGGCAGTCTTACCTTGTATCATGAACTTGGAAAAGATCAACTTTCAGAATGTGCAACTTGCTTTCTAGCAAAATGTACACCACATTGAGTGTTGCCGTGGAAACTATAAAAACAAACCATGAGGCTTCATTGTCAGGTTAGGAAGCATCCACACGCACAGACCTTTGCATCCCGGATGCTTCCAAATGTATTCCTCGGACTCTGTTTCTGAGCCACGCTGTCTACAGCTTTTCACCATGAAAAGAGAGATGATAACGGTCTGGTTTTTTTTTTCTAGGCTCAGAGATTGTATTCATTAGTTTTCTTGTTCTGTGTAGAGTATATGACTTGCAACTACTTAAGATAGGAGGGATTGTCTGGGCTCTTGGTGTGAAGGACAGTCCATCCTGGTTAGGAAGGACAGTCCATCCTGGTGTGAAGGACAGTCCATCCTGGTGTGAAGGACAGTCCATCCTGGTGTGAAGGACAGTCCATCCTGGTGTGAAGGACAGTCCATCTTGGTGTGAAGGAATGGCAGCTGGAGTTTAAGGCAACCACTCACATGTCTGGGAACCAGGAAGTATGACGTCAAACGGGTTGGTCCATGCCTGTGAGATCCTGTACTTCCAGCTAGATCACACCTCCAGAAAGGTCCCACAACCTCCCCAGATACCACCTGCCGCTGGGGACCAAATGTGTAAACATATGAACCGAATGGGGGGCCTTTACACCCAAACCATAGCAAAGGAAAATGAGGGTCAGACTGACCTTGGGGAATCTCTTGGAGACAAGCCTTAGGGATACAACACACAAAAGAACAAGGGTATATTGTCCAATGGGTCTCAGTCATACGAAGGGTTAATCTGCATAGCCAATCCTTGCCATCATCCACTTATAGTTCCCGGACCTACACGCAGTTATCCTGGCAAGAGATCTTACGGTTTTCTATGGCAGCCTCCCAAGACTTTCAGCTGATTCAACTGTATCTGGAGTACAAAAGGAAGAGCTGCTCATTCCCAGGGGAAATCAATGGCAGGTGGGAAGGGGACCAGGGGCTGGAGGCAAAGAAGAGCATATAACCTGATGCCGTACTGAAGATCAGTTATGACTTAAAGCTTAGGATTCTAGACATGTTTCTCTAATAACATTACATTTAGCGTAAGAAGGAAGGGAAGTGGTGGGTTGGGAGTGGTATAGAAAATTGCCGTGAAACTGGTAACTGAGAACTGATCGGGGGGTAAGAAAGAAGATGGGAGCAGGCTATGAATGAATAAAGGAGAGTTAACCCAAATTACATGGCTGCAGATCTTGGGTATCGTGAACCTGGGGGCATGATGGTGCCGCTTTCTGACTTCCAAAGTATATAAATCTATGACCATTTAGATTTCTCTAAAGAACAGGAGCCAATATCCTGCCTCCTGGGGAACTGTGGGGACCCTCCAGTTAATATTCTAGGAGAGCTTAATATTCTGAGGATGAAAGGCTTCGGATGAACATGAGATGTTATCAAAGCCATACATATTTTAAAGCCCCGGGATTCCAATTGAGTTTGCCCTTTTCAGATGCCCACTGAATAGTTTAAATGCTTCCAACATGACTTTGAAGTTCTATTAAGGACAGCCGGAGATCAAAGGCACAAATCCAGGGGCATGGAGACGTCACAGAGAAGGGCAGGCTCTGCCAGCCATACTGACAGAGTGACTTCCTGTTCGTCAGAGACCTTTTCAGAACACAACTGAAGTCTTTAAAATTAAAAATACATATATGTGCACAAATCATGCCATTCTTATGATGCAAAGATCAGCAGTTAGCTTTTGTATGCTCTTTGGTTACAGTCTAATTTAAAGAGATAAATATCAGAGATATACTGAAAATCTGTACCGGATACCACCTATGTCCGTACGAATAACTTTGCTACACCCGGAAATGAAACAAAAACACCATGCTCTGTATTTGATACATTTATACATAAAGTGCACCATTTATAGTAATCATGGTTTGCGTGTAGATGCTACATGACGTTAGGAACCTGACATGTGTGTATTGGCCTCTATTATTTACTGAGGCTAGAACTGAGCTTTTGCTGGGCGCTTCTGCTTCATCACTTCCTGTTTTGTTTAGGGGCATGTGTGGACTACCGTGGAGAGTAAACACACTGGCAGAGTCTGGGCACTGCACTTGCTGCCATCTGGTCTAAGCCTCCTGTAAGGAACAGGCATTTGTCTGCCTTCAACTTCTCTGTGTTACAAGGAATCTGCTACCCCCTGCTATGCACACATGATGCTTCACCCGGGTCCCATATGTGTGAGTGGCATTACTGGCTCCCGGGGCTGCACATGTTCACCTCTCCAAGGTGCTGGTGCCAGATTTGTCGCACCATCTGGACACCCACAGGCAGGACCAAGAAGCCCATTTCACAGCCTTCGAGACAGCACACTCCTTTCTCATGGTCGGTGTTCACCATACAGTGGCTGTTTTCCTTCTGACTTAATGGCCATTTCCCCAGTCATGATGTAGAGCGTGTTTGGGAGCGTGATAGACATTCATGGCTCCATTCTGCATTGGCTTTCTGTGTGTCATGCTCACCGATTTAAAATCTCCCCATTTATTATCCATACTTATCTTTCCTAATATGTGAACCGAGCTGAGCATATCTTTTTTGCAGTCTGTCATTTGCCTGTTAAACATTTATGGTGCCACTTGCAATATGAAAGTTTTATGTTTTTGAAAGGATTAAATTCACCTGCATCTTTCTTGCTTAAACATTCAGAACATACTGTGGAGGAATGGCTTTATAGCATCCAGGACTAGTAGCTAGGGGATGGTTAGTCTTCTCTTTCAACAATTAGTTTCTTTTTCTTTTTATTTCTTCTTTTTTGCTTCTTTTAAATTGATTTTTATTGAGCTCTACAGTTTTTCTCTGCTCCCCTCCCTGCCTCTCCCTTCCCTCCTTCAACCCTCCCCCAAGGTCCCTATTCTCCCAATTTACTCAGGAGATCTTGCCTTTTTCTACTTCCCATGTAGATTGTTAACCAACCGGAATTAATGTTCCTGGGCTGTGGAAGTTGTGAGTCTTGTTTTATTTTTCCAGTGGACAGTCAGTGGTGGTCCTGTTTTTTCAGCTAGTCTTTCTTCTCTCACCAGCCCCTGTTTACTCCTTCGCCAGCAAGGGCCTTAACCCTGGGATTTGAAAGTATTTGGGTTCGCATGCATTCATCACACATGGGGTTTGTTGGGCTATTTTGATATAGGAATACAGCACGCAGCAAGCAAATCTGCTTCCCTTGTGCACCCTGCTCTCATGACATGGTCCCCCCTCCTCAGTCACCTTCCACTTTCACACTGTCCTCTGCTCTCACTGAGAGACCACATGCAGTTCTCACCTCTGTAGACGGCCTATTTAGCTGAACAATCATTATGGAAACTAGCAGGAGGTTCCTCAAAAAACCCAAGGGAGGTTATCATATCATCCACCTGGGTGCTGGGCACCCAAAGGAAATGGGAGCAGAAACCAAAGGGATGCAAGTTTGCTGTAAAATTTCCACACCATGGCTGAGATCGAACTCAGATATCTGTCGGCGGGTTGAGTGTGCGCTGTGGGGCTGGTATGTAATCGAATGCCACTCACTGATTAAGAACAAATTCCTGTTCGAAATGAAAAGTATAAAGTTTACTTTAATGACAGGTGTTTTTGTTTGGTGACATCTCTGTCGTCAGTTCTGAGTCTTTAAAAGCACACCCTCTCTTACAGGTATGAGGGCACGTGCATGCAACCCTTGGCAACCTGGGACAGAGGTGCAGGGTTATACAGAGACTCAGTATCCCAAAAATTAGTCACCTATCTATCTGTGCATTTAAAATTTTTACATAAGCATTTTAATTCACGTGTATGCTGACTTTGTTTTAAATTTAGGAACAAATTCAGAGGAAAACCATTTCTGAAGAAGAGTATTGTGCATCTATTTGGTTTCCTGCCTGGATTCACCTAAACCTTTTTTTTTGTTTTGATGGGATTAATTTTAATCTCATGATACATTTCAACTTTTTGGTCTCTCTTTTACTGAACTTATCTTTATTTTTAAGATCATTTACTTCTGGTATAAATATTAATATTTAGGTGTTAATTAATATCCATCGTTCAAGACTATTTGAATTGTTCCTAGAAGTCTGAACACAGACTTTCTTTCCTTTTTTCTGTGTAGACAGCCATGTAATACATATAATAGAACACAGTCTCCTCTCTTTTTCTTGTTGATTTAATTTTTTTCTGTTGTTTTACAGTAAAACAATAAAGTACCATCTCAAATACTGGTGTGAGACCAGTGACATGACCATGTTTCTGGTAAAACACCGTGCAGCACAGCCATGTATAGCCATGTTTCTGGTATAACACTGTGCAGCACAGCCATGTTTCTGGTATAACACTGTGCAGTGCAGCCATGTACAACCGTGTTTCTGGTATAACACCATGCAGCACAGCTATGTATAGCCATGTTTCTGGTATAACATCTTGCTGTTTCTCTAAGACTGCAATGTTTAATGTAGGTTTTCAGTGAACACTTTCTTCTAACGTGACTAGAGATCCTCCTACTCATTGTATGGGAAGGATTATTAGTTTAACAATGGATGCTATCAGATTTGATGACTTTTTCTTCCTGTATCTACAGGGATGAAAGGGTGTGTTTCTTTTTTAATCTCTCAGTGCCAAAACAACATTGAAATCTTATCCTTTCATGTTCAGACTAATTATTTTTATTTTTTTAAACCCAAGTAACAAATGTGCATATTTCAGTAACTGAACAGTAGAATCAGCAGCAAGGATGCCACAGAGTGACAGCTGATAGCAACACAGAGAATGTTCTGATTATTCCTGTTGTCTTACAGAACAAATCACTTTATAGTCATGGTGACTTCCAGCGTGGTCTCAAGACGAATAGGAACCATGGTAGCCACTGCTTCATCTCCCAGAGAAAGCTTCAGACCCCGCCATAACTACAACAGAGTTCCCAGTTTTAAAATTGGATGTTGATTCATGTTGATGTGTATCATGCAAATATTATACCCTATTTGCATATTTTACTTCTACTTGGTGAAAGTCCATCTGCCTTTGAGGGAACTCAGCCACTAGAGATGAATTTTCTCAATGGGTTTATAGTTTGGAATTGGTGATAATTTATTTTTAATTCTTTTTCTTTTGGAGTTTGGTATGAGTTCTGTTTTAATAATGTAGTTCTTATGCACAAATTGTAAGTACTTCAACAATGTAATTTAATTTATCCTCTCAAAAGCTCTGTGAATTGGTAGAAAGTTTTTAATGACTTATTTTTTTAACCATATTAGAAATTATAGCAATCCCATTGTTAAACTTTTGCATACAAAAGCAATAAAGAAAACAATTAAAATCCTCTTCCTTTATTCCAGAGATAATGAACTGTAATAATTTGATGTATAATTTTATTTTTAATATATGCATGCATTTTAATAACATTTCAAACAGGCTGCCCTGTGCGTCCTACTTTTATGTCTTTGCTATTACACAATTACCATTTACCATATTCATGACTCTTATTTTGAAGTTATGGTTTAAATGGCAGCAGGTTGCTTTGTTTCTCGAGCAGAACAGGTTTGATGTTAGTATTCTTCTCCACATGAGTGTTTGTCTTACATTTAAGCAATCAATATAGTGCGCATTTTCATGCTTTCGGTTTAGTTGTCTATTAAATATAATTCAAAGTATATTTTGGGACACAATCTCAGAGAGAAAATTGGTCTAAGATGGCACACTGATGCCTTGCCTCTGTTTTCGCCTCCTTGAATCAACTACATTTCCCAGCCTACAGCAATCCCATGAAATCCCTTTGCAATGAATAAACAAACAGTTGTAGGGAGGATGGAATGCAAGTAGGAAAGTGCAAATCCAAATTTCTGGCTCTCTTAACTTCCTTAAGTATTCCCGTATTATTTGAAGAAAGATATGTCTGAGTGAAATGCCCTAAGGATCTGCCAGTCAGAGTGACTAGCAAATGCTGCTGCTGGGTGTAGCACACAGAGGCTCCCCTCTTGTCCACACTGGAGGCCGATGGGAGGAGGCAGTGTCTCTGGGTTTTCACAGCCATCAGGAGTCTAGGATGAAGGCAGCTGTGCTGGCCCTGTGCCTTCGTCTATGGCTGGGGAAGGCACTGTGACCTCTAGGGCTTTGCAAAATAGGACATTGGTGTAGGAGGTCATTCTGTTTATGTGTTGCTTTCATTGGTTAATCAATAAAGAAACTGCTTGGCCTGATAGGGCAGAATTTAGGTAGGTGGAGAAGACAGAACTGAATTCTGGGAGGAAGAAAGCAGAATCAGAGAGCTGCTATGGAGCTGCCAGGTCAGACATGCTGAATCTTTCCTGGTAAGCCACGACCTCATGGTGATATACACATTAATAGAAATGGGTTAAATCATGTTGTGAGAGTTAGCCAATAAGAGGCTAGAACTAATGGGCCAAACAGTGATTTAATTAATACAATTTCTGTGTGGTTATTTCGGGTGTGTAAGTAGCCAGGCAGCAGGGACAAACAAAGGGCCACTCTCCTTGTGCAATAGGACACCTCTGACCACAGTAGTCCTTATAGGGAGCCCTTGACCAGCTACCTCCGAGAGCAAGACTGACCTGAGAGTTGACAAATGGGAACACTTGGTTTGGGGTGTGTACAGCACAGTGCCCTTCTTGCCCCTTCTCTTTAGTGACTACGGATGTAATGTGCTCAGTAGCTTCACAGGTCCCTCTTAACTTATTGTGGAGCCTGTCCGATGATAGGCTCTGTTCCCAGACTTGCCAGTACCCTTGTGTGTGAGTTTTTCCATGTATAAAGCTCAGATTCTTTATAGAGCTTGTTGCAAATGTTTACCCAACAAATCTTGCTTCTTTAGCTGTGACCTGTTTAACACTATGGCCAATCAACCCAATCACTTTTCACTGTGGTAGTGCTGTTGTTATTGTTACATGGGTAAATCTTTCTCTGTACACAGATCGAACATAAGTGCACTTAAAATCCATTGATGTGTCTCTCGTTCATTAATAAACTCACATTTAAATCTTAACTGGGGTCATCCTTGTGGGTTCCTGGGAGTTTCCTTGGCATCTGGTTTCCCCCTAATGCTGTAATGGCCCCCCTCTATCTCCCCCTCTGTCCCACCCTGACACCTTGTGTTCCCATCTCCCATCCCCTCCCCAGCATTTGTTTTTTGGACCATAGTTGTTCTGTCTGATGAGATGAAATCTCAAAGAAATTTTAATTACATTTCTCTGACCCTAAGGAAATTGAACACTTGAAATATATTTATTAGCCATTCGTATTTCTCCTTTTGAGAACTAGTTTTGGGGTGGATTTTTGTATTTATTACCTGCAGTTATTTATATATGCTTATGTATTTATCCCTTGCCTAAAGTATGGCTGGTGGCAGGCTTCTCCTGTTCTGTAGGCTCTTTATTCTGTTGACAGAAAACATGCACAAAATAGGATGAGGTGGCTCACAGAAAAACACTAGAAAGTGAACTCTGATTGGGACATGTGTGAAACGCTTCACCATGGATGGTTTTGTGTGGGGATTCTGAAGGTGTGTCCCCATGGGTGACACCTTTATGCTCAAGAAAATGGTACATAAGACAGGTTTAGAAGTCAAACACTTAGTGAAAAAATCATAAGGAAATTTATCTTAAAACAACTCTTTGATAAACATAGAATTTTGTTAAAGATAAAATGATATTTATGGACAAGTGAGATGAATTTGCTTGTTTATTTTCTCTTACACAATTAAGATTGGCTTGATGTTTATTATGCTAGATATAGATCATATTCAATGAATTTTGGAGTTGGTCCACATTTTGCTTTACACTTATTAATGTTGAAAATACTGATTTTCATAAATATAAGCAGGAAATGACAGATATAAATTTCGGGCCAGGTCTGAGTTACTTTTCTACTGATGTGATAAGGGACTAGGAGAAAGACAACTTAGAGAGGAATTTATTTGGTTTAACATTTTAGAGCGCTGGAGTTCACGATCACAATGGTGACGAGCACGGCAGAAGGTGGGCAGTATGGTGCTGGGGCAGTAACTGAGAGCTTACGTCTTCATCAGTAGGGGCAGAGAGGGGATGAGAAAAAGACTCTGGGAAGGGAGTGAATCTTTGGAAATCTCAAATACCACCCTTAGTTCACACCCCCTTTAACAAGGCCACACCTCCTGATCCTTCCCAAATAGTCTACCATCTGGGAGCCAAGCCTTCAAACATATGGGCCTGTGGAAACCATTTTCATTCAAACCAACACTGGCCATTTCAGAAATTGTTGGAATTCTGTCCTAACCCAAGGCCAAATTTTATTTAATAATGTTTCATTAAATTTCAAGACAGCAGCTCCAAAGCACCTTTTAAAGTCAACCATCCTAACACAATGGAATCCCAAAGTCTACTAATTTGACACTTACATGAGCAAACACGGAGTACAATTATTAAACGTCTTTGTTTTCCTTAATTGCATTGATGTTTGAATGAAAAGAAAATGTCTCATGTGCAATATAAAATCTGGACTGAGGTGTCCCATGCAGCACCTGCTGCTGGTATGTGCTGTCAAGCCATGCCCAATGCCAAAGGGTCCTGCTCTGTGCTCAGAACCAGCCTGGTGTGAAGTCACATGATGCAACAATTGTCAGAAAGACCTTGGATTCTCTGTGCATTTGGTTTTTACTCAGTTTTGATCACTGAGTGTTTAGAAATCTTTAAGTGGTGCTAAATTTTTCAGGAGCTCTACATTCAGTTATTGGAACCACAGTTTACGACGTAGGGGCTTTATGTATGAGAGAGCATTTGGCAGCAGTGAAACACCAGTGAGATTGTTCTAAGCTGGGGTGGCTGGTGCTGGATGTCAAGGGGCTTTCTTATTCTCAAATGCAACACACACACACTCACACACACACGGTGTTCACATGAGGAAGATGGTTGATCTATGCGATTGGTGGATCCTTGTAGGTGGGTGTGGCTACCAAAGTTTCTTCCCTTCTCTCCTGGCAATTCGCAGGGCCTTGTGACCTCCGACTTCCTGGAAACTCTGCACTAGCTCTGGCTTGAGGGGATAACTTAGTGAGAACCTGGTTCTCTTTGTTATGGTGATTCCACTTGTATTCAAGGTCTTAGCAGTGGGCTGATAGCCTGCCTCCCCTAGCTGACCCTGCCTGAGGGGCCGGGAAGATTTAATCTTCTTCCCTACTGCTCCTGGTTGGGAGGAGGCCTTGCATTTTCGGTCTTTCTAGCCCACTGGTATAAATATCTGACTTGAGTTTAATAAAGTGGCCATTTACTCTTGTAGATGAGCCAAGTCTCTTTTGTGTCTGTGTCTCTTTTCCAACCCTCAGGACAATCGTTCCTTCTCGTGGGCCCGAGTTCAGGAAGCGCGCAGCCTGGGTCGGGCGTGGGTATCCACTGGAAAGTGCCGACTCTTACAGGTGGGCACATGTGTGTGATTGGCATGGAGTTTATGAACATAAACCTCTTACCTGACTGCACGTCTCCTTCAAGGCTCAGTTTTTGCATTGCATCCTCCCCTGTAGCATACAGGAGAATTTAATAAGATTCCACATTGTCCAGGCTGAAACGCCTTTGTAACAATTTTACATTAGATTTTGACTGAAAAGCTAGGTCAAGATAACATTCTAAGAAACAGACCGTATAAAAGGGCAGGTAAGTAATTTAGGAAGAACTTGACAGAATAAATTATCACACACTTATTTTGTTTCTGGTGTGGAGAAAGTAAGACATGGGAACAAGGTTGAGAAAGAAGAGCCCAGGTGTAGACAGGGTAGGTGGGAAGTGAGATCCAGAGGGACACCGCGCACCATGTCAGCTGATCTATGTTTTCACTGGAAAGGATCTGAGAGTCAGTGCCTCTGCTCAGGAAGTAGCAGCATGTGGAATGATTGCCACACCCATGAAGGGAGCTTTTATCCCATTGTGAAGGAGTCTGTTGTACTGCATAGCATAGGTCAGATCCAACAGGGGTAGCAGTGCTGGGGTGGGGAAGTGGATATGATTTAGGAAGACAGTGATGGCCCTACTTTCTAGGGCAATTTTGAGATTACTGTGGAAGGTAACATCAGGGGAGGGTCTCAGGCTGGGCCTCGGGTGACTGAGGCATGGTACGAATGTCACTGGACATTGAGGAGAGAAAATAAGAATAATAGTAGAGGTTGCAGAGGAGTGGAGGTATCTGTCTCTCCTCTTTTGTTCAGATTCTGGAAGGAATGAATGTTGGCAGCTGGCTGAGCACACTCTACAAAAAAGGGGCAGGATTGCAGGAAATCTGCCCTTCCCTTTGTGCAGAGAGAAATTTTAAAAATTAATGAACAATGGAAAGGTATAGAGGCAGAATAGTGTGCAAGGGTTTTCCATCTGGTCACATTTTCCCCAATACCCCAAAGCCACAAGCTTTCACCCAGAGTTTGAAGAAAACCCAGCCCACTACCAACAGCATGCCATCTTGCTACTTCAGCTAACTTCCCGGGGATGCCTTGGAAATAGACAAGCAAGCTGTCCTTGGGGGAGAGTCACTTGCAAGGGCAATAAACACTGAGCTAAGACAGACAGAAGCATCCGATGGCTGGAACAAAATGAAACCTCCCTCGCTCTTCCTCCAGGCTTCCGGGTGGGTATGAGCAAAGCTACTAAGACCCTGTGTACGTGGAGGCAAATACCAACAGCGTTTAGCAGACGCTCAGACCACAAGAGTGGCCAAGAGAACCTGACAGAGGCACCACTCACAGATACACAAACATGGCTGCTGCTGGCAAGGTGGTGTCCTTTGGGAGGCCAGGATCTGCCCCAGGATTGAGGAGGCAAGGAATCAGTGCAGAGTGGGAGTAAGAAGGAGCAGTGGGGGTCTGACTTAGAAGGAAAGGTGATACAAGAACCAGGTGTGTTCAACGGAGAAGGCAGTGCAGGAAAAAGGCAGGTTGAGCATCTTCAGGAGCATGTCAGTAGCTCGACAGTAAGTCAGAGGGCCAAAGTGAGGTGACTGAAGGACTCAGTCCCCTGAGAGCCCAGGGGAGGGGCACAGAAAGAGACTGACATTATAGGAGCTACTGGATGTCCGTCCTCAAGGGAACTCTTCAGTGAAGAACATAAAACAGAATGTGCAAGGGACCAAGGACCTGGACGCTCAACACCCTGTGGACTGAACAAGACACTTTGCTTTCTCAGGGTGATGTATCATCCAAAGCTGCTCAATGTAGCACCCGAAACAATGGGCTCCAGAGTTCCCTAAACCCAGCAGCAGGGCAGGGGCAGCTTGCAGTACCATTTTGTTTCCAAGGCACCGTGAGCATCTGTGCCAAGACCAAACACTTGTCATGTTGACATGCTGTCAAGAGAGAATCAGGGATGTTTTCTTTAGAGATAGTGAAGCCACCCTTATCAATCCCAAAAGTAACAAAAGACTCAGACGGGCAAGGTAAGGAGCTATGTTTGCAGGCTCTGAGCTGGGGCATTGCCATGCTCTGCTCAGCTATGACCCGCTCATATCTCTTTCTGCCATCCTTGAAAATGACAGTGGACTGGCCATGGTCCATAGTCCAGGCCTTTCTTTGCCGCCTCTCTTGTACTGTTATGGAATATGTGTCTGTTCTGGATTCCCTGGGGTCTTAGTGTTTGCTGAGGGCTAGCTATAGCCTGCCTACCTATGAGTGGATGAGTGCGTGCATACACACACACACACACACACACACACACACACACACACACACACACTTGGGGCGGGGGGGAGACTATCCAGGTTGCACAGTGATGATCTTAGTCAGAAATTGATGGAGGAGGGTTATCTGTCTATTGTGTTATTTTCATTGGTCAATAAAGAGACTGCCTTGGCCCTTTGATAGGACAGAAAATTAGGTAGGCGGAGTAAACAGAACAGAATGCTGGGAAGAGGGCAATGAGGCAGACGCCATGGAGCCAGCCACCAGGTCAGACATGCTAAATCTCTCCTGGTAAGCCACGACCTCGTGGTGCTACCACGAGATTATTAGAAATGGGTTAATATCAAGATATGAGAGTTAGTCAGTAACTAACTCTCTAGAGATAATGGGCCAGGCAGTGTTTAAATGAATATAACTTGTGTGTTATTATTTCTGGGGCTAAGCTAGCCATGCAGGAGCCGTGTGGGATGAAAAGCAGGCCTGCCTGCAGCTCCTTTCTACAGATGGCGCCCAACGTGGGGTGCCAATTATTAACGAATCAATCCCACACCAGTTATGTTTTAAGGGGTTATTTATTTGGCGGGGGGTAAAACTTACATACACCATAAACCGTCAGGAAGGGAGCCTAGTCGCTGGAGCAGGAGCCGGGAGCAGCAGCCGAGACCGAGCACCGGAACCAAGAGCCGGAACCAAGAGGGCCTATTCCGGATATGCTTCTCTTTTTAAAAGAGAAATATACCACGCCCCAGTGGGCTGGTATTTCAGCAGCTATTGGCTGACGGAGCGGAAGTCGCTCCCCGCTGCACTGTGGGCTCGTATTTCAGCGACTATTGATTGAGGCAGCGGAAGTTACTCCCACAACAAGAAATGTATTAACTTATCCTCTATCTTGATAGGTCGGTAGATAGGTGATAGATAGGTAAATAGATAGATAGATAGATAGATAGATAGATAGATAGATAGATAGACATGTGATAGATAATTAGATAGATATGAGATAGATAGATAGATAGATATGTGATAGATAGATATGTAATAGATTGATTCATAGACAGTAGATAGGTAGATAGATAGATAGATAGATAGATAGATAGATAGATAGATAGATGCTAGCACAGATGATTGATAGATGACAGACAGACAGACAGAAAGGCAAACAGATACAGATAATGATCAGACTGGTGGGTAGATTGAGAGGGGATGATGGATAGATAGGTTCCAGATACAGAAATTGATTACAGCATTTGTCAAGAAAATAATGAACTGGACAAGATTCACAGAGACTGATGAGCCCTTCCTTGCTGCCTAAGGACCATGTTAGCTTGGGTCTTCCCAGAAGCTGGTGGCAAAACTAGTGCTGGAGATGATGGCTAATTTGGTTGATGAGCCCAGGAAGTACACATAGGGGGTGGGGGAAGGGAGAGAAGGAAGTCAAGGTGGTTTGCATTCCTATAGCAGGTCACAACTGTAGACCACTGAGGTGTCACTCCTGTGGGATTCTAGGACACAGGGAGGTGGCCTCTGGGATGGGAAATCTGGCACATTTTCCTGCTGGCTCACAACTTAGCTCAGCTGGGGTTTGATCTCAGAAACACTGAGTGTCTGGTCTGCTCTGCCAAGCTCATGTGAGAGCAGAGAGGAGTGCACCATGGTTGTTTCAGGAGGAGATCAGCACAGGGGACCTGGGGAACAGGTGTCCAGGAATGCAGTAAAACTCCCAAGCTGTTGTGGCAAGACCCCTCTATGCCGTATGACTATATTTTCTTGACTTCTTGTCTTCCTCCATCCCCTGATGGCAGAGAAATAGATTAAAGTCAACTGATTAGGGTATTGAAGAGTTAAGTGGGGTATTAGGTTATCATCATGGGCGTCAGTCACTGCAAATTTAGTGAGGATTTAGTTTAATTAAAGTATTTGGTTTGCATTCTCTAAACGTACGATCAATTCCCACAGTCCTTAAGACCAGCAGCTAAGTGTTCAGCCTGCGTAGAGCTTTGAAGCCCCTTGTTCTGGGTCTGAATTTAACCTAAACTTCTAGGCAGTTAAGAATGAGGTGGGGGGGTCAGAAGGAGTGAGACTAAATTGTTTAGGTGTTCAAGTTGTCCTTTTGTTTCATGTTGTCGCTAATGGAAAGAAGATATGTGATGTAGAACATATAACTCACGCGCTACCTATGTAAAGCTAGGTAGCTATAGAAGATGCAAGGGTAATGATACGTTTGAATGACAACTGTTTTGGAAGAAAACCTATCAACAGGGTCAACGAAGAGTTGTCAGGATAGTTAATACTGTTAATGGCAATTTATCCTTATAAATTTATCCTTATAATGGTGATGTAGTTATATTTGAACCAACATAAAAAGTTGAAAATATTGAAATAGTCAGCGGCCTGTGAATAGGGGATGGGTTAATATCTCTGATGATATGAGTAGCCTCTCAGAGGCCCATTTCCAGAGAGAATGAATACCCTGGCAGCCACCAATAATAGCTCCTGGCTAGGAGCATCTGGTTTTGCTGGTGATGCTAAAAGCACTGCAATATACATTAATTCCTAATGGCAGCCCCTGCTCTGCATTAAGGATGTTTGACATAGTGGATCAGGGCCACTTATGCTGTCGCTTATAAATTTTTTCCATAGATCATGATTTGTTGATAAAAATTAGGACAATTGCTCATGTCTGGTCACGTCATTAGTAAGCACGGACTAAATATAATGATGAGTGTGCCTGATGTACTGGCTAAGATATGACAGAGCAGAATCGGGGTCGTTAATATAGGGACTATATACAGCCAGCATTCAGGGGTTGTGTCCAATGTTGTATTAGCTACTTTATTACAGAATGTGGTCTACTAGGAAGTAGGGAGGTTTTGAGTTATAAGGACTGGGATCAATCCCTATAGTCTAAAAATAAGAGGGATTAAACATTTATTGTTTATTCTGTCAGAGCAACCTTTCCCAGGCTTGTGCTCTATGTAGAGGAGAGTCAGTAGAGTAATAGGGGAAAAACTTGTCTCACACATAAAGTAAATGATAATAATTACTTCACAGTAAATGCCCTAGTTGGTTATAGCAGACTTGAGGGCAAATGCTCAAATTTAGGAAAGTATAATGGTGAGGCACAGCATTGTGAGCACAAAATTATAAAAATTTCCAGAGAGAGGACAATATAAAATGTTCATAGGAGAAGTGTGGGTTTTAGGACATTTACTACAATAATAATACAGTGTGCTTCGCCAGAATGATACAGTAGATGGGCCCGCAGCATCTCTGGTGCATGATGGTGTTAGTGCCGTTAGATTCAAGAGTGGTCCAGTTGGCTTCGGCTAGTGGGGAGACAAATCCTATTATGGCTGGGTCATCTGGCTAAAAGTAATAACAGATGCTTTTGGGTGTAAGTCAGAGTCAGTGAGATAAACATTCCATTTATTAGTTAACCTGCTAGAGTGATGACCAGTGACACCAATGAGGCAGAGCCACAGCCCACGAGGCTCTACTCACCGTACGTAGGACCTGAGACTCAGTACAGTCATAAGATGGAGTAGATTGATGGGTTTAAAGTAGCTGGAGTGGAATTGCCTGGTTTATGTTTACTGGGGGTTGAGGCATAAAAAGTGGAATTCCTATAGTATGGCGGTAGGGGCTAGGGTGGGGGAGATGGTAAAAAGGAAGGTCGAGGAAGTTAATTGTCATAGACTTTTTTATATTATCGCATTGGTAATAGGTTGAAGAAAGCCAAAGGGAGCAATGGCAGTAGGTAGTTGTATTTACATATAGTCCAATATTTTTATCTGACTAAGGGAAGGAGTATTATGGACAGAAAAATTCAAGCGATTAATCAGTTAGTTAAATTATGAAGCAGCCTCCAGACATGTTCTTTCCTCCTGTTCAGGCCCCAGAACCTGGATCATGCCTCTGCGATGTTCAAGGCCAGCCAGGCATTTCCATGACACAACAGTCCTACTGAAAAGTTTAAAGTATTCATGAGAGGCACTTATAGTCTGCGGTTAGTGGGAGCTTTGGACATCTGGACGAAGGTCTCATTTCTATTTCGTGTAGTCAGCTGAAACTAGAATGAATAAAGGACAATAGGAGGCAGAAAGAAAGAAACAGAGAGGAGAGAGAGAGAGAGAGAGAGAGAGAAACAGAGACAGAGGGGGTGGTAAAGAATGTATGGGATTCTCTCTCATGGCACGGCGGCCACCTCCTTCCTACCCACGCTCCTCTGCTCTGCCACCCTCCCCCTTCAATATGTGGGCTGATGTGACTCAACTTGAAATCATCTGTAAACTCAGAAGCCACACACACACACACACACACACACACACACACACACACACACACACCCTGGTGGGGGCAGGCAGTGTCAGATTTTAAAATCCCACAAAGCCCACAGGCGAGATGAACTAAGTGTAGCTGCAGCCCCACGTTGAGTTCCCTGTCATAGATTCTGTCCTGCCATGTGGGAGTCGTAAGTCCTTGTCTGGTTGACGGGGACTATGTGTACTCTAGTGGCTGTCTGAGTTAAGGAGGCACAAACAGAGACTTTCGACATGGAAGGTCAGAGAAGAAATTAATTTAGGGACATTTGGTCCTCATGACTTGCTGGGATGTGCCATTTTCAAGAACCTCCTGTAATCCTCTGTAGGTAATCAATCAGAGACATCATCTCAGGCATCAACCACAGGGAGTAGCAGATGCATGCTGGGCCTTCATTTGGCCTGGTCCCCAGGACAGCGCAGAACAGGGGCGCCCTCCCCCCTCCACTGTTCTCAATACACCCCCTCTCTGGCCACACCGCTCACATTTGTGAGTCCTGCCGGGGTCTCCTTCCAGAGTGAACGACCCTGTTTCTGAAGAAGCACAGGGCTGTGGCGCACTGAAGGAAGAAAGCTAATAAAGAACGGGTTTTTAGCATGAAAAGTGGCTTCTCGCACTAAAGATTTCCTTATTACTTCATGAATCACAGTTAAATGCTAACGCGGGCCTGAATACCTAACTGCTCTATAGTTCAAGGAAAAGTACAAGACATTTTCCCGGAATATTGATTCCTGCTGCTATTTTGTCAGATATGAAGCAAAGAAAATGTCCTTGTATTCCACTCTACCTCAAGGAAGGAGAGGATCCGAGTCGTCCTGTGTCGTCCTTGGTCTTCTTGCCAGGCCAATTGGCTCCTGGTGACTCAGTTATCGCTAAGAACAGCTAGGAAGCCGGTGGGGTCGGGGACGTGGATCAGCTGGAGTCCTCATTCACAAAATAATGTTGGGGTTCGATTCTAGGGACAGGAGAATAGGGGGAAAAAAAGCAAAGGCAATGCGGGGACCCAGTGAAGGTTAGGAGGTCCTGATGGGACATTGGATGAGCGCCCATCATAACAGAGTGACCCTTCAGAACCCAGTTTCCTGCAGTTTACGGCGCCCTGTAGGGAGCTGTCAGGCGCAGTTCGATGCATTGCGACCCCGTCTAAGCATCCTCAGGTCTGGGTCTCCCAAGCCGGTGGGGCTTTGACGAGGCTTGCAGATGCAGCCTGGGCAGGTCTGGGACTCCCTGAGAAGTTGAGATGGACGGTGGGAAGGCAGGCCTGCTGCCAATTGGTACGCTAATTAGTGTTTCTCATTAGAAACAGCCGGGGCTGACTCGGGTCCAGGGAGCGTGCCCGTGGCGCAGCATTGATTGGCACGAGCGGAAGCCAGTTCTGACGGTAAGCGGCTGGCAGATGCCACCAGCTAGCGCCCTGACACTTATGGCCAGAGCCGCAGCAAATCTCTGCGCTCTCTCTCTACTGGTCGGAACCAGCCTTGCGCTCTGTGCCTGCAAGACCCACAGAATACCTGGAGAGCCTAGGCAGGGCCCCTCAGGGGTCTGGGGAGCTGCTGCGCTTGCGTCCTTTTATTCTGTCCATGCAAATTTTAGTAGAGGCCATGAGCAGCCTTGGCGGACTTCTGAAAATACTGACTTCAAACATAAGAACCTATGGAGGGGCCATTCTTATTCAAATCACCACAGTCAGCTGGTAGAGGCCAGAGGCCGGGAAGAGGGACTGGCCCAAACTTGGTGCCACATTTGAAACTACCTGGAAGGCAGCAGTGGCAGAAATGCCCGCTCATACCTGTTTTGCACAGTATGGGATCCAGAGTCACACCAATCCGGTGGCCGGCCATAAGAGAGCGTCCTGCAGGCCAGAGTCTGGTGTTTGCCCACCCGCTTTCTGCTTCCACTTACTGTCTGGAAGCAAAGAACTCTTGTCCAGCCCTATTAGCCCTACAGAGGTCGGGCTGTGGAGGACCAGGGGAGTGAGGATGGGCACAATTGTACACACCTCGACCGGCAGTACTGCAGGAGGTGCAGGGAGCAGCTGCTGTCTGCATCAGCCCCAGATAGACCTCGTCCTTGTAGCCATTCCCTCGTAACTCTTCTAAGAACATACTCTTCAACAGACAGACATTACAGTTTGAAAATGTCATCCCATCAACATATTTAGAGAGAAGATCAAAGTCTAGATAATATAAAAAGCCAAGGCAGAATGTACTATTGATTCTTCCACCCAATTTCAACTATACCCATTTGACAATTAATTATCACTAAAGCACAGTAAAGTCGAGCCAGGGGAGAGCAAGCTGACATATTGACTCTTGGGAGCCTCTGGGGACCTTTACCAGAGAGTAAGTTAGCATTCTCTCTCCATCTTATATCTCTGTCAGTCCTGTCAACAGAGGGGATGTTCTCTGTCCCTTCATACCACCTACCCTTAGGAGGTCAGTTCCAGGAAGGTGTATGGCTTTGGGTAGACTCCCCTCTATCTCCTGGGTCAGTCTTGCTTATGAGAAAAACAAAGCTATAATTTCCCGAACCAACTAACAGGCAGTTTTACCTTTTGTGTGATTCAATGCAGCAAGTCCCTGAAGTGTAGAGACGGAGACAATCATGATTTGATGACTAAACCACTCATAACCCTGGCACCAACCGGAAACCAGGTGTTGAAGTGCCGGAGCCCACGGGAGGCGTTCTCTTTCAAACCACCACAGATACTCTGTGGAAAGGCAACTCATGGGGCGGGGGAGGAAATGGTTTGTTTGACTCAGAGTTCTAAGTTGCAGTCTGCCATTTAGGGGAAACTAAGGCAAGAACTCAAGCAGCCAGTTACATCACCCCTGTAATCAGGAGCAAAGATAAATGCATCCTTGCTTGTAGCTTTCTTCCGTCTTACACAGTCCCAAGCCCAGCTTCAGGAACAGTGCCACCCACAGTGAGCGTGTTGGGTCTTCTCGTTTCAACTAACAATCAAGATAGCTCCCCACAGACATGTCCACAGGTCGACCTGATCTAAATAATTCTTCACGGAGATGCTCTTGCCAGGTAATTCCAGGTCGTGTCAAGCTGTCAGGCTTGGACCAGTTCCTCTCTGTCCTGTAGTAATTATTTTCTGTTCCTGTCCCTGCTGACTTCCTGTCTCTATAAATAAACCACACTGGAAATATAACATCCAATCCAATCATGACTCCCCCAGTCCAGCGCCTGTGGACCGTCTGCAGAATGCAGGGTAGAGCTGCAGAATGCAGGGTAGAGCTGCAGAATGCAGGGTAGAGCTGCAGAATCCAATGCTGCTGCTGCTGCATGCAGCTCAGCTCGTCAGTCTCTCCTTGGCTTGCCAGCATGATCACTTCCCTCATGCTGGAGTTCACCTTCATGTCGAGGACATATTTGCATGAGCCAAGTCCAACCTTGGAAGTGGCTTCCAAGACCCACCGCAGGGCAGGGTGACCGACCACACCTCCCAGGCTGGTCCTGTGGTACCAGGAGTGACTGCCTCTTTCATTCATTGGATGTAGATTAACAGTAGCTCAGTATACCTGGTGTGTGGAGTTAGGGGTGTGAGAGGAAGGAAGTGGATTCTCAAGGAGAAAGAATATGACCTGCGTGTCCTGTATAACTCCTACCTGGGTGTATTCTGTGCACTAGTAAATGTGTATTGATCATCAGAGCAAATGAATACATGAATGGCTACATCGAAGGTGCCAAGCAGAATGAGTATTTGGGTTTCAGAGGGATGAACCCAGTCATCAACGCTGTCCTTGGCTTCATTTGCAATCCGTTGCAAAGCTATCCGACATTATCCACTAAAGAATTTGTAACATGATTTCTACAGTTGTGGAGCCCCCACCATTGCTAAATCTGCTCTGATCTGGAGATGGTCAAAGACTTTTTTCATAACAAGGAAAATATTAGACAATGCTTATTTCACAAAATATTTTATCTTAACAATTTTAAAGGCATTTGTTTTTATAGACTCAAGGTAGACTTTTCTTTTCTGCAGATAATATGTCTTTTTTTTATCAGTCTAGGAGGAGGCCGCTTGTTTGTTCCCGGCCACTTAGCCCCAAAATCATTACACAGAAACTATATTATTTAAATCACTGCTAGGCCCATTAGCTTTAGCTTTTTTTGGGTTAACTCTTACATATTAATTTAACCCATTTCTAGTAATCTGTGTATAGACAAACCCTAACCCTAACCCATGGCTTACCAGGTAAAGTTCCATCTGGCTCCAGCAGGGCTACATGGCTTCTCTCTGACTCCACCCTTCTTTCCCCCAGCATTCTGTTTATTTTTCCCCACCTAGGTCTGTTCCCCTATAGCTCTTCTACAGGCCCAAAGCAGTTCCTTTATTAACCAATGATATTCACAGCATACAGAGGGGAATTTCACATCAGATCAGGAAGACTTAAAGTGAAAAAGGATGTTTTTTCTACTCCCTGTTTGTATATTCATTTTTGGTGTGGGACACACACACACACACACACACTTTTATCAGACTAACTATTGTAAAACTATTCCAACATTTTCCATGGTCTTATTAATCATAAGCTTGTCTATGTTTGCAGCCAACGTTGGTCCACCATAGTCTGAGGTTGCTGCTGTCCATTTCATTCGGATATGTAAAATGCAAAAATTTCTGTATTTTGTTCCCTTACGTTAATCCATATGTGCCAAACAGTTTTGTAAGCTCAGGGCATCTCTTACATCAAACAGACACCGAACTCATAAAAAAGAGCCCAATGATGAATGAAAGAAGTAAGATACGTGGTGTTTGAGACGCTACATCTTAGGAGCAAATCCTAGCCAAAGCCAGGCGGAGCGGGATGTGGGCGTTGGTCACGGAAGGACTGGGGAAGAGAACCTTCGAGCGAGCATCATGGAGCTTCTTTGGCACATGTTCTCGTGCTCCAGTCAGGAAGTTCTTGCGTCGCATGGCTCCCCCTCATCCCCTTCCTCCCTTGCCAATCAGCATCACAATTATCACTCATAGACGCGTGACCTGTCGCCCGTCCTGGCTACATGCTGCATGTGAAACACTGGGTATCCCAGAGCTACCTTCCATCCAGGAACTTCGCCGGTCTTCCCCCATCGGATCCACAGCCCAGGGAGGTTTTCTGATAACTCTATCATCCTCTTTGATGGCACAAAGAGCAGTTCCCACTGGTTCCAAGTGAGCGACCAGAGGCATTGCCCAGATGAGTCACCCACCCCCATGTAGCCAGTTCATAGTGGTTATTTAATCTCCTGAATGAGGCGGCTTCTGCGTGGCTCAGCAGAACCCGTCATTTAAATCACGGGAACGTTTTAAATGAAGCAAACTTCAGTTCCCTCCGAGACGTGAGTGGGAAGGCTGCCGAGTGAAGCGTACCAAGTCACCTCCGTGTCACCTGGCTCATAGTTTCAAAACGCGTTCCCACTCCAGGGAAGGGAATCACACCTCTAATTGCGTTGTCAAAGCCTCCTTTTTACCAAGAAGGAGGCTGGTAGATGCCACTGCCATTTAGTGCCAGCTTTCACATTTAGGTTTCAAATAACCACTGAATTAAATACTAAACTTTCCTACTCTAAGACCATTCTGGGAGTTTTCCCTCACGGTGTCTGCCCTACAATGTACCCTCTCTGCTTGCCCTGATACTAGCCACAGCCTGTGTCCTTTAATTTTGTCACCCTTTTTGTTTGACACAGGCTATGTAGCCTATCCTGATTGCTGGGGTTGTATACGTGAACCCCCATATCTGGAGTGTATTTTATTTTTCTGTACTCACTGCAAGGTTTGGGTCCTTCCTGATGCAGAAACTCACCTGGGGTTGCAGAATACTCAGGGTGAGGCAGGGCCACTATGTAACACTGAAGAAGTTCTAACATTTGCAGTGGTGTCAGGTCTCAGCACCCAACGTGGAGTGACCCTCACTGCCTCCTGGGACCCCTAAAACTCAGGTTGCCTCCTGAACATGAAGTCATAAGACACAGTCTGTAGATAGCCCTCTACATTCAACTTCTCTGTGTACATGTAAACGCTCTGTGACCCTTCATGTGGATTCTCCAGTTCTTGCCAACCTAGGAAATGGGACAAAGAGAAGCACCATGCAACGCAAGAACTTTTTGCTGCTTTGAGATCTTAGGGCTTAAAATGGGGTCTGGACTTCCCCTCCATTTACTGCAGTAGATGGACTGCACATGGTATGGGGGATGGGCAGTCTCAGAGGGGCTCTCATGGAAGTTACAAACTATCACAGTGACCAGCACAGAGTTCAGCCCTCCAACTAAGGCCTGAGGGACATAGCTGGCAGAGGCAGAGGCGAGTCCTGCAATGCTTGCCCCCTCTTAGGACTTGAGTTGAGAATCAGAAGTTATCTCAGGTAGGCAGATACAACCAGTGTCAGAGTATGCAGAGATAAGATCAATGTCAGGGCACACGCAAGGAGAAACAGTCATGACTGGTCACCAGCCACCTCTTAAAACCCCTTACTTCCATGTTGGAGAGCCGCAGATCCACGGCAACTTTCTCCAAACCTAAAAGCGGGATCCTTAGCCAAGTGCCATTTTCACTTCTCCTGAGAGCATAGCACGCACCCCTGGATTCTGGGGAAGGAAAAGAGGACAGACACAAATGGGGGCCACAGGGCAAAAGAAACCCTAGGAACTCCGTGTTCCTTTGAGATGTAAGTGCCCATCGGGCCCCAGTGCGTCTCCAGGCAGCTGGGGAGACAGACTTGGCTCATTCTGTTTGACATGGAGCAACGTAACGGACCGCTCGAAACTCAACCATCCACGGGAAGCTGAAATGGTGAGGGGGGATGATCCATGAGCTCATTCTGATACGCAGAGCGTTTCCTTGGGTGTCTGTGGTCACACATGAACCATTCTCAAAGGTTGGGTGCAGGATGACGTCAGTTCCCAAAGAGCCTCGGTCAAATCTAGACGATGAGACTATTCCTTGCACTTTGGGAAGGTCACAAGTGTCTGTCAAGAGTGTGACAGGTGTCAGGAGGGGAAATGACAAACTTCTCTTTGGAGGCTGAACTCACATTCAATTTGTCACTGGTAGGCAATAGATCCATCACACGGGAAGCGGGCAATTCAGGCTCTCAGAAAACAAAAGCAGACAACGCTATTTTCTTCTGCTTCATGGTTCAAGCATATTTTGCATCAAATAATATTGTTTTGCTTGATCGCTGGGCTCCTGTGTAAATTATCACAGAAAGAAAGCACATCCATTGCAAAGTGAAAAAGCAATAAATAAATAAATAAATCTGTAATAATTCACTTTTATGCTTTAAGGATCAGTTGAAACAGGAAGGAGTAAAGAGAACAAACAAAATTCTAAGGCCTGCTGTTTGGAGTGGCCCAAGGAGAGGGTGGTAGGATGCAAATGCGAAGACCTGAAGAGCTTTGGAGACTGAGGGCCTCACAGGCTGTGAGCTCTTCCTTCCATTTGCCCTTCCAGAGAAGCCTGGACAACAGTCTCCTATTGTTCACCCGGGAAGAGAATGTCCAGTCCATCAGCTATGGATTCCTCATCCAGTGACTCTTTGGTTTATTCAGTCAGACTGAGCTGGGTGCCCACACTGCTGGGAACTTCTCTGACTATGGTGATTTTGTGGCCAGGGAGATAATACTGACTGGCTGTTGCTACCTTCCAGTATTTCTGGTTGCGATTTCCAGAAATAAGCAAGCGACTAATGTATGTTGCGGAGGCCACATTATATGGCTGAATGAAAAATGTCTCTCTCACAAGAACCAAAAGAGAGAGGGGGCATTTATACAAAGAGGAGGTGTCGATATGTGAGTATTAAAGAGAACCATGACAGAGAAAGCCACAGAGACAGAACCAGGAGGGCTCGGAGACCTGCTTAAGACTCAGACTGCCCTGAAATGTTAATGCCCTAGCCTGTCAGGAGTGTGGACATCTTAAGACAATGCTTTCCTTTATGGGGCAGCTGCTCTGACCACAGGGTGCCAGCAGTCCTGAACCCATGCATATTGCTACTGGTTCCTGCTGGAAACATGGAAGGTCTCTGGAGAACTGTCAGTTAATGGCACAGCAGCTCCATCAGCCTGAAGGGTAACAGCCGGCCCTGTATCACCGAGAGTCTTTCAGGCTTCTGTTTTGTTGTGACAGGTGATTATGAAAGAAATATTTAGGGGATTGTCTTCACTGCTTATTACAAAAGCCAGATTGAGGTAAGCATCTGTCAGGAAACAGAGTCACCCAAACCCAGGCTCTGTGACTTCCATCTATTCAAGGTTTATGGTATACTGAAAAGTCAGGAGTAAATTACATGTGAAGATGCACAGAACCCCAACACTGATTTAGGATTATAATTCTCAAAAATCTATGTAATATGAGTCACAGTGTGTGTGTGTGTGTGTGTGTGTGTGTGTGTATGTGTGTGTGTGTGTGTGTGTGTGTTTGTGCTCAGCTCTTTACTGATCATGTCCATATCAATACTTCCTTGCCACTCTGAATTCAAGAGTGAACATAAAGGAGTTTATGCTGGAGCAATGGGAGCCTAAGTACAGACACATACGCTATTAAAACGACTTCTCGGTGTTTAGATGTCAAAGTTGCTTTGCAAAATGGAACGTGGGAGAGATAATAGCAAAGAAACAGTTATAAATAAGACAAAGTCCCGTGCCTCCTCAGGGAACCTGCGAACCACTGTGTCAGTCATATCGACGAATGGGTGGGTGTTTTAGGAAACACGCTGGTTCAATAACAACAAAGTAGATTTGGGGACACATGACCTCACTAGCAAGCAGTAACACTGGAAAATGTTACTCTTGAAGCCCCTGAAGAGAGAGGGAGGCGCTGGGCACCGTGGAGGAGGTTAAGTAATGAGAAGCAAACACCAAAGCGAGACCCACACTTCTGCCTTCCTCCTCTCTGGGAGAAACTGCTGGTGTGGGAGAGGCTAAGGAATGCAGCCATGCCTTGGGCATCCTTGTGAGTTTAGGCCGTGTGTCCAGAGAGAGGGAATCGCTGACAAGTTCTCCACTTTCCATGATGGGAACCCCAAGAGCTACAACGCAGGTGCCCTAAGACAATTCAGTTTATAGGGAAACCCAGTCCCTAGAATTCAGAAATCCTGAATTATTGCCTCTTCAAGCTATTTGCCAGAAGCAGTTGGAGATGTTCTTTGAAAGATGGCATTCACTTAGTGATCAAATTATTTCTGGGTTATTTACTATCAATTTCCAGCACTCAATCATAGGCAACCATGCAGAGAAAGAGAAAGTAACACATTCCAAAGAGTGGCAGGCGACAGAAACAGACTCAGGGGACTGGGGCAACAGAGCCGTGTGGCTTGGAATTGAGAGTTAATATGCGCGGCATGTTTAGAAATAAAGAGGTAAAACCGGGTGTTTTGGTTAAAACCCTGGAAACTATCGAACAGACAAGAGAAAGTTCTGATCAGCAAAACAATGAAAATGGGAGCAGAAGAGGTGTGTTCAGTATCAGAAGGGACGCGGGTGTGCTGGTAATCAGGAGTGAAGAAATACCGAGAACAGGATGAGGGATGTCAGACACAGAGTGCAGGGTTGATGCTGCAGTTAGGATATCAAATGTCACTCACAGGCTTGTGTGCTTGAACGCTTGATCCCTAGATTCTACGCTCTTTTTGGAGACAGTGAGATCCCTGGAAAGCAGTGCTGAGGACAGATGGAGCAGGTGGGGAGACAGGGCTTGAAGTTTATACCCAGCTTGCACTTGGTGCTCAGTACCTGCCTCCTATTCTGCACATGTGAGCATGCGGATTTCCCCTACTGTGAGGGTCTGCACACTCACTTGAGGCAAACAAGAAGCCAATACAAACCCTTCCACTCTTGACTCTCATCAGGTATTTGACCACATTAATGAAAAATGTAGGTAGCACAGTGGTGTGTGCGTGTGTGTGTCTGTGCATGAGTATTGTGTGTGTGTGCATGGGTGCATATGTGTGCCTTGTGTGCATGAGTTTGTGTGCGTGTGTGTATGCATGTGTGCATGTGTGCGTGCATGCATGTGCATGCGTTTGTGTGTGTGCATGTGTGCGCATGCTTGTGTGTGCATTTGTGTGCATGTATGTGCATGAGTGTTGTATGCCTGTGTGTGTCAGTATGTGTTCATGTGTATGCATGTGTGTGCATGAGTGCGTGTGTGCATGCATGTATGTTTGCGTGTGCATGTGTATGCAAGCTTGTATATGCATATGTGTGCATTTGCGTGCATGTGTGAGAATGTGTGTGCACATGTGTGTGTGCATGTGTGTGCATGTGTGTGTGTGTGAAGACTGTAGGAGACACAGTGATGGGTCTAAACACTGTGGCCTTGAACAGAGGGCAGAAGGGCTGGGAAAATCTAACTGGCAATGCTCCCAGGGTAATAACAAGCAACACAGAGCTAATTCATGAAATCCTTTGAGTCCTCACAAAGTGGAGATGTGTGGGAATACATGCACACCTCAGAAGGGAAACCGGAGGAAGCAGTGCTTCTTCATGAGAGCAGAGAGGAAGTGGCAATACATGGAAGCTTATGTGGACATGTCTACGTGAATAAAATAGTCACAAAACCTCACACAGAGTTAGACAGAAGCAAAATGAAATAAAAGATGTTTAATATATATTTAAAAACCAAAGGAAGGACAACATGTAGGACAAACAGAATACAAAGAATCAGTCAATTTCATTTTTTTCGAACAATTTATTTGTATCGTATGTACACGGGTGATTTGCTTGCATGTATGTTGGATTGCCTGGAACAGGAGTTACAGACAGTTGTTAGCTGCCATGTGGGTGTGGGGAATTGAACTGGGTTCTCTTGAAGAGCAGCCTGTGCTCTTAACTGCAGAGAGATCTCTCTAGCCCCAAACCAGTCAATTTTAAAAGAACATGTATTGACAGTTGTGTTACATGTAAAAGACTATTATGCCAATTAGCACTGAACATGTTCATCATATTGGAAAGCACTGGATTATAAGAGGTGATTATTTATAAGAGTATAAAAGGTGACTGTAAGAGACAGGCTAAGATTTTAGGAACAATAAACTTTTTTTGACAAAGCTGTTGGCATTTTTTTTTTTTATGCAAGGCAATGATTAATAACAAAACATACCGCTGGATTCATATGACAGAAAGCAGACTTCAAAGCATAAGACAAATTGCTTCCGGGGAAGGCAGGTGGTGTCTCCTAACGGTTAGAACCTTGATAAAAGCACAGTAAATCAATTTTAATGTGCCACAGAACACACAGCCTCAAACTGTGTGAGGCGATGATGGGCACACGGAAAGAAGAAATCAGAAGAGCCTCACGTCAGGAGATTTCAGCAGACTTCCTGCCTCAAGGGGCAGGAGAAATCATCGGCACCAGTAAGTAGGGACACAGAAATACGATGAAATGATAACCCAGGGAGGTGACCACAGCTGGTATTTACATGTTTCTCACGTGCACATAGAACAGATTTTTAAATGATCCAAACATGAATCATGTTAAAGTAATTCCTAGGATTGGAACATGCATGCAGCAGTCTTTAAAGATTACACCCAAGGCATAAAATTAATTAAAATGTGACTTGCAAACTCCTTGGCTTTGGAAATTAAGCAGCAAATGTCTAATTCATCTACTGGAATTGAGAATTTTGGAACTGAATTATAATAAATAGAGTACCTGTGGAAAGTAGCTAAAGACTGCAAAAAAAGATACAGAGATTAAAACACATACCTTAAAAACAAACACCTGGGATACAGTGTTGACATGTGAAAGTCAAGTAGGAAAGGATCGCACTAACATCCCCACAGATAAAATAAAGGAAATCATATATAGAAGAAGAAATTAATGAAACATGGAATCAACAGTCACACAAAACTGCACCAAAATGAACACAATTCCCAAGGAAAAACCAATTGTAAAAAGTCTAAGTAGCAAAGGAAAACACTAAACATCAAGGAAACTGATTTCAAGCTTTGATTCAAAGCCACTGTGGTTGACATTTCATCTGTGATTTTTATTAAACACAAAATAAAAGTTAGACAGAAGCCAGGTTTGGCTACACAGGCCTGTAATCCCACTTCTCCAGAAGCCCGAGGAAGGAAGCAAATTCAAGACCTGGCAGAGATGGAGATGAATGTCAAAGCCCCCTGGGCGACTTGATGAGCCTCTGCCTCTTAATAATTAACTACCCAAAGGGTCAGTGCTGTAAAGCATGGTGGGGTACCTGCCAGCCTGGCAAAGCCATAGGTTCAATCCCCAGTCACTTGCATACACATACTTACACATACCGCCCCCACACACCACATACACAAACACACGTGCTCACACACATACACATACATATACACAAACCACACACACAAATACCACATACACCACACACACACACGCACACACATACACACACACACACACACACACACACACACACACACATGCACACACACCACACCTACATACCACCCCCAGAGAGACAGAGAAAGAAAGAAAGAGGGTGATGGGGGAGCATTGGTGTAGGTAAAAGAACTCTACAGTGGCTGGCCTTCTGCTTCTCGGATCTCTCAATTTTCGCTCCTTGATGACTGACTCTGCATTTTTATTAAGAACAGTTAGAATCCATGCAACAGTCTAGAGTACCAGTTAAAATGCACCGAGAGCAGTTCTGGCGAAAAGAGCCCAGGTTGGACTGGATGAATGGGAGGGAGAGCAGACAGACAAATCTTCCCAGCCTGATCTGTGAATTGTGTGAGTCAAAGAAAGAATATGAGGTCACAAGGATTCTCCCTGGAGAAGAAATGGTGGTTAGCTCTGGTCCCAGCAAACTGGGTCAAAGAGTGCAGTGAGCAAAGCCGGGAAGGGAGATGCGGAGGCCAATGTGGACAAGGACAGCGGTCTTCTTCCGGGGGAGAAGATGCCTTTGGAAGCAGACCTCAAATATCCTGTAGCATGGGAGACTGGTCCCCCTGTGGGACGATCTCTCTGCTCTCCTGGCTACTCTTAGCACAGTGTGCTCCTCCATCGTGGAACCGTCTGTTTTGGGTTCCTTCCTGTGGGCCCCTCTCAGAGAGAGACTATGCTGACTCTGCCCGTGGGAGCTTGTCTCCTTGAGGGGCATTTAACGCATTTGCAGAGTTAGCCTGGTCTTCTGGAGTCAAGGACTGTCCCAACCACTGTCCCAAGGACTCAGGTGCAATGCTGGGAACAAGAAGGGATGTACCACCTTGTTAGGTTTTTTGGGAATATAATGGTCACTCAGAATGTGTGGTCAGAACCTGACCCAAGGGTGGAATGCCAAGTCGCCCATGCTGAGGCTGAGGTCACAGCTCTCAGCCATTTCCTTGCATTTGGCCATGCTCAAACTTCAGTGCTGTCCTGGGCAGGGGCAAGACTGAGTGTTGTCATCCCGAGGGGCCTGTTCGGAGAACTGCTGAACAGTGGCAGGGAAAGAAAGCACTCTCTTTTGCCCCTATTTTGACAAAGGTGATTTAAAAATAAATTTAAAACCATTTGTTTTGTTTCCACCTCTCCCCATATCCTTGGACTCCCCTGCCCCTTCTCCTGCGAGGTAAGTTTCTAACCCAAGGCCTGATGTATGTTGACAAGCCTTTTTGCACCTGGAATACACTCCCATTCCCAGTGCATTTCATTTTTTTAACTTGTTTTCTTTGGGGGGGGGTTATAATAATATTAAATCATTTCTCACCTTTTTTTACTTTTTCCAAATCTTCCCATTTACTTCTTCTTGCTTTCTTTCAAACTCATGTGCTCCATTTAATTGCTATTACATGAATATATGTATGTACATGTATAATCCTAAAAACGAATACAGTCCGCCCAGTCTGTATAATGTTATTTGTGCGTATGTTTTCAGGGCTGACCATTTGGCATTGGATAATCAGCTGGCGGGCTCTTCCCTTGAGAAGACTACGTCTCCAGTGCCTTTCTTCAAATCAGGAGACAACCATTCGTGGGGCACACTCTATGGTGCAAAGAATAGTGTAGACAGAGGATGAGGTTGTCCCCGCTGTGAACTAAGCTGCACGCGGAGGGCGTCTACGATTCTATGGTGTGTGCTTTATTTCTGCGAAAAGAAATGAGCTGTGAAGAACGGATTTCAAGAGTTCATTTGCTCAAAGCCCCGGGCTACACTCTGATGTCTCCTATGAGGTCATGAACTCTTTCCATGGGAATTTGTCTATATGGAATTCTCCCCTGTCTAACTATTCGTAAAGGAACATTGACTGTCAAATGTGATGATTCCCATCAAGCGAATTCAGCCTTTGCATCTTGAAAACGACCTCAAAAGTGCAGGACGCTGACACAGTCAAGGATAATGAACTGAAACAGCTGGGTCATTTCGTCCCTTGTTTTGTTCTAACTAAGAAATTGTCTCTCCTGTCTTAACAGACCAACATCCCAGTAGCTGGAGGCTTAGCCTTCCTGTCTCATGAGTGGAGCTAGAGACTGAGGAGGGCTAGGTTTTGAGAAAAGCATTGGGCCCTGAAATGGGCTGGTGTTTACTCTAATCTTCTAGGGTGAGGGGGAAGAAAGAAAACTTTGTGGAATGTCCGTGTGTAAGAGAAAGTGCCCCGAAAGCGATGGGTGTATGCATTAAGGACTTTGCAGTTTTCTCTTGCTTGTATCTGCCTCTCCATTCTCAAGTTACAGGCGAACCAATGCCTTCAACTCCTTGTTCATTCAGTGCCCTGCACAGCACAGCTTCCGCTCTACAGGGCCAGAAGACTGTCTACACCTATCTGACAGCCAAAGACACTCAACACAAAACTACCTTCATGGCAGCAACTTAATAACGAAACGCCAGGACAATGTCTGTACATGGACACTGTCCCTTGAGTTACAGGTGGCACATTTGGCAAGAAACATTGATTTCCATCCCATATCCAAACAATAACAAAATTAACAGAATATAAGTCCTGTGGGAAAGCAGAACTTTCAAACTTTTTTTATTTGACTGCCATACCAGAGCTGAGGAAGTGCAAACTCAGATAGACTCAGAGGCCCTTGCAGCCATCACCTGGTGGCAGAAGGCCCAGGCTTTTGGGAGGTGGTGGGGACGCAGAATGCGAGAGTGATGGGGTCATGGATGCTTTACCAGGATTCTAGAGAAAGGCTGGCCACACCAGGTAGACTGCAGCAGGGACTGGCTGCCTACAGAAAACCCCCAACAGTGTTGCACAAAGATTATGAGAAAGGAACCAAGTTAAAAGGGATCACCCAGGCTGTTGGAGATGCAGGAGTGTGGGGCACCTTCTGAGACAAGACATCTAGGGACACGAAGGAGAATCAGACCCAGAGGAGGAAGGTCATGTGCTCAAAACCGTAGGGGCATAACTGTTCAAGCCACAGAGGCTCGCATCGTGTTTGCCACTCTGAGTTTCGGTCTTGGTTTTGTCCCGTCCGTGCCTTATAGAATACGGTCTAACAGCTAAGTGATTGCCTTGAGTGTCAGTAAAGGCTTTGGACTTAGACATTCGAACAATGTACAAGTAATATGTAGGAGACTCCTGCAGTTGGACTAAGTATATTTTGTATTGTATGATGACCATTGGCTTTTAGAGATTAGGAGCCAAACCTTAGAGTTGAATCTGAAATGGCCCACACAGGATCATGTTTTAATGCTTCTTCCTAAACTGGTGGTGCCTGCTTGGGAGGCTGCAAGGTCTTGAGGAGGTAGAGGTCACCGAGGGCAGATCTTTGAAGGTTGTAAGCGGAGCCTGATTCCTCTCGTTGTTTTTGCGTTCCCTGGCTTGTTGCCACGTGAACAACCTCCAGCTCATGCCTCTACCACTATGAACTGGGAAGCTGTACCTCGATGGACTGAAGCTGCAGGCCGATTCTGCCAGCTTTTGGGGCCACGGGATTGCTGAAGTTGCTCAGGATATGAGTTCACTCCCATGTTTACCACAGCAACTGCAAAGAAACCAACACTGGATGTACCACCAAGAGTCTCAGTTCGTCTTGTGCTGCTGCTGAACCAGGCGTTCTTTCCACCGTTTTGTTGCTGTGATACAAAGCTTTGACCAAAACTAACCAAGACTAAGAAGCTTCCAGGTTGCAGTCTATTTTTGTAAGAGTCAAGGAGGGAGTTCAACAGGGCCTGAACTTGAGGAAGCAACCTTTGAGGAGCACTGCTTCCTGGATTGCTCACCCCCAGGCTCATGCCTGCCTGTCTTTCTTATACACCTCAGGGACCACCTGCCTATGGATGGAGACACCCACAGTGGGCCAGGACTTCCTCCCTTAATTAGCAATCAAGATGTTTTCCCAAAAGCCATGACTACAGGCCCATTTGATTGACTGAAACATCTCCTCTCAGTTGACTCTAGGCCACATCAAATTGGCAATTAAGGCTAACTAGTACCGCTAACTAGTAAATTATAAACAACATAAATTAATTTCTTTCAATTCTAGGGCACAGAATGGGCATGATGAACTTCATTCTTGGGGGAGGATTGCTTCTTGCTGAATTCGTTTTGAAACTGAGCAGTTAGAGTAGAGGAGTGTCATGTCTTTGTATGGTAGAAAACAGAAAAGCAAGCAAGCTGGTTAGGGCAGTTCAACAAATGGGTGCTTGGATTGATAGTAACAGCTGATACTTGTGGAATGAATGGGCTGAAGAAGGCTTGGGTGTGGCTAAAGGCAGAGGGAAAGCCTTCAGTGCAGAGAGGGCACTGACTACACTTTAGGAAGGGGCATGCAGGTAGCAGAATCTCTGAGAAAAGGCAGGCCATGCACCCTCACACCTCAGAGACTCTGCAAATCTCATGCCTATTTGTGGTCTATTTGTGAAATGGTTTTTAAAAAATAACTTGTGTGTGTTATTTAAATAACACATCAACAGGTAACTTTATGGGATGTCGGGTGTGAGCAGAGCTTTGGGAGAGAAGGGAATTTTTACCACACGGTTTTACAGTCTCTGGGTGCTTTTCTGCTGTCTAAAGCACAGGGAGGTCACATTATCACATGGAGACTCTGGCTGCCCCTTTCCTCTGCTCTCCTCTATACTGATTCCTCTTCTCAGCCACGAACCTAGGGAGAGACTTACGCCTTCACCAAGAAAGGAGAGGCAGAAAGATGTACCTGAGGTTGACCTCCAACCGTAGGATCAAGTCAGAGTGGGAGACAGATGATGACCCCATCACCCAAACTCAAATGGCACTTGTCCATCTGAACAGGTTCTCAAGGCTGCGGCCTGCTCCTGGAGGTTCTGCTGCCAAGTTCTGGTTCCTTTGCTCTGTGTCTTCCTTTCATCTCTTCCCTCCGTTCTCCCGGCTGTCACCTGGTGGGAGCCCTGTGGCCATCAGTGTGCACTATTTTAAACACTGCCAGGCTGGTTCCTCACCTGAAGTGTTTTCTTCTTGCCCTCTCTGCCTATCTTTGCTAGACCCCATGCAGAATCCAGTAGGAGACCCAAATATCTGATATTGTTCATGAGTTTTTAAAGCCCAAATATCTGATATTGTTCATGAGTTTTTAAAAATGCGCTCAGACCACATACGCCAGTAGATTTTAATGTTCTAGAAAGTAAAACCGGCTTATAGCCACTTATTTTCCGAGAACAATTTACCAGTACCTTTTCTCATATGTTGCACGTGTGTGCTTGTGGGTTTATGTGCATATGTAAGCATATGTTTGTGCATGCGGAAGCCAGAGGGTGGCGTTGAGAGTCTTCTCCAGCTGCTCTCTGTCTCACAAGGTGAGTCTGTCAGCTAAACCAAGAGCTCTTCAGTGTGACTGCCCAGACTAGCCAGCTTGCTGCACGAACTTGTCTCTGCAGCCCAGCGCTGGCGTTCCAGGGCAGCTGCCGCACCCTCCAGTATTTATGTGCGTCCTGGGAATCTCAGCTTTAGTGTTCACGCCTGTGCAGCAGATGCTCTCACCACCGCATGGCCTCCCCAGCCCTCGAGTCACATATATTTTTATTGCATTTTAACACTTTTAATTTACTTAACAATGTGCTTATTTTGTTTTTTTTTATAGCACTACATAAAGTACTTCCTCATTCTTTGTAGGCTCAGTGCTTAGTTATACAATAATTTATTTAATGAACACTCTACTGATAGGCATTTGAACCAATAGCATTTTTAATAAAAACCTTTTACTATTATGATAGAGTTGATTAAGGTAACAACCAAGGTAAAATGCTTACAGGAAAAGCATATCTCGCTCAATGGTTCTGAGCTCATGGAAAGAGGATCTTCCCAGGTATAAGTAGGGGGGGAGTCTTGTGTTGTGATTTTCCTGGATAATATAGATGGGTCCTAAGTATTAAAAACCAACTGTTCTTATAATAAACTGAAGAGAAAAGCGAAAAAGAGCAGAGGGCCGTGGAATGGTTTATGGCCAATGAAGGTCTGAAGGACATAGACCTTTTCCGGAGCTACGAGAGGCAGGCTGGCAAAGCCAGCATGGTGATTTTGGGCATCCAGCTTTTGGAACCATGAGCTGTTAGGCATCTAGCTTGTGGTACTTATGTTACAGCCACTCCAGAGGCCTAATGCCATCGTTTTAGATTCACCACCAGTCTCTCGGATCATGCTGCTTCTCATCTGTGGAGACTAAAGCCCAAAGATATGCCATGAGACATTTGATGCCAAGTAGTTACATGTGGCCAACACACAGTGACTACGTGATGTAAGCCAGGGCATTTGTCTTTGGCAAATAGACTGGCTAAATTGAAGGCTAAATTGAATGAAACTAGTTCTAGGGGCAGACCTAAGCAGAGAACATTTTTTAGGATGCATCATTAAAAATAAAGTCTTGTTTATGCATGAAGGACTCTTCTGGGGTACAGGTTTCTACTAGGATGGTGAAAATGTCTCTCAGGGATTCAGTGTTGCTCATGATTCACAAAATATATAAAATCACAGAATAGCCTGAAGTCTTCAGTACCTCGCTGAAGATGGAGGAGGAACTTAGGAACATGGGACCCACTGTGACAGGAACTGCAGAGGACACAGACCTCTCAGAACTGACTAGGGAGGTGAATCCAGAGCTAAACTAGTTCTTTTCTAGTTTTTCTCTCAAACACCTAGAGACATAGAATGGGTCGCCTTTGACCCGGGCAGCCTAAAGCAATGCCAACATTTCCAACTCAGCTCCTCTGCAGCCATGGTGGGCCTTACTGTCATGGCTCCCAACGTTCAATACAGTCAACTGTGTTTTCACCCTGAGAACGTGAGAACGGACACAGAGAACCACAGACTCGAGTGTCTGAGAACATCACAGGAGTGTTTGGATTCTCTTTCCCTGAAGCAGTGGAGTTGGTCCTGGATTTGAGGCTCCAATGAGCTAAGCATGTCACCTGAGGCTGGAGCAAGGAAACTGAGGTTAGAACCCTGCCTTAGACTATTGAGGGCTCTAAAGCACCATTAGCTGGGTGTTTATAGGCATTTATTTCTCAAATCCCTGACCCCAGGGTGTCTAAGACCAAGGTGCCCAGCTGATCCCAAGTCTGGTCATGGTTGCCCCCCACCCCTGGCATGTCTCCTGGTTCTCACCCTAACTTCTCATGGGGAATGAGTCAGGGAAATCTCCCAGCTCCACCCTTCGGACCCAGTTTTATCTCAAAGGCCTCAAAGTATCACTACATTTTGGCACTGAGTTCTAACAAATGACTCAGTGGGACATACAAATGTCCATGCCATAGCAAAGCCACTGTGACATGAAGTTATCCCTAGAGAGTAACACAGCTCCATTGTCTGACACAACTGCGGGCTTCATTCCAATCCCTCTTAAACATTATGGATTTTGCAAGTCTTCTACATCCGCGACAACTGAAGGATGGGGGTGTGCTTCCCCCCCCCCCCCTTTAAGCAATGCCGTGAATCAATGGGATCTCAGTCGTCTGGGTTCAATTTCTCATTTTGCGTGAATATTAGAAAATTACTTTAAAATTTTTGGAAGAATCCAATCCATTGAAAGCATGGATGTTCTATGCATGATGATGAACATTAGAGAAACTGGTTGTGGGTAAATTGACCTAGGAATCTGTGATCCACTCATCTATAGGTGTGAATCACACACTCGTTTCCCGGTCGCACAGGGCATCTAAAGAGAGAGACTGCAAGCAGGGTCTCCTGTCTCCAGCCTGGCCTCTTCAGTTCAGAGTTTTCCCGAAATCCTAGAAAGTCACAACCACCTTGAAGCCTGTATTGGACAGAGAGATGGACACACAGACAGCAAGTACAGTGGTTCCAAATCTATATCATTTTTCAGTATAATTTTAAGTGTAACACAATTTATGGAATGCATTGAAATGGAAAATATCTTTTAGATGAGCAGTCAGGAAAACAGATAGATCAGTCCAAACCTTCCTCACCCCGGAGAAATGGGGGGAAACATTGATGGGCCTCCTGTTTTGCCCAGTGGCCATTTTGACAGCTGTGGAGGCAGATGTGTTAAACAGGACCAATTTTTCTGTGGGGAAATTTGGCATGCAAATTGCATTAACATATGGCATAAGCACTTTTTAAATCAGAAAGAATAATAAATAAACTACCTAACATCAAATGTTTGAAGTAGGGCCCAGCTCTTACCATGTGTGGTTTCAGTGTAACAGCTCTGAGCTAAGGGACTGCTGATCATTTTAAGACTGTAAAGTTACAGGTGGAGGAAGTGTTGAGAAAGTGTAGGGCCAGCAGCATTTACAAGGCACTTCCAGAATAGTATTGAAAGACTGGACTATGTGGCATAATTGCCAGAAAAAGACTTGAACCCTCTGTGACCTCCCCCGCAGTGTTAAATCTCCTTACTGCCTGCTTATTGTATATTTCATAGAATTGTTTTCATCAGCTGTTTGCTAAAATAAATGCCTTATGGGGAAAAGGCTTTGGCCCTGACTGACACCCACAACTCATCTGTAGAGATGCTGGGGTTGGCTGGAAGTAGGTGCTCCCTTGGGAGGCTGAGGTCAGCAGTACCAGGGGATACTTTTGATAACTATATAGGCAAGGTGAACCTGTTGTGACAAACATGATGTTTGGAGCCAAAAGAACATTTTCCCAGAACCAGGGGTGAGCCATGAACCAAAACAGCCAAAGCAAAGTTCTGTGTTGGCTCCCAGAGACCGCCATGTCCTCTTCCAGCCTCACGGGTAGCGTGTCTAGTGCATTCTGGATAAAGGAGGAAAGCATCTGTTCTGATGTCTTGGCGTAGAGGCTTCCAGAAAGGAGGTCTTGCCATCACCGCCTACTCAAAACACTTCCCTTTCAGAACCACAAAATATCTGAGGAGATCCCCTGACAGCACATACCACAAAGCTCCTGCCCCTGAATAACCTTAGACAGTCAGGAACCAGGCTATAAATTAAAATAAGCAGAACAAAGCCTGGAATGAGATTTCCCAGTAGAGGAGCCAGGAATAACAGAAGAAGGATTATATAATAGGCTATATAGCATGACCAACGAGAAGGCAAATGTAGGGATCTGGGAAGTCAGAACACTAGATACCACGCCACCTGTTTTCAAGGTCTCCTTCACAGTCAGTGATCTCTGCCGGGACCAGAAGGGAGCCCCCACACTGGATTGCCAGAGGAAAGAAAAACAAATTAATGGAAAGATGTATTTTCCCTCTTTTCTTCCTTTTTATTGGCAGGTACAAATCTTCTCAAACTGTCAGACTGGGTATTCCCTGTTTAAAATATAAGATTTGTGTCAACATAAAGCTGTCAACGAGCAATATTCGATCTTCTGCAGAAGTGGGGTTAAAAATGAACATTTTGATGTAAACAACTTGGCGCTTAAGACGACAGCAACCTAAAAAGCAACACTAGCTTTCTTATTTTAAGTCCAATTTTCACTTCCTGAGAACAGGGTCATAATAATTCAACTGACAGTGATTAAAAACATTTATATCTAGTATTTATATAGATAAAATATATGTATATACAAATAAATGGGTTTTCTTTTTTAGTTCAAATTACTTCTAAATAATGTTAATAAGATGGAAAGGAAATGTACCATTTAATTAGATTTCCCCAGTTGCTTTCCTCCCATGGAAAGCTCAGCCAATAAAATTCACGTTTTAGTGTTGATATGAGAATTGACGCTTTCCTGTGTGTCAGCCAATCTGTCTCCCCTTTGTAGAGTATATCGGGCATTTGCATCATCTTCATGCCTTGTTTGCGTGTGTTCTGCATTTCTAACCTCCACAAAACTCCAAGAAAGCAAGATGGGTCGGCAAAGGATCCCCGTTGAAACGCTGGGGAAGCCTTAACTGGTGCACTTCATCAGTGGGGTTGCGAATCGTAAATGAAGACGTCAATTATTCATGAGCCTGAGGTCCTGAATGCCAGCAATAAACTATTAATGAGCTGGTGTAAATATTTAAAAGCCCTAGTGAGAAACACATTCAGTGAAAGCCCTTCTACAGTGCCATGGATAAACAGCAATTTCTAAAGCAAAGGAAAATGGTGACGTAATAGCATTGATTCAAAGCTATGTACAATGGAGTTAAACGCATGGTTCAAATGCTCGCTTCCCCTTGCCCTTATCATATGTGGACCTGCATTGCAGCAGTTATAATCATCAATCCAACATAGTCAGCCTTCGCAGGAGCCAAATCCATCTTTGCCTCTTTTAATCCATTTATCTCCTTTGCAATTTCCTTTAATTTTTGACTTTTGCAACAGAACATTAGTGCATCTTATCCGCTCAAGTCCTTGCTCCATTTGGCTACTGGGTAGAAAACAGCAGCATTGAGAACAGCTATTTCGGGTGACCTAGTGAAGCACATCTGCTCTACTGAGAGTTGCAGCGCCCGTGTTTTTCTCCGGTCTCTGCACCTTTCTCATCTCTTCCCTGTAAACAAGCTGCCCATTCTTCCCTGCTGCTCATGCAATCCTATTTACTCTTACATTTAAACCGCTTAGATTTTCCTCCCTATAAATCTTCCTTGTGTTAGTCAGCTTTCTGAAACTGGGACAAAAACCCTAAAAAAAACAGTCACTTATAGATAAAAGAAAGTATCACCTAGGCTCTTGGTTTCAGAAGTTCCCATGGTTACTTTTCCCCGTGGATTTGAACCTGTGGGCAACAGAACACACTGATAGTTAGCCATATCAATGATGGACTTTAGACTCACCGTGGAAACAGGTCTTGCCTCCTGTCTGTGAGGGAGTGTCTAGATCATTAAGTGAGGTTAGAAAACCACCCAGCCCTAGCTGCGGGAGGCTCTGTCCTATGATCTGCTGTCCCTGAACCGCGTGAGAATGAGACAGACAGCTAAGCACAAACATCCATCTCTCTTTGCTTCCTGACTGGGGATACAAAGCAACCGGCTGCTTCAGTCTCATGCCGCCATGATTTCCTTACCATGATGGACTGTGTCATCAGAGCCAAAACAAATCCTTCCTTCCTTAAGTGGCCACGGGTCAGGTATTTTAACACAACTGATACATTATGGCAGAAACTGCAACCAAGCGGGCTGCTAGTCACAGCAGTCAGGAAGCAAAGTAGGAAGAGACCTCAGCTTCCTTTACAAGGACGCTGCCAATGACCTAAGACTTCCTAAGCCCCTTTTGGTATGGTTCTTCCACCTCCCAATGGTGCTAAATCAGATGCCAAGTCTTTAGTACACATCCCAAAGTCCATCAGCTCCCCTCACATCTCTCAAATGGAAGGTCGACCCCATGAGGGCCAGGTCTTCACTGCCATGTCCCTGCAGTCTGCAGCACAAAATCAATTCAGAAGAATGTTTGAATGAATTTATAAACACATTCCACGTATCTGTAATTTGTAGAGAGTAGAGTAATATTTTCATTTTTTTATTATTTCATTTAGGAATATGTACTTACGATCAAGGGCCTTGACATAGAAACCAGAATTCATCCATTTTGTTTGACTCTCTTGCTGGGTGTGGGGCAGGAGTCACTGGGAGGGAAACATCCTTCATGGGGCCTTGTCTGTATCTGGAGGAATCACGAGATGACGGCATTTACAGAGTGTCGTCTGATGCAGCTTTTGAGAGCACTTTGGCGGTGACTTTATTGCCAGGACGTTCTTACAGTGATCTCAGGAATTGCTCCCATGGTTTTTTCAATGTTGAAATTGAGGCGTGGGTTTTTCAATCCAATACCGTACAGCACAAAGGCACACTTGGGCTGCACTAGCGATTTTCATCATTGTACCAGAAAGGCAAAGGTTAAACACCACTTAGAGGCCATTGGAAGATGTGCAGTGCTGTAAAGCTGTTTCCAAAACTGCAAGGCTCAAGCGCTCTCCCAGGGTTTGTGGGAACGGCAGAAAATTGCTTGAGAAGATGACCCTGGGACGCTGCCTGAAATCTGGGCAGAGGGCTGCAGGGATTCAGCTTTTGAGAGTTTCCACTCACGATGGGTGGACATTTTGGTGATGCCTTTAAGTTGCCCCTTCTTCTCTCAGTAACCGCTCATCAATGTTGCTATAAATAGCACCAACAAAAGCAATGAAGGCACTGGATCACTAAACAAGAAATTAATAGATTATTAAATTAATAGATCTCTTAGATCTGTCATGGATGTCATATCTCATGCAAGTATATTTTAGATTTTGTTTTCACTTCTCCAAAAAAATTTATACAGCACAATTGGTATTTAAACAGGGAATGAAAAACCAACGATGAATTGAGGTGAGCAGGGGCATGGCTCATGAGATGGACGATAGGCTGATCCTTTTGAGGGTGAACAGCCATGTGGCAGTCCTGATAGTCCCCCTGAGATACAGGATAGTATGTCTCCATGTAGTGGCTATGGCATGATCCTCACTGTGGACAATATAACTCTCAAATGGTGGTGGAGTAATCTAAGAGTAGAGATTCTTTGTGGGGAATCTCAGGACAGCCAGCATCCTCTGTATGGTGTCAGGCAGCATGCTTCCTCCATGAATAATATCTGCCTCTGGAATATGGATATCCCCCCAAGTTGCCAAGAGATCAAACAGTAGACTGAGGCCCCAAAAGTAGCACATAGGAGACAGGGCTGTAAATAGGCTGTGGTAGTATGCACGTGACCTTTACCGTGAGTGACAAGAAAGGTGAATGAGGACCAGAAAGAATGGGACCGTACTGGGGAGGAATTATAAAGAGAAAAAGGCAAGCATCTTCCACATTAGCCTCTGATTGATCGAGAGTAGAATTAGGGAGGATAGGAAGGGGATGCAGTCTTGTTTCATACAGCTGTTAGGAGGGGAGGGGTGGAGCCTACAAATTAGATCTGTGCTGAAGAGACCTCCAAGGATGCCAAAGCTTGGAAGGATTCTACACAGACGGAATGGAGAGTAGAAGTGATAGAAGCATCTCCTCAGGTGTGACCTTTACAGAGGAGTGTGAATTCATGGTTCAGTATGAGGACAGGAACCTTAGTAATGGTCTGGTACAGGAAACTATGACAAAAAAGGAATTATCTGACTCTAGGATGCTTAAATTGAGAGAGACATTTCATTAAGTCATTAAAAAACAGCCTGGATGGTGAGGCACACAGGATCTGTCTGAGCTTTGGAAGCACAGAAACTGATCTGTCCACAGATAGATAAATCTCTCAACCCTTATGGAAATGGAGGATGTGTAAGCAGAGACAATGAAGGAAACCAGTCCTGTACACTGACCCATATGTGCCATCAGGCACTTGGGTATCACCAGGTGAGGTCTCTATGAAGTCAATGATGGGAAAGAAACAGGAAAGACAGGTGTCACAGGAGGATGTGATGGCCTTTAGTGGTGTTCAGTGCTCCCATTTGGATTGGAGAGAATTAAGAAAGATGTTAACTCACCAGCAACCTAGCCTTTTCAGTGTTGCTGAGTCTTATGGGGTGCAAGGAGGCATGCTTTTTATGAGGTGAAAGAGGTGGTGGTGGGTCTGAAAAGTTGTTTGTAAAGGGCTACAGCAATCGATAGAGGAGGAGTAAAGGAAAAGGAAACCAAGGGGCCTGTCCAGGACACTCAAACACAAACACGCCAAGCTTCATATGAGACTGGAGTTCACAGGAGAAGCAAACAGGCAAGAAGCAAACGCTGACAGCGTGGAGGCTTTAAAACCTGACACACGGTTCACCAAGAGGGTCAAAAGGGTGAAAGGTGAAGGGTGTTCTGTGAGAAAGAGCACTGGAGACTCGAGCCGCAAAGGGAAGCAGCTCGTTCCACAACCTTGAGAGTCCAGCAACACCTCAAACAGTAGATGTACTGACAGAGGCAAAGAACACCCTAATGTATGACTCCGCCCCCTTCTTCATCATCTGAGTAATCAGGACGGACAATATTACATGTCTCCCAGGTCTTATCTTCCGTCTGTCATCTACATCTGTCTCCTTTCAGCAATGCTATTCAAGAGTGTTAGGGATGGCAGACCACCAAACCCTGAATTTCTTGTAAACAACTTGTTTTCCTCTGCTCTGAGCATGAGACCCTGATAGCAGGGGATTGATTTCTGGTGGGTCTGCAGCTGAAAGATCCCAAGAGCTGGGATGTGGCTGGAGCCCTATCTAAGCTGCCCGTGAGTACAACAAAGTGAACATTCTTAGGGAATTCGAGGATGACCCATATCTCTGTCTGCGTGTTTTTGTGCGTTTAAATCTCCAGGCCCTTGCCCGAGACTCACAAACTGTCCTGTAGTACAGGCACCACACTACAGGCATAGCACCGTAGTACATGTAGAACAGGCGGATGTTACACAAGAGTTCACTTATATTGTGGCATCCTGTTTGTTTTAAAGCTTATGTTATTCTTCTGCTGTCACTTTAAGAACTAATCACGCCCACCCCAGCCACTTCTGACCTCCCCCACCGCCATCTTCTCTCGTGTGTGTGTGTGTGTGTGTGTGTGTGTGTGCGTGTGTGTTTGTTTCGTGTCATGTGTACGTGTGTCGTTGTTCTCTCTATGTTTGTCTATGTCTCTCTTTCTTTAAGTAATAAATGTCTAGCTTTATGTATAGCCTTATGTCCATTTACTCTTCTGTCCACTGCATACAGCCGCCTGACTCTGCCGCTCGCCCCGGGGACCCTGAACTGCTCTGGCGGCAGCTTCTGCCTGGCTTGCAGGCCACCTGGGCCATCCCAACATCATATTATTTTTAAAAAGAACAATAGCTTATACATGTGTGATCTTACAGGTGAGCTCGGCTGTTAGCACTTCGCTGCTCTAATGTCTATTCGGGTGGGTAGCTTAGCAGGGGTTTTGTCAGGGGCAATAGCTAAATGAACAGCATTAGCAGGGTCGACTGTTTTCTGCTCATTTGTAGCCACAAAGCCTCCAAGCGCCTTTGAAAATGAGCAATCCGGTTTCGTCTCTAATTCTTCTTCCATAGCATTTTGCATAAATTCCTTCCCCACAAGCAAATCTTGAGAAGGTGTTTCATGCAACCCCAACACTGTTCAGCAGCCAGGTGTGGCTAACGGGAAGGTGATGGCCCTGGCACCAAGAGGTGTCAGAACCAGAACCCCAGCCCAGGAGGCAGGCAAGGCTGTGGCACTTGACTCTGCTCCCCTTGGTCATGAATAGGATGGAGCAGCAAAGCCACCCCTACCAAACTCCATCAAAAGTAAGGATCTATTTAGTGGCTCTATGGAAGCACCTAGGAGCCAGATGCTCTGACTTTAGATTATGGACCCCGAGGAGAGTAGTGCCTCCACCTGCGGTGCTGTTCCCAGCATGGCTTTTCTGATAACAGAATGACACAAAGAATCTTTCACATTGTGTTGGGCTTTGCTTGCTCATGTGTCATTTTAGTATGCTTTTAGCTACTGGATTCTCATCACTGTGTTGGTGTTTTCTTTGAATGAATGGTAGCTGACTCTCAGGGACCCTCCCCATCTTCTATAGAAAGGTTTGAGTATATAATGCTAGCCCTTAGATGTCTTACTGATTTGGGTAAGAATCCAGAAAAATATAGCAGAGAATGAGTTGGAATGATGAACCCCCTCATTGAGTGGATGGAGAAAAGTAACCTCAGAAGATCTAACATTGTTGAATGAAAACCCCAGTGCTGTAGGTAGGCTACCTTCCTATGAGCCATTGTCCAGGGAGCACCCTGTGGTCCCCACAATCTTTATAGACCATTTACCATAGCTGTTGGCTGCATACCAGAGCTGGATGGGAAGCTCCTATTGCTGAAGGCATAGTATACTCATCTCCAAAACATGGAGAAACTATTCTGGGCCTAAGATGAAAGTTCTTTCTGCTATTTGGGTATCGCAGTGCCAAAGGGTGCTATGCAGGCTGTTGGTGGAGAATTGTCACCCAAATCCTGATCAGTTACATAGACTGCCAGTATTGCTTCAAGGTATTCTGATAGAAGCATTGATTCACTAAACTCCACTGGGAGGAATTGTGTCTCTGACCAGAGGTCGGTGCCTTATCTGGGGTGAAGCGTTATCTCCTCACATCTCACCCAGCAATGTCATACTGCAGGCAGAGTGAGCCGAGGGCAGCCATTGAATCCAGCTCTGCTGATCAGCCATGTTTGCTAAGGTTTCCTAGCCCTTTGGAGCCCTCGTGCTACAGCACAGGGGCTGATCTGTCCTCATATTGTGTAGGAGGTTGAAGGATGAAGAGAGCCAAGTGAGGAGGATGGATGCTGGCCTGGTGTGCACTGTGCAGGGGTTAGCTTTTAGGATGACTTCTGAGTCCCAGATTCATGGAGGGGCCATTTGTGAACAAAGTAATGTGACAGTGTGAGTTCAAGCCTTTGGAGTTTTTGATAAATCTTTTTCCAATGCTACTGAAGCGGCTTAAAGGGTAGAATAAGCCTTCTGATAGGCCGGGTTCCCTGTGCACACAGGGTATTGGCTCTTATCAGGACAACCCTTATTTACAACCTGTATGCAAATGCTCTGATATGAAGCAAAGTTTCATAATAGTTACTACTTACAGCTTTTCACAGTAAAATAGGAGATGTAAGGCACCTGCATGCACAAACCCATCCACCTGCTTACCATGGAAATGTCTTCAATGGAGTCAACTTCAACCTGAAACTTAACTTTCATTCAAAGACCAAACAAAAGCCTCTCTCTGAGAACATCCTCAGTCCCTCAGCGAGCCTGTGTATGGTAGGTCAGTGCCAAGGCTGTCAGCAACTTAGGGAATGTCTCCCAACCATGACTCTTTAAGGGCAAGACAGGTGTTTCTGGAAACTGTGACAAAGTGACATTCTTCCTCCAGTCATTGGATGAAAACCACTCCATAGCTCATTTGGGGATCTACAGAAGGCTGTAAGCAGGCATCCTGTTCATCTCACTGTAAATAAATGGAGGTTCCTCTCTCACCTGCCAGTTCCTGAATATCCACTCTGAGGCTTAATAATAATTACAAACTGTTGATCGATGGCTCAGGCTTATTACTAACTAGACTTTGCATCTTAGATTTACCCATTTCTATTAATCTATGTATTGCCACGTGGTTGTGGCGTTACCTCACATCTTGCTTCTCTAGCAGCTACTGGCATCTCTCTGACTCCACCTTCTTTCCCCCATCTCTCTGCTTGGCCTTCCTGCCTGGCTCTATTCTGCTTGACTATTGGCCACATCAGCTTCTTTATTAACCAACAGTAATAAGACACATTCCATTCACAGCACACAGAAGGGCATCCCACATCATCTCACCAACTCACCCCAAATCTCGAATATCCACCAGGCTTCTCAACCTCATGACTTGGGCACTGCTTTCCTGAACACTTCAACACCTTCAAGCTGTATTGAATAATTAAGTTTAACATGTACTTCTCAAATATCATTGTGTCATTTTAGAAGTTTCCCTATCAAACAGCTGAAGTGTGTTGGCCGAAGTATGTTGCCCATCACAGCAAGCCGGGTCCAGTCTCGAAGATCCAGAGAGAGTGCGGCTGCAGAGGAAAAACACAAAGGGCACAGTGATCCTCCCATCGCAAGGAAGGCTGGAGTCCTGCGTCTGGATCTAAGTGCGAGGGATGGAATCACAATGCATTTCCCTGCTGTTGCTTACTACAGAGATTCTTGATTTAAAGTCATTGATCCCGAGCTGCCACCTGAGACTAAGGAGCAAATGACATCTGATAGATTAAACCGCTGCCTGGTGCCAGGGCTGGGAAGCAGGTGGCAGCTTTGAATCAATACCCTGCTCGCACCCTGGAAACAGCCCTGACAGGCTTGGCTCTAACGTCTGTTGTGCGGTGGAATATGCTTGGGTAGCCCTGTTCCTCATCCCACCTCTGCTGTCACTGCTGATGCTGGTCCCCGGAAATGGGCAGAATTAAAATGCTTGTCATTGCAGAAGTACTGCCTTCAATCAAAAGAACACCTGTGAAGCCAGAACAAACAGAGAATGACTTTTCAGTGGACCAGAGAAATCACGAAGTCATCCCCAAAACTGAACTTAGAATACAGGTGACAGAACATATTTTTCATGCAGTATTCGTCTGGAAAATTACTAAAGTAATAAATAGCACATAAACATGACTCTCTCCATCCAGGTCAGGTTGGGAGCACAGAGACACCAGGCAGTCTGTGCAGAGCAGGGCTACTTAAACCTTCCCCATTTCTCAGCCTTAAGAAGTTTTGTTTATAAGATCTTGGGAATACAGGTCTATGAAACAGGTATAGAAATCAAGTACTCACTAATAACAAACTATAAATGCACCTATTTTAAAATGATGTTGGTGTTTATAGTACTGAGATGGTCATAGAGTATTGAGATGGTTTTACATAAAGAATTGAGCCTTGGATAAGTATTTGTTCCTGCAGGACACAGAGTGTCAGTGTTGTTTAGAGTTGGTCGATATTTTGATTTTATAACTGTCAGTACTGAGAACACTGTTGCTCATAAATACTTAGTATTTGTGGCAGCAATGTGTTTGGGTCCAGAAAAACCTCAGATTTCATTCTACAATTGATTTTTAATTAATATTTGTCATTGTGTATTTAGAAATATTCTGCTGCTGTCATTTTTTTATTTTTAGCACTCCTCCTATTCAGTGGCGTGACCCCATGTGGACGGGCAGCCCACTGTTAAGAAACCTGGTATGAAGAATCCACAGGATTCCTAAAAAGACAGGACAGAGGCATTCTTAGATGAACTCAATTGATGGCTTGCTCTTGGCCATTTAAAAGTCAGGAGAAAAATCAAAGAGAATATTAATAATGTTTAAAAAAAACATATCTTTATTCAAAAGGCAAGAAGGCAGACAGTGAGCGGGTCAAGCGGCATGGGCATTTTCAAAACACATGAAAGGCCGCTTTGAATCCACACCTTCCTTCTCCGTGTCCGGCTCATGTGCGGCAAGTCTGACCTCCAGCTGGAGATGCACTTTCTGGAGGGTCAGGAGACTGGTGGAGCCTCATCGGAAGAAATAGGCCACTGGGATGGGTATCGTTAGGAGCTGTAGCTCACCCTGGTCCCTCCGTGTCCCCCAACTTCCCAGCTCTCTTCAGTAGCGAACAGTGCTCTATGACGCCAGTGGTCAGGATTGTTCAGCTGCCCCTCCACAGATGGCTTCTCCGTGAAAAGCCCCTGCCACAGAACTGCAGCTTCCGTTCAATCTGCTCTTTCCGGCCCTGCATCTTCTTACCTTCGAACCTGTGTGTTCTGCCTGCAGTGTCTCAAGGAGGTTCCCTGGGCGGCTTACTCTGTTCCTCCTCAGTTCAGCGCCTAGACCCTCCCCGGGATGCCGGGGAAACCGCCAATCACTCCCTGCTCTTCCCTGAGTCATCTTACCATCTACAGGGCTTCTCCAGCACGAAAAGTCATTTACTAATGACTAGAACACAGGGGCCTTGAGTTCTTAGGCCATTTATAAGCTTCCTGGCGCCTAGTGATGAGTCAAAGATTTCAGAGGGTCTAGGCTTCCCTATTTCCTTAGAGTCTCAACAATAAGCTGCTGCTGGCTCCTTGACCTGTAGACACACTGACTTTGACAAATCCCACAAATTTGTAGCACCTCCCTGCCAAAGCCTAGATCATTCCCTCTGTATGCAAACCCTTTGACCAAGCCCTGTGGTAGTGTCGGGCACGCCTTTAATCCCAGCACTCAGCCTGGTCTACAGAGCAAGTCCAGAATGCCCAGAGATACCCAGAGAAACACAGTCTTGAAAAACCAAAAAAGAAAAAAGAAAGAAAACCAAACCAAACCAAACCATTGAACCAGATCACTAGATCACTTCCGGACCAGTTCTCCTGGTAGATCTATTTCCTGTCCCCTCACAACAGCCTTCGAAGAGCCCCCCACTTAAGAGAGCTCCTCCATAAGATGCTACCATTTTCCTTGCCTTGTCCCTAAGGGGAGCCGTTGACCGCTACCACAGATGTGGCTTCTGTGCCTGCTGGTAGCTTGTCTTACCCACCAGACTCTAGGCTGTGTGAGGGTAGGTGATTAGCTTCACCTTCAAATGTTTGGAGAGATTCTGGATCTGCCTTGGGGAAAAAACAAAAGAATTGGAAACTGTAGCATTGTAAACAAAACTGTATGTAGGAACCAGTGGGAGGTTACCAGATTAAAATCCATTGTCCAGTCAAACGTGGAATCTTTTCCCTGTAGATCTGTCTTGGGGAGCAATTGGGATCAACTTACACTACACTAAGAAGACTCGTTTTTAATTTGAGATTCACATTTGAGACTTGCTTCTCGTGATTTGCTAACTCGGGAGTCCAGTGAAGCACAAACATTTTCTGTCTTATAATCATCCCCCTCCTGGCAGTCAGACCCCCTGGCATGTGTTGTGTGGGAGTGTCTCCCTAGTCAACAGCGTGAGACGCAGAAGCTTTCATTTCTTGCTGGAAACCTTAGCTGCAAATTGCTAGCTGTGCAGTTTCTATCAAGACTTCATTAGGGCAATTATTATAATGAGTGATTGAGAAGAAATACTAACAATACATTTTCTCAAGGTGATTTGTGTTTCTCCCTCTGATTAAATGCACCCCTAGACAGTTACCCTAGAATTTTCTTCCTTTGGCTTCCAATATAATTTTCTCTCCTGCTGCTGCTCCCTGGAGACTCGTGGGGGCCTGGCATCGTCTTTTTCCCCTAGACCTGAAATTCCTCTTGCTCTGCCTATCCACATGCTTACTAGAACCCACAAGGGAGAAAGGGAATTAATAAAGAGTGCTGCTCCCGCGAGCCATCTGTTTCCTGCTAGATTTCTGACTAATAAACTCACCATCAGCAGACATGTGTGGAATGCGGCATGTTTTATCGGGGAACTGGCATGGAGGACACTTCGCATCCCGTTCTTAGTGTCCTGTTCAGAAAACCTCTCTCCCTGGCAATGGAATGGAGACATCTCAGCCTTGTTACACTACACATTTCCTTAGGCTGGAAAAAGGGAGCTTCATTTTTCTACTTGAGTGTTTGTGTATATGCGTTATACATGAGCTGTGTGTGTGCTATATGTGCAAGTATGTATATATACACAGTATATGTGTGCTATGTGTGGCAAATGTTGTATGTATATATTTATGTGTGTTATCTGTTGTGTATGTAAATATGTTGTATGTGTATTGTGGTGAGTTACATGGGTACTGTGTGTGCATGAGCTGTGTGTGTATGTGCATGTGTTGTGTGTGTATGTATGTATACATCTGTGTGTACCTGTGCTTAAGTGTTAAGATCTTGTTATTTTTACTTGCAGTATCAATTGTCTCCATCTTTTGGGGAGGAACCAGGAGAGTGTCTGTGTTAGTGAAAGCCCATTTCATTAATTGTTTTCTTCACATAAACAAAGCAGCCTTCGGGATGACGTCATTTCTTCCCCGTTGTTTTGTGTTTGTTCTTCTACCAGGCTGATGTAGGTTTCGTGAAAGACAGCTTTTCCATCAGGGAAAAAGAAATTCACGTGTTTGCTGCATGCCCTCTTGTGTACTTTCTACAGTGTTTGCAAGGTTGCTGCCTAGTGGCTGCTGGGTTCTTCTCATGGTCTGGAGGGAGGGGGGCAGGCGGTGCTTGCTCAGTCTCTTCTGAATTCTCTCATTAGCTCCTATCCAAAGCAACTTACTACTGCATTGCAGACCATTCCTTTCCCTGACTGAGTTAGGGAGGTAATGGCTTCACCTTCAAATCCCTTATGCTTATGCATGGTCTGGATAGGGCCAGGTGGCCCAGCATCTCTCCACACGGCTCCAGATGTCCTGCAGACCTTCCAAGGAAGCCTCTGCTCCAGCATCTCTCCGCACGGCTCCAGATGTCCTGCAGACCTTCCAAGGAAGCCTCTGCTCCAGCATCTCTCCGCACGGCTCCAGATGTCCTGCAGACCTTCCAAGGAAGCCTCTGCTCCAGCATCTCTCCGCACGGCTCCAGATGTCCTGCAGACCTTCCAAGGAAGCCTCTGCTCCAGCATCTCTCCGCACGGCTCCGGATGTCCTGCAGACCTTCCAAGGAAGCCTCTGCTGTTCATGACTGGGGATTGCTGGTCCTGTGTGTCAGTCTCGATGGTGTGCCTCCTACACTTTAGAGGATGACATCTCATTTACAAACCCAACACCCTCCTCTGTAGACCACTGGGGAAGCCGTGTGGATGATTAAGGATGTAATGCAATTGTCAGGAAGATAGGGATTTTTGGAGGAACAATGACCACTTGGTGTTTCTGAACATCCAAAACGATTAAACATTTATACTAAATTATTTGTATACTTTAGGTGCTTTAACACTTTGGTCTTTACAGAATCATTCCTGATTTTATGAAAAGGCTTTCTGTGGTTTTGGTTAAGACCTTCATTAACTCTGACATTATTGAATGCAGAGAGAGAGAAAACAGTTGGTGCCAAGAGCAGCTCACTCCCCTGAACTTTCGCTTCTGTCTGCATCTTTAAGTACAAACTCTCTATAGGGAGCTGTTAGTCTGTCCTGCTGACCCAAGACTGTGAGGAAGACCCTGGAAGAATGAAGGAAAGTCGCCCTGTAGTAGACTGTCCTGCTGCTGCCCATGACGCCTTTCTGGGCCTCGTTCTGAAGAAACTCATTTATATTTTTCATATTTTTAGCCTGTGATCTGAAAGCTGAATTAGATGCTCCTAGTATATAAAATTAATTTATGTTTATTTTATTGTGTTTAATGTTATTTTACTTACAAAGTAACTACAGAAAGACAGAGTGAGATCTTAGCATGTGTTAATGTTTAAGTTTTGAATTTAGACTAACCAGGGCTTCAAAGAGGATACAAGTCGATTTCTTAGGGGTATTTTTACCTCTAACTTGCCGCTGTTTTATAATTTACATTCTGCAATCAGACATGGCTTGATTTCTATGATTTCCATGATGTTAAAGTATGGGTATCCCTGAAATGTGAGAAGAATCGGGTGGTAATTGATTCTTTATATATTTACGTTTGGGTTGATTTGGGGGTAGATGTGACAAACAAAATAATCTTCCGTGACGATTGATTCATCACTGTATCCTTTTCCTCTACCACCACATTGTTATTGGTTTTGAGTTGCAGTCACCAACTGCACATGTCTCTGAGCCTGCTCCCACCTCGGGAGGCTGATCCCGAAGATCACACTCTTTGTCCCCGCTATGCTGTTCTGAGTATATAGCCCTCACAAAACAGTTTCAACTTAAGAAAAAAATGGGGGGTTAGCCTGATGTTTGTCCTCCACAGCACAGGAATGTCATAAGCCATCTTCTTGGGGTGGCTTCTGCTGGGCTCATAGCTACAGTTGGGTACATTCCAGGGTAGGAGCGTAAGGATTAGAATTACTAGCAAAAGGAACATGGATACAGGAGAAATAAGAAACAGAAACATTGGATGCTATTGGGAGGAACATCCAGGGAGTATCAAAAGTCGCCTGCATGTAATTTCCATTTGCTTAAATGTTCCAACTCCAAAAGTATGAGTAAGATAAAAACTGCATTAACACGATACAAGGAATGATCAGACCAGTTGAAGGATTAGTGGTTACATTCTTAGTTAAACCTTCTGTTGTAGTATGGAGACCACTTGCTTGTTTCCCCGGCCTCCTGGCAGCTCAGACCTGAAATAATCACACAGAAACTATATTATTTAAATCACTATTTGGTCCATTAGCTCTAGCTTCTTATTGGATAACTCTTATATCTTAATTTAACCCATTTTTAGTAAAATGTGTATCGCCATGAGGCTGTGGCTTACCGGGTAAAGTTTCAGCATCTGTGTTCAGTGGGGTTACATGGCTTCTCTCTAAACTCTGCCTTCCTTCTCCTGGAATTCAGTTTAGTTTTCCCCACCTACCTTTGTTCTACCCTGCTCTACTATAGGCTCAAAGCAGTTTCTTTATTCATTAACCAATAAAAGCAACACATAGACAGAAGGAATTCCCACACCATTCTGTTACTGAAACAAGACATGTAATGCTCACACCCTAGACCGAAACATTCTGTAGGCAAACCACTCCCTGGTTGGAATCCATAGTTATTTCCCTAAGGGAGTAGGAACCTAGTTGGATCCTTAGACCGTTGTTTGAGGTAGAAACAGATCTACTTCTTAATACTTGAAATACCAGGTCTGGATATTAGCCACACCTGTTGACAATAACCTGGAAGAAGCAGAAGTAAGTTTCATTTCTCTGACCATTAGTCAAAATAGAATGGACCCTTACCTATAGGACTATCCTTTGCTCTTAAATTTCTATTGGGGTTATCAAAAGAAACAGTACACGATGGGGGAAAGTCTTACACACACACACACACACACACACACACACACAGAGAGAGAGAGAGAGACAGAGAGACAGAGAGACAGAGAGACAGAGAGACAGAGAGACAGAGAGACAGAGACAGAGACAGAGACACAGAGACAGTGAATCATCCATGGCTGGACACCAGATTTTACCCCCTGCAGCCTCAGGAACATTCTCAGGCTCTCCCTACTCAGAGAAATAAGGACTTAGAGAAACCCTAATCTCTTGGGGTGACAGGCTTTGGGGTGGGCTGTGGGCAGTGTAGGCTACTGTTTGTGTGCTGGGAGCTTTGGCTCAGTGTCAAGACTGCAAACAGCAGGCCATAAAATGCTCTCACGAGCAATTCATCCTTCAGTGCCGGGATAAATGCTATAAAACGGGAGCTCTCGGCAAGTTTTATGTGTGCTTTCAAAGAATTTTAATTGTGTTTTTTTGAAAATAATCACTTTAGATTTTAGAGACTATGAAATCAAATATGATGGGGGAATGTTGGTTCTTCGGCGTTTTATTGGCTGAGAAGGGGTGAGCCAGGTCAAACGCCGTTTGATGTTGCCGGAGTCCTGCCCATATCCGTGTACGTGCATACATATGGCTCACAGATGAGCAGCCCATTTGCAAACGTGCTTTACAGTTACAGCCGAAGATCCAGGGACCCAAACCTAAGGTTGCTGTTTTTACATCGGATTCCATTTTCGTTACTGAGATGTTTATGTGCTGTGTGCAGCTGTGCAAAGTTCTAAACTCATTTCCCCAGTGGATAGAACAAGCTTTTCCTTCTTTTCCTTTTTTCTTTTTGTCACCACTAACAGCATGGAGACATCAGTGGAATGACCTCTGTTTTCAGGCTTGCCCATGGTAACAAAGAAAGAAACAGAAGATCAGTTTTCTCTTCTTTTCTCAAAGCATGATAAAAGCGTAGCCATTGCTTTTGAAATTGGCCCATTTCTCTTCCGTTCAGCCAGGCTCATTTCAGCCTATGCCTGATTATCCTAACATCAAAGATGAAAAAATGTGAGGTAATGTCGAGTGCACAGTAAACCTTCGCTTATGGTGTCACTAATGAGGTTCTTACAGTAATTGGCCAGGGGCCCAGCTTAAAGATACAGTGTGTTGTAAGGCAGCGTCCAGCCGCACCTCCCCAGAGGATGGTGTCCTTGCAGCTATCCTAATGAGTATAACCAGTCAGTTTTTAATTAGCATCAGATGTGTCTATTTATTTATAGGCTAATGGTGAGATCTGTATAAGACAAATTTATCAATTCTCTAAACTTATTATCTACATTTAAATGAAACAAACTTTCTTATTAAGAGGAAATTTTGGTGAAATATATAGAACAGAAAATTCGCCCCCTACAGACCCAAGTATGTATGTGTGTGTATGTACAGGTATATATATATATATATACACATACATAATGTCAATACCAATCTATATATAATGTCAATAATGAAAAAGAACATGCCATGAATTCTACAGGGCATGGGGGGACATGGGAGGAAATAGGGGAAGAGGGATGGGTATAAATTATATGAATACAGTATCCATGGATGAAATTCTCAGAAAACGATTGAAAATTGTGAAGAGGAACACACTGTCTTCTTATGACTGTTTTCGAACATATGGGTTACTAGGCTCAGCACATACATGACACCATCATCTCCACCCATCCCAAGACCCTTGCGTTACTCTGCTCGTTAGCCCCCATCCTTACATCCTCACCCCAGTCTCAGCAGCAATGGATTTGTGGATCTAAGGACTTTCTGACCAGGGACGTTTCCCACGAATGGAATGGCGGTTCCTTCTGTGTCTTTCTATGTTCTCAATGGATAGCAAACCATCATTCCTGGGATAACACTCAAGAGAACTGAAAATAAGCGTCCACGCGAAACCTCACATGTGAGTCTTCATCAGTAGCGTTCATCCACAATGTAAGAAAGAAACTTCGGATGATGGATGAGTGAATACAGAAAAATGTGCGCAGTAAAAGTGGGGCGGAGAGAACAGGAAGATGACAGAGTGGTGAGGACGCTTGCTGCCAAGCGTGAGTTCTGTCTCCTGAAAATCTGCATGGTTTTTAGTTAGAAGAGAGCTAACTCCTGCGAGCTACCTTCTGACTGCCACACAATGCTCATGTCCTGCCCTCCGTTAATAAACAAATAAACATCAAAACAAAATGGAGTTAGGCCTGGTAGCTCATACCTACAATCCCAGACCTTGGGAGGCTGAGACAGGAGGATTTTGAATTGTAGACTAGCCTGGGAACGTACAAGGAGAACTTGATAGTCTAGCCAAGTACCAAATCAGAAAATAAAATCAAACAAACAAAGCAATTGTGGACTCTCCAGCCATAGGGTAAGGTGCATACACTTGCTAAGGCATATGCAGAGTCCTAAATATTATTTGGAGTGAACTTTCATAGAATAAATTTCTTACATATTAAGTACTTCCTCCTTCACTTCAGTCAGTATTCATCTCTGGGTCAATTTAAAGATACAGTGGCTGTTTTCGTGAGCCATTGTGCCCTTCACCCCCCACATCAGCCTCCTCAGGGGGCCTTGTGCTGTCTCCACATTTCCCTACCATGCTAAATATCCTGGAAGTGAGAAATTAGAAGAGGCAAATTACTCTACCCGGATATGGGATTCAGCAGATGCTTAAGTTCTCTGAGGTCAATTCTGTTTACAAAATGTTGTCACAAGACTAGGAGAGTAAAATTTTCTTACAATTTTGCAGTTCCAGAACAAGGGATAAAGGGAGAAGCAGCTAACAGTCATCAGGACAGACTTATGTGCACCAGAACCAGGCAGGGTTTCTGCAGCCTGGGTTGCTGGGGAGAGGTGAGTGCTCTTTGAGAAACAGAGCAGAGCCCTGGGGGAGTCGGAGCCTCAGGAGGATTGGTGAGGCTGCCAGTGGGCAGGTGTAGATACGGGGTGCTATGGGTTGATGTGGGATTGCCCTCTGTATACTGTGAATACCACTGGTTAATAAAGAAACTGTTTTCGACCTGTGATAGGGTAGAGCAGAACTAGGCAGGGAACACTAAACTGAATGCTGGGAGGAAGAAGGCAAAGTGAGGAGAAGCCATGGTGCCGCAGCAGGAGATAGACACCCTGAAACTTTGCTGGTAGGCCACGACTTCGTGGTGATGCACAGATTAATGGAAATGGGGTAAATTAAGATTTAAGAGTTCACCAATAAGAAGTTAGAGCTAACGGGCCAAGCAGTGATTTAAATAATATAGTTTTTGTGTGATTATTTTGGGAGTCTGGGTGGCTGGGAAATGAACAAGCAGCTCCTACTACAATGGATGACCCTCTGAAGCAGGTATAAATACTGAGGGACTTGGGAGTTTCCTTGACAACAAATATAAGCATCAAGAGTCTCATAGGGCCTCTAAACAGCAGATATTAACAGGGGATACCTGGACAAGCCCCTCATGCCAAGGTGCAGCAATCCACAGGGTGTGGAGAGTGCCTGCTCCCACACAGGGCATAGAGTAGGTGGGGTACAGGAGACCTAGGGGAGCTTTGACAATAAATCAGCAAGGTTGCTGCTCAGAGCATCGAGATGCTATCTGAGAAGGAAGATGCAGATGCAGATAGTACAGGGGCTATTTCTGGGCTCTGGAGGTCGTTTGCCTTGACTATGGACAACTCTGTTGTGAGTCAGAGGACAGAAGCAAAGACAGAATCAGACAGAACTCCTGTCCTCCAGTTCCCTGCAGGGAGGTGGTGTGGCACATGGCGGCCATCTGGTGGTCACATGTGTTCAGCACCATGCAGTGAATCCCATGACGACTACGGTGGACAGCCATGTGCGTTGTATCAAGCGCGAAGCAAACGAGGAGCCCTTTGGGAGAATGGAGACTTGAGAAGACCGGGAACAAACACAATGGGCAGACCACACTGACCCGGTAAAAATCGCAAGTTCCAGGAAACAGAAGGAGACGTGTTCTTCACTGTAGACCCTGCTCCGTCTTCCCGCGGGTGAGGCGGGTGCAGAGTAGGCTGCGCATGCTCTACATGGGACCCCAGTGGGATCAGTACACTGGAGGAAGAGGGATTCTGCCGATCTCAAAGAGATGCTGGGTTCCCCGAGGGAAAACCCCTTCTCCATGGGAATGCTTTTCTATAACCTTACTGTAAGAGGGATCTGGGATTATCGCAAGACAGGCAGCAAGGAGAAGAAAGGGAATTTGGAGGATAAACCTTTAATCCGATAGGATTACTACTTCATGGACTTCCGTCAGGCTTTGCCCTCAAGTCTCTCCTTCTGGGCACCACAGCCCAGCAGGAAACATATGCTAATATCACCATGACTTCGCTTTCTTTATTTTGCTGTGGCTTCTCCAAAATGAGTAAAGAAAATATTGTAAAAATGTGGGAAAATTTACAAAGGTAGCAAAATTCTTCAGCCCACAGAAAAGACTCTCCAGGGGGCTAGAAGCCACATTAAAAATCTTCATGACCAGGACTCAGGAGGCAGCTGTCACCTAGTCACTACCCCACTGAGCACTCAGTGGCCATCTGTGCCCAACAGCCCTACTGCTGTGTCTTTTTACACTTTAGATGGGACATCGATGACAGATCAGAAGACTGCACCCAGCTCAGCTTGGTGAATCAGCGGGCTTTTTGTGGGTGCTCGCTGTGTGTAAGTGTGTGTAATTCCCAGGAGCATGCGTGACTCAGAGGCAGCTGCAGGACTGAAAAGCCCGTTCCGATGGCGAAGACTCATGGAAACTGCTTCTCTGGAGTGCCTTGCACGACTCAGCAAACTGGAGGGCATCTTCTACCTGGCCATTTTCGCTCCTCACGTCACAGCGAGCCCTCATGTCAACTTCGCACGGCCTACAATCACCTGGGAAGGGAGTCTCAGTAGGGAGTTGTCTCATCATGTTGGCCTTAAGTGATGTGGAAGGACCCGCCCTGGATGAGCGAAGGTGCTCTCAGTTCTCGTCCAGATAAACGGGCACAGGCACAGGCAAGCGCTTTGCTCTTCTGCTCTCTTGACCTTGACTCTAGCTGCCAGTCTATGCTGCTGTTGTTTTCTGGGGCTTGGCTTTTTGGACATAAAAAGATATCTTTCATTGCCAAATGCATAGATAGATAGATGGATAGGTAGGTACATATGTAGATAAATAGATAGGTAGATAGATAAGTGGTAGATAGGTTGATAGATTATAAATAGATGATTGAGATAGACAGATTATAGATAGATGATAGATATGATAGATATGGTAGATAGATAAGATAGATAGATAGATAGATAGATAGATAGATAGATAGATAGATGACAGATCAACTGATCAAGCTATGTATTATCTGAAGACTCCACATGTTAATCTGGCCTACAGTCAGTTGTACTATAACAGTGAAATACCCGGGATGCAGGGCAAGGTCACGAGACTCTGTTGCTCAGCTACGCATAGTGTCCTTGAAATAATGAACTAAACACAGCGAGGCAGCAGTGTGACTCTCAGGAGACAGGACGATGACAAGCCCGTCACTGCAAGTCATCAGACAATGACAGTGAGCAAAGGCGCTTATAGCAAATTCTCACAGGCCTCATATTGTAAAAACAGGTTAATCCTCTAGATAGAGATGTGGCCTGGAATAATCTTCACAAAATGAAAGAGTCATCTCAAGAACTCTTGTCTGTCATTTCCAATAATAAATAATATGGTAAAGTGGAATTCCTCTTTGGAGTGTTTCATACTAATTTCTATGCAAAATCCACATCTCATGGTCTATGAACAGTGAAGTCTTAAAAATAGAAACTTCTGCTAGCTTAACACCACATACTGAGATGTTTGAGTTCCTGCTGATTAATTCTTGCAAGGTCAGTTTAAGGTCTTAATTTCTTATTCATTCAATCATTCATTTACTACCATTCCTGGAAATTGTATTGCATTTAGATTTAAAACAAAACCAAATGCACAAAGTCTGAAAATAAGATGTTCTCATCATGAAAAGGAAAAAGAGTCATGTTGCTTCTTTCAGATAACAGAATTTCAGGATCCTCTCTAAGGTGCTTCAGCTCTCACATGACTGTCATTGGGAAGTGACCTCAGCATGCAGGGTGGCAGCTCCACCCAGGCAGGCAGCTGGAGGATCCATTTGGCAAGCAGTGCATCATGGGCTGATGGTCTCATTGTACTTTTTTTTTTTTTAAAAAAAAACCCTCTTTTTTATATATTTTTTTTAATATTTATTTATTTATTATGTATACAGTGTTCTGTCTGCATGTATGCCTACAGGCCAGAAGAGGGCACCAGATCTCATTACAGATGGTTGTGAGCCACCATGTGGTTGCTGGGTATTGAACTCAGGACCTCTGGAAGAGCAGTCAGTGCTCTTAACCTCTGAGCCATCTCTCCAGCTCCCCTCATTGTACTTTTGCTAGACAACCAACGTGTGCTGGGGACTTCACGAACATGCTTCGTGTGACTTTTACAGCAGCATGTATGTAAAGTCATTTTAATAAGCCCTTTTCACAATACAGTAGATTGTCTTAGAATCTCACCCGTTCTTTAAGTTATTACTAAACTTGATCCCAGGAAGATCTGAGGCAGAGGCCAAGCATCACGTTCTCTCTCCTTTGATCTAGAGACAGCACCCTGTGAGGGATTCCTCTATATGGTGAGAGCTGTCAAGAAACAGAGTCTGAAGTTCAACCGTGATAACAATCAGAGAACCTCCCTGGGCACCTGTTGTGAGCCCAGACTTGCACAGCAGAGTTACTGTACAAAGGTCAAAAGTCAAATAGCCAAAGACAGCAATGATGTATAGCACAGGACAGGCAGAGAGCATCGCAGGGCTCCCTGGGATGGAGAAGGTCACAGTGTGGGCACAGGGAGTCGCTAGAGCATGGTGTGTGGGCTGGAGCGGACAGGTGCAGGCAAGCAGTCATCACAGGGAACACGAGAGAAAGTCCACTGGGGAGGAAATAACTTGTGTAAAAAGGAAAAGGATGTCAAGGCACTAAGTGTTTCTTCATTAGAAAGTTATTAACACTGGGCACTGATGACACACGCCTTTAATCCAAGACTTGGGAGTCAGAGGCAAGCTTGGTCTACAGAGCTAGTTTCAGGCATGTATATACTTTAGCTAAAAATGCACTTTAAACAGTCATTATTCTAAAACTGAGATACAAATGTAGAAGATAATAAGTATCAAACACCTAAAGCAATTACCACACATACACAAACACACTCACACACACACACGCACACTCACACAAACACACTCACACACACACAAACACACTCTCACACACAAGCACACTCACACACACAGACACATACACACAAGCACACAACACATTCTCACCACCACAACCACCAGTATCACCTTGATCAGTAACAGCAGCAGCAATAGAAGAAAATTACTATCACTATTAGATTTTACAGCTGAGATTTTTACATAAGTATTGTGTGTGCTGTATGTGGATATGATTTACATGTATGTGTGTGCACATGTGTAACAGATACATGTGCATGCCTGTATGCATAGTATGGAAGCCTGAAGCTGGCATCCGGTGTATCTCTTGATTGTTCTCTACCTTATATACTGAGACTGAATCCAGGGCTCACTGTTTCAGTTTGTCTGGCTTCCCAGATTGTGGAGACTCCCTGGCTCTGTCTCCTGCACACTGGGATTACAGACTCAGAATACATACTCAGCAACCATAATTTAACAGGAAACACAAATTTTAGTTATTTTTTCTTTTTCCTCATGAGAGCAGCATTGCAAGAATTTTGCTTGTCGTTGTTTGTTTTTCTATTTTGGTGTTTTTTGTTTGTTTGGTTGCTATTTTTATGGGCTTGAAGCTAGGTGTCACATGATACACGGGCACTCTGCAGCCAGACACGGTTCCAGCCCTGGAGAAAGCTGTTTTACCTTCTCCTCTACTATACTCCTCATCCTATCTATACTCAGACTCCTTAACACTGAGAAAACCTGTATAGGAGTTTAACACACTTCACTCTCTTTCAGTATGTCTCCATGAACCAGCAAAACCAGAAGTACCTTAGTGTCCTCTATTTCATCCCCTGGAAGGCCTGTGCCATCACTGCCAGTAAACATTCACAGGGTTATGGGTACTTTCTTTACAAGGCAGCAATGACTATAATCCAATGCATTTTAACAAAATATTTACAAATAATTTGAAATATGGTTCACCTTTTAAAAGGATTTAGAAACCCAGGACTATAAATTAGCTGGGATTTAAATAGAAATAAATCTTCATCTTGCATAAGCTTTATCTAATCATTGATCTGATGAAACACCAAGACCAAAAGCAATTAGGGGAGGAAAGGGTTTATTTCACTGGCAGTTCCATAGTGAAAGCAGTGAAGGCAGAAACTGAAGCAGGATAGGAACCTGGAGACAGAATCTGGTGCTGAGGCCACGGAGGGGTGCTGCTTACTGGGTGGCTTTTCACTGGTGGCTCAGCCTGTGTGTGTGTGTGTGTGTGTGTGTGTGTGTGTGTGTGTGTGTGTGTATACATATAAACCAGGACCACCAGCTAAGGGATGGCATCACCCACATGGGCTGCTCTTCCCCATTAGCCACCAATTGTAGGAGGGAGGTCACTTCCTTGTCCCGACTGCCCAGAACTGAAATAATCACACAGAACCCATTTAATTAAATCACTGCTTGACCCATTAACTCTAGCTTCTTATTGGCTGACTCTTACATATTAATTTAACCCATTTCTATTCATCTGTGTATCATCACGTGGTTGTGACTTACCGGCTAAAGTTCCGTCTGGCTCCAGTGGGGCTACATGGTTTCTCTCTGACTTTCTTTCTTGACCCTTCTTTCTCCCAGCATTCAGTTTAGTTTTCCCTGCCTACCTAAGTTCTGCCCTACTTTAGGTCCAAATCAGTTTCTTTATTTATTAATGGTAATTACAGCATACATAGGGAAATCCCACCTCAACCAATTAAGAAAATACCCTACAGGCTTGCTTACGGCCCCATCTTATGGAGGTATTTTCTTAACTGAGGTTCGCTCCTCTCAGATAACTTGTGTCAAGTTGACATAAAACTATCCAGCACAAGCTAGAACATCTGAAAGAATATTTTAGAGTCTGATAAATAAGAGAATGGATATAAAATCAGGTTTTTTAACTGACATGATCGAATCAGTCTAAGTTTTCTAAGGATTGGTTGTCTTGATTAGAAGAGTCTCATGGTCAGTTATCCCTATACTGAGAGGCTGAGGCTGCAGCGCGGGTTCAAAGCCATCCTGGGAAGAACAGAGTGAGTTAGGCAAGTCCAGTGGCTTAGAGAGAGCTTGTCCCCAAACAGTGGGAGGAAGACCAGAGAAACAGCTTCAGGGTAGAGGGCTCGGCCATCCAGACTGTGTGATGTCCCAGCCTCAGTCCTCAGCACTGCAAAACTAAAAGAAGAAGAAAAAGAAATAATACCTGAGATGTTTGGTGCTGTTTATTTTATACTTTTATAGCAAGGATATTTAAAACTTCTTCAGATTTTACCTACCTATTCTGAGATTTCTATTTCCACTTCTGTTTTATGGTGTTGATCTGCTTATTAACTTTTTCTCATCTGACAACTTATTTAGTAAGGCATTAATTTAAGTCATGGCTGAACACGTATTGTATCTTTCTATTTCATCAAATATTCTAAAATGAAAAGTCTTAAATATTATGATTCATATTTTTTTCTTTTAAATTCTAGGTTCTGAAGGTGCATCTAAATGGCAAGCCAATCAAAAAAGAATCTGAGATGAATTTTTAAAAATTTAGAATCCGTTCATGTCTTTCCCAGAAGTGAAAATGGTATCACTGTGCTTTCTGGAAACCAGGGAGTTGGTGGAATATTTAAAGGCAGATGCATCATGGACTATTTTTAAGTGCTTGTCTAGCTAGACTGTGGATGGAGCGGAAGATGCGAATTTAGCGTGTATTGGCACCGTACTCCAGCCCTCACAATTCTCTGCACGTGGACTTGATCATTGGCGAATATTCATGGAGTTTCCCAGTTTTCACGTGAGGGAAGAAGGAGCTGTCTCTCCTTTTGCCCCTCACGAGGCTTCAGGAAACCCCGGATCCCCAGACACCCTGAGTGGGTACCCCACCTGTCATTTCTGCAGTCATTCACCTCCCCACGGGGGTTAAAGTTCACAAACACTCCCCCCTAACTCTAAGCCACATCAGAATCAGCTGCTGTTTTTCTTTGAGTTAAAGTTTTTCCTCCCCTTTAAAGTATATACCCTGAAGAGTGGGCACACAATGAAAGTTCTTAGGACCAGCTTGTCTCAGGTGCTTTGTCCACGCACAGTGAAAGAAAAGGCCTTTATGCTGTGGTCCCAATACGTGTGTCTTTTCCCTAAATCAACATGGTAAAATACTAGCCCGTGAAGGTTGAGAACAATCTGGGTGTGCTTCTGTGGTGGTTTCAGTATACTCATTTTTCAAATATTGTCAATCATAACAGCCTTGTGGAGCAGAAACCAGTACGGGTTGGCCTTAAAGCAAAATAGTCTTATGTACTTGAATGGAAAAAAGTACAGAGAAAGGTATTTGAGAGTGAAAATAAGTCTGAAAATTCTGGAAGATAGCTTTGATTCTTTATTAGCCTATCACCTGAGGGAGAAATGGGGGGGGGGAATGTATGCTCACAGGCTGAAATTACAGAATCCCCATAGCTGTAAACATGCCAGTTAAAGTTGGATACCATAGATGTGGGAGCTGGCTTAATGACCATCAGCACCATCATAGATGGACACCAGGAATGTGTTGTCCACAGTTCTGAGGCTAGAAAGGCACCAGCAGATTCATTCTTGTCATACCTGAAGGCAGAAGAGCACACTGGGCAGATGTTTTGTAAAAGGTGCTCGAGGGGGGACTTTACTTTTGAGGAAAACATGATTCTTTGGTATTATACCCCCTTAGAGGCTCTCTTAGAATTACCTCACTGTCACAAATGCCAGAAGACAGCAAAGTGTCCAGGATAAAGGAGCCAAAACATCAAAGGCACACAGACATCTACAACACACAGACACAGGCATGCAGGCACACAGGCACACACACACACACCCATACACACACACACACACGGCAACCATCACCACATCACCATCAAGAAACACTGTGTCATGGACCACTTAACAGAAGAAATCAGAGGGCTACACAGTAAGATTCCGTTTGTGCCACTCAGAGGTAAGTTGAGTAACTCTGCTTAAGTCAGAAACCGAACATGTTGGTCAGAAGTCAGACTTAATCAGAAACAGATGAGAAATTGGAGCCAGGAAAGGAGCAAGAAAGGGAAACAGGTGATGTGTGAAGTCCTTCTGTGTGTGTGTGTGTGTGTGTGTGTGTGTGTGTTACTTTTATTGGTTAATGAAGAAATCTGCTTTGGCCTAAGGCAGAGCAGAATACAGCCCGACTGGAAGGGATATGGAGAGAGTAGGTGGAGTCACGGAGCTGTCATGTAGCTGCCAAAGAAGTCAGATACTGGAACGTTACCCAGTAAGCCACAGCCTCATGGTGATACACAGAATAATAGAAATGGGTTCATTTAAGATGTAAAAGTTAAGTGATAAGAATTCTGAGCTAATAGGCCAAGCAGTGTTGTAATTAATATTGTTTCTGTGTGATTGTTTGGGTCTGCATGGCCCGGAACAAAAGAGTAGTCTCCATTTACAAACAAGAGCTTTTGCTGTCCTTGCAAGAGACCAGAGATGTCTGCCTGCCTATGCCAATGTTGGGCAGTACATTTCCTGGGACATAATTCCTTCTCAGTGAATATGTGTAAATTTTCTGTAGAAATCAGGAGTCAAAAAATTCTGGAAGACCAACGGCACCAATGTTTATGGGCGAAGGCACACAATCTGTTGGTCACGTCATAATTATAAATATCTGGCTGGTATATAAAAGCAGAAACGCACAACTATCAAGTCTCAATATCTTCAGAAAAATCTTTTCACCGAGGAAGCAACCATCTCCTCCTTCAGTTTATCACACCCACAGAAATCTCAGGACACCTCTGACATCACCATGTTCGGCCTGGTATAGAGAGGTTGCCGTGGAGAAGTAGGTGAAATGAGGAAAACGCTCATTGTTTTGTTTATTAAGAGAACTGGAGCTAGGGAGGGGCCCCGTATGCTCCACCACCGACCCAGCAGTGGGATGCTTTGGGCTTTGTTTTTATGGGTCCTGGACGGTTGATCTTTCACTAACATCTTGACTAGATTTGAATCGCCAGAAAGACACACACCTCTGTGAGAGACTCCATGCCTCACTGGAACAGTGAATTTTCTGGGAGTATCTAGAGCAATTAATGGGTTGTGCTCTCTATAAGTTCTAGTGGTTTATAGCAACTTAGTTACTGTTCGGAAGGGTGTTGGTTACCAACGATCTTTACAACAGTTAGACGTGCTGTTAATTCACAGCCACCCTGCAAAAATGAACTTTTCCATGTATATTTCACACTTCTCCATAGTGCTGCTCGACCCTTATATTAATGTATGGCTTCAGAGTGAGCATCCTTTTCTTTCACTTTATAGTGGGATTTCATTTGTATTTTAATAAATAAAATTCTCCTGGGGATCAGTAAAGTAAAACAGCCACACCGACAACCTTACAGACCAGGCAACAATAATAACAACAGGCATTAGCAGTGTACACCTTTAATCCCGGAACTAGAGAGGATTATAAGACAGGAGGAGACAGTCTCAGTCTCATTCTGAGATTCCTGGAGGCAGGATCTCCATTTTCAGCCTGAGGTAGAGGTAAGAGCCAGTGCCTGGCTGCTTTGCCTTTCTGATCTTCAAGTTGAACCCTAAAGACTGAATCTGTTTCTGAGATTTTATTAATCATGCTTCATAATTTTCAATAGCTAGATACTTTCAGATTAATAAAATTGTTGAAAATACCCCTACTTTGTGTAACAGGCACAGAATTTACCTAAATCTGAGAGCTTGGTTAATTTGGAAAGCAATATGTAGTTAGAACAAAGAAAAGAGAATTAATTTATTCTTTAATTTAATCGAGATCATATTTGATGGGGTAGATTTCGTGTTTAATTTTAACTTATGTAGTCTTGATTTAAAATGTCTCCTTGGTCCTAAATACAAGGGATTTCTGTTCTCTATAGTGATTGAACCCACAGCATGTGTAAGCTGTTTATAACGTTGGTATCCAGTGAAGTCTTCAGACTAATTTGCATGTTTTATGCAAACAACACAGTAGCAATACTAATTATCAACCAAGTTGGTAACCCTATTGCAAATCTAACCCCTTGGATGACATCAGCCCAGTGCATCCTCACTGTGTCCTTGCAAATCCCAGGAGAAGTTGCCTGTTCCTCCTATTTAAAAAAAGAAAGGAATGAAGGAAGGAAGGAAGGAAGGAAGGAGGGAAGGAAAGGAGGGAGGGAAGAAAAATATGCCGTGTATAACTTGGAAGCAAGATTGCAGTAGGCAAGACATATAAAGTTTCTTAGTACATAAATGCATTATTACCTCCAAGAGCCACCAAGACATTGCAAATATCCAATCATACCTTATTTATAAGCCTGCCACTTCCAATCTAGAGGAGCCTAATGGGATGGAGCACTTCAAAGTCCAGGCCTAGGGATGACCACCTTGGCTGCCATGCCTACAGTACCCTGTGTTCACATCAATGGAGTCTATTGAGTTTGCACCAAATTCCAAGGAAGGCGGGACACAGACATGACACTGGCTGCAGGGTGCCTATGTAGATGATTCCCTCTGCACACGTCAATCCTCCCTTGTGTCAGGCAGGGGAATGTAAAACGGATTCATACTTTCCTTAACATGCTTATGTCATTAAGAAGCCCCACTTGGATCATTAAATTGCAAAGCTTTAAGAGTCTATTCTTGATACTCCAAATCCTCTCTGTATTAATAATGTTAATCGTGACACTGTCTGCACATTTGCTGGCTACAGGGATTCCCCGGAAAGCAAAGCACATGGCTGAGCCCGGATTGCAGCAGACATTAGATGCCACAGAGGGGCTGGTCTCTGAGGTGTGTTTACATACAAGGTGTTTTTGTACGTGAGGTGTGTCCCAGCTTCCCCAACACGTGTCTAGAGCTCAGACCAGATGACAGGAGCATGAGGGAATTCTAGCAGCTGAATCAGACCAAGATGTCAATCCAGGTCACCATCAGCCTTTATACATTAACATAAAATTTTAAGCAAATTAATGACATTCGATTGAAGAAGCTGACAACTTCAGAATGTCCCGTGGCACTCAGCTGGCAGCATTCTGTGAGCAGCCTCAAGCTTGTGCTGACTTCTTGTCCATGTGGAACCCCCTCCTGTCAAAGTAGCGTCCAGCAGATCTCATTAAGGTCACACAAGGGAGAGGGTGGTAATCCCAGGACTATGTTTACTTTCTGCTCCAGTCAGGACATGGGTATGGCTTCTAATATTGCTGAATTGAAGAGGGAATCGATAGTCTGTAATTACCACAAAATGATGTGAACCAGACAGAAGGAGAGGAAGAGAGAGAGAGAGAGGTTCTCCATAGGATGACTACTCTGTCATAATATTTTGATCACAATATCTGGGGGAGGTTTGAAACACTTTAGTGATAGGACCTACAATAGGAAACAAGTCTCCAGAGTGCTCTGAATTTGCCCCATATCTACGTCTTTCTGCTTTCTGTCTGAGAGTGACTCAAGCCTGGCATGTAGTTCCTGTCCCCACAGTGCTAAACCTTACCTCTGACACAGGAACGATGGATCTGTCAATGATGGGCAATGCCTATGAACCACAACAAACCCTACCTCCTTTTAGGGTATATCCATTTGGGAATCTGGTCATAATTATTGCAGATGACTTTTATACACAGAGAGAAAGTGAAGAAAGACGAAATTGAGAAAGGGGTGGTGAGGGTACACCTGACTTCTTCAAGAGAACCCAGAGTTCCCAGAGAGCCATGGGGCTGCCTGCTTTGTGGTTTCTAGGTAGGAAGGACTCTGAGAGTCTGTGGTGAGTCTGAGTCTCACAGTGCAGCTTCTGAGAAGCAAAGGCAAGGGTCACAAGCCATACCAAAGCCCACAGAAGGAGCATGAGAACAATCAGGTGTCCAGATAGTGACGGGTATGGTCAGTCACCATAAAAGAGCAACAGGTACATGGTGGGAATTCTTGGCATTCAGCTGCCTACTGACAGTGCGGCCCTGTAACAGGCTAGGCTAGAAAATCTCTGTTAGGTGTCCTGCCACCCAGCTCAGAAGAGCCCTGCCATCTTAGCTGAAAATGGAAGAATTGCTGTAGACACTCTATTTATTTAAAAGATTGCATCTATATCCCCTCTAAGTCCTACCACCACAATTTCAATCTCTGTAATTTAACTGCAGAAAGGCTACTTCCGAAGCTTCCTTTTGTCCTTTGGTACCCACGTCTTAAAATACAGCGCACATGTGTCGTGTAGGGGCCACACGGTAGTGCAGGCTTCGGAAGACCAGCTCCCAAAAGTCTCTGGGGAATTTGGCCCATGACAAACTCCCACAGACACGATACTCTGTGGTTCTACAGGGCTCTCAGGGTTCTCTAATACTGAGTTCTCCACTTCACAATATGCAGTCAGGTTCAAGCATACTGCCCCATCTCCCTGTGTAGCTAGTGACTGCTTCCTGGATTTGTCTGAGGATGGGGGGAGAGATGCTACTGTCACAGAATGAATTCACAATGCTGGCCATTCTCTCCTCACCTCTTTCTGTGCCTCCAGGGCTGTCAGAGGCTCCAGCTTATCAGACAGCAGTGCTAATGACCAGGGCCACAAGTAGGCGTTCCTACAGCTCAGCAAAGTAGTTCCCCTTGCCTGGGCTCATGCAGGAGGGTCCTCCAGCTGCTGGGATTTCCCAAGGGGCAGATGCTGGCAGAGACGCGAAGTTCCTGGTTCACCACTGTCTTGTGTCCAACATCCACACAAACTGTAACGCGTTGGTACAAAGTTACACTGAAACTTCCGACAAGAGGCTCCCCAGTGTGGGGTTTTAAGCTGCTCTCAAGGGGCTGCACGCCCTTACGGAGATTCCTGGAGACTCTTTCAAAATTGAAAAGGAAGGTACTTGCAAATGCTTCATATCTATGACTAATTTCACACATAATCAAGCCAACTGCTTTATAACCATTTTTTATCATAATTCTGAAAGAATGATGTTTGCTGGCCATGTACTGAATTCTGGGAATAGATGTCTTGATGTATGTAAACCACCTGTCCTTGGGCAGACACAATGAAATTTAGTGTAGTTACTAAGTTACTGTTTATTAAAATATGTATCTATGAGGCTTTCTTGCAAACCTTAATAAAAAAATCTACTTGAGGTAGCAATTTGTAGCAATTATTTGTGTTAATGTTTCCAAGCACAGTGTTCCTTGATGTTAAATAATGCTGTGCCCTAAAGCAGGGAACCGCATGAGAAAACCATGGAGGTCACCTGATCGGCTTTGCTTCTTCCTCCCACGAATGAGCAAGTGAGCGCCCAGATAACTAGCACCTTGCCCAAGGTTGCAGAGTTCAGCTCTCATCTTAAAATACGTATGTAGATGTTTACCTGATTAAACGTGTCAGTGAATGGCTCCAGATCATTAACTGTTGGGACGATCTCAAGAAGCCAACAAATGGTCTCATCTAGACTTTGCATCTAGCTGATGCACAGCAAATTGAACAGTGCTGCTGCCTCCCCCGGTGCGCTCAAGGTCAGACATTGCACAGGGAAGAGTTACGAGGAGGGAGAGGAATCAGAGACAAAGCCCTTAAAGTGAGAGTGAAATAAAGAAAACTGGCAGGGCTATTTCTCAGCAGGAGGCTTACTGCTTCGTCAGAATGCCCATTGACATTATCACACTCATGCACACACACGCTCACACACACACACACGCACACACACACACACGCACACACACACGCATGCACACACGCACAGCATGCATAAAGGAGAATACACCTGTCTCCCACCAACCTTGCACCATGAGGACTTTGTCTGAAATGCCAGGTGTGGCCGTTTGCTGAGCTGACAGGGCAGACTCATCCCTCAGACTCCTGCCTTGACTAAGTGAAGACTTCCTGCTGTTGACGTGTTGTGTTGGGTGGCCGGTGACTACGTACAAATGAGGAGCTTTCTCCACTACAGCACACTGCAGAATGAAGTGCGTGATCGGGTGGCAATTTTGATTGTCCCACTCACCAAGGATATATCTGTTCATCAAGGAGAGATTTCAGATGGCATTATGATGCACTTTCAAGGCAGAAAAGGACGTCCAAGGGATGCTGTGTGGAGGGAAATGGCTTTATTGAAAATAGTCTTTCTAGTTCCACCCACACCATTAGGCAAAGTGTTTAATAGATTTTAGATCTATCTGAGAAGAACTGAAAGGTTTGGAAATGTCTTGGGGTTGACTGACAGCCTAGTTTATGAGTTTTTAGAAGACTCGGATATACTTTATTTTAGAATATTGTACACAGACACACAGCATTTTCATCATTGTGCCCTCTTTATTCTCCCCAAAGGTTTTGATGCTGAGGAAATGACCACATTAACTTGTCTTGTAGAGCTAATTTTCTGTGCTTAACACGGCTAAGCCTCTTCCAGAATCTCCACAGGTAGAACTCCTTCTCCTTTTAGACTGTGGTACCCCATGGCAGTCTTTCGTTTGTGGCTAAACCACTCCACCTGAGTCTCTCCTCCATCAGACCAGGACACTTGTGACTGTAGTTGTAGTCTACAAACATGGCCAGCCTGCTGTTTGTGTGTATTAGAAAATTAACTCTCCAAGACAATAGATGCACGTCACTTTAGGGTGCTGAACGTGACATGAGTTTTTCAAAGCAACTATAGGAAAATAACAAGAAGAACAAAGTGCACGAGAGACAGAAAGATTAAAAATGCCATTCAAAGCAGGCCATTGCTGAGGGGCTCAGCTCTTTGCAACCCTCCAATGACCAGACATCTGGTCTGGGGCTCTGTAGGCTGAGGGCACAATGCCCAGGGAATGCTTTCTTATTTGCTACAAGAGTGTGGCCGAGACGGTGCCGTCTCCCACTGTTCTCTGTGATGACAGTCACCCTTGTCTTTCCTAGCTACTCTCAACAAACCTGCACACAGGGACAAGGGCTGCAGATTGGCCTTGGGCACTAAAAGAGGGGAATGGAGGAAGAGAGGCAAGACCAGGGTGAGGCACCTGCTGTTGGCCCTCCAGATGGTGTATTGTACTTGAGCTCCTCTGAATCCTTTCCCCACCTCCCCCTGAACACTCTGGAGGGAGGATGGGCTGGTTGAGAAAGTTCTTCCTTCCTTGAGCCTCCTGAGAGTGTTTATGTGACACCGAGTACTCTGGTCCCTTTAGAATGGAGTCATTTAAAATGCAGCACAGGCAGCCACTTGCAAAATGTCCTAGCCAGAATGTTCCAGAGACTTGATAACTGAGCTTGCTTGTAAATCAAACATTGGCAGTTTGGGAAGCCCTGGGGATGATTGGCAGTGGTGTGAGTTGAAAAACCAAAGTCTCCTCTTTCTTCCCCTCCCCACTCCCTTCTCCCTTTTCCTCCTCCTAGTTCTCTCCTCTCCCTTCCCCTATTCCCCTTCCCCCTTTCCCTCTTCTTCCCCCCTTTTCTTCCCTCCTCCCACCCACCCAATCACTTCATATGGCTCGCCTTTACAAGCCCAGCTATCAAGCCGCCTTACTTATTACCAGGGCCCATCAGACTGCCCATCTGCTCAGACTGGTGCTCCTGCCCAGAGAGCAAGAGTCAAAACATAGGCATGGAAGGTCATTGAAGATTATTTCTGTGTTCCTAAACTAGATTCCCAGAAGGGGACAAAACCATCTTGAAAGCCTCTCAGGGAGCATTTGACTTAATTACACTGATGTATTTATTTCAGATTTATATTATACAAAACATATTAAGAGCGCACAGGATCTAGACTTTAAAACAGCACTTCCACATTGACAGAGCACCTTTCAAACTTGTAAGAACGAAGCCTGAAAGCTACATTCATACTTCCCTAGGGTTCATTTTAGCATTTATCCAATCCCAATGACTTGATATGCCTCCTGGGCAGAGTGCAGATTCACTTTCCCCAGAGGTCAGGATAGTTGTTGCTGGCTTTTGCAACCAGGTCAAGCTAAGGGAGGGGTTCCAGTGTACGAACCGGTGGGTGGCACTCTCCTCACCCCCCACCCCCGCCAAGGCTGCGTGCCCTGCTTCTGTCCTGCTGCTTTTAGAGTCATTCAGTTAGTGACAGGTGGTATGGAATTGTTTTATTTTTATATATATTTTTTTAAATGTGTTATGTGTAGGGTGTTTTTTTTTACACGTATGTCTGTGTATTGCATGCACGCCTGATGCTCAGGGAAGCCAGAGGAAGATATAGAATGTCCCAAAATGTTATTTATAGGTGATCTTGAGCTGCCCTATGGGTGCTGGGAATTGAACCAGTGTCCTCTGGAAGAACAGATAAATGCTCTTAACCATTTAGTCATCTCTCTAGGCCCCTGTCTTGCTCGATGATGTGAAAAGCAAACAGAGTCATGTAGGACAACTGCCTTTCGGAATCTAGGGTCACTGGCCAGCACAGAACATTCCTTCAAACTCCTTCTAAGGCTGAGGAGGGTCAAGAAAACTCCTGGTTGGCTTCTTGTTTTTCATTAAATTTCCACACCCCAGTGCTCATATTGGCTGCTCTTTTCCTCACTGAGATACCTGATTTCCCTTGTTTGGCTTCATAGTCTCATTAATAAAAGAATTTAAAAATTGATCTAGAAGGAAGCTCTATTTTATTTGAATTTGAAGGAAAGTCACCAGGGCAGGCAAATAATCAAATGATAACTGGCAGCTGCCAGGATGGGAGGAGAGAGAGAGACAGACAGAGAGGATGTGGCTGTGCCTTTAGTCTGGGGTGTCCAGGCAGTAGTGTGACATCTTTCTGACTTCACCAAAGCATGGGTATCTTGAAGTCACAAAGCCGCAGCTGCTCCTCGCTGCGACTGGCCCGGAACAGACACAGCCAGACTGCGCCTACAGTACACACTCACTGAGAGCAGTGCTGTGATGGTGCCTGCCCCTGCCTGCCCAGGCTCGCTCTGCATCTTCGCTCAGCCAGGGAACGGAGGCGCTGGAGAACAAAGCACACTGTGGGGAAAGAATGTGGGAACCTATGGACCAGGGAAGTTACAAGGAAGGGCAGAGTCTCCGGCGCAACCCTTGGCCTGCCCAACAGCTACCATCCAGAACTTGCCCGAGAATTCACAAAGCTGGGCTCTGCAGAGGACGCCAAGAACTACCAATTAGCTTAAGGACATATTTCCCAGCATGCCAGAGCATGTGATGGGCCTTTTACCATCCCCAGCTTAGAACACTTGTTTATGTTTGCTGTGTGCCTGAAATTTGAAATTATGAAGACTTATTATGTTTTTTTCTACACAAAATGCTTACATTTTACATTTCAGGCACAGCATTCCTCTTTTTAAAATCAGGGCAAATGAATCAGGAGGAATTTAGGAAGCTTTATGCTATAAGGAGGAGCGAAGTACATTTTTGAATATGTATTTGTGCATATATATGTATTACATATACATATGCATATGATATATATGGAGCTGGCAGTATGACAATACATTTTCTGATACATGTGACAGAAAATGGCATTGAACAGATCCCGTATCTCCATGTGTCTGTTCAGGTTCACAGCATTGCTATATTAAGCAGCGCGGTTGAGCTCAGAACGCTCACGAAATTAGCAAATGCGGTGCAGTAGATAAATCTCATGGCCAACACGGTCTCTTGGGAGATGTCTAGGCATTTTGATATGAAACAAGGAGCCAGCTATTCTCCACAGTGAACCCAATTTGCTTCTGCAAACCTCCTAAGGCATATAATAATATCTATCAATGGTAGATTAACGGTCTGGTTTGTTTTATCGCGCAGAAACAATGAGATAAATAATGGGCAATATTTCAAGCTGCTGGAACACAGTTCTGTTGCCACCATGGATGGCGTGTCTGAGCTTCAGTGCTCGGGCAGCCTGGCCCTGCAAATCTTGTAGGTGCTTTCGCTGAAGGAGAATGGTTGTAAAATGAAACTTGTGCCAAATCCAGTGCCAATTAGCGGTACTATACTGGGGCTGCGAGATGAGTTTCTGGGAACAAAAAAGGAAGTGTCCCCTTGACTGTCTGCTCCAAACTTGGTCAGCTCAAGCTCCCAGGCTCCCCTCTGGTTAAGACTTCACAGTGCCCCTACCTCTCTGGACGGAACCCCATTTCCTTGCTTGGTCATAACATCGCTTTGCTCGTTTACTCCACAAAAAGAGGCCTCCCTTCAGTGTCCTGTGCCTTTTGTTCAGATCTCCAGGGGTGGTGATGTGGGCCACGGCCACACACAGGCTGGAGGCCGAGGACCTGCACAAGCGCTTGCCTTGTCTGTCTGTTCCATCGACGAACGTTTCGGGATTCCCCCTTGGGTTGGGATGACATTATTCTCCTGAGGTGTTTTGTAGAGTCTGAAGAACAATCACATGAAAATATATTGACAACTATAAACTAGGCCAAAATGTTTCTCCTCTTTCTTTCCTCTCTCTCTTCTCTTCCCCGGTTTCCCCACTTTCTGTCCCTCCTCTCTTCTCTTCTCTCTCTCTCTCTCTCTCTCATTCTTCCTTTCTCTCCCCATCCTCCCCATCCTCCTCTCCCTATGTCTGTGTATGGTGAGTGTGTTTGTGTATGTGTGTGCTCATACAGTGTACCGCAGTTTTGTGTCTCAGAAATACTAATAGAACTTTTCTGTTTTCCATCAGTAAGTCAGAATATAGAATTTCTACTCCTCAATGTGTGACTTTGGATCTCAGGGAGGCCATTCACCTCCCTCTTCATCTCAAATTGGGCAAGGTACTCCGGGGAGAGGTGGCTATGGTCAGGGCCCCACTTGCAGTCAGGTGAGCTTTCTACTTGCTTCTCTGGCTGAGATTGTGCCCAGTTTCTTTAAAGGAAAGATTTAAATCACCAGATGTATATTTTACTCAAATGTGCCTTGACCAGCTTTTGGTGAATTGGTAGATCCTACTGGAAGCCTGTCTTTTGTATGAGTTCTGGGACAGTGAAGAAGGAATCCATGTTTAATTGTGGAAAATAAAGTCAAGTCTTACTTCCTGCAAGTGAGTAAGATCTAAAATATAAGCCTAGTCACCTCCAGACAAGCTCAGGGAAGGAAGAAAGCCGGCCTGCATTTTCCATCCGAGAGACAAGACAGAGATAGCCAAAGTCAGAGAGGGACTGACTTCCTGGGCCCTATCCATTGAGGTTCTCTAGCCGGAGTTGCAAGGATTCACGGCTATTTCTGAGCTCTGACTGCTTACCCTAGAGGAGTTATTCCATTGGCAATCCTCTGTGTCAACAACATCCATGGTTTAGTTTTGGCTTTAGCAGGCCTCAGTCCTGTGATCCACTCCAAAAGTAACTCTATTCATAAAGAACCCTTAGTCTCTGTGATTGCTGGATAAGAATGTAAAAGCAGGACTGCTTTATGCTAACCCAGTGAAGGACTGCTCTCTGCAAACAAAGGGCTATAAACATCACATGAGACAAGAATTCAGCCTCCTTCCCTCCACTTCGCAGGCAAGCAGCAGACTCCCAGAGGTTTACCGGTCAAGACCAAGCTCAGCTAATTAGCTCTTCCCTGCAATATGGTCACTCCATTGTTGCCAGGCTCTTTAACATGTAATTATTTACAAGACCCTCAGCTGCAGGCAAGGAGATCCAAAGAGAGACTTCTAACCTTCAGGCTGCTGTGATGTAGATTTCCTGCAGGCAGAGGAGCCTGAGACAGAGCAAGTCAGGCAAGCAGCTCTCAGAGAAGCCAGCCATAACTGACCACAGTCATTTAGGGTCACACAGAGGTGGGGCTGGGGGATGGATCCCATGGCTTTAGTTGTTTTCTCTCCCTTGCATAATGGCTGTTCTCCGTGTTACCCACATTATGCTGACTGGTGCTTATTAAAGGGCCCGGTGCATTGAGCTGCGGGAGCACAGGTGTGCCCCCCTGCTTATTCTTTGTTTAACCCTCTGCACCTGGGATTGAGGAAGAAGTAGGCTACCACGCAGGTGGTTTCTCTGTATCCTCAAAGGTGTTCCCACATTAAGACCCAGAAGCCTGGAGGGGGCGCTCAGGATGGCGAAGTGAGAAAGCCATAGCTAGGACCACGAGTGTTTGAGCCATTTGGCTGGGGTTCAATCCACACACCACACAAACTGCTGGTTCAGAGCATGAGGCTCACTGGTTTTGTGTGTCCTTGCTGCACACATGCATGATAATATTCCTTAAAAAATGCTGGCGTGACCCCGGCAGGCTCGCAGAGCAGCCGCTAGTCCAGCAGAGACAGCTGTGGGTCCCTACAAAATCCCCAGGGGCCATGTGAACAGGCGGTGAGCTCACAGAGCAGGCGGGAGCACGTCCGGGGCAGGCAGGTCCTGCCATGCGGTCGGGAGAGCAGGCGGTGGATAAAAGGCTTACAAGACATAGTAAATAGACATAAAGCTGAACATAAAGCTGAACATTTATTACTTAAAGAAGAGAGAGAGAGACAGAAAGATGGAGGCAGAGAAAAAGAGAGACATAGAGGAGACACGTGTGCACACACCAAGAGAGAGAAAAGAAAGAGGCCAAGATGGCGACAAGAGGTCAGAAGTTGCTGGGAGTAGGCGTGGCTTGTCCTTTAAATGGACCAGAGATCAAAAGGAATAACACATGACACATGTACTCAGGTTCTAGATCCATCTTGACTCTTTTAGCCAATGCTGTTAGAACCAGGAAGGCACAGATCCCTTCCTGTATAAGTTTTCATTTGGGGGAAGCATTGGGGGAAGCATATAATGAGAACTGGAGCTCTTGCAGGCAGCGCACCTGTGAGTTGTAGTTGGGAGATACTGGGCCATTTTCAAAGGGGCTGCACCATGTTGCCTTCCCCCAGAAATGAACGAGAGCCATGGACAGTCACGCAGATCAGGAGGCGCTCAGGAACACACTCTGGCCTACTCCTTTCTGCCCACCCTTCCTCCAAACCAGAAACACCTGTGACACCCAGCCTCCTCGCCTTCTCATCAACCAGCTTCCTGGGCAGATCCGAAGTGTCAGTCCCTTGGAGCAGGGGGGCATTGCTGAAGACTGCCCTTGCTAATGTGAGGGCATGCATTGGTCATGTGACTGGATGGATCAGGTGCCCGCTTTGGGTCCTACCCTGTGACTTCAGCTTCGGGTGGCCCCATAGGGCTTCTCAGTCACCTTTCATCTGGAATTGGCAGACTTTTGAACTTTTGGGTGTTCCTCTTTGAGTGCTTTACAAAGACCATGGCATGGGAGGGCTGGTGCAGACACAGTTTCCATCTCAAAGCACAGAGACAACCCAGTACTGTTTCCATTTGTTTGTTTGTTTAATGGGGAGGGTTGCTGATTCATTTCTCTGGGCTATACTAACCTCATCTTTAGAAATATCAGAACAAAAACAATTGCTAAAGTGCTAACGAGATGAATCAAGGACCCTTCAAAGGTCCTGAGTTCAGTCCCCAGTATCTACATCAGGTGGTCACAATTGCCTGTCACTTCAAATCCAAGGGATCAGAAGCCCTTTTCTGACCCCACAGGCATTCAGATACACTTACACAAACACACATATAATTTTTCTAAAAATTAATGAGGTAATTGTTACAAAAACACTGCATGCATGTTCAGTTTCCTCCCACTACATAGGATGAGCATCAAATCAGGAACTTCAGTCAGTTATTTCAGGCCCTTGGTAGAAGGAAGAGATGCTGGGGCTCACATTCTGATATATTAATTAAAGCCCTAACGATCATATTTGGCACAGCGGTATTGGCCTTGGGTAGTGTTTTTGTTGGCTGAAAATGTTAAATATGAGAAAATCTAGGGCTCTGGCAGATTGTTAATTGAATCTAAGCCCTAAGATTTCCTGGTACTGAAATGTTTCTCGTACCTTGTGGTACTGTTTGGTGTTTTGTGGGTATTGTTAGAGTTTGCTTTCAGGTTATTTGGTAAAGTTCTGTGAAATGCCCACTCATGAAACCCACTCCTATACAACAGGGAGACCCACACTTTTCCCACGGAAGGCCAGAGTTTAAACAGTTCGACTTTGGTAGCCCAGATGGGTTCTGCCATAATTATTCAGAGAAAGAAAGTTGCCCATGGTGAAGACAGAGGTTTAAACGTGAGTTATCTATTTAATAACTCCATCTGAAGATGAATCATACGGTAAAGAATATGGACTAGTGAGCGCTTAGAGCTCTTCCTGGGAGACATCATGCCCAGTGGCCTCAAGAAACCAACACCAGAGGCACAAATGGGAAGGTGAAGGAATGAGGAAGTAGAGGGCCTAGGAAGAGGAGAGTTGTCCCTCCTCCAGGGCAGAGCAAGAGGAAAGGGTGACCTCTGTGGAGGCAGGGGTGGGGTTGATGACCTCATGTGAAGGGAGGGATGGCGTCATGTAAAGGGAAGGATGACCTCATGTGAAGTGAGAGGTGATGTCATGTGAGGGGAGGATGACCTCATGTGAAGCGAGAGGTGACGTCATGTGAGGGGAAGAATGATGTCATGTGAAGGGAAGGATGATGTCATGTGAAGTGAGGGATAATGTCATGTGAAGCAAGAGGTGATGTCATATGAAGGGAGGGATGATGTCATGTGAAGGGAGGGATAATGTCATGTGAAGGGAAGGATGATGTCATGTGAAGGGAAGGATGATGTCATGTGAAGTGAGAGGTGACATCAGATGAAGAGAGGGGTGACTGCATACGAAGGAAGGCCGAGGTCATGTAAAATCTCCTAGTCACATAGTCTTCCATGTGTGAGCACAGTGAGGGAACCAGGCTCTGCCCTGGGGCTGCTCACTGCAGCAGCTGCAAGGGAAGAAGTTCCTTGTAAGATGCTGGGGTCCTGCCATGCCCGCTAGAGGGTGCCCACTGCTTCCTTGTCATTCAACCCATGTGCTATGCCACCTCTTGTCCATGCTCTGCCAGTCAAGTGTTTTCTTCAGGGTCTGGCTACAGGTTCAAACTTGGGAACCACAATGCTGCCTCATGAGTACATGGCAGGTGTACAGAACCTCTGACAGTAAGATGTCAGGCTGTGTTGGAGGTCCTGCACCAACATAAGCTCTGGAATAGCTAAATATCATAAAACACCATCCAGCAAGATCTATTTGAACAAATCAAGGCATAAGAAACTGACACTGGAAACTCCAGCTGATGTCAGAGATGTAGACGGATGGGGAGGGGTTGGGTACCCAGGGGTAGTGGGTTGAAGGCAGAAATAGCTCCAAGCGTGACAGAGATATAATGATAGGACCAAAGGAGGTATAGAGGGAGTGGTTTAGCATGAGAGACAGGTGCTCTGATCTGAATTTCAATGCCAGTCTATGTCAAGCATCACCTGAACAAGGCAGGGTTCCATTTCTACTATACCATATGCAATTAAGATTCCCAAATATTGATCCAGCTTATAGTTATTAAAATGATATGACTCTGACTGTAGGCACATGGTTAGTCTGTATATCTCCCTTGCTACCATATGCCTCAGACTCTAAGTGCATGTCTGGGAATGTCTGTGCATCTACCATATATATTAGTAACCTACACTCTAATATATCACTCAGATGTTTCAGCTCCAGAGTGGTTTTTTTTTGGAAAGTTTGAGTCAAAGATTCTATGCACATCCAGGTCTCTTAGGAAGCAGAGGCAGGAGGATGGCAACCTCACGAACTCACTGACTAAGCTACAGCGAGTTCAAGGCGAGGGTGAGAGACTTTGGCTCTGTCTAAGCTGCTGCCTGACAGCTCAGTGGGGGGTCCTTGTCTAGCATGAGTGAGGACATTGGCTCCATCTTCAGGGCTGCTCACAATTAAAAAGAAAAGAAAAACGTGGAGGGAAAGGAATGTGGCCATGTTGTGAGTATATGATGTCAGGAAGCCTTAAGTCAGACCCATGACAATTATTAAGAACCTGAGGGCCGCGTCTGAAATTCTTGACAACACAGGCCAAATCCAGTCCTGCCAACATCTTGTTGTCTCCTGGTTTAGTTATGGGTGTTCACGCACATACATGTGCGCGCGCGCACACACACACACACACACACACACACACACACACACACATACACACAAGTTCGGTGTCTTTGTAATTAGGCACCCTCCCCAAGCTTAAAGAGCTACAGAAATGTGAAATTGTAACACCATGTTTTGACGGTTTCCCGGCCATGTTTACAGCCCGCGGCACTGATGAATTTCAGTTAAGCAAGAGACAAATCCCGAAGACAGTCCTAGCTAACAACTTCAAGCGTCTCCTCTCCGTTTTCAATAAAATAAAAGCAGCAGAGATCACAAGGGAGTGACAGCTCACTTTGCCGGAAGGTGGATTACATTCATGAGTGAGCACAAAGACCTGGAAATATTAATGCCTCCTGGCTGAGGCCAGGGATCGAGACAGGAACCAGCTGCCTTCTGGCTGCAGAATCGCTCTACATGGATGCTGTGTTCCCTGGCTTGTTTGGTTTTACAAAGCCACAGTGACTTTCTCACATTGCCAGCAGAGTGTAAGAGTGAGTTCTGTAACATGCCCTCCTGTGAGGCATGCCCACCCTCCCTGTCTTAGTGGAGCCTGCCCCGTCTCCTAGGTTACCTGCCGCAGGGCAGGGCCACCCTGTCTGTACCTGTTGTGAGCCCTTTTCAATCATTGCTCATGTTCTCCATTCTCAGATAAACCATCGGTACCTAAGCCCGCTCTCAGTCCCTGTTCTAAGCTAGACCCCTAAGAAGATAATTATAGAATCCCTTAGGTGAGGCGGGAAGAGACGCTTGGTAGTTAAGAACAGTGCCTATTCTTGCAGAGGACCCGAGTTCAGTTCCTAGCACCCACGTCTAAGAGCTCACAACTGATTTTGACTCCAGCTGTAGGAGAATCTTACTCTCCCAGGCTTCACAGACACTCGCATTTTCATTTGCACAGCACACAGAGAGACACACAATCACACACATGATTTAAAATAGGAAAAAAATATTTGTAAGCCTTAGCTGTTCATAGAGATGGGCACCAGTTAACAGTGGGCATTTGCAGATGAATTAACTCATGAGAAGTTTAGGTTTCTGTGCTTGGTAACGAGGACAGTGCCAGGTCACTACTTGAAGCAAAATGTGCTTTTCCTTATCCAAGTTAGAATCAATGGGCAGACATCGCTCCATACTGACAACCACGTTGACTGCCGCATCTGAACTCACAATTCAGACACAAGCTAGAGATTTGTTTAAAGCACACATTTCTACAACGTGCGGTGCCGCTGGGTACTTTCCTGTCTGGCTGTAATTGCTCTCCAGGTGATAGTTCCCATCTAATTAGCTTGGTTTCTTCAGAGGCCGTGGAAACCTCTGAGCAGGAAGGCACTGGCAAACTCCGTTATGCTGTGCTCCCACGCTTCCAAATATAAAGGTCAGCTGACGAAGAGTCGGTCTCAATCAGCTCTGCCTGATTTCATAGTTCATCATCCTTTGAACCCTCTCAGGAGGGAATGCCAGTGCAGCTCTTAATGTTTATGATCGTGGTGATTTATATTTGTATTAAAATTGCAATGGTTTCTTTAGTTTCAGCTAATTTATTTGCTATGCTCACAATATTGGAGTGAGCGTCTGAGAAACCTGAGTATTTTCTCCAAATCCATGAGATTTCTCCACTTCATTTGTTTTTATTGTAAATCTCTATAAGAAAAACTATTCCTCTTTTTATGTCCATATATTATGGATGAAATCCTGCCTCCACACAAGCTACCCTAAAACCCTGGTCCTCCCTCTGAGTATTGGGAACTAGTGTTTTTAGGAGGTGCTTAAGGTTACATGAAACCATAAAGGTGGAGCTCTGTGCCAGCGGGCTGATGTTCTTATATGACCAGGGGTCTGTCCGTCTCCCCCCCTTCTCTCTCTCTGTCTCTGTCTCTCTGTCTGTCTCTGTCTCTGTCTCTGTCTCTGTCTCTCTCTCTCTCTCTCTCTCTCTCTCTGTGTATGTGTGTGTGTGTGCATGCACCTCTGTGTGTGTGTAACAGAGAAGTCAAGGGAGCATGCACTGTGAATGTAACTGTCCAAGCGTCCACAGACCAGGAAGAGAGCGGCCTTTACAGAAAGTAATAGTATCCCTGAACTGGACTATCCGGACTCCACCAAAACTGAGAAATTGTGTTTCTGGTTCATTTTTCTTTGTGTTTTTTGTTTGATTGTTATTGTTGCTTTGTTTGTTTGGGGGAGCTGTTTGTCTAACATATATTCTCTTTCAAATTCCTGGGTTTTCCTTCATCAATTGTTGTTGTATTCATAGACGCATATACATATCAGTTTATAAATGCAGTTTGCTGAGCCCATATAATGTTGCTGGTGTGTGCATCCGCAGGGCCGACCACTTGATGCTTGGTTAGACACCAGTTTGTGTGCTCTTCCCTGGCAAGGGCCGCCTCTCCTGCTCCGAGCTGTCCCCGTCTGTCTGTCATTGCTGTGGATGGTGGAAGACTCTCGGTATTTCCCGGATCCCCTTGTACACGTTCACTGCTACCATCTTGGTCAGTTGGTGTTTGGATAGTTACATTGGTGGAACTTTATGGGTTAGAGCTGTGAACATGAATGAATGAAACAGTCAGACAGCAAATTTCTGGGTCTCCTCGCTCTGACGACACTGCCTCACACTTCCTCAATGGTTACTGAGTCTGAGGTATGGAAGAATTTTATAGATGCATCTCTTGGGATCGGGGTTCACATCTCTACATTTAGATTGAGTATCATTTTATGTAGTAGCCTCCATCTATTGCAAAGAGAGGTTTTCTGGATGAGGAGTGAGGACTGAACTTACCTGTGGGTTGAAAATAAATGTTTAGATTGCATTCAGTAATTAGTGCTTCAGTAATTAGTGGTTGTGTGAAACATGATAAAAAAAAAACTCAGAGAGAGAAATTGGGGTTCAACCTGAAGGTCACAAAAGCAAAACAACCAGCCACTGGCTCTTACCTCTTACTCAGTCCAAAATGGCAGCCCTGCCTCCAGGAATCTCAGAATAAGACTGTGTGTGAGAGCTGTCTCCTTCTGTCTTACATTCCTCTCTAATTCTGGGATTAAAGGCATGCACCGCCTGGTTTCTATGGCAAACTAATGTGACTGCTGGGATTAAAGGTGTGTGTCACTACTGCCTAGTATATAAGGCTGACCAGGGTGGCTGTTTCCCTTTTCTGATCCTCAGGAAAGCTTTTTTTATTAAAATACAAATGAAATGCCACAACAGTTGTAGATTCCCTGATAAGCATGGACTTCACTCACACTGAGTAGTTGACTAGATTCCCGGGACCAGGTAGGGTTTCCCTCTTGTTGAGCAGGTCCTAAATCCAGTCAGAGAGCTGTTGGCTGCAGCCTAAGTAAGTGAGCTGCCAGTGTCGTGCCAAATTGGAAGTGATGTTCAGTGTTACGGAGTTTATAGAGGTAAATGCCAAGGTTCTTCTGCAAGGAAAATGCTGCAATGGAGGCGGTATGTTAGTCACATGGTAACCTGTAAAGATTCTGCAGTTTGATGGCGTGTTAGTCACGGTGACCTGTAAAGACGCTGCAGTGGAGATGGCGTGTTAGCCACATGGTGACCTGTGGAGATGGCATGTTAGTCACAGTGACCTGTAAAATTCACCAAATGGAATAGCTTAAAGACTTTGTTGCCATGACTCTTCCTGATCATTTTCTGTGCAGCTCTGGCCCTTTATTCTCTGAGTTCCCAAATCAGCAGTGTCTGCATGCTATCAAGTACCACGACTGTGTTCATTAGGCACACGGACACAGTGTGCTTACTTCTCCCTATGGATGTTTTCGGCTATGGACTCTGTGTCATTCAGAAAGTCACTATGTCAAAATTAGAAATCAACTTGATGGTTTGTCACACTTACTACTTACTCGTTTCTCATCTGATGTTCTTATTGCTCACTACTGGGGAGATTCAGAAAAACCCTTGAGCTACAGATCTGACCCAACCCAGTAGGTACCAAAACACTCACTGTCAAACTCCAAGGCTAGAATTTTTGGTGCCATTTCCAGAATTACTTGTAAGGCAATGTAATAGCTGGGACACAGATCCTTATGGGACCAAGATTTCCCTTCTTGGTGATCATCATCATCTGAGACATCATGTAAAATAGAATCTTCTAGTGGGTCGGGTTAGACTGATGAAAGTGTCGATGCCGGCCATAAGGACGATGGTGGCCCTGGTGATGGTGGTAAATGTAGTGATGCTGATCACGGTGGCGATGGTGCTGATGAATGAGCATCACATAGGGTTCACGATCATGGTTACAGTGATGGTTTGATGGCGCTGGCTGTGGTGCTATTAGTATGATGTTCATGATGATAATCAGCATGATGTTATAGAAGTGACATCCGTGTCTCAAACAGCTATTATTTTGAGAAAGAAAACAAACATGCGTGTATGTATCTGTGTTCCTAAGACATGCTCTCAGGATGTGCTTCAAGGAAAAAGCATCACCACCTTGGACTGCGCTCACCAGATCTGAACATTCAGGTACTTATTCTTCTCCTCACAGCACAGCTTTCCCTCAGGGGACTCCTTAATGAGGCGTGTCAGCACCACAGACTCTGTTTATCACGTCGTATTTCTCTGGTGGAAAATACTGTCTCATGTTTTTGAGGTTTGACAGATAAAAAAAAAAGAGATCTTTGCTTTTGCCATTTATACAAAGATATTGCGGAGAATTTAAAGCTTTGGAAACCAGATGCTGATTTAATGGCTATATATGTTCTACTGGAAGTCACACATGTGTGAAGAGTGGCATGTCTTCATTTCTTCATAAGGTCCCCCTTTTCATACTGAGAGGTAGGAAGCCTACATTTTTCTCCTAAAATTAAAAATGGAAGCCCCACTTGCTTAGGGCTCTGAAATGAAAGCCTCACACCCAATTCCCCTGATAATACTTGCCAGCGGCATCTGGCATCTCTGAATTTTAATAACCTGTTTTATAAGTTTTCCTTTTTGTCACCCACACAGAGTATAAGTGTTTGTTTAAAGCTGTCTTCCCCCGTTCTTAAATTCCTGTCTTCAAGCCTGAGGCTTAGTGAATTCTGCCCCTCAAACCTTCCAGGTCCTTTGATAAACACTCCCTAGGGCATCCTGCATGCCTCAGAAACGTCCATGGTTAGCTTTGCCTTTTCTTTTTCTAAAAAGATGAAGCTGAAAACTATATTAAAGGAGGGAAAGAGATAAATCAGGCGTCTGATTACATAACAGGTTGTCAGCCTTGACACCAGAGGGGGAAACGTTGGAGACACAAAGAAACTTGGCTTCAAATAAACCCTGTATTCTGAAGAAGGAATGGCGCCTCCCTCCTTCCCTTTCATCTGCTTAAGCAAAAGCATCCAGTGTCCCTGTGGTATCCCATGCAGCAGACGGACTCTCCCAAAGACCTGCTTTTCCCATGTTGACCCACTTGAAGGTCATGGGCTGAGGCCTCCCATTCAAGAAGAAGGTGTCACGGGCCATGTGCTAAGAGATAGAGAGCAAGCAGACCAGTGTCAATGCGTCTTTAGGCTGATGCGTAAAGACAATGTAAAATAAACATGTGTGGTGTTTCTTGTCACTCAGAAGATGTCAGCTTCTAGGGAGATTTGTTTCGTGACCTGAGGAAATCCAATAAAATTGTGTCTGAGTGATAAACTAGATGTGCTCCAAAATCCCTGCCACGTTAATACTTTATGAGTCTGTTACCAGTTTTTAAATTTATTTCTCTATCTGTGTGAGGATCTGAAGGAGGAGGTATGTCTCAGACACTGTTCTATTACCGTGAAGAGACACCATGACCACAGCAGCTCTCAGAACTCAAAAAGGGAAGCGTTTAACTGATGCCTGCTTATAGTGTCAGAGGGTTAGTCTCTGATCATATCATCACACAGGCAGACACGGTGCCAGACAAACAGCTAAGAATTCTATGTCTGGCTTTGTAGGTTGCAGGAAAAGAGAGACACAGGGCCTGGTTTGGGTTTTTGGAACCTCAAAGATCATCCCCAATGACACACTTCCTCCAACAAGGCCACACCTCTTAATCCTTCTCAAGTAGTGCCACTCCCTGTTGACAAAGCATTCAGATCTATGAGCCTATGAAGGATGTGCTTATTCAAACTCTCACAGGGTACATAACTATTACATGACAGAGGCAGAAGACAATTTTGGTTGTTTAGTTCTTCCTCCTTGTTTGTAGATGTCTGTACCAGGCTCACTGCCTGCAAGCTTCCAAGGAGTCCCCTGTGTCTACCTCCTATCTCTCTTCAGGGGTGCACGAAAACTGTGTCAATCTCTTATCTCTCTGCAGGGGTGCAGGAAGTTCCCTGTGTTCACCTTCCACAATTCTGCAGGAACACAGGCCAAATAAGTTTCTTTATTAACCAATTATAGTAAAACATAGTCACAGCATACAAAAAGACATTCCGCATCATTTCCTGTTTTCTGTCTAATCAAAAAGGAAGATTTTAACTTTTACATAGTAAAATTATATATAGCAAAATGGTTATCAAATAAGAATTACAGTTACAATATCAAGTCCATTTGCATTTTGCAAAATTAAAAAAAATATTTTATCATCTATCTTATCTTTGTGAATATAAAATTTTGTATATAATTTATTTTTTTCAAAGGAAAACTATGACTATCTAGTCTTCAACTCCATAAAAGACCCCAGAAGGATATAATATTACCTAAGTAAACAGGAAGTGCATTGTAAGCAATGTCCAAAACTCTAGAAATGACAGAAACATATGACTGCCTGGACAGTCACCCAGAGTTCTGTATCATTGGGGAATCCATCTTCAGCTCCTCCCAATCCCTCTATCCCATGTCCCTCCAGATCCACTCTTTTTCCTTTCCTTTCAGAAAAAAACAGGCCTCCCAGGAATGTCAATCAAACACAGCATATCAAGTTACAGTAAGAGTAGGCATATACCTTCTTATCAAGACTGGATGAGGAAAACCATAAGGAGTCAAAAGAATTCCAAAAGCTCACAAGAGAGTCAGAGACAGTCCCCACTCCTACTGTTAGGAGTCCCATAAGAACATGAAGCTACACAGTCATAATGTATACACAGAGGACTTAGCTAAGTAAGACCCATGCAGGCTCCTTGATTGTCGGTTCAGTCTCTGTTAGCCCTTATGAACCCAGATTAGATGTTTCTGTGGGATGTGTTCTTGTGGTGTCTTTGACCACTCTGGCTCCTGCAATCCTTCCTCCCCCTCTTTCACAAGATTCCCCAATGTATGTCTAATGTTTGGCTGTGGATCTTTGTATCTGCTCCCATCAGTCGCTGGATGAAGCCTCTCTGGTGATAATGATGCTTGGCTCCATTCTCCAAGTATGCCAGAATATCATAAGGGATCATTTCATCATTTCATTGACTTTTTTCCAGTTGTGTTTGGTTCTTTCTACCCTAGGTCTCTAGGCAATCCAGCCTCTGGTTCCTGGCCCTCCAGGCAATGTCAGGCATAAACACTTGCCCTCTTGTGAAATGCATCTCAGTTTGAACCAGTCATTGGTTGGCTACTCCAACAAGCTCTGTGCCACCTTTACCCCAGGCCTTCTTACTGGCAGGACAAACTGTAGGTTGAAGGTTTTGTGGCTGGGTTGGTGACCCAATCTCTCTACTAGAAGACTTGCCTGGTTACAGAAGATGGCCTGTTTAGGTTCTATATCCACATCACTAGGAGTTTTTTGCTGGGGTCAGCCTCATAGATTCCATTCCATGGAGTTTCCATTGTACTAGGGTTCCACATGGACCCTGAAATGTACTATCCCCAGCAATTCCAGTTATCCATCTCAGTAATGTCTCCCTCCATCCCACCCCTAACCTGATCCCTCCCATTCCCATCCCCTTCCACCCCCAGTCCATCCACTAAGTTTACTCTATTTTCCCTTCCCAGGGAGATCCATGTGTCCCCCCTTAAGCCCTCTTTGTCACTTAGATTCTCTGGGTCTGTAGATTGAAGCACGATTACCCTTTACTTTATAGCTAATGTCCACTTACAACTAAGTACATACCATGTTTGTCTTTCTGTGTCTGGGTTATCTCACTCAGGATGATTTTTTTCTAGTTCTATCAATTTGTCTGCAAATTTCATGGTTTCATTTTTTAACAGTCGAATAATTCTCCATTATGTAAATGTACCACAATTTCTTTATTCATTCTTCAGTTGAGGGGCATCTAGGTTGTTTCCAGTTTCTGCCTGTAACTAATAAAGACACAGTTGAGTCCCTATGGTAGGATAGAGCATCCTTTGGGCATATGCCCAGGAGAGGTATACCTGGATTGTGAGGTAGATTGATTCTCAAAATGCTGATGCCATAGTTGACGTACAAGTTTACACTCTCACCAACACACCAACAATGGGAGTGTTCTCTTTGCACACATCCTCTCAGCATGAGCTGCCACTTGTGTTTGTGATCTCCATTGTGATAGAGACATTCTGTAATGTAGAATCTCAGAGTCTTTTCGATATTCATTTCCCTCTTGTCTCTGCCTTTGTGTCAGGACTCAGCCCACTGTGTTCTGGTCTTCTCACAGGAGCTTCACCAGCACCGTCTTCGAGAAATTTCCTTCTCATTGCCTCTATGGCTTTCCAAATCTCTTGTAGACTTGATTGTGTTAACAGGGAGTTTGGAACTCATGATCTTAGCCTTTTCAACCTTGTATAGGAGGACATATATAATTTGACTGTCTGGGATCATCATATCAATACCGGACATACATGATCTGACTCTCTGGGCCATCATATCAATACTTTTTCTCATCATGTGTTCCTAACACTGTCTACTCTCACTGTCATGGGGAGGGGTGTGTACTTGTGTGTGATAACTTTTCTCTTACACATTTTCTTGCATAACGTAAAGTAAAAATATACCAAAGTTGATTTTCCCCTGATAGTTTTCCATGAGATATGAAGTATGTGTATTTCCTGATATACTGTACCCCATAATTAACACCTTAGTAGCAATACAGATAGCATTCTTCTATTTTTAAACTCTTTGTGGTACTGGCCATAGGTTTCAGGCATTTTTTTTCCCATAAAAATTCTAAAATTGGGTTATTCAGCTCCCCACAATGAGTTTATTCCCTTGCCAGGTTAATCCGTGGTTACTTTGAGAAAGACTGATTTGTTCTCACTCCCCAGCTGCATCCCTAGACCCCAATGAGTCTCCCCTTTGACTCATTTGCCATTTACATTCTGAAAATGGTTATAAATTTCATATGCATTTTACCGATGTTTGGGGGTACATACCTTGAGTTTCGGTTTGCTTTTTAATTGGCATTTCCAGTTTGAAGTTTCCTTCTGGCACATTCTAATTGCTCCTTCCAGTTGTTGCTTAGCATTCCCATGACTGCCTGCGTCACACAGTTTGCAAAGGGCTTCCTGTTCATCCTCCTGGCTCCTCTACACAGCTAATTACACGGTTGGAGGATACTGGCTTCCTCTCATTTATTTGTGTATTTTTATTCTCATCACAGTGGTAGGGACGTCCAGGTCAGTGCTGGTCATTATAAGAAAGAGCATAAACTCAGGCTTCCATGTGACTTCAGTAAGACTCCCCCTGAACATCTCCTGTGGGCTCTGGTATTCAGTCCAGATACAATGAAGAACTTTCCTTTATCTGTTTCTCTTTTCTTGAGTTGTTTTTCAAGGGCCATGGTGGATTGTAGATTGCGTTCTTTATGGAGTGTGAGATAATTATAGGTACATACATTAGCTGTTTGAATATGCTGACATAATTAATTTCACTAATAGACTGTCCCACCCTCTGAATGACCTTGGAAACAAATGGACTATTACTTCAACACTCTCATGGATGACCACAGATAGTCAGAGCAGTTAATTAGCTCACCTTGGTGGCACTATTAAGTGGAACAGTGGGCAGGAAAGGAGGCTTCCTTGGCTCCTTTTTCAGGTATCAGTTCATCTGGCCCTTTGGGGTGAAGAGTCATTGAGCCACCCCTTCACTCTGTGGGACACTCTGTAGGACACTTTTATTTCCCAAAGGAGATCAGAAGGGTGTGTGTGTGTGTGTGTGTGTGTGTGTGTGTGTGTGTGTGTGGTGTTCCTGCAGCGTGCCTCCTGCTGTCTGGGGCTGGGGTGCCCTGCAACACAGAGATGTAGTCAAACTGAGCTACCTGCAGGGAGCCACTAATGTGAGAAAACTCCCAGCCTGGTACCTCCCCTAGCTGAGAAGCCCTGGGGAACTGCGCCTCAGCAGAGCGAGGAAAGTCCTTCATCCAGGGCACACTGATGCCTCATAGCTACATCTTGGGCACAGACCTCATGCCTCAGTTTCCCCCTAGAAAGCAGATTCTGGACTTTCTCTCCTCTAGCCTTACTCTTATCTACGACTTGCCCTTCCCCCCAGAGAATGTTGCTTTTCTGTAAATCCACAGTGGCAGCCACTCCTGTTCCTAACAGTCAGGCACATTCTACCCACTGATGAGTCTATTACCTTCTCCTTCCATCAAACAGATGTCGTAGAGTGGAGTCTGCTTCTGCTCCGCCCTCATCCTGCAGTTAAGCTCCCTCCCTCCCTGCTTACCATTCAAATGGTGGTGGGACCTGGGCAAGTGGAGCCCATAGCTGAGGCAGACTAAAGTCTCCTTCAACAGCCGACTTTACTCAGAGCATCAGACAATGTCCACCCTGAGGGTTGAGGGGAGTCTCACGAGTAAAGTGTACAGTCACAAGAGTCTCACGAGTAAAGTGTACAACTACAAGGACAAGCTGCACGTGGCAAAAACATGGTTTTCCTTGGAGGCATATCAATAAATAACAATCTCAGTTGTAATGAAAACCTGAAGTAAACTCATGTCTATCCACTACATCAGGGAGGAGCAGGAAAACACATTCCAATAAGAATTCCGTGTTTTTGAAGAAACTTGGGTCACAAGACTTTTGGTGTGTGTGTGTGTGTGTGTGTGTTTCTCAAAACTCTCATAATTCTCCTTGCATGTATTCATTCTTGGACCAAGTTCTGACACCTCCCCAAGTCACAGCCCTGAATACTCTGCCCCGTCCACCTCCACACCACCCAGCCTGAGCTGCTCACCCCTCTCGGGGGCAAGTTTCCAGGGGACTTTCAAAGTTTTACGTCATCTGGCCTCCACTCCCTCCCAACACGATGACATACCCCTTTTCATTATCCTCTCTTCAAAACAAGATTGGGTTCCTGGGACGCCACACAGATGCCCAGGTGCTCTCCTACGGTATCAGAGACTCTTGGGTACCAACAAAGCCTTGACTGTCTAGCTTTTGGGGATGCTGGGTAGGGGGTTCACGTGTCCATCTCTGCAGTCCGAATCTCAAGACAGCCTGGACCACTAATGAAACAAGTGGCTGTGCAGATGGAGACTTTCCATGATTCTATTGTTAACAGAGAGGATGTGGTTGGGCCCTAACGCAGCAGGGCTGCTGTCTCGAGAGAGAGAGAGATCAGAACAGACATACAGAGTGAAGAGTTTGTGGGGGACCAGAAGCAGGCACTTCTGTCCTGCTCAGTAAGGAAACATTCATCCACCTTGGGTTTCCAGCCTTCCACCTGTGTGAAAGTCAGCTGACGATGTTCCATCCTTCCTGGCTATGATGACCCATTATGGTCACTCCAGAAAGCTAAGGCAGTGAGCCGTGTCCTCCTCATGGATTAGTTGATGGGATCTGAGGAAGTGACCGGGTTGGGAGACCATCAGGTTAACAGTCCATCAGTGAATTCATAGATGAGCGGGTTCCTCGGAGGTGGAGCTGAGTGAAGGCAGCTGGTCACAACAGGTGTGTCTTTTGAAGGGCAGCTGTTTCATTTTCTACTTCCTGGCCACTGTGGAGTGGACACCTCAGTTTACCATTTCCTCTCTGCCATGACCCTCTGGGTCTTCTCAGAGCCAGAAACGAAGTGCTAAGGGTGACAAATGGAAATCTCTGAAGCCTCAAGCTAAAACAAACCCTTCCTCGCTGAGCATTTCCTTCTTGGCACCTTGTCACAGCCAGAAAGACACTTAACCACAGCCATCCTGGTGTTTTCTGCCGGAGAACAATACCTGGCTAGCTTCACAGCACAAAGCACACACAGCAAGGCGTAAACTCTCCCTTCTCCCATGGGCTGCCTCTCACATTCAAGGTTTCTACCCCAGACATTTGCTCTTCCTTCCTAACACCCGTTTAACCTCACAAGACAGACTCCACCATGTTTGCAATGAGGCAGGTGTGCACCTAGCAGCAGCAGATGCGAGGGTTCTGATCAGATAAATGAATGCAAGCTTCAATTGCTATACAGACTAAAGAAATGCAGGCGAAAATTCCCGCAAAAACGTGTGTAAACACATATGCACACATACCATACATACATATGCTTATGTTCATACACAAGAATTGTAAAATCTCGAGTGACTCTGAGCGGAGAGCTGGGTGGTATTACATTGCCCATGTATGTCATATTAATTCCTATGCTGTCAAGAGGCTGAGTTGGTGGCTCTCACTTTCCTTGCTTGACTTTTATTTATTTATTGCTTTTCTGCCTGGCTGCTTCTCTCCAGAGGTGGTGAAGTGGAGTTTAGATCCATAGCTACATTCATTATCACGCCAGCAGCAGCAGAGGCTTGGGCCCCCCTCTCCCTCTCCTCATTGTGGTGGTGCTAGGGAGATGCAGAGGCAGCGGGTTTTATTGACACGGTGTTATTTAATTATCTCGATGGCCTTTTGCAAGCTAGGGGGCAATAATTTCCAGCAGCTGCCTCCCACCCACCCTCGGGAAGTGTTTTCCGGCCACTATGTGTCTGCCTCTGTATGCACATCCTTGGTGATTGCTCTTAGAGCTTCCTCGGGAAATTCAATTCCTTGGGATTAGGAGTTGGATGTGAACAGTGCCCGCCTGCAACACAGCCTTCGCTGTAGCACTTTCAAACCATATTTTTCCCAGCCACCCGGGAATCAGCTCTGAACTGTATGAGGGACAGGACCTTCGCCGTGACAATATTAAAGCTATTGCCGATGTCTTATTGAATCCCAAGATAGAAAAATCAGAAGCCCTGTCCAGCCTGTGTCAGCTTCCCAGTGTCATCATTTCCTGAATCCAGTGAAAAGCCAGTCCGAAACAGCAAGCCACATGGGCCACGTTCCTGGTACTGTCCACATCCTCGGAGGCACTGGCTGCCGTCAACGCTCTCCACTGCCCGTGGTCAACTGTTACAGAGTCTAGAGTGGACAATCTGCTCCATCTGCAACAACCTGCTCTCAGATGCTTCCTGCATCTACCTGTCAGGAGCAGTGGGAGGCTGGGTCTCCTCTGAACAGTACGGGCACCTTTCCCCGGTGCACACGGGACAAAGGGGGTTACACATGCATAGCAAGAGGAGGGTGGGTATAGCAGAAGCTTAGGAGAGTGGGAAAGGAGGGATGGAAGAGCCAGTGAGGATAGTGAGCCTCTGCTAGCTGAGGGGTCCTCTCGGCTAGGAAGGTGCAGCCCTCCTGAGCACGTGTGCTCTGGTCCTGTGCTGCGCTCTGCTGCCTTTGCTGTATGTTCTTCCCCAGTATACGCCTCCACACCCAACCCTTACCACCCCTCTCCCGAATCTCCCATCTCCCTCAGCTGTCCATGACTCAGCCGTGATCCTCACTGCAGTACAGAATACATCAAGCACAGAAGCAATGGGGGGCATTTTACAGACTCAGTCTATAAGGGAGGCCTTGTCATCATGGAACGCAGAGTGCATAGGTCAGAGCTGCCCTGGGCTCCCGCCATCAGCACTGGTTGCTGACCCATTCCTCCAAGTCCTTGCCTGGCAACACCTGGCTCAGTTGATAGGGTAAAGGCAGTTTTAGCTCCACATTGACAGGAGTCCATTAAGACCAAGGGGGCAATAAGGGGTCTCATCCTATAGACCCCTGGAGGCATTCTTACTGGTGCCCAGTGTATGGCACTGGGCCAACCCTAGCAGACCCTGCCCCTTGTGTCAGCCCATCTGATCTCCTGGCACACCTTGTCTCCTGTCTTGTCTTCTCCAGCCTGACTGGTTCTCTGTTCACTGGGTGCCTGGCCATACTATACTCCAAGATGAGTCGTGAAAGCCATGAAACCAGAGAGGTATCATGAGAGGGCAGAAAGGGATAGAGTGGGAGAAGACACTGGAATGAATTGGTCAGAAAACAGATCTGGTGAAGGAGGTGAACCTACTGGAGCGAGGCGTCAGAGGACAGTGAGGTACGGATCAGTATGGAATGGCATGCGTTTGGGAATGCAGCAATACGGCAGTTGCCTGAGAGAATTCCTCCACAGGCTGGGTTGCCAGACCCTTGAGTCCCAAGAGCACCACATCCTACTGGGGCTCCACTGTCCCGGAGAGACACTAATGCTGGTCTGTACCGACCCCATCCACGGCTCTGTGTTGGCCTCAAAGCTGTCCACCAGCCCCTGTCTAAGCTCGGTGGGCTGAGGCTGCTCTCTAGAAAGTGCCTCATTTCTGGAGCCTGACTGTTGGCTGCTGCAGTTTAGAAACCCCATCAGTCATGCAATTTTGCACATGCTCAATATTTTTGCTTCTTCCTTTTAAACCTCAACCTTAAACATTTTCTCGAGCCCATAACAAGCCATGTGGGGCAGCTGCCGCCCGTATTTGAACATGGAAAGTCCTGTCCGTCCCCCACAGTCCCCGGACTCCTTGCTCATCCTCATAGACAGTGGGTGCTGAGCCAAGCATGAAGTATAATCTGGCAGGAAGCCATAACCATGTTATTGTTCAATTCTGGATTTTTGCCCATTAATAAAAATACTGGCTAAGCAAGAATCATGAGCTAAAAATAAAATTCAGAATTTATGTCTTTGAGGAAAAAAAAACCAACCCAAATGACTTGGCAGTCTCCTCTCTCTCTCTCTCTCTGTCTCTCTCTCTCTCTCTCCCTCCCTCCCTCCCTCCCTATCTCTCTGGACTCCATCTTCTCACCCTTTTCTCTGTTTTTTTTTTAAATTAAAGAATGCATTTTGCACTATTTTTTTCACTATTACTTAAAATGAGAATCACAAATCCAGAGCTGCTGACATGACTCCCTTCCAGCCTCTATCTCTGGCAGATTAGGAAACTGAAGTTTGGGAGAATATCTAGCAGAAGAAAGAACTGGGATCCCCAGTATCACAAGCCATGGGTGCTGTTGTCTCCTGATGCTTGTCTTTGGAGGGACACGTCCCGACTCAGAGACACGGACTCAGCTCTCACCCTTAAACTTAGCTCTCCCTGTACAGCTCAGGAAGGAGAGGATGGACCAGCAGTGTGAAGCTCTTCTTTGATACCCTGGCCTGACAAAAAGGCATCTGGGCAGGAGTCTTTCTTGGGCATTTATCGTTGATCTGGAAGGTTGCTATGGAAACCAAAGCCTGTGGAACTGATGACATCTCTGTTTTAAGCAAAGGAAATGTATCCCTAGTCCTTAGAGTTTACACTTGCCCTGACTGAGAACCCTCTGCTAGTATTCAGGCGTCTGTACTGGCCTGACCATGGGGTATACATCCTCAGCTGCAGCCACTAAGAGCACTACGCTCCTTTTTAAAAGGGCCTTGCGCACCTCCCATCTCTGTCTCTTTCTCTGTGTCTCCGTTTATCTGTCTTCTGTTTCTCTCTCTCTCCTCCTCCTCCTCCTCCTCCGCCTCTTCTCTCCTCTTCTTTTCTCTTCTGCTACTTCTGTCCCCAGAGGCTTAACTCTCCTCTCCCCTTTTCTCATTCACTTTCCCATAATAAAAAATCCCCTCCACGTGAGCTCTGTCACATGGCGTCTTTCTATCTTCTGCTGCTTTTTCTGAATTACAACACCCTTCCCCAGGTCTCCTTCTGCACCAGTTCAGTTTCAGCTGAAATCACCTCCTGCTTCAGTCCTCTACAGCAAGCCTTGGCTTCTCCTGACGGTCTCTCTTGAGCGTGCTGAGCAGAACTTCAAAATCAGCTCACATACTTACTATTCACTTACTGTGAACTTGGCAGAAAGGATTAAAAAAAAATTCCCGTTGGGAGTAAGAATTTAAGAACCAAATAGAAAAGCTTGCAATTTTCGAGCATTTATGAATGTCTGATGTTCAAAAGAGCCTTACTACCCAAAACATGCTATGATTGGTTCACCTGTCCTCCTTCATCCTGCATGGGGCACAGGGAGACAGCTGTCACAAAACTCTTTATTAGGCTTGAACCGTACCCAGGACAGAGCATCCCTCTGCAGCAGTGCCCCAAGGACACCCAACTCATCTGTCCATGCCCTCCACTGTTGCAGACAGGCAGCAGGACCTGGGGCAGCCCTTCCATGTGACTGTTCTGACATCAGGAGGTTCCTGTGACCCTGGGGAGTGTGAAAACTGAGTAGGCACCAGTGAGATGCTCAGCAGATGCAGTCTTTTCGCATTGTCACCGGTTCATTGGTTGTTAGCAGAATTTATCTCCTTGCAACTTTGGGATGGAACGCCCTGGTTTCCTAGTGGCAGCTGTCGAAGGTTCCCCTTCAGCTCCTCACCACTCACCGCTCGCAAGCCAGCAGTCTTCAAAGACAGGCATAACACCCTTCACACATACATCCCGTCGCCTTTACCATAGATGAGAAGAATAAGCTCACTTTCACAACCTGTAGATGGACCCTCCCAATTCCAGCCATAGCAAGTCCATGTTGCACAGGGCACCCTTAGGTTCTGTGCACTTAAATAAGGATACCAATTGCGCCAAACCAAGTCAACCTTCCAACATGATATGATAACGTCTGAGCTTTCTGATCAGAATTAGAGTGGAGCATATCTGAACACATAGTTCGTGTCTATCTTTGGGGTGACTTCATCCTTCTTCTTGACAACACACAAACTTAGACAATTATAAATCAGAAGCTGGAGGTGCCACAGAAGCTGAGAGAGCTACAGCTTAAGTCAGTAGAGCTGCCCACTGCTGCCTAAGTATTCCCCAATAATTCTTTTGTTTGTATCCAGGCTTTGGTGTGTCAGCACAGACCTAATTCAGATGCAGATGCAGCTTTAATGCTTCCCAGGAAAGTCACATAAAATGTTCATATTCAAGTGTGTAGCTACCTGTCAGCGGCATGCAAGGCCAGCGTTCAGAGTCTGCGGTAAACACAGTTGACCTTGTATAGTATTAGCACACATCCTGTTTTCTGTAGATTATTTACACACAGTCTCTGAAAGCAGACATACATGCTCCAGAAGCCGTTTAATGGGAGCTTAGTAATTAAAGATGCTGTGAGCATTCTCTTTGTGTTGCACGCACACGCGCACACACACACACACACACACACACGCACACACACACGAGGATGCACTTCCAAATATAAAATGTTGCAACAGAGTGTTACAAACATTATAAGCATTTGCAACATTAAAACGCAAATTTGAATTCCATTTAAGTAGATTTGAAATCATGACTTCCTTAAAAAAAAAATCAAGCTTGAAGCAGGCTGCAAATGAGCTGTTTCCTATTTCTAAGGAAAAGTTCACGGGGACCAAATCTTCTCAGCACTGAACTGTTGTGCTGTGTGTACTGTCAGTGCTTCAGAATTGTATTTACCTTATGGGAGAACCAACAACATAAACAACTGTGCATAGATTTACACACACATCTATTTTATTGTCATGAAGCTAAAACACATACATGATCATAACTTACAACTAATATTTTCATATAGATATTAGATTTATCAGTAGTAACCTGTGATAGTCTGGTAACAACTTTAAAAAAACATTGTGTTAGAATCTTAAGATCTCACTTTGGGAAATCTGCTTCCAAATACAGCAGACTTAGCACATTTGCAGAGGGAAAAACCTAAGTTCGGTTTTGTAAAAGACAAAGGGTAAAGCCACACAGCTAATAGAAGAATGAGGTCACTGACAAAGTATCTATATCTGGACTCATTGTAATGGTTATAGCTCTTGAATTGCCACAGGAAAGTAACCGAGTGTAAACAGTGAGAAGACAAGATGCTCTGGAAGGCAGAGTGGGCGCATTCCCTCACTGGCTTTATGTCACATAATGCTGCATCAATATACATGTATTTCTGTAACTAGCCCAGGTGTCATGAATTCCAAACCTCAGAAAACGACGTCTCTCTAATCCCACTGTGCTCATTGGTTTCCTGTCAACTTGACACAGATGGTGGCCGCTGGGCAAGAGGAAGCTAAAGTTAAGGATGCACCTCCTTCCAATTTGCCTGTAGGCAAATCTGTGCTGCATTTTCTTGATTAGTGAGTGCTGAGGGTGGGCCCAGCCCACCGTGGGAAGTGCCACACCTAGATAGGTGGTCCTGGATGGTGTAAGAACGTAGGCTGAGCAAGGCAGGAAGCAGTGCTACTCCTGGCTTCAAAAACAGGTCATACTTCTCTGAGGTCAACCGTGAACCTAACCAGGAGGCGGGGAGAAAGCCAAGAACGACACCCACACTCGGACCAGAGGAGCCACACACAGCCCACCCTCACACAAACTAGAACCCATCATCACATGTACACAGCCTACCCTCATATCCACATGTTCCCTGCTCATAAGCACAGACCTTCCTCACGTGGACAGAGCCCACACTCGTGCATACGGGATCCTATTCTCATGTCCAAGGCCTTTCTCACAATGGCTGACAATAATGTGTTCTCTAATCAAACAGCTGGGTATTTAAAAATGCAAAATTAACAACAAAAGAAGTGACAGGTGGGTGGATTCCTCTGAAGTGACTGAACTTGCAGCAATTAGCACAGCACTGTGAGGCTTTGCCGAAACACCGTTCTAATTGGATGATAACCCCTAGCAAAGAACAGGTGAGTGTGCAGCATGAACGGGCTCAGTGAGGAAGTGCTCTGTCTATAAAGTGAGCAGAATATACAAATGTATCCATTTCACAGTTGCCACAATGTCTCAGGTGAATGTAGATTTCTGTGAATGTCTCAGAGCCCTTTCAATTTTCAATACCTGCTACTTCCCAGTGACCCAGCGTCAGGGCAGAGATGGCAAGCTTCCTCAGAGCTGGCCTGCTTCCTGCCCTCCCTCTAACGAACTCACTTCAAGAGGAGAGTGACTTTTCCCAGGCACGGCCTCCAGCAGCTTCACTAAAGGGAGAGTGTCTAGGCACACATCATCACCACCAGAGAGCTGAGGAGCTGAGCAGGCAAGAACTCATGGCTTCTGATGCCTTCCTTACCAAACTCTCTGCCGGGGCTCCAAGGGAACAGTGAAGTCACACAAATTATCCAAATATCGTAACTTCGCTCAAAACGATCTTAGCATAGTCCTGGGCAGCAGAAGTCCCTGAAGTGTCGAGGGCTGAGCAACCAACAGGGTCTTGATTCTGATGAGGAAAGGGGGGAGGCAATACCAGAGATGCAGCAACATTTGTGTGTAAACAGGGAGGGAATTAATACACATAAAGCACATGTGCATATTGACACACACATGAAGCACACTACACACTGACATACACACAAATCACATGTACATACTAACTCACACATACAAAAACACCAAATATAAACACCGCACCACAAATGCACAAAGCTTGTGCCATATACCTTAACAACCCATACTGTCATCTACACTACACATACAAATAAAAAACCTCATACACTCAGACCACATACACACATATACCTATATATGACATGCACATACCACATCACATACACACATGGACAATACACCACCTATGGACCATATCTATACACACACACACACACCATGAGGTGAACTTGTGAACTAAAATTCCAAAGTGCATAAGAAAAGCATTATTGACCATGAAAGTCAGGACTCTACTGAAGGACAAATTCACCTCATAGAAAATGTATCTGCTGGAAGAATATTTCAGAGTAAAAAAGGCCTCCAAAGAGTCAAAACCAACATGATAAACCATGGAGCAAGAAGTTTGAAAAGAAAGTCTGATAGTCAAATAAAAAAAATGAAAGTTAAAGGGGTTCATACATTAAAAGGGACCAGGGAACTAACGTGGTGAAGCCCTGAGCCCAGCACACTGAAAAATTAAAAGGGAACAGGTGCAGAAATCCTCGTGAAGAGATGAAGAATGGATTGACGCTCTCTGCTGCTCATCTGGGGCCGGAGTTACACAGAAGTTACAACGCGAAGGGGCGAGGTGGAGACGGTAAGGGTGTAGATATATTTCACACATGTTTTCTGCATATGTGTCCAGATTTTCAGCTCTATTTATCAAAACTAAAGAGTATTAAATATGAAAAAAGATGTGTTTAAAAGCTTCCAGAAAATTATAAGATGGCAAGCCACAAAGACTGTTATCTCTAAAATTAGCCATCAACTAAAAAAAAATAAATTAAAGGATTAAATACACCAATTAGAGGATTACATTCATGCTGATAATATGATTACTTGTGGTATAAATAGAAGGATCCTACCTGAACACTGTGATCCCAGAGAGGTCCATGTCACCAGAAGTCACAGGGTCTTATTGCACATAGCCTGAGTTCTGTTTGTCCACCTGTTGTTATCTGTGCTTCCAAGGATGCAGCCCCCAGGTTTCTTACTCTCTTACAGCTGCTCTCCTGCCTCTGAGCCCCACCCAAGATGCTTGACAACTGCACACTATCTCCTCTTCATTGCTTTCCTTCCTCTTGGTTTTAGAATGTATTTTTACCTATTCTTTGAGAATTCCATACATAAATGCAATGTGTTTTGATCAAACCCACTTCCCACTCCCTCCCCTACACCCTTGTTCTTTTTCCTTTGTAGTTGTGCCCTGATAAACACGCTGGAAGTTGGCAATATTGTAAGTTGGGAAAACACTGAATGTACAGACCTGTGTGTTCCCCTGGGTTAGCGGCACAGATCTGTGTGCCCCCCAGCACTGAATGCACAGAGCTGTGTGGCCCCTGGGTTAGCAGCACAGATCTGTGTGACCCCAGCACTGAATGCACAGAGCTGTGTGGCCCCTGGGTTAGCAGCACAGATCTGTGTGCCCCCAACACTGAATGCACAGATCTGTGTGGCCCCTGGGTTAGCGGCACAGATCTGTGTGTCCCCCAGCACTGAATGCACAGATCTGTGTGGCCCCTGGGTTAGCGGCACAGATCTGTGTGCCCCCCAGCACTGAATGCACAGAGCTGTGTGGCCCCTGGGTTAGCGGCACAGATCTGTGTGCCCCCAGCACTGAATGCACAGAGCTGTGTGGCCCCTGGGTTAGCAGCACAGATCTGTGTGCCCCCAACACTGAATGCACAGATCTGTGTGGCCCCTGGGTTAGCGGCACAGATCTGTGTGACCCCAGCACGAATGCACAGAGCTGTGTGGCCCCTGGGTTAGCAGCACAGATCTGTGTGACCCCAGCACTGAATGCACAGATCTGTGTGGCCCCTGGGTTAGCGGCACAGATCTGTGTGACCCCAGCACGAATGCACAGAGCTGTGTGGCCCCTGGGTTAGCGGCACAGATCTGTGTGACCCCAGCACTGAATGCACAGAGCTGTGTGGCCCCCGGTTTAGCAGCACAGGCACCATGGTGTAGCCACTTATTCCCTGGTGACCCTGTGACTGAGAGGCGACTGTGATCCTATGTCTACTGTATCACCAGAGATGCATCACATCGCTAGCCTGGAAAAGATCCACATCCAACGTAAAGTTCCCCCCAAATGAGTATGGCTTCTACATCTGCAAAATCAAAACAAAAGTCAAGTCAGCCTAAGCCAGGGATAATCTGTCCTCACCAAGACAGCAATATGATTCTTCAGGGTTGACAAAAAATAATGCCTGTGATAGTCTGTTATGCAAGTAAACCTTCACTGGGCCATTGAGTGTGAACTGATTATGTAAATGTACTTAGAACAATTTTATAATGTGCACGATGTTTTCGTAGATTTTTATTCAAAGTTCTTACATTTTTGTAATATTGGGAGGAATCAATAGGAATTTATGTTGATTGAAACTTTATTTTTTGCAATATAAAATACAGGAAGTTAGTCGTTGATGTTCAGGATCTAGGAGTGTTTTAGATTTGGGTAATTAAGGGCAAATATAGCTTGCAGTTAAGTCATAATCACAGTCAGAATAGACTGTTCACTTTTCTGTAAGGTGTTTTGGTCCAGTATTGTGTATGAGGCTTTCATACAGTGTGTATGGATTGTAGCTGGCTTCCGCGCCTGGTGCTGTGAGCCTACAATGTCCTTTCTTATTCGTTGCCTCCTCCTCCCTGGTCTGTGTCTTCTCCACATTGCTCATCTGGGTCACGGCTATGTTCAGGCAAGTCCTGTACTGAAAGGGTGTGAGCCCTGCAGGCCAAAGCTGATTTGGGTTAGGTTGTAACTGGAACAATCTGAGGCTTATTTCTATGCCTACCTTTGACAGTGTTGAACCATTACACAAGCCCTGTGGTCCTGGACATTTGCGTAGTTGAAGAGTCCCTCACCTCCTTGGTTCTAGGAAACAGCTGACTGCCTGGAATCACTCACCCCTGTCTTAGCCACCACCGGTACACCTACCTATTCCTTACTAATGGAAAAATCAGATAGGTCAGACAAGTGTCCATTGTTTGCCATCTAAACGCTTAAATGAACTCTAATCTGAACAAAGTAAGTAACTGACCAACCTTCTCTTCTGCCCTGGGGTCTCCAGTATCCCACTTTGTCATAGAATGGGCAGTAACAACCCAATCTCTCATTAAGACACACATGAGAATCAGCTAGCTGCAGGAATAGCTTTTTTTTTTTTTTGCCTTCAGTAACTGAACCTTTGAGGGCCTTTGCAACCAAATTACTAATACAACTTGAGAGCATCTAGAACTGAATTCGCCATCTCTTTCCCCACTGTGGAGCCACATGTTCAAGTTTAACTTGCCTCTATGCAAACCATATAACCCATCTTATCATGCCCTGGATTCCCCACGCAATCAGCCTTTCCAGCCCAAGCTAAATGCATTGTCTTAAGGTTACACTTGTCACCCTCCAGACTCCAGTGTCTGTGAAGGCGTGCTGTAACCGCTTACCGAGAGCAGTCCGCGGTTGGGAAACAACCTCAAGGAAAAGAAATGCAAATGGGAATTCACTGTCAGTGTCGGAAGCAGCACGCAGAAACAGGTGAGAACATCTGTCTGAGGCTTGAGTTCTGTCCTGGATCTGCTGGAGTAGCTAATGTGACTTCTTCCCCTTTCAAACTGCTAAAGGTTCCGGTGAAAATTATCCTCCCTCCTTCCACATATACTATGTTCTCTGCCTATCAACAAACACAGAGTGAAGCCTTTTGTTATGAACGGGCCACGGGGACAGACAGCTCTGACGCTCACTCATAACACAGAACAGACAGACAGAAGGCACAAGGAGAGAAATGGTGGATTCAAGTTTGGGTTTGTTCTTGGTCTAAACATCTCCAAGAGGAAGAATCTTTCATAGTGCCATGGTACCAGTGCAGTTGGCCATCAAGAAAGACAACTGTGTCGTCCACTGCACCATTACACCGCCCAGTTCTCCCAATCTGGCCTCTCTGCTCCTATACACTTTACCAATGGTCCTTGGCTGTTAGAGCATTCTCCTTAAATCAAGTATCCCCCCGGCTGTCCTGCTGCAGTGGTCATTTTGTATAAAATCTCGTTACCTAAGCTGGGTTTGTTTTTATCTGTACCAGGGAACTACTTATTATCAACTATGTCGAAGGTGTTGTCCTGCCCGGAAGCCCCCTGGTATGAGAGTCGTGTTCCTGAGGCCTCTGGTGGTGCCCAGGCCCTGTGCTCACTCAAGGCAGAGTGCTCACCATGGCTTTAGCTAGTGATGACATAAGGGTCTCTGTTGGTTTCGAACTTTGAACTCGCGAATATTCCGCCCGGTTTGGTACTCCCAGGTTCAGTGTGTTACTCTTCATTTAGCAAATGCTGATGAAATCAATCAGTCAGGCTTCCTGCGAGCTTGGAGTTTGGTATTCCTTTTCGGTCAAGCTGAGCACAGGGAGCAGACCTGACTGCAAATTCAGGCCAGCCACAAAGTCTCTCCATTCCACTGTATATAAGCATTGGGAGAAGCACCCATTATGATGTATCTACTGAAAAAATAATGAGGGACTAGGTATAAGAAGGAAGGCTAAGTAAGAGGAGGAAGAACTAGGCAAGAGGAAGAGGCACTAGATATGATATGGAAGTCTTAGGTATGATGAGGAAGTGTTGAGTATAAGGAGGAAGTATGGGGTATAAGGAGGGAGTGTTGGGTATAAGGAGAAAGTTTTAGGACAAAGATTTTCATGAAACTCTTTGAAGAAAAATGTGAGACTTTCAAAATATATATAAAAATATAGTCAGCATAATTTTACTTTCTTAGAGAAAAGAATTTACAAATTTAGTCTAATTATGTGGTAAAACCATTAAAACACAAATAAGCAATCTAGATCTAAATGAATCAATAAAGTTGGATCTAAAAGAATGTGCTGACTGTAAATACTTTAGCATGGTTTGCTCTTTGGATTAAAAATGTAGAAGTTCCAGGAGGGTGGACTTCCCTGTTACAGACTATCCCACAAGTAATGCTTATTGCTGAGGTGGCTCTCTCTGAATAACTTGATTTAAACTACGGGTATCTGGGATGTTCGCCATACTGTAGCAACAGCTGCCCCTGCAGTCCAGTCTTCCTGCTGGGAACTCTCCACAAGCATTGCGGATATTATTTAATTTGGAAAACTGAGTTTATTCTTAACTTATTTTTTTCCTCATGAGAAGCTGATTTTCCTGATGACTTGCTTTAGCACAAGCCTGTGTGGGTGGGAGATTCCCCATCATATCCAGAAATAATTTGGTCCTAGGCCTATCAATCCTGTCAATGTGGGTCTGTAAGGCAGAATGTTCAGTCATCCCCATAGATTCAGTCCCTGAGTAGCTAGAAAGGTCTTGATTTGGATCTAGATAACTAAAGGTGGGTTCTCTTAAAGACATTTTTCAGATAAATTAACCAAGATTTTCTCACCCTCCATGGGAATGGTGTCCCTAGAGAGAATGCATGGTGCCCACCATTCTGGTCTTCAAGCCGCCAAGTTCCTTCCTTTGGTAAATCTTCAGGTGCAGCGAGGCCACACATGGCAAAATGCTTAGGAAGCCCAAAGCCTGACTTTTGTTTTGTTTTGCTTTGTTTTTTGTTTTTATTTTGAGGCAGGGTTTCTCTGTGTAACAGTTCTGACTGTCCTGGAACTCACTCTATAGGCCAGGTTAACCGTGAACTCACGGAAATCCACCTCTCAGGTGCTGGGATTAAAGGTGTGGGCCACCATGCCAGGCTCGAAACCTGACTTTTAATAGGAATGGTTATAATTAAACTGAGAGGAAACTCCCATGCCGTCTTTGCTTAAACTTGAGGCAACAAGACACAGCAGGCCAGTTCCAATATATGCTTAGTGTCTTCCCCCTCAAAAAAAAAACACCAAAAACCTAGCATTTTCTCCTGCTATGAGGGTGCACATGCTGTTGCAAAGCCAAAGAAAACCGATGTTAAAGACTTGAAACACAGTGAGCCAAGGAAAATTGCTGATCGCTCAGCAATAGGGATCAGAGCGGATTCGAATCTGATGTTAGCCTTAGAGCAAACTTCTCCAGCAGCTCACAGACGGATGGATAAATTGGAAGAGCTGTGGAAATTCACTGAGATGGGCACCACAGAAGGCTTTACTACCCAGAAGCCACAAAAATGACCCAGCACTTGCTTCAGGGCGTTGACAAGCAATAAGATGGAGCAAGAGTCTAGACCAACGCTTATCTGTGTTACGTGCTGGCAAACATTTGGTGACACCATTATCTTTCAAGGCAGGAGATTGCCCAAGATACTGAGAGCATCTTGCTGGATAGAGAGGGTGCCAGGCAAACCGTAGTGGGTGAAAACTTGGACATTTTTCTTCTTGACACGATCCTACAAGGAAGGTTAGGTTCAGAAAAGAACTCACCAGTTTCGCATGTAAAGCAGAGTGAGAGGCCCACGAGGATCCCAGGGCTTGGAGATGCACAAAGTCCCTGCCTTTTGAGGACTATTTGTACCGCTGTGCAAGTGTGACATGTCTCCTCGCCTCAGCTAAGGCTGAGCAAACCTAAGCTAGATGGCAGAGCAACGAGGCTCAGATCTACTCAGAGGACAGTCGCCTGGTGCCTGTGTCTTCCCCAGACTGCTAAGTGTTAGTATTCTCCATACACAGTCTCAGTAATTACCCCGCTCCACTAAGTGGTGCAGTATACTGAATTAATGTGGAATGTGCTTTCCTTGAGTCTGTCACAACCTAGAGCCCAGCAAGGGCTCATGAGAGGGTGTCTGGACAGCTCGTCCTCCTGACTACAGATCGCTAAATTCTCCTTGTCTAGCCTGACAATGTTCCAAGACCCCTCTCTTCCGCTGGCTTTTTATGCAAATCCGAAACTGGTCCTCTGCGGGACCATGGGGCTTGTGGAGTGAAAATATAAATATGGGGGGCTGGAGAGATGGCTCAGAGGTTAAGAGCACTGACTGCTCTTCTGGAGGTCGTGAGTTCAATTCCCAGCAACCACATGGTGGCTCACAGCCATCTGTAATGAGATCTGGTGCCCTCTTCTGGCCTGCAGGCAGATACACAGACAGAATATTGTATACATAATAAATAAATAAATATTTAAAAAAAAAGAAAATATAAATATGTTGTGTATAGTTAATGATAAAGTCTTAGTGCATTCTGTGTTGTCATAACAAGACGTGAGGCTGGGTGCTTCATAAAGAAAAAATCATTTGGCTCAGGATTCTAATGACTGGAAAATCCAACCAATGTGGTTGGAACATGTCACGGGGGACCCTTGAATGCATCATAACCTGGAAGGTGAGTAGGGAACGTCAAAGGGTCACAGATCTATGACAGGAAGTCAGAGAGCAACTTAAGCGAGGTTACCCTCTGCACAACTCATTCTTGTGAGAACCCAGCACCACAAGACTTGGCTCATTCTCACAAGAGGACACCAGTCATTCTGAGTACAGCACATCCTGAAACCCAGGTGCCTTCCACTGGGCCTCGGCTCTTCAAGATCCACCATCCTCTGTACTGCCATTCAGGGGACCAAGCACATGAACTTTGGGGAAGTGAACCATATCCCCACCACAGCAGGGGGATGACTCAGATAATGGAGGGGTTTTGACTGCAGCGTGGGATTAATTCCTTATTGCATATTGAAACAAGACCGTACATTTCAACCTCAGTGGCATTTCCCCACATCTGCCGCTAGCATGACTGCCATAGCAATGCTGCCAGCACTAGCCAGCTTCGGCAGTGTGAACAAAAGCCACTCTCGTCCGTGCCTAGTGAGGACACAGCTCAACTGTGACTCTTCCTCCTTCTGACTTCCTTTTGTTCTTTCTCTTCCTTTTCTGTTTTTCCTATTCCTTTGCTCCACCTCACGCTTTTCCACTCCTGACACATCACATACACGGGAGACACCACTGCCCTGCTCCATATGCACACGGGAGACATCACTGCCCTGCTCCACATACACACAGGAGACACCACTGCCCTGCCCCATATACACATGGGAGACACCACTATCTACCCATGTACACATTGGAGACACCACTATCTACCCATATACACACACATGGAAGACACCCCTATCCCATATACACACACGGGAGACACCCCTGCTTCATATACACACGGGAGACCCCACTATCTACCCATATACACATGGGAGACCCTATTCTCTACCCTGTATACACATGGGAGACCCCACTCTCTATCCTGTATGCACACGGGAGACCCCACTCTCTATCCTGTATGCATACGGGAGACCCCACTCTCTACCCTGTATACACAAGGGAGACCCCACTCTCTACCCTGTATACACACGGGAGACCCCACTCTCTACCCTGTATACACACGGGAGACCCCACTCTCTACCCTGTATACACACGGGAGACCCCACTGTCTACCCATTTACACACAGGAGACACCATTGCCCTGCCACATATACACACAAGAGACACCCCTGCCCCATATACACACACGGGAGACACCTGTATCCCATATACACACACGGGAGACTCCACTATCTTCTTGTATACACATGGGAGACCCCACTATCTACCTGTATACACACAGGAGACACCAGTATGTGCCCCGTATACACACGGGAGACACCAGTATGTGCCCCGTATACACACAGGAGACACCAGTATGTGCCCCGTATACACACAGGAGATCCCACTCTCTACCCTGTATACACACGGGAGACACCACTGTCCACCCCCATGAATACGCATGCTGCCAGCCTCAGTGTGCTCATTGAACATGCCCTGCAGTGCAGACCGTGCTTTTAGATGTTTTCCTCCTTCCCTGCTTTAAGTTTCACTGAAGAAGGGGTTTTAACAGGTCTGCTAAGAGCTACGTGAAGACCTAGCTTTGAATTCAAAATTAAAAGAACATCAAAAACTTCCTCACCATGATAATATTTAATGCAGTTTTTTTTAAAATATAAGGGGTAAGAAAAAACATCTAATGAACAAAAGTTTTAATAAAGTCAGATTAAGTAAAACTGAAGCTGATGAGACTACCTCAGGTTGTCCCTCGGGGAGAGTCACTGCCAGACAGCAGTTCTCCAGCCTGAAAAGGAGATGGGGGAATACATTGGATGGTGAGATGTGGCTGATGAGTTTGCTTTCTAGAGAAATAGAAAAGGAACATGGTCATACATTCTGCCTTTGGTATAAGTAAAACACTAGAACACCCAGCAGGAGACAAGATCCTGAATCTTCACCGTGGTGTGGTGTGGAGACATGAATATGCCAAGTCCTTGTCTCATAACTGCTGTGATAAAATGCCCCACAGAAAGCACCTTACGGGGAGAACGGGGTTTGTTTCAGATCACAGCTCTAGGTTACAGTCCCATTGTCACGGGGAAGTCACGGTGGCAAGAACTCATCACATTCAATTGCAAAGGAAATGAAGCATGCATGATTCCTTGTCTGCTCATGCTTGGCTGTTTTTCCACTCCCACACTGCTCAGGGCTCTGATGCAGACCACACTAGGCTGGGTCTTCCTGCATCAGTAAACTCAATGAAGACAATCACCCACAGATGTGCTCAGACCAACCCAATTCAGACAGTTCCCCACTGAGACTTTCTTCCCAAGTGATTCCAGGTTGTGTGTGAATGAATGTCACTGCTCACATGACGTGTGTGTGTGTGTGATATGCATATGAAGTACGTTCTTGCATGGTGTTTGTGAATGTGTGTGTTCACATGTATGTGAATATGCATATAGAAGGTACACACACATACATATGTATACTTGTCTTCCTTGCTCGTTTCCCACTTGACTAATTGGGTCAGTCTTTCTCAAGTGAACCTGCAGCTCACTGATTGGCTGGTCTAGCTAGCCAACTTGCCTCAAGTCCCAAGTGTTGGGATTACAGGGAAGCATGGTGCCTGCTGTGCTTTTTCACCTGAGTTCTGGAAAACTGAGCTCTGGTCCTGCTGCTTGTGTTTTTAGCGAGCACTTTATCCAGTGAGCCATCCCCTCAGCCCACTCACCATTTGAAAAGATAACATTGTAAAGTGTCCTAGGTTTCAATGCACCTACTGTGAGCTTCTCAGGACGCTTTCCACCACTTTTGACAGTGTGGGGGGAAACAGCAATGAAAGAGTGCACATGAGAGATGCAGGAAAAGCAGAGTTTTCAGTTCCGGCTGTAATGTGGTGTGGCTTATGTTACATTGCCCCTTCATTTGTAATTTAGTATTTCTCCAAAATGAATTTTTGCCTTGATTTTTTTTTCACTTGTACGATCTATCACTAGGGCGGTATTTATCTTGATTAGAGTTTTCTATGGCCTCTCAAATTTTGTGCCTTAGGCCACTGCTTCATTTATAAGCCACAAATCCAATCTGCTGCCTTAGTTTGTGCATGACCCAGGAAAAGACCGAACCCATAGTGTGTGTGTGTGTGTGTGTGTGTGTGTGTGTGTGTGTGCACATCTCTCTCGGCACCCCTCTGAGTGTGTATGTGTGGAGGATGAGGAGAGAGGGATATTCTATGGCTCATGCCGTCATGAGAGCTGATGTGAGAGAGTCCTAACTGCCCAGGAAGTTGACTCTGTAGGTTAGCTTGAGACCGAAGAGCAGCTGATAATTGGTTGACCTGGAAGTTTGCAAATGTTGATGTTCAAGCTGGAGTCAGAGATCCTCTCCCTGGGTTTTTCTGTGAATTAAATTTGCCCTACCCGTGTGAAGAGAGCACTCTGCTTAACCGAGTCTATTAGTTCAAACACTTGTCTCATCCAGAATCACACACTCACAGCAGAGAGAGAAGGAGAGATAGAGAGAGAGAGAGAGAGAGAGAGAGAGAGAGAGAGAGAGAGAGGCTGAACAAACGTATAGGCACCACACACCCAGTCAAGTTGTCTCACCACACCTGTCAGGGTTCAAGACAGTGAAATGACTCAAACCCTCACCGCCAGGACTCTACAGAGCAAAAGGTATGGCTGTGCTACCTCCGCATGGCTCTGTATTTGCTAGAGAGGATGGTGCTAGTCACTAGGAGGGCTTGGTCTTCTGCATATTCATGGTTCACTTGTTGTCTTATTTCTAGGGCTGAGTGAAATTGCTAAGCCTAGTATCTTAGCCAGACACACAGAATCCTTTGTAAATAGAAGCTTCTGCCTCCTTTGAAGGAAGAGCCTTGTGGAGTGGGGAGATGGCTCCATTGGCAAAGGACCCACTGGGCCAGTACTGGCACCTTAGTTTGGAACCTAGACCCAGGGTGAAATGTTGGGCATGGAAGTGTTTGCCTGTAACTCAGAGGCTGAGGACAAGCTTATCCTTGAAGCTCATTGATCAACCGGCCTAGGCAAACCAATATGCTGCAGGCTCACTGAGAAGCATTGCCTCAAAAATGAAGGTGGAGTTGAGTGTGGGCACTTAAAAGTATATAATACACACAGGCAGAGAGAGAGAGAGAGAGAGAGAGAGAGAGAGAGAGAGAGAGAGAGAGAGAGAGAGAGAGAGAGAAGGAGTGGGCAGAGCTTGGAGCTTATCTCTTAAAGGGACCTTTGCAACTGTGTACAGTACAACTGTTGGCCATAAACCAAGAGGTGACTGTGCCCAAGGGGCAAGGCCAAGTCATGCCTGGATAGTAATGGCTCCCCTTTGCCTCATGGGAGTTCAGGTCTGCTTCATTTTCAGGGCCTCTTTGCAGATCTGGACTCAATGAATTCAGCTGGTGAAGGAAAAGCATCACCTCCGGTGTGTGTGATAAAGCAAGGCTCTGTAGGCTGATTGAGTCCAGCGCACTTCGCCAGCCCTAAATAGAAGCGCATTCACCCCAAAGCGGCACCCTTGACTGCTGAGAAGTGCAAGGATTCCGTGGACAATAACGAGGAGGAAAATCGCTTAAAAGCACTGGAGCAGATTGAGCGGCAGGTGACAGAAAGCCAGAGAGGCTGTGAGCAAACCAGGACAACGAAGGTTGGCTCTTCAGAAGAAAGATTTCAGCTTGCTGAGAAGGTGCCCTGCTGGTGGCTTTGAGACATACCTAAGAGGAAGCAGTGTGAAGGGTGACCACTCTGTACTGGCTCAGTGGGTCCGTTGCCGATGGAGCATCTCCCCAGTCCACAAACATCTTCTTTATAAAGAGGCAGATGCCCTGTTTTGGACTTGGACTTTCTAAAGAAAATAAAATTATGCATACAAGCTCCTGGGACCTACCACAAATTAGATACCAACAAACAGGCTCTTGAACCCAAGGACCCTCCTCAACTTGTACCACATGATGCTGTTCAGTGAGTTAATTCTGTGACCTGAGGTTCTTATTCAAGTGACATTTCTCCCAGAGAAAAGCAAATTTGAGCAACGACCTGACAAGAATCCTTGGCATAAGAACTGCTTTAAAAAAGGAAACATATCCAGATACGGGCCATCCTTCCTCCTTCCGAGGAGGGAGATGCTCCCAAGGATCAGAAAGCGTGTGACATGTCTACCCACACAAGGACAGAAGAGAAAATAATGTTATAGGTGGTGACAGAATTGTGCAGGCGAACCTGGAGCAGCCTCCCACCAGGTGTCAAACGCAATTCTGGTGTCTGTCTGGAAAATGATGGGGAGCTGTGTCAGCAAAACCAGACTCCGCTTCCACGGAAGAAAAACGAGATCCTCGGTGGACAGTCCTGGCTCTTGGCAGCTCTCAAGGTCTCACACATGGAGCAGTGACAGCTGAGAGTCAGGGATTCTGACTGTCTGACTTCTCACCATCCAGGACCCCGAGGCTGGTGCGAGACTCACCAGAAGCCCCTACAGGATGACGAACTGGACACCAGTGACAATCCTGCAGCATCTGTTGCCTCTGGCTGATCGGTGCCGGCAATAAAAGTCCTGACATGGATACATCGCCAACCAGATTTGGTTCTGGTGGTACATGCTTCCCATTTCTGTGCACGATTCAGTTGGTGATAGTAAGAGTGGGAACAGACCCATAACAGTGGGCAGGATTCTGTGACCCACAGTCATCTTTATGATGTGTACATTTTCTTGTATTAAGCTCTTCAGAATCTCGTGAAATCCTGGAGGTCATTGCAGTTTGTAACTATACAGGTATTTGACATAGTTCAAAGACAGAACGGGTGTGCCTTCTAACACACGACAGTTTTGCTCCTTCGGGTTCCTAACACAAAGAGCATCAGTATTTAGGCTTTCAGGTAAACCCTCGCCCCAGATAAAGCAAGCATTGTCCATCACTTGGCGCCATAATAATCACTCTGAAAGTCTTAATTCTAAAATGACTTTAGGGCTTATGAGATGGCCCAATGGGTGAAAAGGACAGCCTCCGACATGGTGACATAAATTCAGTCCTAGGGGCTAAGTGGTGGAAGGGAGATAACTGAATCCTAAAATGTGTCCTCTGACCTCCACATACGTATTGTTACATCACACACACACAGATACACACACATATAGATATACACACACATATACAACACGTAGATACACACACACACACATAGAGACACACACAGATACACACACATAGATACACACACACAGATACACACACATAGATACACATGCATGTGCATGCATGCGCGCGCACACACACATAGATATACACAGATACACACACACACATAGATACACACATAAATACACACAGATACACACACATAGATACGCACACACAAACACACACACACGTGTGTGTTCACTTCTCCCTCTTGAGAGCCCAGAAAGAAACCAAAGTCTAGGCTATTTACATGATATGATGTAGCAAGTTCTGAGTTTTATAAAATCTAAAACTTAGAACATTTATCAAATTAACTAAAAATAATACCCAAAACTTTCACAAAAATTTTAACAAAGCATAGTGTAAAATCAGAATGCTTAAAATTATGAGATAAATAATCAAAATAGAACTAAAATATAATTATTGAATACTGCATTTTGCTTATCAATAACATAAAATAGCATAAATTAAATATTGTTTAGCAGAAAAAAAAATGTGTGAAAAAGCTTTTTATGTGCATTTCTGAGTGAAAGAGTGTATGTAGCCCAAGGTTATAAGCTGTATGACTCTAAATACATAACACTCAGTATAAGGCAAAGCCACCAAGAATAAAAAGTACATGTTTTCTATGGTGAGTATGGAGGGAAAAGAATGGGGTCAGAAGGCCTCTGGTCATCTTCCAGGAAGAAAATTTATATTTGGAAGTGGCTGAAGTCAACAGTTTTTAAATGCTTCATCCATCATAGCAATTGTGCGGGCTGAGTTTGGGTTCAAAAGCTTCAGGACCTTCCCAGAAATACAAGATGGCAATCACAGGAAGCAAGATGACTCTGGATGTCAGGAAAGAGCAGGCAGGGTGAACGGCAGGGTATCCATCTGGATGTCAGAAAAGAACGAACAGGGTGTCCAAGAAGCAGAGGAATACAGGGAGCCAGAATAATGGTGAGCAGCAAATTCTGCCAGGCTCTGGTCTTTGAGATCAAAATCTCTCCCCATGCTCTTCCTTGAGGCACTCTGTGGGGCTGTTCTTAGTTATCTTGGAAAATAATTGCCGTCCTGGACAGAAAACTGTGAATCACTGTGGAATAAGCTACCTGCCTTATGTCAGACAAGAGGTGAAGGGGGAAAAACATGGGTTCAGGGAGAAGATGTGGAGAATCAGGACTTGTGGCAGCCCTCAGTAAGACCTGGAATCCTACTGGGTGTGAAAAACGGTACCGATTCACCAATTCAGAGACCTGCCGCTGCACAAAAGGAGAAAAGCTGCTTTGAGATTCGTAGCCCTTACTGCAAAATAAGAGGCAAGCTAGGAACAATTGCCGTGTTGTTATTCTGAAACGACGCGGTATTGGACAAAAGTAACGGTTAAATGACAAGATAACGAAGGAAAGCGATAAGGTGGATACGCTATTAATTCTGAGCCCAAGCGGACGCTCCTCTCGCTGCACGGTCACTTACCATGCCAGCACTCTGCTTACCCAGAGAATCGATTTCCAGTAACTTCAACTGCATGTCAGCCAACATCTGTGACACAGTCCGTGAATTCCAACCACGAGAACTCCCTGGGTGAGAAAACTGAACACACATGCAGTCCTTTCTTATATCTTCATCACCCCCATGCCGTCATCACTGACAGGGTGCCTCACTGTGAACAGAGTGTCCTGGGTGCCCCTTGTAAGGACTGAACCATTCTCTCAGTGATGTAGGATATCGTGAGTCTAGTTAACAGAGCGTTTCAGGGCAGAAGTCTGGCAGGGGACACGCACGGGCATGCATGATGTCGGGCTCCTAGAAGCTCTAGGCAAGGTTGTTCCAGTCATCTCCAACTTAGCAGCGTGGTTGGCAGGATCCCACTCCTTAGGATGTGACTGAGTGCTCCATGCCCTTGATGACCTTCAGCTGGGGGCTAATCCTGTGACCTAGAGGTCGTTGGCATTCATTGTCCGTCAACGTTTTCCCTAACTTCAAAGTCAAAAGACACGGTCTTCCTCAGCCCTTAGGATCTTACCCCTATCCTGACATTGTAGCATCTGCCTATAATTTTTCTCCCTGCTTCCACTCTTAATGGTCGAGTTGACTGTATTGATCCCACCAGATGATTCAATGTAACCTCTGCACCTTGAGGTTGATCGTTTTGATGCTTTCTCCATTTATGACAAAGAGATTTCTAGGCTGTATGGATCCCTTGCACTCACGCTCTGGAGCCCATTGTTGCCCTGTCATTCCTCTCAAGGAAGTGTGCAGACATGTAGCAGAACTCAGTCAAATTCCTCACACCCATATCCACTTCCTGTGCCCACCAACCCATCCCTCCTGCCCCCGCCTTTCACTCACGAGGACCATCCTCAAGGCTGGACTCTTAACTCTCTTGCCAGCACATGATTCTCTAATGAGTGACCGCTGTACAGATTCCAGCAGCCTCCTTCTCCACCCAGCCCCTCACAAACCTCCAACTTACCAAACAAGTCCACCCTCGATGTTCTTTTATTGTCAGACCAAGGATTTCTCTGTAGACCAGGCTAGGGAACTGCTACCGTCTGGTGATACTCAGAATCCTGGCTAACAGGTTTAGAGGGGAGAAAGGCAGACTTCATGGTTTGGGGCAACTAATAATTTGTTCATTTATACACTTATATTGATTATACCTATCCACCACTACCTCCCCCAACTCCCCTATGTCCCTCCCAACTTCATATCCTCTTTTTTTTGTTGTTAATAATATGCCCTGCTCAGTTCAATGAGTGTTGCCCATATGCACACAGGGCTGTGGTCATCTCCTGGGGCATGAGAAATCTATTTAGGCACATCTCTAAAGGACAGTTACATTTCCTTCTTCAACAGCCATCAAGTGCTAGTAGCTCCTCAGCGGAGGTGGGACTTCTGAAGCCCTTCCCCACCTATAGTGGAGTTTGACTGGTTTGATGTTATGTGGTCTTTTTCAGGTAATCACAGCTGCCGTGAGTGGATGCCCATTTCCAATTCTATTATTTAAATCAACAGAAATCAAAGGGCTCATCAGATTCAAACTTTGCAACTGTTGACCCTCATAACTGTACCGTGCATAGGATGGAGGAAAAGATGGTGTTACTATTTGGATCATAGATCTTCAACACTTTTTCCATTCTCATTACAGATGGCTCAAGACAACAACAATGATCAAAAACGGTGAAGACAAAGGAGAACTGCTGTGCTGGGAAATGTTTTGTCAGCAGTGGGGAGGGCGAGGAGAAAACCGCTGCAGATTGCCAGTCTGCTTCTAGTTTGTAGAGAGTATAACTATGTAGGTGAAGGCGACAGCCAGCTCTAAGAGGAACTCGCGCCTTCTCCACGACATCTAGATCAGAATATGGAACAGGGAGTGAAAAGAAGGCTTTCAGATGTTTTTCAGAAGAAACATGAACCCTCAACAGAGAAAGGCACTAGGGGTTCAAAGAAACCTGGGTTTGTGTACCTCTCTTTGGTGAGGATGTTTTCGAGTTTGCTTTTGTGAGGCCGGAAAATGAAGTGCGGGTTCTCCTGAGCTAGATAACTGAGCAAAGCATGTGAGCCCTGGCTGTCCCTACACCCTAGGTCATCCACCCAGAAGACACAACAGAGAGCTCAAACACCGCTTCGGACCACACATATGCACATCTGAGTCCCTCGAGATGGTTGCGGTCCAGCGTAACTTCACCTGTGAGACATTCTTACCAAAATTTTTAAAACTCAGGTTAACAATTAAAAGACATTGGGGAGCCTATATGGTCAGGTTCCACAAGGCTGACCCGAGAGATCAGTGAAGACAAATTGTGAGGAGAGAGAAGACAGCGCAGCTCTGCTACAGAGGACGCTTTCGGTCATTGTTGCCTCCAGGGTTGCTACCATTGTGCTTAGCTGTAATGAGTCTGTATATATGCATGCTTGAAAAAGTGCAAGTATATGCATGTGTGTGTGTGTGTGTGTGTGTGTGTGTGAGAGAGAGAGAGAGAGAGAGAGAGAGAGAGAGAGAGACAGAGAGACAGAGACAGAGAGAGACAGAGAGAGCTCATCAGAGGACAACCTGATTCATCCCTCCTATTTGAAAGAGTCTCTCACTGTCCCAGGGTTTACCAAGAGTAGCAAACTGATTGATCAGTGGTCTCCAGACTTTCTCCTGTCTCTGCCTCCTCAGCTCCAAGATTACTGGCACATGTTATCAAATCTACATAGTTTCCAGAAATCGAACTAGGATCCTTTGGCTTGCATGGTGAGCCCTTTGCCTTCTGAGCTATCCCCACTGCTGTACATTCATGGCCCAAAAGTCTTGCTTTGAAGCAGCTGATCAGACAACCTGGGTAGTGAAACAAGGTGGCGCTGTAATGGCTGTCCGGCTGATGTCACAGAGGTGACGGACACATGGCTGAAGGAAAGATGAGGAGATTGTCTCTTCAGGGGTTGACCAGAAGTGTGGGTAAGCAGTGTTGGGTATACAAAAGGTCTACAAAGAAAGAGGTGGAACAGAACTCTACGGGAAAGATGGTATTGGGTGGGAAACAAGCATTCTAAGCAGTGAAACATATAAGGGTCTCAGAGTGAAGGCCTAGGTCCTGCAACAAGATCCACGTTCAGAAGCCAGAAGTGCCACTACATGCAGATTCAACAACGCAAACCAGGGCCTCTTTGAATGAGCAGCTTCTATCCCCATCATGTTCCTAAGGTTGCAAACCATCTCACTTTTGGTGGCTTAAAATAACACCAACTTTTTATTTTTGACTTTCAGAGGTCAGAAGTCAAGACTAACCCTCAGAGATGGAAACCAAGTTCCTTTTGGAGATTTACAAGGACAATCCAGTCTTGACCTCTTCAGGTCTAGAAGCCATCTGCATTTCTTGTCATCTAACCGCCTGACCCCAAACTCTATCTTCTGGGCCACCACCTCTCCCCCATGAGTCTCTTAGGGCTACTGTGATAACATCCACATCCTACCCAGAATTCCCACATCTCAAGCAAGGGGCTGTTGTGGGAGGTTCACAAATGTGCAAGATCATTTCAGACACTTCCAAAAGACAAATCCTATGAGTCAGATTTTCAACAACAAAGAGCATTCCAAAATAAGCCCTGTCTCGGGAAAGGCATGTTTGCCAGCAAACGACGTGCGGCTGCGATCTGAAGGAGGCGTCGACCCCAGAAGGGACCAGAATTTGAAGGCTGTTTTTACTTGTGACCCCATTGCTGTGTGCTGGCCAAGGGCAAGGAAGATAGAAAGAAAGGAGACAAGTCGGGAGATCAGAAGTGGGAGGAGAGAGGAAGGAGGAACCTGGGAAACTTTTTATTTTTGTTTTCCCCTAAGCTTCCACAGACCTTAGGGGACCTGAAGGTCCTGACACCCTGCTGGGGAGAGCACCTGACTCACTGAACAAGCTGATCTGCTCTTATTCTCTTTCAGCATATTTAACCCTTGCCTCCCATTTCCCTCATTTTAATGCTTCTTTAAAAAGTATAAAGGAAAAAAAAAACTCACTTGGGCATAGGGACGAGGTTTCGTGATTGCTTAGTTTGGTTTCCACGTGCATCCAAAGAAATTGACCAGGGAAATCCAATTAGGAATTCCAAGAAATTCCAGACAAGCAAATGAGATTGTGCCTGCTCACTGAAATAAACAGTTAGAGAAAAGAGCAGACTGGAACAGTGGTTAACATTAATATCTACTCTGCAAGGCATGCTGGGCATCCTATTGCGCAGGACGTGGACTTACACATGTTAGCTCAAAGAAGTATTTTCTTAAGAAAGTTTTAAGAGTCATAGCACAGAAGGTTAAAATTATACATTTGTAAGATCAGAACATGTGCTGTGCACCCAAGCATGAGCCTTCTGACATAGAGCCTGTTCGCAGTTGCGACAACACACGTGTTCTCTCCTCGCTTGGGTAATGCCTAGTGGGGTACACCAGCTCCCTGGAAACGCTGCTGAGCTCTTGAGCTCCTGGCATAGGCATTCAACATCATCTGATCTTCTTGGTCTGAATGCCTTAATAAAGAACTTGGTGTTTATATAAATTAGTCCCTGATTGCATATTCAGAAGCTCATCTGAAACCTTAAGAGGCAGGATTGGAGAATTTGTATTCAGTCTCTCAAAAATAAACATGACAAATTCAACTTTGTTTCACAGCAACACAAATTATTTAGCCAGATTGTTCCCTGTCTACTTTCTTTTCTTGGGTAGTGAGTTTGCACACTTATTCTTGTTTTCTCTGGGATCTTCTTACTCTTTCCATCATTTGAATTATTTCTCCAGATGCAAGTAAAGTTTCAAAATCCATTGAGCTCTAGTTTTGAAAGCTTGGGTGGAAGTCCTTCAAACAAACGTCGATGCTCTTTGTTCTCATTTAAATACGATATTTGACTTTATCTGCAAAAACAACAAAAGGAAGGCAAATTCCAATTTTAACTTTGTTTTTATTCATTCTTCTCTCGTTCAACACATCCCAACTACAGCCTCCCCTCCTCCTCCCAGTCCCCTCCCACATCCCCTTCCCCAGATCCACTGTTTGTCCTCCCAGTGATATCAACCAAACACCCCATATCAAGATACAGCAAGATGGGGCACAAACCCTCATATCAAGGCTGGAAGGGACAGCCCAGTAGGAGGAAAAGGGCCCCAAAGTTAGGTAGAAGAGTCAGAGGCATCTTAACTGTATGTCTTTCCTACACTGCCACTTCCACCAAAGGTGGTAATTCAGCAATCTACTCTCTATGACCAACATTAAAAAAAAAAAAGCCTAGTTCTGGGTATGTGTGTCTGTCCAAGGCCTAATTCCTTCCACCTATGTCAAGGCTTGGAGCTTCTGCTTAGTAAGAAATTTATTACCAGGCCCTTAGATAGCTTGAAATATATTTAGGGCTAGTGCCTGGTTTTCCACACCGGTTTCTGGAGTGGCTTAGAACCTCCAGGAATTAAGAATGAAGCTTTCCTGGATGCAGTAAACTGCATGTATGTGGTGTATCAGCAAAATAGTTCAAATACTTATAATTATGAAATGATTGCACAATGGAGCTCATTTCCCTCCTTTTAATGCTTCTTGAAAAGCATAGCGGGATACACCTCACCTGAGCATTGAACAATGTCTCGTGATTGCACAGTTTGGTTTCCATGTCCATCAAAGGGAATAATCTTAAACCAATGATCATGGAGACTCAACTAAGAAGTGAAGAAATTCCTACAAGAGATGCCAGACATGCAAATGAGCGTGTATTATCATCTGCCCATGGAAACATTCTTCACTAAACCAAGACGTGGAGACAAGATAGATGCCCATACTCTGGTACCTGATGCCCGAATAATGAATGCTTACAAGAGAGAGGAGCAAGAGAGAGAGAGAAGGGAAGAAGCAAGTGGAATATTTGTGGATCTTAGATACTCTAAACTATTTTAAAATAACATTTTACAAATATTTTAAATCTGGGGTTTTACTGTGGCACGATAGTTTCTGTGGAACACAGAGCTGGTGAGATTGCTCAGCAGGTAAAGGCTGTTGGCCTGAAAGTCTGGCGACCCGAGCTCAATTCCCAGCACCTACATAAAGTGGTATGGAGAGAAAAGACTCCACAAGCTCCCCACTGACCACTGCACGCAGACTGGGCCGCGCGCCCTCATCCCATAATTACAACAAAAATAACTGATGATCACGCTTCCTCTCCTGTGACTTGCCGGTCCCCGCCCTTGCCCATCTTCTCACGGAGCTTCCAGCCTCTTGCTGCAGCAGTTCACAGTGTTCACCAGCCAGCCTGGGGGTAGCTCTGAGAAGATATGTGAGCTGGGACGTAAAGAGTAAGGGCCAAGGGGCCAGAGCCCCTGCAGGTAACAGCTGTCTGCCTGAGTTCAGTGAAGAAGCAGTCTGTGCATAAAAAATCCAGAAACATGGCAGAATGAGTTCCTTTCCCTTCTCATCTCAAACAGCATAGAAAGCAAAACTTCATGAGTGACAGCAGCCTGTTAAGTGCTCTGCTTCCACCCCAGTGCTGCCTGACAACCCCTACCATCCTCCACCGTGACTTTGTGTCTCTTCCTCATGTGTAAGCCTCTTCCAGGAACATTCCAAAGTTCTCCTTGACCTGACATAACTGAGATTTGAGAGTAGTGTGCCATTTCTACCAGGTTGCAGCCTGGTAGTCCCGTGTTAGATCGACACTTTCATCTGGTTGAATCTCTATGTTGAGTCTTGGGGTTGGCACAGGCTTGGAGCTTAGCACTGTGTGTTGACGGGATTAAAGGCTGAAGTCACTCAGTCCAGCATTAAACAAATCACTCAGCTTGGTATGCCCTTTTGTCCTTGAGAAAAGATAAAATGTTAAACAATTTGAAAACAAATTAATAATGGTGGGGCAAATGAAGCAAACAAAGCAAATTGGAGTTTGGGGGATTATGCTGGAAATGGAGGCCTCAGGGTTGGCCTGACAGGCAAAATCCAGAACATTTGCTGGAGTAGAGCACTGGCTCTAAACCCTACCAGCTAGGAAGGTATTTCCCAGTGACGCAAAGAAGCTGAATTCAGTAAAAGGGTAGGAAAAAGAACATGCCCACAGAAGCGAGAAAGCCTGAGATGTTGGCACTTCTTGAGGTTTCAGGTTCTAAGCTCTCCTGGAAGGTTGTCGGATTTGGAACCCAGCACAGAGATGATAGAAGGTTCACTTTACCGGCTCTGTCCTGTCCTTCATTGTCCTTGGGCTGGGCCAGATTCTGTTAGAGGCTGGATACCAGATGGTCAGCGTCAACACACATGTCCAAAACAGCAGGCACAATGCTGCACTAGACAGTGGTGCACAGACACCACTGTGGGCGTGTTTCACTTACGGTGCTTCATGTGCAATGCTGGTTTTTGCTGCTAAGCTGCAGAGAAAGGAAGATGAGAATTGAGTTCTGACTCATGTCAGGACTGGAACCATAACAGGGTCTCTGCCAGGCTAACATGTCACGAGCTGAAGTCCAACAGTACCTAGCATGCCACAAGCCCCACACTGACAAGTCTCAGAAGAAACCACTGTCCCCCCCACTGACATTGCCCTGCCTTCTGGTGTTTGTTTTCTTCCCTTCTAGACAGATAGCCTCCTTGGGAGTCTCCTACTCTTAGACAATATGCAGTGAAAATATGCTTCAGCCAGCTATTGAGTTAATTGAACTAGAACTAATTTCCCATTACTAACTTGAAAAGCAAATAGATAGATTACTCTATTTCCCCTTTAAAGAGCAAAGGAAATTAAATTAACTTTTAATTTACATTGTAAAAAAATGTATAGTGTAATTGTCTGACAGAGAGACAAATATACACACACATATACACATATGGGGGAGACAGACAGAGACAGACATTGACAGAGACAGAAATAATGCTTCATCTAAAGAAAGCATATCCATTCTTAATTCCAAGACCCTCACTTAAATCATTGTTGTGACCTTTAATACAGTTCCTCATGCTGTGGTGACCCCAAACCATAAAACTATTTTGTTGCTACTTCATAACTGTAATTTTGCTACTGTTATGAATCATTATGTAAGTATCTGATATACAGCTCGCAAAGGGGTCATGACGCTCAGGTTGAGAATTGTTGGTTTAAATGGTTTTCAATACTAGCACCTGGAGACTCCCTTTATCTCTGTGGATTCAATGCCTTCTTCCAATTTCCTCTGTCCACAGTCACTGGGCTGTCCAGCTCTTGAGAACTGTACCGTCACTCTTGTTCCAGCTGAGAGGAAACTGTTTGGCTGTGAGTATCCAGAAGTCTGTTTTCCTCCCCTTCCCACTTCCCTCCCTCCCTCTTTCCTTCCTTTCTTCTTCATTCCTTCTTTCTTCCTTCCTTTCTTTTTTCCCTTCTTCATCCCTCCCTCCCTTCCTTCTTTCTTTTCCTTAGAAGGATGGCTACCTGAAAATTCCCGTTTTGAGAATCACTTTCATGAACAGTCAAAGTTAATAAATCTTTCAGAAGTATTTTCCTGTTGGCATGGTAGAACACCTGTGCAACTCTACTCAGGTGGTTGAAGTGGGTATCGAAGTTTAAGGTCAGTCTTGGGCTGGAGACAGAGACTTATAATTCCAGCTCTTTGAAAAATAAAGGCAAGAACATTGACAGTCCAAAGCCTGTCTCAAAAGAGTCAAGTGGGGATTGAGGACCCACGTGGCATGCAGAACACTCTCGGCTCATGTTCCAGAACCGTATATACACTCACTGTTTGCATCACACAAGGAAGAGGATCCATCTTCACTGCCGCTCAGGTTTGAAGAAGACACCTTCATGAATAATTGTGAGCGTCTGTAATGAGGACACATCTGAGGCAGATGAGAATCTTATTCCCAGTGCACATTCATAGAATAGGAGACTAAAAATAGGTACCCAAAGCATCAACTCTCCCATCCCAAAGACTGATGGATGCTGATAGCAACCTCCACACCCCTCGCCACAGCCCCCAGCCCAACCCCCAACTCCACAAGTGCTCCGATTCTGTTTATTCATGCCTTTGCTTAGCTGCACTGAAAACAAACACATTGTAGTTGATGAAAATCAATTTCCCCAAGAGTTGTGTATTGCATTGGCCCAAATGGCCGGTAGCTAATGGTCTTATGTGTATTGCAGCTTACAGGGCAGTGTGCCTTCATAAGGGCACTGTTGCTGGAAGAGCAATTGCATTAGCCTCTCAGAGGAAAAGAGCTGTTGTTGCCCAACTTTTGAGAGCAGAAAAGGAGCTAAGAGCTCTTTAATTTGTGAAAACAGCACATAATGAACCTCAAACAGTGAGTCTATCCCTAAAGCCGACAAAGTAATTTGGAGGTGTTTCTGCCGCCAGGTAAGTGTTAGCGTCCTCGCCCTGCGGTTTTCAAAGTCAAAGCCAGGGATTTCATGATGCTTGTCAGAACCCGGCACAGTTTTGGTTCCCATCCAGTACAAATGAAACTTGCTTGGCATCTCTCAAGGTACAGCATGAAAACACTCTCCCCAAGCCTGACTATCAGGACATAGTTTGTTTCCATGGCCACTACACGAGCCATGGAGAAGCTTGATGGGTGAAGGCTTCCTCTGACCTCACAGCTGACTCTTCATCACTAGCTACCCCAGCTTTGCTTTTCAACGACTATGTGTATGCGAACAGAATCGGACTAGCGCCATTAGCCAAAAATGTGGACCGTGGAAGAGATGTCATTTCCTGTCCACCAATGGGACATGGTCACATCGTGGTGTACCACACAGAACATCATGGGAACAGCTTCTCTGGCTGTCCTCTAGGGCAGTCTCAGGCTGTCTGTAAGCCTACAAGCTGCCAACTGCAGACTGGTTGTTCTCCTTTGTTACTTAATCTCTCTGATCAAGGGAGGTTTGTGTCTTCAAGGTTAGTCCGTGCTGCTTTAAAAATGCAGGCGTTTCTAGAACATTCCAGAATATTCTGAGTTATTTTGCTTCTGGGGATTCATGACAGCTTTACATAAATCGCACACAGAAACACTGGACAGCATATCTAAGAATAAAGTGTAGAGTGTAGTAAGTTGGCCTGGCCACAGAGGACTTCAAGGCACCATGCTGGTTAGGTGGCAAGGTTGCCTTGGCTTCCTGGAAATGATCCTGTTAGTGTTTTTGGAGTCCCTTTCCCTTTCGAAGGAGCCTGCTCTCTTCACTTTATCAACAAAGATGACCTTTTGGTTTTGAACACTCTTGAAACAGAAGCATCTAGTATATAGATCGAGTTCAATATGGCTTCTCTGATCAATATTGTTTGTCTCCAAATCCATGCACGTCATCATTATTCTCCACAGCATGTAGGAGGCAGTGCTCATGCACAGTCCTCATTTGGGAAAGAAAAAGCTTCACTGTAAGCTTGTTTTACTAGGAGTTGCATACTCGGACCTCTCTCTCTCTCTCTCTTTCTCTCTCTCTCTCTAATTGGCAGTAGACACAGAACCTAGGTATCCTGGGAAAGGAGCTGGGACTGGCTGGTGGTAATCAGAAGTGTCCGATCTCCTTTTTGTTCTGGTCTGTTCTGTAACATCAGCCTAGCTTCTTATCTAAGGCTCCAATACCCAGTGTTAATCTTTAGGCTCCCTGGAGACTTGTGGTCCTCGTGGACATTTGGGGTCAGGACAGAGGGGTCTACAACTAAATCATAGAAACAGTTTTTGGGGGCAGGTTACTCTTTTATGGTCCAAATTCAAACACATTTAGCAAATATCTTATTAATTTTTATTTCTTTGTAACAATTATTCATATTTATATCTCATAAGTCAATGGTTGTTTTCTTTTTATGGTTTACAGTTATTGACATCAGCATCTCTGTGTGGGATGATAGTGTCCTCATCATTTCTCAGTGCTGGTGATCAAAGCCAGGACCTTATATATCTGCTAAATACTGCTGTGTTCCTGAGCTGCACCCCAAGTCCTAGAATTGCTGCAAGCGTTGCATATGTGCGCTCAGTGCCCACACACTGGTGCATTGCTCAGCACTGTATTGATGATCTAAGGCTGTCCATATTTAAAACAAAAACCTTGCAAACTTGCGTGTTAAACAACCAGGAGTTATCACCTGCTGTTCTTCCCAGGTCCCAGTTGGCCAGCAATTCTAGAAGGGCTCCGGGGCCAGTTTTGCTTACGGTTCCTCCTGTGGCTTGGTCAGAAATCACCAGGATTGATGTTCTAATTCCCATATCTGTAGAACTTCGACTTTTGTGGACTGGACACTGGGCTCCTCTCCGAGCTGTCCGACATCCTAAGAACCAGCTCTGCAGAGCACAGAGTCCATGGCCAGAGTCTCTTGAGCACATGCGTCTGCCTTCAATTCTGTCTCCCAGTTTTAGTTCCTTGTTTTAGCTGCCCACCAAGCCTGACCACCATCCATCAAGTGTTTGATGCTAAAAGGGATCAAAGTTCAGGGATAATTAGAGTCTCGCTTTCCTCTAATTAATACTTTTGAAGTGCTGGAGATAGAACCTGGGGGCGAGAGCTCTCTCGCTCAGCCACACTGTTTCTATTTTATTTTTTTTAAATTTGGTTTATCTTCGGTTGACAGGTACACGTCAGCTCCTACTCGAGTGTTAAAATATCTCAAATGAACCACACAGGAAGGCGGGGTTGATTTGGGCTCATCGTTTCACGGGTGTCAGTTCAAGGTCACTTGGCTGCACGGTTGGGAATACGTCCTGCAAAGCAGAGTGTGTACATAGCATGCGGGAAAGCAGAGAGGCTCAACTGATGACAGACGAGAATGGAAGGACAGAGACAAAGACACACAGAGAAAGAACAGAGGCAAGATATGCCCCAAGAGCACGCAGTATGGACCTGTTCTCCCAGCAAGTTCTAACAGACCATTCCATCATCAGTGGGCTAACCCACGGATGATTGACAACCTTATTGTCCAGCCACTTTTCAACAGCCCATCCGAGACCCAAACCTTCAACACATGAGCCTTCATGGAGCAACTTACATCCAACAACAGCAATGGAAACTTTATATACATAAACTGTGCAGCATGTGTGTGTGTGCATGCTTTTAAGTATGTTTGTGCTTGTATGTGTGTGCTTGTATGTTTTGCATGTATTTTTATGTTTTCTGTACATTTGTGTGTATGTGTATATGTGCATATTTTCAAATACTTTAGTAGCTACATCAAGTCTGCAGTCTGAGGAACCAGTCCTCCATTCTTCTCACTATGTATGAAAATAGCTTACGATATCAAGAGTCTTCCCTTTACCCAGGATGTACCTGGGTGGTATGCAGGTGCATGGGTGCAGACTGGGGTTAAAGGCAGACATTGGGCTCTCATCTTCATGAAGGGCAGTGCTGTGCCAGGTTCCAAGGCTCTTCCCACCATCCAAGAGCCTGTGAAAACTCTTCCTCTTAGAACCTGGAGCTCTGCTTTGCCCCCTCACAGCTCCCCACATGCTTCTGCCCAGAGATGATTAAAGTCAAGGATGACTGAGAAATACAGGCTCACTTGTAAGCAACACCTTCTCCCCGGCCCTAAGATCCCCTTTTGTGTACGCATCAGGGCTTGGCTCAGGCTTCTGGAGCTCGGCGACTGCTTCCTGCCGCTCTGCTCCTTCAAGTCCGGCAGTTTCTGGGAAATGACAGAACCAGAAGAATAGCGTGACACAGAGTGTCAGTCTGACACGAGTGAGGTCCTCCAGGAGGCTGGACTGTCAGTTCTGGCTCCTTAGACGTCCGTCAGAAGCATATGCACACATCTGAAGGGATTTTGTTTTCAAGATTTTCTATTGGCATCAGAAATCTGCAAGAAGACATTATGCTATGCCCAGAAGCAGAACCTTTTAAATGTTTATACAGTGTATGCGTTTGAGATGCTAGACACTCAAGTACAGAAGGGTTCTAAGCATAATGAGAGGTAAACTTATACTTTGCTGTTAAACTTATAACAGTTTTATAAAAACTTAACAGGTTGTTAAGTTTTAAGGTAAACTTATACAAAGCTGTCCACACCCTAAAACCCACAACCCATGGGTATAAAACAAAGCAGAGTCAAGGGTGAAGATGGAATTGGAACTGATTTTGAGCTGGCGTTACAATGTGTGGCGATTCTGTTTGATTCAGGGGGTAAAATGGAATCTAAATGTCCTTACAAGGGTGGAGAGGAGACCGGAAAGAACTCAGAGTCAGAAGGGGGTTGTGGATGTAATGTGGCTCTACTGACTACAGAGTAAAGAAGACCTCTAGTCACAGAAGGCAGGTAGCACCCAGAGGCTTGCAAAGGCCAGAGCCAGGTGTCCCATTGGCCTCCAGAAGGAAGCCAGCCTGTCAATATCTTGGTCTTAGCTCAGTGCTTGAGGCCGGACATCAAATGATTCACTCTTTTGTGAGAAACATCCCCCAGCTGAGAGGGTGCCTCCGAATTGTGTCCTCATAAGATGGAGGGGACAGCGGAGCTCTCTGGGGCCTCAAGGTAGTGCCAACTGTTAGCTACTGGCAGAGAAAGGGTTGGTTTTCTCCTAATGGAGCACCTTATAAGCCAACTACACTCCAGGCCACATAAACAGGAATATTTAGATTATACAAACTGCCCTTAAAGGGAAAAATTATACAAAGTTGGGTGGGAACGAAGGGGCATGTAGGCATGGAAAGAGTTAGCAGAGGGAGTAAATATTATCAAAGCACATTGTATGGAATTCTCTAAGAACCAATAAGATACAAAAAATAAAATACTAAAGGCCGTATTCTCATTTATGATGGCTTAATACTCTGATGCTGCAATTGCTTCCCACACACTTCCGTCCTAGGTTGTCTCCCACGGAGGTTGGGTGGACCCTTGATGTGACGCAAACATCAGCAGCCTCATTTATAGCACCTCATTTCTGTGAGCCCCAACTTCCTCATGTTCTAAGTCCCCTCTGGTCTCTGAACCCCAGAGGGATAGGCACCATGTCTTATTCAGCCTTGGACTTTGACGGGAGAGAGAGCTACAGAGCAGATAATCGATAAGTATTGGTTGCAGGGAATTTAATTAAGAGGCAAGGAGTGGACTGAGCAATTGAAGACCTCCCAGAGAAAATTGCTTTGTGTCTGCTGTAATAAATAATACAAGCACAAGCCAAACACGGGGAAGATGAGCTGCAGTCCACTTTGAAAGAGTAAACAGCCAGAGAGTGATGTTCATTATCTCTTCCGATTTCTCTCAGAATTCCCAGCAAACACTCTGCCATCTGCTCATCTCTGCTCAAGTCCCTCTCCTGTTCCAGCTCCTACTCTCCTCTCCTCTATAATCTGACTTATAATTTGAAAATGCTATATTAAAATGTTCATGGATTTTTGGAAAATACAGAGAGAGAAATTCATATACACAGCTCTTTTAAAAGAAGAGCTTTGGGTTTTGGTTCAGTTGGTTGATGTTGATAAGGGGTCTCATGTAACCCAGGCTGGACTCAAACTTGCTATGTGGCCTAGGAGGACCTTGAACTTGCAATCCTCTTGCCTCTGCCTCTGTTTCCTCAGTTCTGGAATTACAGACATCTGTGCTGAAGGTGTTACAGGTGGAACCCTTGGGTAGTCAATCGAACATGAAGTCAGAGAGCAGATTACTGGTTAGTGTCAGTGAGAGGGAGTCAAAAAAGAAAAAACTTTACCCTTCCTATCCTGTAAAGATCTAGCTAGAATTCTCTACCAATAAACTAACAAAGAGTCCCTCCCCAGCCCCTCTAGCTTGCTGGATGTCTCCGTTTTAAGCAAGTAAATCTCTGCTGTTTAGAAGCCACCCAACCTGTCCCGTTTTGTGATAGCACCTACACAGACTGAGATACTTGCCCTCAATGTGTATTGCTTATGTAATACCCAGAATGTATCATATAATGCAGATGTGGCAAATGTTTTGTTTGTGCGTTTTTGTTTTGTTTTTTTGCATTTTTGAGACAGGGTTTCTCTGTACAACAGCCCTGGCTGTCCTGGAACTTACTCTGTAGACCTGGCTGACCTTGAACTCAGAGGTCAGCCTGCCTCTGCCTCCCAAATACTGGGATTAAGGGTGTGCACCACTAGTGCCCAGCCATAGCAGTTGTCTTAGGAAACTGGTCCTACTTTATGTTTAGGGCAGCTTGGTATTAAAAATCAAAGACTCATAGGGCTCATGTGATGTTATCTCAAAGGACTGAAGCGAAGCAAGAGAAGACAGCCTTGAAGTGTGAAGACAAACAGTCCAGTGAGGGTCGAAAATATCGAACAGGGAACCTTGGAAGCAAACTAACAAAATTCAGAAGTTGTAATTAAGTGAGACAGGTACTTAGAAATAGCCAGAGTCTGGAGATGTCTTAGATTAGCAACTATAGCAAGCAGAGAACTGAGCTCACAGCCTGGCACCTTGGGGCATGACCAGAATGCCTAGAGAAAGTGGGGTTGGGCAGCTTGTGTGCAACAGCAGCCCTGGATACACCTGGATGACTGCATACCCTTGCCCTGCGTATTGAGTTTGCGGAGTCTCCTCTGAGATGAGAATTAGCTTCTTGCAAGGATAACCTTGGCTCTCATAAAGGAGATGATGAACAGGAATCTCTCTGAGACAGCTGGCTGTGGTGACAGACATCACAGGAGAGACAGGTGGCTTTGTGGGGGATTAACAGCCTCCGGCAGTAGGGGGATAGAGCGGCGGAGAAAAAGCACCTTGTAAAGCTCTTCGTGATGATGTGGCCAGAAGGCCAACCTGCACCAGTATGCAGGGATGTGGAGATCCGTAAAGACCTCAGTAGCCAGAGTAACCTCTAACGTGGCGGGTTCCCCGGAATGTTGGCTACAGCCAGACAGTGCATCCACACAGAAAGCGAGGAACAGAGTTGGACTCAGAAACAAACATCCTTCTGCGAGGAAACATTTAGACATGACATTCCAACAAACAGAAGAAAGAACTAAACAAGTGTGGTAAAAACAGATCGGAAGGACCCGAAATTGCTTTTGAAGAAAATAAGCAGGATGTCTCTGAAGTCAGTCGACGCCAGCACCGTGTACAAGCCTGCCAGCCGGCTCCTTAATGGGACCGTATCTGTGGTAGCTAAGCATTCATTACTACAGTGCCGTCAAAGCGGGGCCGGATAATTGCATTCATAGATAGTCCTGAAAATATTTTGCTTTCTTAGATATCTTTTCATTTAGGAGTTAATGTGTGGTAAATGAAAGCAATTTATATTAATGCATGTCCAGGCCGTGGTTTATTTTTGCCGGTTCTTTCTAGAATTAAAGAGTCTCAGCAAATTTGCTGTGATAGCGGGAGCATATTCATAGGCCGTTCCAAACTGTTGTCCTTGGAAACCGAATATGTTTCAATAGCCAACCTTTTCCGGGCAGTCTAGCCTGCGTGATTTGCAGAGCTGGAGAGTGGAAGGGAAGGGCAGCCCGAGTTTCTGCCTGTGAGTTCACCGTGAAGGGCACTAGGAGGTCTTATCCTGAGGAAGATGAGGAACAAGAGCTCTTTCTTTGATGTGAAATAAGTCTGAGCAACCGAGAACTCCAGGAACGTTCTTTGATGCATATAATCTGATGTCTGTGCCTGGTGTGTTGTTAGTACATGTTTCCATCATTTTCCTCTGAGTGAGTTTTAATATTTTCAGGAACTTACCGTGAAGGTCACTGCTAAAACTTCTATCTAGTCTCACGCTTCATGTGTGGAGAATATATTAAATCAATTTGTATGAGACATAATATTTTAGGCAAACCCTAAGACTATTTACACGAACACACTGTTTCCAAGTACCTTCAAGTGTCTAGCGGCTTCTGTTTCCTTGTAAACACTTGACATGCTAATTGAAAATTACTCTTGTCTCTTTATTAAGGAGGGTTCCTCATGAAACCCTTTTAGGTAAAATCGCTTCAAGGGTGTCCCTGTTTAATATCTGAATACCAGAAAGTGTTGAGATAAGCATCCTTGGAAATCTTCTGTTATGACTTCCAACTGGTTAAAGCTGGGGCCATCGAATAGTACAGACCAGTTCAACCCCACCCCCCCCAGGCAAGTTCTAGAACGTGTTGTGTGCTAGGGACTGTTGCTGGCACTTGGGGCATGCGGACAGTGGGTTCGCTGGCACGTAGGGACACCTCTGTTCCATGTAAGGGCTACAGATGCTATTCAGAGAAGCTTATCTGTGTTCGCAAGCACAGTGTTGTGGAGATAAATCACCCAGGAGGACAAGGGAAGAAAGATTTCAACCCAAGGCTGGGAGTCATATTGCATGGTTGTCCTGTCCTGCTGCAGGGCTGTGAACAAGCAGGGCATTTCTGTAGGGCTGTGAAGCTACACAAAGCTGCTCAGGGCACAGTGGCTGGAAAGGTGAGGAGGAGAGAGAGGTAGGGAGGAGACAGGGAGAGGACAGGGTAGGCAAGCAACAAGTAATCCCTGGACACAGCCTCCAGCGGCCTACTTCCTCCTCCTAGGCCAAACTCCTGGCATCTTCACTTACTCTCTAGAGTGCCGTCACCCAAGCACACTTTGGGAACACAAGGCTTTGGAACACACTCCAGTTTCAAAATATATCGGTTTCTAATTCCCTAAGGAAAGCTGCAATCCGTGAGGAGAGAGGAATCTGCATATACATGGGACTGGAAGACAAGCTTCGCTATTTTAGAATTCTACGTAGGTATCGCTTCAGCTGCAGGCGTTTGTGTGGCGCTGTGCACCGTGTGAGCCTGCACGTGGTGTATACAATGTGTCATGATCAAGCCAAAGCAGCTAATACATCCATTGCCTTAAACATTTAAAAGTGTGATAAGCGCATATATGATCTCGGTGTGGTATTCCAAATTGCGTGACTGCTATGGCATTAAAATAAGTGATGCCCATATTTTTATGTGCTGCGCTCCTTTCTTCTAGTTATGCACAAAATATACACAGTTGTTTTTTTGAAAACTACAGTCCTTCACAGTGATCTCCTTTTGTGTTTTAGCCTATTTTCTAAGCTGTCTTTAGACTTTTGTAATGTATATTCTGTAACTAGCTCACCTTATTTGGCTGCCACATATTAGAGCCAACATGAAGCCTTTGTCTTTCTGCATCTGGCTTTCCCCCCTTAACACAGTGTCTTCCAGTTCTATCCATTTTGCAAGAAATGACAGTATTTCTTCCTTCTGAGTGGCTGGATAGCATTATGTGTATTCACCTGCTGACGGACATCTAGGCTGATTCCATATTGAGCTCATGTGCACCGGGCATATACTTTGGTTTTTGCATTTTTTTCTCCAGTGCTCGGCACCCTCCAATCCCTCTTTACCTACAACTCTTGCCATCTTTCATGAACCAGGGGAGATGGATGCCCACCTCCCCTGCCTATCATAAACATCAGACTGCAGCCCGGCTTCCAGCCAGAAATCACACAGCCAGTGCTGGCAAGAGTTTGGTGGGGCTGCAGGCAGTTTTCTTGCTCAGTGCGACAAACGGTGGATGTTGAGAGTTGCAGACATCAGCTTTAAGGATCCCTGGTTCCCCAGTGTGCTGACATAACCTCAGGTATGTAAATAAAATGGAGGTAACCTCAATCATGCCACAAGGACATGTGCTTAACTGTGTTCATAGCAGCATTGTTTGTCATAGCCAGAAGCTGGAAACAACCTAAATGCCCCTCGACAGAAGAATGGATAAGGAAAATGTGGTACATTTACAGAATGGAGTACTACACAGCAGAAAAAAATAACGACATCTTAAATTTTGCAGGCAAATGGATGGAGCTAGAAGACATCATTTTGAGTGAGGTAACCCAGACAATTATCACTAATCACAGGAAGACAATTATCACTAGTACTCACTCATAAGTTGTTTTTAAACATAAAGCAAAGAAACCCAGCCCGCAAATCACAATCCCAGAGAACTTAGACAACAATGAGGACCTTAAGAGAGACTTACATAGATCTAATCTACATGGGTAGTAGAAAAAGACAAGATCTCTTGAGTAAATTGGGAGCATGGGAACCTTGGAAGAGGATTGGAGGGGAGGGGAGAGGCAGGGAGGGGAGCAGAGAAAAATGTAGAGCTCAATAAAAATCAATAAAATTTAAAAAGATGGAGCTAACCTTTGCAATAAAATGCTCATGATCAGAACTGACTCCAGTTTTAACTGCTACTGCTAATAATTCATATTTAGTACATATTTAGTGATCAATAATTAAAACCATGGCACTTTAAATTTATTTCACTTACACAGTCCAATACACTTCAAAACTACAATGTAGAACCATGAGAATCAACATAAACAACACATTTCTTTTGAAATAACTGTATTTTCCCAAATTGCACTGATGGATGGTGTGATGGAGCTACTTCACATTCTTGTCCTTCTTTATTACCTAGTGTCCCTGTTTTAATGTCAACTTTACACCATCTAAACCACACAGGAGGAAGGAACCTCAGCTGAAGAATTACCTCCACCCAAATGTCCTGTGGTCAGACACTGTGGGCAGCACCATCCCTCAGCAGGTAATGCTAGAGGGTATATGAAAGCTTATCTGAACAAATCAGAAGGCACAAGCCAGTAAACTATTTTTTTTATAGCTTCTGTTTCAGATCCTTCTTGAGTTCCTGCAGTAATGGGTTATGACCTGAAAGTGTAAGCCAAATAAACCCTCTTGCCTGCCCTGCCCCCTCAAGCTGCTTTTCATCATGGTTCTTAACATGGAAAGGTAAGTTAGAACACATGGCTGCTACATTTCCTCTCTAAACAGACCACAAATCACACAGCCTCTGAGATTCTACCCTGGATACCCGCAAAGGGATGCAGAGAGCGTCGTGGACTGATTATGAGATGTTTATGGCCTTGAAGAGCCCCTGTAAAGGGCTAGGTGTCACGGTGGAGTCCCTGGGCCACACTTTGAGGAGAGTTCATTTACCATCTGCTGAGGAGGCTCAGGCACCACACACTGAGAGTTAAGAAGTAAAGAATATCAAAGATCTCAAGACCAATGAGAGAAAAATGCTGTGGGACTTCCTTTCTTGATTTTTATTGCAAGACTTGTCAAACAAAGAACAAGGTTGAGTTTTACCCTGCATAGTTATGAACCATCTACCCAGGGCCTGGCCTAGTATATACATTTTTTACACCTGTTTTTCCTCATATCTAATCATGGTCTACCCCTCCATCCATCATTCAGCAGTGACATGAGTCTCAAAGCACGTCAGCCCACTCCCTGTAAAAACACTTCAATACATGTACACATGCTTTCTTTTGACGCAAATTTCACACACAACGAAATACAAGACCCGAGCACACAGCCAGTGAGCAGGGCAAGTGCTCACACCTGTAGGACTAAAACCTGTCATATTCCAGCAGAGTGTCGCAGTCTCCTGAGGAGCTATGGGATGCTAGCTCCGAACTCCCTCACCTGCGTGACCACACTGGGAACTGCTCTAGATTTCTCTCATAGTTGGCTTCGCCTGATCTAGAACTTGATATTTTATGTACAGTTTTGTTTTATCTGCCCAGGTTTCACAGGAGGCTTTCATTGAATCGGGATTTATATAGGGAAAAAGAAAGATAATCAGAATTTTTAGGGTCGGACACAGAAAAGAGGATTTTAGGGGGTTTCACTGCGGGTGATGTCGGGAGAAAACCCTAGAAAATTTGGTTGTGGCTGGTGGGAAATGTCACTGGCTGATGAATTTGTGAGTGGGGAGTCTGAACCTCAGTTGGGAAGATCTAACCTTGAAGAATGTGGGAGTCCCATCCTTATCCACAACAATGGGAACAGAGCAGACTATCTGTATACCTCACATCTTCTCATCAAAACACAGCATTCTGCTCCCCTCAAGGGTTGCAGAGGATTTCATCAGGAGTAACCATGTGTTTGCTATGTTCAACTCTATATTGCAATTATTCAGCCACAAATAAGGCTGCGCTTCCAGGTTCTAAAGTCATACATGTGTAGACAAACGCTCAGGTGGAAGTGCCTGAATGTTAAAGGGTCCCGCGTGGCCCACGTGCGCGTACGTGGTTACATCCACTATGATTCAGCTAAGCCCTTGTGTGCATGAGTGAGCATCCACATCTGCATATAACGTAATCACACCAACCCCCTGTGTGCATGTGCTGAGCAGCTTTTAAAAAACTAGACGCACCATCTTTCTGTCTCTCTGCACAGGGATTCCCCAGGCCTGTACACAGCCCCTCTAATAAACTCCTAAGCGGGGTTTGTTGCATGTTCCGTGTTTCCTTCTCACTCGCGCCAGGTAATTTCACATATTATAATTAATTTTTTTTTCAATGAATCAGTAACGTTTTTGCCACCAGAAGGAGTGTGAAATTCAAGAGTGTGCCACCACCCCTAACTTTATGAGGTATTCTATAAGGCTGTGATGAAAACTCATGGTCAGAAGCAACTTGAGAAGGAAAGGCTTTGTTTGCTAACACCCCACCCATGCTCCATCAGTGGGGGAAGTCAGGGCAGAATTCGGAGGAACTGAAGCACACACTGTGGAGGACCACTTCCTGGCTTGTTGCCTATGGCTTGTTCAATTTGCTTTTTTTTCTTTTTTCTTTCTTTTTAGATTCCAGGACTCTATTCAATTCAAAACTAATGAAAAACCATAATAACTAATATTAAGGCAGAAATCAAGAGTGTTGTTGATGAAAACAGTTGGTCAAAATATTGTGAATAAAAATCTCACTGGGGTAGTTGAAGGTAAGTATAGGAATAGATAATTAAGCAAGCTGTTTTGTAGCAATAGTAAGGGACAACTCTAGTAAGAAGGACCTCTTGCCTAAGGATGGCACCACCCACAGTAAGCTGGGCTATGAATCAAGAAAATAATCAATGATTAATCAAGAAAATACCCCTATGAACTTTCCAAGAGACCAGTCTGATGATGGTATTTTCTCAGTCGAGGTTTCCTCTTCGCTGAGGATCCTAGCCTGTGACCAGCTGACAAGCACATAACCAGCTCCTGCAAACTTGGGAACAGGGCAAAGCTCTTTACCAACTGGGCTACTTTCCCAGCCTGGAAACATTTCCAGGTAGCGCCAGACTGGAAATCCTATTCCAGTGCTACCAAGCAATGAGAGTTCCTAATGCCTTGGGGCAGCCTTTCTCTCTGGAAAAGACCCAGAGCAATTAAAAACTGCCTCTTCCTTCCTGCATGGATCCCTGGTGTGAATGCCCCCAGGGAAGTTGCTTTGTCTTTGTCTTCGGTGTACTCTAAGTACTTAAGAATACAATGTGCATTCTTAGTCTATTGAAGTCTTGGAGGCCTGCCAGAGACTTAGGTGGAAGGATCTCTACAGCAGGGTTGTGAGGGTTCAACTATTTATTTCCTCCAACTCCCTTTCTGTTTTGTTCGTGTGTGTGTGTGTGTGTGTGTGTGTGTGTGTGTGTGTGTGTGTGTGTGTGTGTAATTAAGTAGCGGCTTGGCAGTTTTATACATGTTTGATACATTGTGTCTACTATTTCCCTCCCACTACTCTCAGCTCTTTTCTGAGATTCTAGGAAAGCTCAGTTCTTTTGTAGATGACTTGGTTTTGTCTTGTGGTCCATTTAGCTTGATCAGGGCCATCTGTGTGACCCCCAGTTGCTCTTGGGAGCTTGGTGGAGTCACCAGTAGTTACACAACTGAAGGCCGTGACTCAATAGGAAATATTTCAGCAATGACAGGCATAGTTCTCTGAGCTCTCTGTTGACTTAACCCTGGTTGCTGATGGACCCATTGCACAGTCTCAGTGTTGGAATGGGCAGATCTGAGGTCTCACGGCTGCAATGGCTGCATCCTGCCCAGAAGACAGCATTTCACAGATCTTTCTCTAGCCTTTGTGTCTGACTGATTTCCATTTCTGCAGTGTTTCCTGAGCCTTGGAGGGGATGGCGTACACATCCCATTTCAGGCTGAACATTAATCTGTCACCCATTCTCAGCCTTGCAGTCATGAGTCTCTACATTCACCACCATTTACTGGAAAGGGACTTTTCTATTAAGGGTGACAGTGGCAATCATCTATGTGGATAAGCCTCAAATATTTAGAAGACAGTTTAATGGTATGTCAATTTAGCTAAGCCATGGAATTAAATTGCTCCCCAAAGCCTGTGGCCTCCCTTAGCATGGAAATTTGATTGGGTTTACAGGACCAGGTATGAATTTAAACACACACGTTCTCTCTCTCTCTGTCTCTCTCTCTCTCTCTGTCTCTCTCTCTCTCTCTCTCTCTCTCTCTCTCTCTCTCTCTCTCACACACACACACACACACACACATGCAGCAAGCTAGTCATTTATCTGGTATTTTTAAAGTGCCTGGCATCTGCTAAATTAGTGTATACAGATACATAACAATGCCAACCACATATGCAATCCCAAACATTTTAGTAGTCACATTATAGAAGCTCAAAGCAAAAACACGTGAGATTATTTACAATAACACATTTTATTTAACATAATATATCTAAAAATATTATCATTTCACTGCATAATAGATACACACATTATCCATAATGTATATACTTATTTCTATTCTAGTGCTTCAAGATCTCATATCTAGTTTGTAAGGCATGGTTTGATTTAGTAGAAAATGGACATCTTTGATGACAGCACAGTGTCTCAAGGTCACCAGGGCCACGTGAGACTAGAGGGCCACTGCTGTCTTAGTTAGCATGTTGAGGTCAAGACTCATTATATAGGATCAGTTCTTTCACGGATGTGGTGCCCAAACTCAAATTACTGAACTCCGGCCATCAGGCATGGGTGGAAACACCTTTGCCAGCTGAGTCTCCTTGCTTGCCCTAACACATATTTTAAAGACGACTCCTCCAAAGTTGTGGACAACTAGTTCTGTAAAACAACAATTTTCTCTGCTTGAAGATATTGTTTATAATGTCATCTCACTGAGAGCACAGTGAACTCTCACAGACTGCGTTGTAACACGACTCTCCCAGAGACTCATTTCATCAGTGCTCATTCAAACTAGAGTACAAAGGGCTCTTCAGCCTCCAACATTGGGAAGGCCTTGTGAGCAGCAGCCAAGGTCATTGAGGTCTGCTGGTATTAATATATATCAAAAGTATGCACTAAGAAAAGTGGACGCTACCCCTGTGTGCGCCACGGGCCAAGGCAGGGATGAGAGGAGGAATACTTTGGGTCAGTATTGGCTACTTCTCTGCACTGTGATAAAACACCATGTCCAAAAACAACTCATGGTAGAATTTATTTGGGCTTACACTGTCATAGTAAGAGTCCACGATGACAGGGGGACATGGTGGCCAACAGCAGGCATGGTGGCAGGGGAAGAAGCTAAGAGATCACATCTTCCACAATAACCAGGAAGTAGAAAGAATGAACTGGAAGTGGGGTGAGACTTTAAATTCTCAGAGTCCACCACCATTAGCTTACTTTCTCCAGCAAGGCTGCACCTCCTAAAGGTTCTGTAATGTGGTAGTTTAAATGTAATTGGTCCCTGCGAGTTCATAGAGAGTGACACTATCAGGAGGTGTGGCTTTGTTGGAATGGGTGTGGCCTTGTTGGAGGAAGTGTGTCACTGTGGGGGTGGACTTTTAGATCTCATATATGTTCAAGTCACACCAGTGACTCAGACCACTTCCTGATGCCCGCAAGTCAAGATGCAGTCAGTTACTTCTCTAGCATCGTGTCTGCCTGCACACCTCCATGTTGCACCATGATGATAATGGATTCAACCTCTGAAACTAAAAGCTCTGAAATGAAGATTAAATTTATATCATGCCTTTATAACCTATATGGTTACATCACGCCTTTATGGTTGTCATACCACGGCGTCTCTTCACAGTGACAGAAACCCTAACTTACACAAAGAACCTCCCCAAATAGCGCCGCCAACTGGAGTCCAAGTGTTTTCACAGTCAAATAACATAGGATCTCAGAACTGATATGGGACCCAACCACTCTACATGTGAAACTCCACTGTGCTGAACTCACTAAACTCACATGTTTAGTAATTTCTGTTAAGCTTTCTTTCTCTTGATGGTTGTGAGAAAATTTGATTTCAAAATTCTATTAAAAATCTCCCTCGCCCACTCACGAATTCCTGTCACTTTTTTAACTCCCTGAAGTATGCTTTATCTCAATAATGTAATTGTCATCATCACCAGAAGATCATCTGCTCTTTCATGATACTGCTGACTAGAACTCAAAGTCACTCCATATATCTCTGAGCTACACATGGTATTGTTAAACCATACTGACAAAAGGCTGTACCTAAAGCTTGATTTTTAAAATCCATGTGAATATAATTGGTTTTAAGAGCAGTTGGCATCTCCATATTTTATTTTCTAACTAATCTGAAGGTCCATCTGAAACTAAAATCCTACTCACAAGCAAGGGCAGAAAACAGGTCCACGTTAAGACATGCTGGAGTGAGAAGAGGAGCCAATATGGTGCTACACTAGCTGGGCACGGGGGAACCACAAGAGCACAAGGGACAATTAGCACATGGGTGACTTCCTGTTGGGCCCTCACCTTATCCTTCTAATCTTCCTACATGCCAGGTGTGCAAAGGGAGTAATCACTAAGACAAAATTCTTCTACACAAGCCCGTGTGTAGGTCACCCCAACTCCCTCACTCCTTATAGCCAGGCTGAGTGCTCTGTGTAAACAGCAAGGGGTCAGTGGAGCACACCATAGATGCCAGGCATGTGGTGCACTTAGGGAGGAGGTTCTCCACTTAGTGTCCTACATACTCCATGGGAAAGCCAACTTCTGACCTCGCTGATCTTCATCATAATGTGATAATGTGTGAGCATTAATTTGCTTTCCATTTACCCTTGAAGTGTATTTCTCTACACAGCATTCAGTGCATCCTAAAAGTCTATTATTTGTATCTATAATATATCTATAGCCAGCATCTCATCTGTTGATTTACCTATGTATCTAGCATCTATGTATCTATGTATCTAACATCTATCCACCATTTGTGTTTCTATGTCTATCTATTTATCTATCATCTACTTATCAATCATGTATCTCTTATTTATATTTGCACAACATCTACCCATATGTATATCATTATTTACCTATCTATTATTACATATCTATTTAGCATCAGTCTACATAGATCCATCTTTTTATCATCTCTTCCTCTTTGTCTAGACATTTCCCCTTGTCCTTTGGAAATGCTTTGCAGAACTGGATCCTGTCCTCAGGGTAATATACACTTGCTTATTGTTCACAGGAAACACAGCTTTTTGTCTGATAAAGTAGTTGCCACTCATGTTATAAGGTTTCTACAATACACAGAAGCTATTTCTGTCTCACTCTTTGGCCCATGGTGTTCTACTTTAATAAGCCTAATTCAGCTCTGCAATTTTCTGTGTGGCTCATTGCTCATTTGTCCTCAGTATGATGCTTGTAGTGATAAGAATGCTGTGTTCCAAGCTGCAGAAATCTCAGATCAAGAAACACATGCCTAGGACATATGGAGGGCTTTGTGTAGGACATGGATTGTTAATCTAATGTACAGAATCAGGTTAAAGGAGAGCCGAGCATGATCAAGAAAAGTAGCAGTGAAGGGAACCATGGGAACAGAATACCTAGCATCTGTGGTTGAAAGATCCAGGCATTTGGAGGATGGACAGGCCTAGGACGGCAATGGAATATTCATGAAAAAACCACTGCAAGATAATGAATAAGGTAGTCATGGAGGAGAGTTTGAAGAACAATGATCGTCTCAATGAGAGGGAAGTAGAGCACAAGAGCAGGAGTGGAGAAGACACTTGAGTGCAGGTCGGCAAGACTGGGAACCCGGGAAAACAGGAGGGTCCTAAGTAAAGCAAGTCAGATGTTTATGTTATCAATACCACGTCACAAACTACCCCAAAGTTAATGGCTTAACACATAGCAGCCTTTCTCATATTGTGTAACTGATGAATCCTAGCTTGGGAGTTCTGTCCCGTGTAATGGTAGCTGAATTGCAGGCGTCTGCAGTCTTCACGGAGATGGACACTCAAGTTGGCTCCCTCGCTTGATGTTAGAATCTCAGTTCTGTCAAAGAGGGGCCTTGGTGCTCTTCCATGTTGCTGCTCAGGCTTCCTCTAGCACATCAGCAATTTCGAGGAGAGCTCTAAGGGCCAAGTCCCCATGAGTACTCACCAAGCAAGATCATCTTTGATCACAAGACTTTGGCTGCACTCCGTCACGTGATATGTCAACAAACTGCTCATCACAGTGACCGGATGCTCGAGCGACACAATTTATGAAGATATGACCGCACAGCTTCAAAGGTTCTCACCTGTAATATTTGGTAGAGTGAGCAAGAACAAGCAGCTCCCAAGGCATCCAGGAAGTGGAGCAAGGAAGTATCTGTACTCCTGACTTCCTCCTCTATTCACTATTATTCCACTGAGATGCCCCGCCTACAGGATATTGCCATCTGCACACAGGGTGGGCTTCCCTGTCATGTTTTATCTTCTATGTCAATTTTCTCTGAAAACACACTTAGGAAGCACCCAGAGGTATGCTTTACCCATCTCTTTGATAGCTGTCAAACCAATCAAGTCGACAGTCAAGATTAGCCATCACATGTAATGTAACAATACTCCATTAGCATGGGAGTGGACCACATAGAAGACATCAGTGTGTAATTTAAGGGATCCAAACAAAGCTTTTACAGGATCTCAATCAAGTGGGGAAAAGGGGAAATAAAAAAGGGGGGGCTACAGTGTGTAAAAAAATGTGAATAAAGTAATCTCATAGTAGCTCAGAATTGAGTATAATAAGGAGGTCTTTGTTTAGGGGGAAATCACAGATCACAGTCCTCTGCACAAATGGGGAACAGGAACCAAATCCAGCAGCCAGGCGAGAGAGGAAAGAGAAAGCTTGGGCACTTGAGTGTGCACTTTTTGGTACCCAAGACCATGCCCAACCTGGTCCAGCCTCTCAAAGGTCATTGGTCGAAGGAGGTTTCCCCAGCACCTCCCCTTTTTGCCTAATTAAGAGAGTTCCAAACCCAATTCAAAACAATATACAATAAGAATAGATATTAGATATAAAAATTAGAATTACAACCAGTATAAACAATATTAAGCAAGAAACGTATGCTAAATATTTTAATAATTATTCTATCCTAAGAAGTTTAAGTCTTGTATTAGAAATGACCTGGCTAAATCATAAGAGGAAATAAACTACGACTATCTACTCTTTAACCCCATCGAAGACATAAGAGAGGAGATAATATTACTTGAGTAGGAAGGCAGTGCAATCCAGCAGCTTCCAAAAGTAAACAACAGAGACAACCGGCTACCTGGGCAATCACCCAGTCTCATTTGCAGTGTTGGAGTAACCAGCTTTGGCTAAGACCTAGAAAAACTGACAGACCATTTTCAGAGGCAGGAAAATTTGTAGAACCATCTTACCCTGTCTTGGCAAGGTTTGGCAGTCTTTTTTCTTGTATTCTGCTTGTCTAGTCTGGACACCATGCATTTTGTCAATGGCAGAGGCCTGGACAGTTCCTTGCCCAAAGGTCAGTTTTGCCAAGAAGAAAACAGACTCCAAGTGGAGTGTCTTTGGTGCTCAACCTTCTCTTGGGAATAGATGGTTGCCACCAGGAGCAATCAGGTCTCATGTCAACAGAATGCTAAGTTATTTAAATGCCAAATTCTATGGTTCTTTGAAGTGATTGAAGATTACCAATCTATATAGAAAACAATCTCCATGTATCTAAAGAACCTGATTAGTCTAATGATAAGCATGACAAACATGGATGACTAGTGACCTATAATATTTAATACCTGTGTAGTTTAAAGATTAAGACTTCACATTAGAATATTAAACAATCTTTAAACAACTGTGCAGCAAATGAGGACAATGACCTCAAAATGTAAAGAATATATAAGTATCTTAATCAGGGGTAGAAATGTATAATGCAATATGATAAATATATCCTAAAATTGTATCAATATACAAAATGTCTTAAACAGAGGTAGAAACATGCATGCATATAATATGGCAAAATAACTTTGTATAGGTGTACAAATATTATAAACAGAAATAGGAGTATATTCAATATAACAAATATAATTTAAATTTGTATCAACAAGAATCTCTGACAATGTAAATTGTCTATAAATAATAGCTTACAAGTATTCATTTTATTACTCACTATTATTAGTGTAAGCTCACACTAATCTCCCTATTATCGCATCCAATTTCATTTTTTTCAAGTGAGATCTCTGAGCCTACAAAATTTCCACCCCAGTCCCCAACCCTATACCAGTTATAATCAACCCATCATTGATGTCCCTAACCCTGAGGACAAACTTTGTTGGGAGAGGGGATGTCATCTGCTAGAATTACTTCCAATTGTCATGGGGGCAATGTTCTATGGGATTCTGTGAAAGTAAAATGATGGTTAAGTTTCAAGACTATTGTATGGTATAATTGTAAATAGTCTGAGTAGTCAATAGGGTTTTTCTGAAGTTCCTATTTGAAGTTTTGGCTGGAACGTTGTAAGAAGGTGCACCATTTCAGCCAACTAACTTGGAGCCATCTTGAACAGCTGGTACTCACAACCAGTCTTAGAGTAGCGCTATCAGCATCAATGATATCATATCCTTCAGATGGAGTCATTGTTGTGGGGCCCCATCTTCTTCTTGGAAACTTTAAAGATTACTGCAGGAGAATTTACTGTTCATCTTGGAAAACTTAAACATTATTCATATAGACATATATTCAATGAAAGGTACAATAGAGAAAAAAGTATAAAGAAAAGTAAAAATGCAATAGAAAGGAGAGAGAGAAAGAGAGAGAGAGAGAGAGAGAGAGAGAGAGAGAGAGAGAGAGAGAGAGAACACCTATGTGTGTGTGTGGGTATAGCATACCAGTGAGGACATGGCATGAAATACCTGTATCATAAATTGTATATGTGTGTGTACAGACAATATATATATATGTGTGTGTGTGTGTGTGTGTCTCTCTGTGTGTGTGTACAGAGATATATTGATATATGGATTGAATTGCACATAGATTTTTATAGACCTATATTTATATGTAATATATATCCATACTTATAGATTTCGTCCATTATGTTTAATTGTAGACAAAGATTGATATATGCATCTGTAATTTATACAAATACACAATACTCTATGAAAGTGCATGTGTTGGACGTGGCTAAAAAAGAGGGTAAGAAGGCGGACTCAGGAGATTAAAGTCGTGTTGCTTTTCTGAAAGATATATAGGGCACCTGCCATCCCCACTGTCCTTTCGCACAGCCCTGCATCCCCCACTGCTCCACTCACAGTCCTGCAGCCCCCCTGCTCCTCTCACAGCCCTGCAGCCCCCCTGCTCCTCTCAGAACCCTGCAGCCGCCCCCCGCTCCTCTCACAGCCCTGCAGCCCCCCTGCTCCTCCCACAGCCCTGCAGCCCCCCTGCTCCTCTCACAACCCTCCAGGCCCCACTGCTCCCTGTTGGCTTTTTTGAAGCTGTTGCATCCGCCCGTAGAAATCAATGTCATCTAGTTGACAGAGACAGCTCTGTAGTCCTGTGGAAGGCCCCTCAGCTTACCTTTTGTTCGTTGACCTCAGAACCCAAGTGGGTCCTTCAGGGCTGCTGTCCTAGTAATGTTCCCATGACGACATGACCAGTCTTTCCCCACAACCCTCCACTCCACGGCCTTACTCTTGTCTGCAATCTTGGTATGAGTGTGCGGTGCCCACGAGCTGCCCGAGGGATTAAATTACATTTTGTTTGGATCAGGTCTTACATTCTGAAACTCAGGAAACCCATCAGTGAGTCAGAGCGGAGGCACAGACTGTCTGGTTTGCGTTCTGACATTTTCCCAAGATTTAAGGAGAGAATTTTCAGCAAATGTCCAATCTCCAACTCCTCGAGCATTAAGGATTCATGCAGACTCCTACTTCTGATCCCAAAGAGTAGCCAAATATGAGGCAACTGAGGAAAGAATCCTCTATGTTTGCTGAACTGTTGATGTAAGATGTAAGCACCACGCTGTTTAAGGCTTGGATTACTTTGTTGTTGAACTTACAAAGTCGTTACCTGTCTGGTCGTGAGGACTTTATGTGATGTGATGTTGGTAAACAGTTTCTCCCAGGCTTGGCCATGACTTTTCCTTTCCTACGTGCCTTTCAGAACACTATGGTGCAGCACACAACGCCTGTCTGCGCTCTATGCGCAACCATACAGTTCACGAGCTTCCGAGCTTCCGGCAAGGGGCTGGAGGTTGAAACACACAAAGACACACACACAGAGACAGAGAGACAGAGACACGGACCTCTAGTCACTGGTAAGAAGCCCTCTATTCAATAGCACCATGGAGGCTTATATACCCAACAGTCAGGTGGGCCAACAGGTGAAAACCTTATCCTCTGATCCTCAAGGCCAAGGCAACACGTGCTCGTGAAGCAGAGCTGGTAAACAACTTTGACACAGCTTTCAGTAACTCAAATCAGAAGGAAAGTAAAGATCTCTAGCAGGGAAGAGCAGCTGGGATGTGGTTTGTGAGGCCTTAGGTCCAATTCCGATAGAGAAGGGGGCAGGTGTCGTGACGCTTACATTAGAACAGCTGACATATAAAGCATGGGCATTTCAAGTACTATCTAAGGTGAAACAGCCTGAGTTCTGTGGGCAGTGCAACACAACTTGGGTCCTTTAGAACCAAAGTTGGAACCTTCTGCACAGGATAAAGGACCTTCCATAGGTCTCATCAGTCCACTCTTAGACATTTTCATAAAGAGTGGCAAGTACACAAAGTCACGTGTTTTTATTGACTTAGTTAACAAGCAAAAGCTGGAAGCAGTCCAAATCCCACCCACAGGAGGATAGAGAGGCAAACTCCCTCTTCTGTGCAATGAAACACTGCAAGCCTCCTGGAATGTTTCAGAATGGAGAATAATTTAAAAATCATTTGGCCTGTGTGATAGATGCCAGTCAATAGAAGTGATTCTATTCATATGAAATGGTAGAAAATGCACACTTGGTTGCAGTGAAAGAGTGATGGAAAGATCGACGGTTGCTTAGATACGGAGGTGTGTCAGAGCTGGGGAGTTTGGGAGGAACCTACCCAGGGAGGGACGGGACGGCACATTCTGCAATGACAGCCATACTGCTGTCTTGATGTGGATGACTTGAAGGGGTATGCCCATGCTTCAGAAGAATAATAATTGTGCCCTCGATGTGTCTCTGTAATTAAACTCCACAATCACTTAGAAAGCTGCCAAATGTCAGTAAATGCTAGGCAAATACTATGCATAATACTTGGCTTTGGTATAAGGATTACCGATCCACACTGCATACAGACTATAAACTTGGGAAAATGAAGAAAGTACAAGAAAGGAAAAAAAAATCAAACATATTCATCAAGCACTTCAAATAATTATGTTTTTAAAACAATGTTATTTTTCTTTAATTATATACACATTTTTCCCTGAAGGCTCCAGACTGGATGGTGGCTAAAGTTACATCACCTTAGATGACGAACACTTCATTAAGAGCGTGAACTGAGCTGAGGCTTGTTCCTGTTATCTTCCACAGTGCAACTTCTAAAGCTTGCCACGGTGCATCACTGTTGTTTTGCCGTCTTGTTGGATCCAGACATTATTTCTTGCTTCACTTTTGAAGAATGCTGCAACCAGAACTTGCGTGTTTACAGTTTAGAATATATGTGACTGCTTTCAAGATTAAATTCTTACGTTTATTTTATGTCTAAGGGGAAACAATTTCCTGATCAAAACATGTGCTTTTTTTTTGTCTTTTTAAATTTGTTGTGAATTTCTGGTGGAGTTATCTCAACACAATGGAACTTTCCTGATTGGCCATCAGTGTAGGTCCACCTTTTACACGGGACAGTTACATCCAAGGAAAAGTAGAATTTTAATTTTTTTTTTTTTATAAACCAGAAAAAAAGTTGACTTAAGCGCACCTGGAATTGTTTTCTTATTTAGTGGCCACCAAGACGGCAGAGGTATAGTGATATGATCTTCTGTTTTAAGTGGCTTGTCATTCTCATACATCCAAAGGACTTTCAACTGTAGTTTTTGTCTTGTGGCTTTTCTCCTGAAGCCTGTAAAATACCAAAAAGCACTCACTGTTCTGTTTGTGTGGCTTTTGTTAAAGGTGTCTGCTGACCAGGGTGTGAGGACAGTCACTTCATTGGCTGTACCCTTCTATGGCTGCCCTCAGACCAGGCTGAGGTGGTAATTGATTCCTCTGGACCTGCACAAAGAGACAGCAAGGGAGCATACTCATAAATCAATGTCAGGAATACTGATAAAGGTACTGACCAACTCCGACTGTTCCTTCAAACCTTGACTGCTTAGACCTGGCTCTACCTTATGGGGCTTCTTATGATTCCTCTAGCAATACACCAGGGGAGGAGTCGGAGTGAGTGGACCCAGCTCAGGCACCCGATCCACCTTTGATTTTGCTCATCGTCCGCATGGAAGTGCGCTCAGTGGACAAAGCCCACCCAGGAGTCCCTACCCAGAGATTCTTGGTGGAGACTTGCACAATGGCTCCTTTGACTCCCTGGCCTCCTCCCAGAGCTTCCTATCCTTTCCTAGCTACGTTTTTGTTCCCATGAGTTCCCCAGCTCCGAGAACTATCACCTGTATCCTCTGCTGAACTCTCCCGGGGACACAGGCTGCAAATGGGAACATCTGAGCAGGAATTTCAGGTATTTCATCATGCCTGATCAGAAACCACAGCACAGTCCCTTCATGCAGAGTGCACACGATCTGCTTCTCCACAGATGTCTGCAGCTGAGTCACAGCAGGAAGAAACAGGGAGGGGAGATACAGACTGGACTCTGCAGCAGCAGGGGAAGGGTACTCCAACAAACCCCAGGGGGGTAAGATGTGCTCATCCTGCTCTTACCGTCAAGGACAGGAAGCACATGTGAAGAGCAGTTTGGGGGCTGGTAGGATGCTGCTGGGGCCCCAAGCATGTACCCTAGCCTCCAGAGCAGCATCAGGTGTCACCAGTAGGGTCAGCCTGCCTGACGGGAAGATGGCATCACTGGTCCGTCAGGTGTCTTTACAGCTGATAGCATTCTTTCTGCCTTTTGCTATCAAAACAGAACACACAGCAGAATTTCTGCTTTTTCTTGGACTGGACTCAGTTGTCAGGGTTTTGACACATGCATAGTTTCACCTCTCAGCAGCGATCAGCATTGACGCTGACGCCGAAATGCTCATTCCTGTGCTGCCTGTGTTCCTGCAGTCCCAAGCGGCTGCAAATGCACGATGCCCTGCGCAATTCAGCAGGAGAAAACAAGCCCATTAGCCAGTGCCCCCAAGCGGTGGGTTCAGGCTTTATGTTGAGCGCTCAGAAAGAACCATGAACTTTTTCTGCTTCACATCCTTCTGCTCTGGATGGTCTCAGTTAACTGCTTCACCTGCGGGTGAATCAGACAAGATACTTAGGCAACCACCACAGTCGTGAATCAGGGTTTGCTAAATGTACACCTGAGAAGAGCCATAGAAATTCCTCCCTGGGTCTACAGATGATCAGCATTGTGTAAGCTCTGAGATGTCAACAGGAGATAACTCAGATAAAACCCACAGGCAGCAGAAGAGAGCAGCCTCACGTCTGCATAGGTGTGTTTGCGCAGATTAGATGTGGAAAACCACCCAGCTCCTTATGGACTCACGTAATGAAAGCATAGCCGCAGACAAATGGAAGGAAGTAGGTCAAAGGCCGCCCTTGGGTGTGCATGCTCCATCAGCTGCCAACGGCTTCCTAGAAAGCCTGCTTGTGTCACTCCGGCAAATGCAAGCTGACCTTGAGCACACAGAGAGAGTTGGAACCCAAATCGCCACACTTGACCTAGATTGGCTTTTGATCACCACAGTTAAACATTCATCCACAGCATCATTAGCAGTGGATGCAAAAACCAACAGCAAAACTTTAGTAGTTACCACCACCGTTGCCTTGGAAACCGTACTACCGCTCCCCCATCCCTCCTCCTCAGTTCCTAACAGTGGGGGCTTAACCACAACCCTCACTTCTCTTCTCCCACCATAGATCAGCAGGATCAGCCTCTGTATCAACAGGCCATGTTGGGTTTCAGCTGGACTGTCTTCTGATAGAATTTATCTCAAGAATGGCACTGAAAGCCACCTGGGCGTTCATTGCTTTCTTGGCCCAGCGGACACTTTGGTTTTGTATTTCTATGCTTTATGGCTAGAGTTCCTGTTCTCTGGGCCTTGTGGAGCCCCAGGGCCCACAGCTCTCCCCTGATCCCCATCCACCAGCAGATGCCATGTCTTTCCAGCCTTACTCCACTTCCAGCACCTTAATCCAGGTCTTGCTATTGATGGGACTGCCTGGAGCCACTGTTTCTGTTATCCATGACTACCACCCACTCCCCTGCCATCCACAGAAAGGTCAGTCAAGAGACGTCAGCCTTGTTCCTGCCATCCTGCCCTCCTTCCTCATTCTCCGTGTAAACACCAGTAGATGATGACAGTGGTTAAACCTGGAAGACAGCATTTAGCTCCAGGATATCAGGGAACTTGAAGAAATACAACCTCGGGAAGAGCAAGTGACGTTCGCACCTTTGGTGTCGGGTTAAGGTAAACACACTAGAATAAACAATATTACAGAAAGGGTATGATCTAGCTCCCCTATCTAGGCCTCTCTAGGAACTGAGGGCTGGTGAAAAAGAATGCACATGCCTAGCAGCAGAAGAGCTCCTTCCCCAGCTGCAGCAAGACTCGGGATAAGGCATTTCTTCCTCACAGGCTCCCTCTGCCTCCTGCTTCATGCCATCAGATTCTCTCTCCAAAATGGTTTCCATAGCTCTCACTTCATCCATTAGTTCCTTCTCTTCCCTTTCTCAGGGGCCTTTCTCTCTGAGTCTGGGAATTAAACTCCTGACCAACCTGTAACAAGGAATCTTCATTCCTACAGGTCCAGAGCCTCCCCTAAAGGCCTTACCGACCCATCAATGCAAAATCCTGTTCTGGCCCCCGTGAGTATCACTTCTTCTCTTCCTCTGAGTGCTGACTCGGTCTACTCCATTGCATGAGGTACTTTACCCAGAGTCTGATGCCTCTCTCTCCTGTGGCTTGCCTTCAAGTCTTCCTCTATCTACTTCCCTGTCCCCACCAATTCCTCCTAACATTCTGGTGGCAGAGTTGATCATAGAGCGGTCACTAATGTGGTCTAATGACTATGCACTCAGAACATGTTGCTTTAAGAACTGCAGTGTCCTGGAGCAGATCCCCAACCTATGAATCCTTTTACAAACAGGCATGGGACCTGCTGCTCAAAGGGAGAACTATTTTATACTGTTTCCAAAACGTTGAGAACACCCGTTCTTTTCTCCACACCAGAACACAGCCTGGACCTCCTCCAACACAGGGTCCCCACATGGCTCCAACTCAAAATCAGAGCAAGTACTCACCAAGCCTAAGTAGACTTCTTGTATTTATTCTTCTAGTTTTTCCTCTAACAACAACTAAGATTTATTGTGCAGATTTGATGCTAAGTGCTTTAAATGGAGACTTGCTGTGTGGATCTGATGCTGAGTGCTTAACACACTTTATACATCTTCAAACACCAAGCCTTTTAGTTTAGAATGATTTTAGACTAATGAAAAGCTATAGAGTACAGAGCTGGTGTGTACCCCATGCCCAGCTATCCCAACCATTTGCTTTATATATCACCAGGGTACATTTGTCTAAAGCCAACATCATGTGTTATTGCTGATTGAACTTTGTATTCTGTGGACAGCAACAGTTTTTTTTTTCTATTACTGCTAAATTCTGTGTGCACTATATTAACCCATCACATTGCCTAAACCCTCTCTTGTCTCGGAGTTTTCTTAGCTTTTCCTTGTCTCTCATGATCTGGAAGTCTTCAGGGTACAGGCTGGGTACATCATGGAGTGTCCTAGTGTTTGGCGTGAATATATTCCTAGCTGGCATTTACATCTAGAATTAACCCATTTCATTATTTTATATTTTACCATGAGGGTCATGGCCTACCAGCAAGGTTCCAGTTGGCAGCTCGTGTCTTTCCCCTTTGGCAGCTCCAAGGCTTCTCCCTGACTCTGCCCTCTTTCTCCCAGCATTCTGTTTAGTTTTCCCCATAGCTCTGTTCCTCATAGCTCTGCTAAAGGCCCAAAACAGTTCCTTTATTAACCAATGGTATTCACGGCATATAGAGGGGAATCCCACATCACGTCCCCTTTTCTGTCTAAATAAAAAGGAAGGTTTTAACTTTAACATAGTAAAGTTACACATACAAAACAGGTATCAAGCAAGAATTATAGTCACAATATTTATATCTACTTTATCTTTTTATTCTAAGGAAAACTATAATTATAACTATATATTCTTAAACTCCATCAAAGACACCAAAAGAATATATTACCTAAGTAAACAGGAAGTGCATTATAAGCAACTTGCAAAACTCTAGAATTGACAGAGACATCTCGCTGCCTGGACAGTCACCCAAAGTTCTGTATCATTGGGGCACCCATCTTCAGCCTACAGGCCTATAGTATCCAGCAGACTTTTGCACAAAGCAAGAAATTTCAAAGACACCTCTGCCTAATTGGCAGTTTGTCAGTCACTTTCTTCTGTGTCCTACAGAATATCTTATAGACTCTTTCATGGAGCAGGAACCCCAAAGGATAGTATCACCTTTAGGTAAGTTCAGCAGTCATTCTCTGTGGGTCCTGCAGGTCCAGTTCAAACAGCAAACCATCAAGCGGTCCAGGCAAGAGCAGTTTCTTGCCCAAATGGCTAACAAAGTCCATGAGAACAAAGCCTCTTTGATGACCACCATCCTCTTGAAGTAGATTAATACTGCCAGGAGCAGATGTGTCTCATTGTCATGAAAAGTCCTAAGTTCTTAAACATTTTAAATGCCATATTCTGAAGGTTCCTGAAAGATTTGAAGTATACCTATCTAACTGATATATCTATATATCTAGAAAACTTGAAATAACCACACAGAAACTATATTATTTGCAATACTGTTTGGCCAATAGCTTGAGAATATTCCTAGACAGCTCTTACATCTAGAATTAACCCATTTCCATTATTTTATATTTTACCACGAGGGTCATGGCCTACCAGCAAGGTTCCAGTTAGCAGCTTGCATCTTTTCCCTTTGGCAGATACATGGCATCTCCCTGATTCCGCCTTCTTCCTCCCAGCATTCAGGTTAGCTTTCCCTGCCTAGCTGAGTTCCCCATAGCTCTGCTATAGACCCAAAGCACTTTGTTTAACAGCCTACCAGACTCAGGTACACTCCTACTTCTATGGCCCATCAGACTAGGGTTCACAACCATATTCTACAACCAACCATCCTGACTTCTGTTTCCTATAGCCCACCACCCTCTAGTCCATACCTATTTCTCTTTCCTCCATCACCCTGGCACCTACTCATCACAGCTCAACACCTTAGTATCCACTCCACACCCATCCAGCGCAGTTTATTACCCTATATACTGAATATATCAGACATATACTGAGATAACTTATTGGCAACACAGATGACTCTTGAGGTGTTGTCATAGAAGCCACACATCTGGAATGTTCTGTGTCACTGGGGATCCTTTTACCAGCTCCTATTGCAAATGTATATGCACATAGCCCCTTCTTCCTTCATGGCCTCTTGGGCCGATTTTGATTGATGTGGACATGGTTCTGAAACGAACTCACTCTTGGGGTTTCACACAGAACTTCCTTTAGTGTGTGTAAGTCACAATCAAGGCTAACTGTGATCACGGATGGACTCTGTGCTAAGGGAGATGGAGGTGTGCATTGTTCTGCATATGGACCACCCCCAGAGGGCTGCCTACTGCATATGGCTGAGTCTTGTCTCTCTGTCGTAGATGGTCAGACTTCAAGCAAAAGTTGAATTCTGCTTTGAATCTCATGTAGTTCTTCAAACTCTTCCCCATTTTTTTACAGATGACCAGCTGTCTTCCAATGACCTGTACCTTCTATTGACTACATCTCTCCACTAGACTTCCTCAGAGGGACAATCTCCAAAAGTACTTTCTTGTGAAATTCCAGCTCAACACTGAGGATACAGTCTGTTCAAACATCATCAAAGCAAAATCAGGAAGCTCACCCAGCTACAGTGAGGATCCAGGAGTATCTGGAGCTTGCAGAAGTCTACTCAAACAAAGCAGCAAGATTTAAAAATACTAATTTACCCTGCATCTGCATTTCTGTGCCTACCCCTTTGATTGCAGCTTTCTCCTCATAGATGTTATTCAGCTGATATCTGAGCAGCAGATAGTCATACATTACAGTAATTGAACAGAAACTGCACTTTCAATGTTGTACTTCTGCCTATCTCAGCTCAGGAGTGCAAAGAAATGAAGAAATCCATTGTGTACCACTGCTGTACTGTTAGGGTAATAAATTGGCACAGTTCAGCAGCTTGCACCAATACAAGTGTGCCCATTATGCTGGCTCAGCACACACCTACACCCTCTCACACGGACCCCATGTGTGCTATGTCCTACATTTGGACCAAATATTCTTTCTACATTGGGCAGAACATGAGTTTGATTCCTGAGGGCCCAGGACTTGGTAATTAGGAAAGACAGTGATTCTTCCATTTTAAAATATATCATTGCATTCAGAGTTACCCAGTCTGTTCCCATAGCTTCAAGTTGGGATTCCTTTACTGACCAAGAAATAGAAACAACAAGCATGTGTCCCTCAAAGTCACAGGTTCTGCAGAGGAATCAATTAGAAGTGAGAGAGAAACCAGGGAGGACAGCAAAGGAGTGGAGGGGCAGGGAAGGCACAACCAAGGCTTCTGTGGACCTCAAGCAAGCACAATGGGACCCGTCACCCTCTGCTTTCCAGCAAGAAAGGATTCTGGACAGGAAGGCTCTGTAGAAAAGAGGACGAAGCATGGAGTTGTAGTGGAGGGAGAATCCAGTGCAAACTAATCCTCCCAGGATCCCTCTGACTCACCTGTGAACTAAACAGGAAGGATTTATTTGATCTCAATTAAAAATACATATCAACAGTTTTAACTCTGTCTCAACTTCACTGGAGACACTGCACTACACACAGATCCACTGATGGGGACACTGCACTACACACAGATCCACTGCTGGGGACACTGCACTACACACAAATCCACTGCTGGGGACACTGCACAACAGACAGATCCACTACTAGGACATCAGTCCTGTCTGAAAAGCGTATGTTATTGTTTATAGAATAGACAATAAACATGTACTTCTATAAAAAAGAAAAAGACACAGTATTATTTACATCATCAATGGGTTTACCAAAGAAGAGGCACCAAGCTAAGCCATACCTCCCTCCTAGACCCTAGTCAACCTATCACCATAGCAACAGGTCAAAGGTTTCCATCCTTGACCAGCTGGAAGTCAGGTTCCTCTGCACCTTTTTCTCAGTTCGAGCTTCCTTGTTCAGTTTGAGCACTGATGCGGTTGAGTCAGTTTGAATGGCTCTTCCATTCTTGGTGATCCAGTTCCTTATCAACACACAGTTACTGTTCTACTGCTTTGAAAAGGCACTGTGACCAAGGCAACAGGTCAAAGAAAGCATCAATGAGAGTTAAGAATTGCAGGGAATGAGTGCAGGACCATCAGAACAGGGAGCATCCCAGCAGGCATAGCACTGGAGCAGCAGCCAGAGCTCACGTCTGAGCCACAAGCACAAGCAGACAAAGCATTAACTGCGAACAGAGTGGGCTTCTGAAACCTCAAAGCCTGTCCCCAGTGACACACCTCCTCCAACAAGGTCACACCTCCAAATCCTTCCTAAACAGTTCTATCAACTGGGGACCAAGCATTCAAATGTATGAGCCTATGAAGGTCATTCTCATTCAAACCACCACACTCAACCTGGATCTCTACATGCTAGGTGCCCTTCATAAGAACGCTCCCCATACACGAGCCTCCTTCTGACGACGTTCCATCCACTAACCCGTTCCCACTTTGACCACAAATCTGCAGATGCCTTTATATTGCTTGAAGTTGACCTTGGCTTTACTGAAGCCCTTCTTCCCATCACAGGGTCAGAATGAAGGTTCCTTTCGCTACTGTTAGGCTCTAGTGCTTTTTTCCAACACCTTCTGCCCCCCACCCCCGCAGGGCAATCCAGGGGAGAAGAAAAGGTCAGCTGCTCTTTGGGTCAGTTTCTTCTCCTGGGCGAAGCGTGGGGGAATCATCCTCCTTCCTGACCATGCACCTCCTTCCCTTTGGAATCGGAGCTCTACATCAGGCACCCAGGCTGCAGTGCCCTGCTGCCTCTGCTGTTTCCTATAAGTCTTTGACTTTGTAATCCTCTTTGCTTCTTCCTGGCAATTCTGTGAAACTGACGCTCAAGGCTTAGTTACCCTCCTTGTGGTGGTTTGAATGACAATTTCCCCAAACTCTCGAGCATTTGAACACTTGGTCCCCAGTTGGTGATGCTTTTGTGATGAGGTTTAGGTGCTCTGACCTTGATGGAGGAGCACATCCCTGTGAATGGGCTTTGAGACAAAAAGCCTTGAGCAGCTTCTAGTCCTCTGCCTGCTTGGTGCTTCCTGCTTGGCTGCCATGCCTCCCTGTCCTGAAGTTGCCTTTCTCTTGAAGGTTTACCACAGTAATGGGAAAGTGTCATACACTTGCATTGAATAGAATGCTATGCTCCTCATTCATGATTGGTGCTTGTGTGTTCTAGTGGGGTATCAGAAATGACATTGACTGACTCAGTTCATATTTGAACCCCAAGTGACTTTTTGTGGCTGTTAATGCGGACAATGTGAACCAGTGTCTTTATATTTAAGGACTGTCTTCTGTGCTCCAGACACATGCCATATTGTGTGCACATCACAGATACATCTACACACAGAGATACATTTAAATCTAAATACATTTTCAAATCTAAAGAAAAATATCATCTGCCTAAACAAATGATTCTTTGACCTTGCCGTGTAAACACAGTAGCTATGTCAATTCTACGTTCTTCAAATAAAAGTGACCATCTATAAAAAAAAAATTATGGAATTGCAAAATAAATGAAATATAAAGTTGTGTTGGATGCTACAGAAAGCAATGGGATTATAAATATCTGCAAGAAAGGTACCTAAATCAGCCATTCAATTTAAAATAATGCTATATTTTAAAGGTGTCTGTAATGTATGCTTAAATCACATTGCATATTCATGGAGGGAACACACGTTCCCTTCAGCAAATGTTGTGTGAACTTGATCTCTCTTCCCAGGTGGGTCGATATCCCTGGGTGGAGACAGCCATCAAAAATAGTTAAAAGGTGCAAATGAGAAAACGAGACTAAAAAACAACACGGCCATGAATACCATCAAGTTATCTAATCAATCCTGGCATGGTAGACCGGTCAGAATCCTTATGCAATCTTCGGCAGGTACAGATGCTATAAAATAAGAAAAAGAAAAAATTCAGAGGCAATGCAGGGAAACGAGGGTGATAAAATATCGGAGAGCAGACCTGGGTGGATTCCACTTGCAGGGATGCTGAAGGGCTTGCAAACACAAGAGAATAAAATCCCCACTCAAACAGGCTGACACACCACACTTTCAGAAACAGAGGAAAGTACACTCACCTATTAGCTTTATTCTCACAGATGCTGAGCTGAGTGACAGCAACTGGGTGAGGCCAGATCACGGAGAGCAATACCCGAGGAAATGCCCTGCGTGGCCTATCCGTTCACAGGAACACGCACAGAAAGGGAGATGTGACATCTTCTGATCCGCACACCAATCCCATGTGGGATGATCTCCCTTTGCAGCAATGCAGAGCCTGCTGCCTTTTTGTACCACGTCCACACATGCATGCATATGGTGTACCATGTCCACATCCACCTGTATACCGTGTACCACATCCACACCCACATACATACCGTGTGCCACGTCCACATCCACATGTATGCCGTGTACCATATCCACATCCACATGTTTGCTGTGTACCACATCCACACCCACATGTATACTGTGTACCACATCCACACCCACATACATACTGTGTGCCATGTCCACATCCACCTGTATACCGTGTACCACATCCACACCCACATGTATGCCGTGTATGTTAGGTAGTCACTCTACACGATATGGTACACCAAGTCCCCTGTTAGTCCTTTATTATGATACAGAATCTCATTGTCACCCATACTAGTTTTGAACTCTGTAGTCCGGATAGGTCTTGATCTCATGATCTTCCAAGTGGCTGGGCCTAAAGCCTTGTATTGCTACACCCAGCTTATAACAAGAAAGGGAGACAGTCTTCCCACAGAGCCCAGAGGCTGGTGCTGTGGGCACCCAGTCCTGTTAGAGTTAAAACACAGAGGAAGGGACTTTGGAAGAAGCAGACAGAACTCACTGGACGTATAGGTCACAAAGACAGAACTCACTGGAGGTATAGGTCACAACCCTGGAAGAGGCGTTCTGCTAAACCCAGGCTAGAACACAAGCTGCCAGTAGGCAGGGCTGGGGTTGGGTGCCACTGGTGGGAAGGACCTGCCACTTGCTGGCCTTGATCATGAGTGCTGCCGTAAGTGGTTCTGTAACCTGACATTTATAGAACCTCTTGGGTTCTATTTCCTTGCCTGTAAATTGAAGGCAATTATTATTCTGCCCTCAGTGCAATCACAGAAATCTACTGCTTTGCTGTTTACCCAATGTCTGTCCACAGGAGAGGCTAATACATTCAGGGCAGGGTAATACACACGCGGCACAGAAGGTGAATCCCACTCGGAGCGCTGGAGTATTATCACACAGCCAGTCCCACCTAGCATTTTGTCGTTTTTCATGATCCAGTTCACAGCTTTTACAATTCACATGATCCAGCTCACAAGCACCTGCAGCTCCAGCTACCGGGACTCTGTGGTGACTTCTGGCCTTGAAAGGCAATACATAGGCATGGCATATACTCTGGAAGACACACATACATGATTAGAAATAAATAATTTAGGATATTCTCTGGGGCTAATACAGAATGAAGATTCAGAAGAGCCTTGTCAATTACGGGGTGGAGACACGGGCAACTGACTAAATGGGGTTGTCAGAACAGAAAGTTAAGCTGAAAAGTGGAAATGAACGAATACTGGATTTGACTCTTAAAATCGCATGGACGATGCATGAGACGAATATCTGCATTTCAGTGCAAATACGTACGCTGAAGGCATAAACATAAAAAGATAGAAAAGTGTGAGTGTAGACAGGGGAGGTGCCGTTCACAGGAAAGCCGAGGTCTCTGTGTTGTCATCAGAAACAAAACAAACCCTCAAGACACAAAACACTTCAGTACCACATCCCTGCAAAGTAATTTTTTAAAACCACCTCTGCCCAAGAATTTAATGAATGTAAACCTCTGCGAAGTGATTAAGCTGTTGTTAAATATTTGGTTTAAATCGAGTAGCCCTACCAGGGATGAAATTGGCACTATAAAACCACAATAAAATGGGAAAGTTATTGAAGACAGATGATTTGAACACCCAGAAGAAAGGATAGATGAGTCAAGAATTCTTGTCCAGCAGTTTAAAGTCTATGCTGATCTCAAACATGGATGGGATAGTTACACGCACCAGTCATATGAGATGCTAACAATTGGGTGTAAAATGTTCCCAAGGACTGGTGAGATAACTCAGTAGGCAGAGATGCTCTGTGGAAAAACCAATGACCAGAATGACCTGAATTTGATCTTAGAACCAACATGGTAGGAGAGAACTGATACCTATAAGTTGTCCCCAAACTTCCATGTATGTACACACACACACACACACACACACACACACGTACAAACACGTACAAACACATACAGAGAGACAGATACACACACATACACACACATATGCACACAGAGACAGACAGACAGACACAGAGACACTCACAGACACACACACACACACACACCCTCTAAACACTTTACATGTCCTCCAATAGTCCAAGCATGCATGGTTCAGTGTCCCGCTGTTGATGTAATGGGGAGGTGGACCCTTTAGAAGGGTGCTCTACAGGAGGCCATTAGGTCTTTGGAGGGAGGGATGATTTGAAGGGACAGTGAGCTCCTGGCCCCTTCTTCCATCTCTTTTTACTTGGCAGCACCAGCAGGCAGGTGTCCTTGGTCACATGCTCTCACAATGTGTAGTGCTCTGACCAATGAAGATGGAGAGAGCCCTCTAAAACTGGGAGGGAAACAAACCTTTTCTCTCCAAATGCTCCTCATCTGAAGTCCGCTGTCACCGTTACAGAAGGTCGACTGGGAAGACATAAGTCCTGTAAAGACCCTTCAGATAACCCGTGGAGACACACCTGTGCTAGCGAGCCAGAGAAAATGCAGCAGGTTTCACTTCCTTTGCAAAGCTGAAGGCCTGCTGCTAGGTCACTTCAAATGTCAGGGAGGACATTAAATGGGAACTTAGAAATAAATGATCATCAAAATCCTTCATTAAACTTCTGAGCTGCAAATAAAGTCAACTCAAGGAAAGAGTCCTAGGTGATCATACTGGAGAGGGATTCTGAACGGTAGAGATGGGCTCCATCGTTAAAGGGTGGAGGGAGAATTACTGGTTAGGGTGCAGGACTCGAGTCAACTGAGCAGGAGTTCATTGGAAGGCAGAGTGGGAGGTGGGTCCTGAGGGTCACAAGAGAGACAAAAGGAACACGGCCGAGAAAACATGGCAACAAGAACAAACACTGAGAAGGAAATTGTCCAAGTAAAGACCCAGCAGTGGGACAAGTCCTTGCCAACTATGTCCAATCCTGGAAGGAAAGAGAGAAATTCCAGGAAAAAAAAATACAAAACAAAAAAACCAAAACAACTTACTAAAAGTGAATGGAGAGAAAGGGTGGAGTTACAGTAGCACAGACAAACAGACCGAAGCCTGATGAAAAGACTCCACAGAGAGAGACATCAGGAAAACAGGATTGGACAGACTCTTTACCTTATTTATCCAAATTCCTGGAATATGGGGAGAAACAGATTCTAACTTTCTCCTCCCCTTCATCTTCCTCCTCCTCTTTCTCCTCTTCCTGTCTCTTCCTTTTCCTCTTCTTCCCTTTCTTCTTCTTCTTCTCCTTCCTTCCCTCCTTCCTCTTTTTCTTTTGTAGTAGTGGAGAAGACTGAACCTAAAGTCCCACACATGCTAGAAAAGACCTTCACTGACTCTCTCAGTCCTTTTTATTTTGTTTATTTAAATTGTTTTTATGAAGCTGTATGTTTTTCTCCACTCTCTTCCCTTTCTCCCCCTCCCCTTCTGCCCTCTTCCATGATCCCCATGATCCCAATTTACTCAGGAGATCTTGTCTTTTTCTACTTCTCATGTAGATTAGATCCATGTATGTCTCTCTTATGGTCCCCTTTTTTTGTCTCAGTTCTCTTGGACTGTGGATTATAGGCTTTTTTGTTCTTTGCTTTATATCTAGAAGCCACTTTTGAGTGAGTACATATTATATTTGTCTTTCTGGGTCTGGGTTACCTCACTCAATATGATGCTTTCTAGATCCATTCATTTGCCCACAAATTTCAAGATGTTATTATTTTTTCTGTTGTGTAGTAGACAACTTATGTTGGAGAGGTTGTAGGGTAGAGGGAACACTTCTGCATTGCTGGTGGGAGTGCAAACTGGTACAGCCCCTTTCGATACCAGTATGGCAATTTCTCAGAAAATAAGGAAACAACCTACCACAAGATCCAGCAATAAAACTTTTGGATATATACCCAAAAGATGCTCAATTGTACCACAAGTACATGTGCTCGACTATTTTCATAGCAACATTATTCATAATAGCCAGAACCTGTAAACAACCTAGATGCCCCTCGACTGAAGAATGGATTGGAAAATGTGTGCATTTACACAATGGAGTACTTTTTGTTTTGAGATCTAGTTTACTAAGTTTCCCAGAAGGGTCTTGAACTCACTATGTAGTCAAAGCAAATACTGAAATTATGATTGCCCTGCCTCAGCCTACAAAACGACAAACACCCCAAACTTGTGTCTCCATGCCCAGCTGTTCCTCAGGTTTCTATGGGACAAGATACCTAGCGAAAATAGTCTGTAGGCAATATTGAACAAAAATATCGAACATGCAAAATAAAAACTCAGGTCAAACTCCTTTAGATAGACTGTCCATCTGTGCTGACAGAAAGCCTTCTTATTGTGGTGGATGATGCAGAGACACACAAATAAGAAACCGCGGGTGCTCAGCCACACATGGGGCGTCAATGCCTCCCATCCAAAGCGGGGGGACATGTGGGACAAAGGAAGGAAAAGCGTAAGAGCCAGAAAAATGCTATCCTCTGGAAGTGACAAGGCTATTGCACACATGATTCTGGTTACCTACACAAGGCCTGTACAAGTTCAAACCAGTTTAAAATCCCAGCATGAACTGGGGAGGGGTTTCCAAGATTTCAGCCCTTGCTGAGGAGCTATTGACCATCGAAGGTTACTGAGGGGGGAAGAATTTCTGTTCTTCATTGGTAGGTTTCCCATGCCCCAGTGGGGATCCCAGGAGCCTAAGGAGAGCACTAATTGAGCTCCGAGGATTAAGTGATAAATAAATAAACAAACACATGAAATTGGGAGGTAGATGTGATGGGGTTCCTAGGAACAGCCGGAGTGGGGAGTGAGAGATTGTGACGGCTATTCTTGGTTGTAAACTTGACTACATCTGGAATTAACTAAAACCTAAACAAGGAGGGCACATCTGTGAGGGATTTCTGCTTAATTTGAAGTGGGAGATCTCCAACTAACCTGAACCTTTGAGGTAGGAAGATATACCTTTAATCCAGGTACTTTATCCATATCTAATCTGGGCCACATCTTCTGCTGGAAGCCTCTATAAGGACAGAAGAATGTAAACTCTTGCTTGCTCTCAATATGCTAGCAAGTCCATTCCTCCACCGGCATCAGAGCCTACTTCTTTTGGGTTCCAGTGTATATTCAAGATTGGATAAGACATCAAGCCTTGTGGACTGAGCAGCTACTGCAATCTCAGACTTTCCATTCAAAGCCAGCCATTGTTGGATTAGCTGGACCACAGTCTGTAAGTCATTCTAATAAATCCCATTTCTGTATACATAGAGAGGGATTCATTGCACAAGTTCTGTTACTCTGGAGAAACCTGGATAATACAGGGATGGATATGGCCGAGATACACAGCATATATGAGTGAACTTTTCAAATAGTAAATAAAAATTTAGAGAATCTTAAAAGCATTAAAATAATAACTAGAAAATTTTAGAAAACTGAACCCAAGTTTGTATAGACATGTAATTAGTGTGTCAGCAATGCATTCACTACAGGGATTGAAGGAAGGTCGAATATTAAAAAAAAATCATTAATGTTACTCTCAACTTTAACCAATTAAAGTATAAATTCAAATTGATTTTCTCAACACACGGGGAAAGCCAGCTCCTTTTCCCATACAGATAATCCATAGCACAAATGAGAACAGAGCTTAACAGAGTGAGTAGAAGAAGGGATGGTGAAACAGGTTCCTCTGTCTGCTCTCCTAAAAGTCAGTTTATAAAACAGTGCACAGCAGCCCACCTTGTCATGATCCGGCTGCAAAATTTCAGCAGATTAAAATACAGAGAAGTGTTGTAAGAGTTGTGGCCAGGATGATTAATGCTGTTGAAATGCTTACATGCTATAGACATGTTTACATGCTATTGATCTGCTTATAAGCTATTGATCTGCCTACATGCTATTGATCTGCTTACATGCTATTGATAAGTTTACGTTATTGATCTGCTTACATGTTTTTGATCTGCTTACATGCTATTGATGAGTTTACATGTTATTGATATGCTTACATGCTGTTAATATGCTTACATGCTATTGATGTGCATGACTTTCACGACACAGTGACTGCTATGAACAGTCTCATTGATTCTTTGTTTTTGAGTCACAAGCTCTCTGTGAATGGACTCTGGAGAGTCAAGACCGAGGTTGAACTGCTCCGTGCAGTCTTACACCCCTGTACCCACCTCTGACACGCCTGCCCAGGCATAGAGCCCGCAGCACCTCTGTTGCCATTGTTCCCCCATTCCAGCCTGTTTGTACTCTGCTCTGCCTGCCTGATTCTCAACTCCTGGCAGCATCTGGGATACAAGAGACGACAGCTTCCTCTGAGGCTTTCTCTGCTTCACTCTAGATGCGTGAGGTGATCAGCATGGAATTACAGATGCCTCTGTAGAGACTTCTACATCCAGACCTAGAAGGAACTCTCCTACACTAGGACCTCATTCGTGAGGGGCCCTTTGCTCCCCTGGGTACCAGTCTTAGTTTTAACTGCTGAGAAGTCGCCTGAGGACAATGCCACACGAATATGACTGTGTAGCTTACCGGGCAAGACAAAAATCCAAGGTGCAATAATGAGCAACTAGTTATTATCAGACAGACCGGTGGCTTAAAAATCAATGCCAGTTAGTCACCGAGAAAACAGAAGGTTCCATTTAGAGCGTTAGGAAATCAAAAGGACTTCAGCCCTTCAGGCCCAGGGGTTCTTTTCTGAGATATTAGGAAGATGACCATAGAAAATAAAAACATACAAAAATCAATTGCACTCCCATTTTTGTAACTAGTAGCCAATTACATAGTGCAACAGAGAAATTGAGTTCACAATGACTAACACAGCAGGACGTTTAGGACACAATCTAGCCATTACCGCCGGGCTACCCTCTGTTTAGGAGAGGTGCTTCCCAGGCACACTGATGCAGAGGGAGAGGCAGGTTCTCAACTCCCCTGAGGTTTCTGAAGCCCACTGGAATCTTGTCAAAGGGATTGATCTGCTGCTGTCCTTTGACGTACCTTTGTATCTTTTTGTCTGGGCACATGTACAGGACTCTGTGCTGCTGCCCGGCCTCTTCTCTTACATTCTAGAAGCTCCTCGGTTAAAGCTTCAGGTTATCTGAAACAGCACACGTGATTTGCGTCTCCTCTGTTAGGATTACCTTCAGCCAGCATGCTGCCAGCATCCAGGTCAGCATCCTGGAGAGCAGAGTAAGGTTCTCTGTGTAGTGTTGTTCGTTGTGCTGGGGACGAAAGAATGGTGGACACCGTGTGACAGATTTTACATCAGCACCTGCAGACGCCAATGGCAGCATAAGGCTAAAGCTGCCCTACAGGAAAGGAGCGTTTACCTCACAGGAAGACAACAGTCTATCTGTACTCTATCAAGTGCAGACCTCAGAACATCAATGAGAGGCAGCAGATTAAAAGCCAAACATCCCAAACCACATCCTGGATTAATCAGAAAAGAAGGTGAAGAAAATATTGTCTGAAAGAGAAAGGGCATGGCTTTCTCCAGAATTTATACCTATTTTTTCATTTTCAGGATTTCAAAATGTCAGCCTTCTTTCTCTAAAGTAGACTTGCCCACTAAAAAGGCCATACTTTTATTATTAGTATTATTATTATTTTACTTCCACTACTGTCCCGGCTCCTTGTCATGAGTCCAAACAAAGCAATGCTGAAGCAGAGTGCATTGCTGATACCCTGTGACTGGTGTTCTACACGCAGGGCAATATGGAGGCAAACACTGGGAAACGCTGTGTGAACACTGCAGTTACGCTACAAGTCAAGTCCTTCCAGGCATTTCTCCAGCCCCCATGAAGTCAGGGAAGAAAATGGAAAAGCAGTGCTCAGACGCTAACCCCACAGCATTTGAGTTGACATCCTGAAACTCATGAGCACAGGGCAGCACCATCCCATCGGTTAATGTGCCAGATTATACTCCTTTGTTACCGCAGTTGTAAGAAGCAAATGTATGTGGAATAGAATGAGACCCCACCCCCAAGAAGACAGGAAGTGATGACGCATTTTGCTGTGGGTGGCCTCCAGAATACTGAGTTAAGGGAAGCAAGCTAGACACAAAAACCCACAGTTAGTATGATTTCATGTACATGAAATACCGAGCACAGGTAAACCAGCAGAGCATGCAATAGATATGGGCAGCCATGAGCTATGTGGTAGAGAGGATGGAGATGGATTAACTGACAAGCTGGAAGATTTGACTATTGAGAAAATTGCTTTAGGATCAGGAAGAGATGCAGTTCCCAACAATGCGATTGTCCCGAATGTCACTGAAGTCTCTGCTTGAAACTAGAATTCATATTACGTCTAATGCGAATTCTATCTTTTGAAGAAAGGGCTCACACTACTACGGTGTCTCATTTGCAAAGAGAATGAGAATGTGTGTGAGTGCAAAGAAAACAGCCTGTGTTTAAGTCCAGTGTTCACTAACTGCATCCATGATGCCAGCATGGACTGTGTGTATACGTGTATCTAGATATTCATCTGCCAATTTTTATCCTTAAGGAAACATGTCAAGTGCATACATGAACTCTGCCTCCCTCTCAACCATCATTTAGGACTTTGAGTGATTTCTTCGCCCTGGTCTTTGACTATAGGCCGTAACCACACTGCAGCCTGAAGGTTTGACTATCAGAAACTTCTGTCATGCTGAACTTTGCATTTCTGAAGCCCCAACGAATGGAAATTAATATAGGCAAACTCCTTGTTTCTGCATGGTAAGAATGGTACTTACTTGGGATCCCAAAAGACGTTCTCATTCCCACCCAACACCTCATCACAGTGGCCTTTACTGTCCACATTTCTGCCAACACCCTGGTCACAACCATGACGGTGGTCTCTGTGAAGCCCGGGTTGTTTCCTGAGACCTCACCAGGATGACACTCACTGTTCCACTCTTACTGATACATGATTTCCCAGTGTTCCCTAGAACTCTGCTCTGACTACCTCCCCTTCTCCCCCCCCATCCTAAAGTCAGTTGGCCCATTCAGCACTTCCATAGTAGCTGACGAGCTTCTCTATAGTCTACATCTCCTGCTCTGACCTGTTCTCCCTGGTGACAATGTGTTAGTCAACTTTCTGTTGCTGGTAGCAACAACTTGAGATTATCAATTTAGAGACAAAACCAGTAAACCTTACTTCACAATTTGGAGGTTTCAGGCCATGGTCAGCTGGGTCTGTGATAACCTCTGCTGTGTGGAGGCATACATACACCAGGAACATCCATCACGGTCAGGACAAGAAAGAGAAAGAGGAGGAGTCAGGGCACCACTGTTCCTAGAAAGCACATCTCCAATGCTAGAAGATCTCCATGGAAACCCCATCTCCTGCACCTCCCAGGACCACTAAAACTTGGGGACCAGGCCTTCAATATGTTGGCCTTTGGGGGATCTTTTTTCAGATCCAAACTATGACACAGTAAAATGCCTTAGGTCAGATAATTTATAAAAGAAAAAGGAGCATAGCAATAAAATGATTACTAATGACAAATTTCTATGGCCACTGACCAAAGCATTGCTCAACCCTCATCAGAGAAGCATCTTGCCAAAGACGTGAATTAACAAAGAGAGCTATAACTGGATACGGTGCAGAGTGAGAGACTCTGGAGCATTCAGCCTTAAGTGGTGTGTCTTTACCAAACTCCTCCCCTTAAGGCCCAGGGATCTGTGTGCAAGAGGAGGCTGAAAGATCTTAAGACAAGAGATGGTGAACGAGTCCCAAGAAGTACATTCCAAACACAGCAGGACAAATAGACCTACAAACTCACAGAGACGATGACGGCACATGTAAGACCTGCACAGGTTCAACCGTACAAAACCCAGCGGGAGCAGGGGAGGCAGACACAAAGTTCCTCCATCTAGCCAAGGAGCTGTTTGCAGCTGATAGCAGTGAGGGAAAGAAAAACCAGTTTTCTCCAATAGTGTATCAGCCGGTGTGTGAACTATAGGATGCCAGAACACGCAAGAGCAGCTGCTAAGACAAAATGGGCTTCATGGGTTTGCTGCTTTGTGTGTGTGTGTGTGTGTGTGTGTGTTATTTTTGTTTGATTACTTTTATTAATTTTTGTCTTATTGGTTCTTTCAGCTTATTTCTCATTTGTTGGTGTGTGTTTCTTAATATAAATTTATTTGTTTATTATATATACACATGCCAGAAGAGGGCACCAGATCTCATTATAGATGGTAGTGAGCCACCATGTGGTTGTCAGGAATTGAACTCAGGACCTCTTAAATAATAGTCAGTGTTCTTAACCTCTGAGTCATCTCTCCAGTCCAGTGTGTGTGATTTTAGGAGGGTCAACATGAACTTGAGGATGTGAAAGAAGTTGGGGGATGCCAAAGACTGTATTATATGAAAAAATAAAAAAGACTAGAAATCTTAAAAATAAATAAAAAAATTTTTAAAAAAAGGAAAACATTTATTTTAGCCCATGGTACTAGAGACTAGAAAATGTATTGGACTCCTAGTGGTATCTACAAAGGACTTGTGACATCTCATTTCATGGTATGAAAATAAAAGGCTCATGAGAGTGTGTGTGAAGGGGGGGGGCAAAGAGGGAGGCCCTGTTTTATAATGACACATATAACCAGAACAAACTCACTCCTACTTGATAATGTGCAGAGTTCACCTACTCCTGTGATGAAGACGTTTAAGACATTTAATGACTCACCCAGCTCTGAGAGTCACACCGCAGTTTGTGATCAAACCATGAGTTTAAAGGCGGAAGCCGTATTTGAATCATAGCATTCTCCCTGTGTGGGAGCACATATGTGTATGTGTAAGTCTGTATGTGTATGCAAATGTTTGTATTTGCCTCTGCTGTGCATCTATATCTGTTTGTGCATGTGTGCATGCATGTGTGTGTTTTAGAATATTGTTTATCACACCGAGTGTCTTAGTTAGGATTCACTATTGCTGTGAAGACACCATGGCCACAGCAACTCTCATAAAGGAAAAGATAAAGGAGGCCAGCTTACAGTTTCCGAGGCTTAGTCCATCATCACGGCAGGAAGCATGGCAGCATGCAGGCAGACATGGTGCTGGAGAAGGAGCTGAGAGTTCTACATTTGATCCACAGGCAACAGAAGGAGACTTGTACCACACTGGTTGTAGCTTGAGCTTCAGGGACCTCAAACCCCACTCACAGTAACCCACTTCCTCCAACAAAGCCACACCTACTCCAGCAAGACCACACCTCCACATAGTGTCATTCCCTATGGGTCAAGCTCTCAAACACATGGATCTATGGGGACCATTCCTCTTCAAACCACCATACTGAGTGGGTCTAATTCCCCTACTCCTCTTTAGCTGTCACGGCAAATAGACCCGAGACCAACCCTGAAGATAGCCCCTCTTCACACAGATGCTCTCTGGGACTGTGTGTCATTTTTCAACCCAGACTTCCAGAACTTGAAGGCTGTCCCATTCCTTATTCACTTTTATGTTTTCAGAGTCAGTATAGCGCACTGTACACACCACTCATGCAGTAGCGTACAAGGCAGGGAGTGAGGCGTTGTATGCATAAGCGAGAAACATTTGAGGAAGTCAGGGGTAGCGGTGCTACAGAGGGTGAGGAGGCCATCTAGTTTAATACACTTTTTTAAATGACATAACCACCTCCAAGTTTTTCTTTTTCTAAACTGAGTAAACACGCATGTTATGCAACAGGAGTTTCTAAGTGCTATTCTTAGAAATCTTGAATATTTCTTGCTTGCTATTCTACCCAAAATCGCTGCTTGCCTGGCTGACCTGACTCGTTTCTTCAGGAGAGCCTCTTGAAATCATGATTAAAGGAGCCTGGAGTTGGCAGCCCAGGCTTCTCAGAAGAGGCATTTCACCTTGAAGTGGGATGCAAATGAGCTGTAGGTAAATAAACACTTAGCAGTGGGCTTGTGGCAGGAGGCAGAGCAGCCATTCACCTGTCTGCCAGGAGCCAGGGAAGCATCCTGCAGCTCTGAAGTTCAAGCCTGTGACTGTCCTCCCTTCCTGTCCTCTAACAGTGGGCCTGCTCACCCTAGATATCCCATACAGAACCTGTGTGCTCCTCCTAAGCCTTAGCAAAGGTCTCACATTGAATTTGGTTTCCCCAAGCCGATTTTTGGACCACAGTAAAACATTTCACGTCCATCCAGCTGAATTCGCCAGGAGTGGCTAGCCGGTGGCCATATTCTAGTGCCACACTCAGAAACACAGACACATCCTTGTGGTGTATCAGAGAGTATCTCATTTGCCATGTACAGATGAGTCCAGAGCCCAGGAAGGGTCATGTGACTTGCCCAAATAATTTACTCAATAAGCAGTCACAGTCCATGGAACCAGATCTCTCCTCCTGGGACCTTCACCTCTCGGGCTCTCTTTCTACACTACAGTGCTAATTCGAGGGAGATGGAAGATGTTTGTTATTAATTTCAATTTACCGAATCTTTCTAGTTCCTCGTAGATGTGATGATCCATCTTCATGGCTTTCTGTTCGAACAATTGTGTGAGTCTCCACTTGCTGACCCAGCCCTGCATACTCACGATAGGCAGAAGCGTGGACAGGAGAGGTAATCTCTGCCAGGAAGAAAGATGGAGTGGAAAGGTCAGGGAGGAGAAGCGAAAGCTAACAAACTCCGCAGAAACTGCTTTGGTCAGCGGAGTCCTGAGAAGAGGAGCACAAGAGTGGAGAAAACATTCATTTGTAAATGAGATTAAGTACAGCCAGGAAGACAGGAGATGTAATTAAGTGGAGATAAAGGTCCTAGGCACTGCTGACCCCTGCGCTTTCCACTCCCCAAAGCCCCATTGACTGGACTTGCAATAGAAAGACTGTAATGAGTTATCAGACACTTACAATGGGACGAAGCGGTAATGAGAGGACAATGACACCATTGGCCCTGCCTGGAGAAGGTCAGGAGGACCGCGGGGGCCTTTTGTACCCGAATGGTGAGCAATAAGGCAAGCAAACAGGCTGCTTTGTCTGGATACTGTTCAGCGGCTGTGCTGGGGCTCAGCTTCACTCGGCCTCCTGAATCTGCTTTGAGGAGTGATGTCTCACAACCTGGGATCAGAGTAAATAAAGCTGCCATGATGAGAAAGGTCCATGGTATTATCTTGATGTGCTGGTGTGGCTCGGTCATGGTGCTCAGATATTTGGTCAAAGGTGATTCTGGTTGTTGACGTGAATGTGCTTGCGGAAGAGACTGATACTTAAAATCATTGAGCAGAGTAGAGAAGATTCCTTCCCACCATATGTTGGGCCTCACCTAGTTTAGGGCACACAGGCTTATCTCCCTTCCACCAGGTGAGCCGCTGCTGCTCAACAACCTGAAGTCCCTCACACATGGGCTCTGCTGAGTTTGTTCTCACCAGTCTCTGTGAGCACAAGGGCCAGCTCTCCATAACACGCGCCGTGGCTCTGCTCCCCAACTCTGGAGCAGGCTAGGGAAGTACCTGGGATGGTGAGCACCTTTTCCCATGAGATGCTAGACATGGAGGAGGGAGGGGGTGCATCCGAAGCCTGGGACACTTGCTCCATCTGCTGTTTGGACCGTCATTGTGTCTTTTCACCCTGAGGGGCAGCTCAGGAGGAGAGAACGGGTGAAGATGCAGGGAGGTTGCTCCAGCTTCCTCCTCTTGCTTGTCCTTACAGGCTTCGGGCTGTGGAATTTGCTAGTCTGCTTTATCAAGGTTAGGCAGAGCACTAAGTAAAAAGGTAAAATTAAGGAATCGGTGTATCAGCCACTTGGTTCCACACAGAATACTGTCTGCTCCCCAGGAGTACAGATAAATACATTTAAAGATAAATGGAGAAGCAAATCATTCCTTATTCAGTACCACGGACGCATTCTACAGGGAAATTCCACCAAAGTAATCCTGCTCCCAGCACTTCCCTAGAGAGGTGCTTAATGCCAGGAGACTAAGCTTAAAGCTCTGCAGCCAAGGCAGGTATGGTGTCTTCCTAAAACCTCTGCTCAAGATGTCCCCTAGGCACTGTGATGTCATCAGCTTTGTCCTGGCCACCCCGACTCTTAAGTTTACAAACGTTTTCCATTCACTGCTTGTACAAGAATTGCTAACACCAGAATTCTCTGCAAATCTTATGCCTGTTAGCAGAGAGGTTGCATGAACCGGTGTCCTTTATCTAGCTGTCCCCCTTGAGATGTGACCTTGTTCACGACACCATCTATAGAACACAAAAAAGAACTTTCCCTTCTCTTGCTGGCCTCATCTCTTTCCTCCCCAACCATATTTATATAGCATCTTTGCTTCCTATAGCGAAGAGCATATTTAGATTCGAATTTCTGGACCAAGTGTTTCTGAGTCAAAGTACCCTTGCTTGGTCTGTAATCTAAGAACCTATGAAAGAAAAGAAACGACTGTGTTGAAGAACCCGACTGACGGACTCCTTGTCTCGTACAGATAGTGAGCTTCCGCCCCATCATCTCTGCAGCTGCCTTTGCTTCTCCCTGGAAATGGGTTCAAGTGAAGTAGTCATAACCACATCTCCTGCTAACAGAGGAAAGGAAATTAGTTATACCGTGAAAACGGCATACTTCTGTCATGTTTCTAGAAGCCACTTAGTTTCTGGTTTCCTCTTCCAATAATGACATCAACACAAGCTTATGATGTTTATTGTTCCCAAGGATAAACTAAAGAGGAGACAACGTTTCTAGCAGATACCCAATAATAACAGTACCTGTCAGAAAAGATGACTCAATGTTTCCATCATGATTCCTAGAGCAGTTCTGGAAGTGTGTCAGTGGGCAAACCGTTGGATGCCCCTTGGTGGCTACGAAATGAAAAATTTAAATTTGATCTCCTTCTCTGTGGGGATGACCTCCCACTCTGTGGGGATGACTTCCTACTCTGTGTGGATGACTTTCCACTCTGTGGGGATGTTCTCCCACTCTGTGGGGATGACCTCCCACTCTGTGTGGATGACCGCCCACTCTATGGGGATGACCTCCCACTCTGTGGGGATGACCTTCTACTCTGTGGGGATATGGCCCCTTCAAGAGACTATCTCTGAATAACTGAGATATAAACTGATTTGCTTCTTTTTTTAACCATCTTATTGGTAAAGCAAAGGCTATGACTTGACTTTAAAATATTCTCATCCAGGTTGCAGCAGTTGGGTCATAGCTTTGCATGCCACTGTGGAAGCAAAGACATCTGTGCATTCACAACTGGGAGAGTCCCTAGATCCTGTCCCCCTCTGAATTTTCAGGGAACTATGTCACTTTGAGGAACAAAGACTGATGGTGTCTGGCCTTTGCCTCACATTTTGAACCATGTGATGATGATATTTGTCCCCCAAATACACTTCCCATCGAGGATCTACTGGCAGGGTCAACATCCTACCATTTATATAATAACCGCTCCCTCATTGGTTCAGGACTACACAGAACATGACTGTCAACTGGTTATGGACAGCCATCCAGGCTCAGTCTGTGCAGTTACAGCCCTGAGAGAGGAACCATTGAACAGATATCCTGGAACTCAGGGCAAAGCTGATCCCATAGTAATCCACCTCAATGATGAGGCACTTGAAAAAGACCAAGTGAATTTTGCCAGGAAAAAAAAAACAGTACCAAAAACCATCAAAGAACACCATCTTTAAAGTTCTATGATCTGAGAATTGATGGCCTACCTCACTCTTCCCTGTGAGGGAGTGAGCTTACCACGGGCACCGAGCTACTAGGGACAGTGACAAAGGACAGAAAAGGACTTCATCCTCCCTGTCTGCTGCTCACAGGGCGTCTGGATAAGCATGAAATCTAGGCAGAACTCCCATGTCCCCAAAGAGTCTGGGTCCCCTGTCCTGTCCTCCCCACACGGATAAGCATGAAATCTCCCCAGAACTCCCATGTCCCCAAAGAGTCTGGGTCCCCTGTCCTGTCCTCCCCACACGGATAAGCATGAAATCTAGGCAGAACTCCCATGTCCCCAAAGAGTCTGGGTCCCCTGTCCTGTCCTCCCCACACTAAGGCAAACCTCTGCTGTATAGAGACTGTGGAGTTCTCCGCGGATAAGGAGCATCCTGTATCTTTGGGGTACCCAGAAGTGTGGAAGTTTAAAAGGTAAAAATGACTAAAGAAATTGGCACAGAACCCTTAACATGTGACTGCAAGGTACAGGAATACAGGAAGGCGCAGCGAGACCTATGGCAGCCTCATTGCAGGAAGATCACAAATCTAAACGAGCTCTCCCTAGGGACGGATGCCAAGAAGGGAGCCACATATACAGAGTCTGTCTTGTGCTCAGGGTGCCACAAGCTTTGTCGACTTTGGTAGATCAGGAACTGTGTGGGTGTGTATAAATGCCATGTCCTGTTCGCAACTGCATATGGCCAGACTCACTGAAATTATAAGTCAGCACATGCCTGCCTTTAGAAACATACCAAACCCAGGCAGATGAAGCCAGTTAGTCCAATCATTTACTCGTGTCTTGTGGCATCTAGCCATGATGATATCCAACTACCGAGTACCCTTTCACAGTTGAACAGTACACTGAGTGTGTGGTTCACACTGCCTCCTGCGTGCCTCACTGAGACCCAGGCAGGTGGGGGCCACATGACCAGAGAGGCCTAGCTCTTGTGATCCATCAAAGGTGTTGAGTTGGGTCTCTCTGGTTTAGAAAGCCTGTAACCTTCCTGAGTGTCTCCAGATTGATGGGGTGGGTGGGAGTAATCGGCTTGCCCACTGCCTTTGGGGCCGGGAGCTATGGTTCTTTCCTGAATTTTTATTTTCAGTCCAAGTGTCTTCCTGGGCTTTGTTTACACTTCATGTTTCTAACTCTCAACTTGACAGCCTGTTCATATAATTAGGTCTCAAGACTGTTCCGTCCCTCTCCAAGGTTAGATTCCTGCTAAATTATGGAGTAGAAATCTTTATGAGTGCTTAGGGGTTTGTGAATATTATATTTTCTCCCAGGAAAAAACCTTTATGGTTGTTTCTGATGAGAAGAAATTAATAGATGCTCATTATAAAAACCTTATAGAAAATACAGGTGATACACAAATGTAATAAAGCAGATACATACTTAGTATATATGCACTCAAAATTCATACATGTCTACCACTCATGCATTATCACATGCTCAAATCAAAGTGATAAACATCATATTACCACATAATCACACTCATAAATACACTATATATTGTATATATATACACCCATACTATATACTGAGACATAGACACATTTGTATATATATATTTAAACACAATCACCTATAATATTAAATAGATGGATAGATGAAAGATGATATAGATAAATAGATGATGATAGGTAGATAAATAGATAGACAGGTAGATGGATGGATAACGGACAGAGAAGCACTCACATCTTCTGTCTTCTCAAGCACTGATGTGCACAAACACACTCTGATACATACTCACACATATGCGCAAACACTCACAACTGCTTATGTATGATATAATATCACAACCCTGTTTGGATACTGGTCTTTTATCAGTTATTACACACACAGTGCTTCTGTGTTGTATGATGTTTTGCTCTTTTGGTTGTTTATGGGTCCTGCCACCCAGTTCCCAATTAAATTACACACAGAGTCTTATTATTTTACTTATGAATGCCCAGCCTTCGCTTGGCTTGTTTGTAGCCAGCTTCTCTTAACTTAAATTATCCCGACTACCTTTTCCCTCTGGGCTTTCATCTTTCTTACTTCTGTATATCTTATTTTCCTTCTTACTCCATGACTGACTGGGCGGCTGGGTGACTGGCCCCTGATGTCTTCCTTTTCTTGTTCTCTTGCTTTTCGTTTTCTTTCAGAGTTCTTTTATTTCCACTCTCTGCCTGCCAGTCCTGCCTGTCCTTGCTCCTGCCTCGCTATTGGCCATTCATCTCTTTATTAGGACCATCAGGTGTTTTAGACAGGCACAATGACACAGCTTCACAGAGTTAAACAAATGCAATGTAAACAAAAGTCACACACCTAAAAATAATACTCCCAAACATTTTTGTATTTGAAACATATACAGATATCCTTGTTTGTAAGAGAAACATAGTGCCTTTTACATGTGCCCGTGACTGCTTTGTATGCAATAGGCTGCTTTTAATATGGGGCTCTATTTGGTGTTGATTTTGATAGATAAAATTGTAATATGCAGAGGACGTCTTCTCTGTTGTTTTAGTATTTTCATCAGGGAAAGTTTGGCTGGGATTAGTCGGATGAGGAAACACATTGTAAAACTTTTAACAGTGCATCTGGAGATCACCCTGCCCACATGTGTGGCTGCCTCCAGCCTCTCATGCTCAGCTCATGCGTGTATTTCATGCTTAGCACATGACGGATGACATTAGCATGCTCTAAATACGTGACTGTCTGAGGTGGAGCAAAAGGAGTTTCTTCAATATCTACTTAGCTGTGATTGAGGTGGAACATTTTCCTATGCCCTTTGGCCAATTGAATTTTAAATTCCTCAAAGGACCACTTACAAGTTTTGCCTATGCTCTTCAGCTAAGTAGATTCTTTTTTGTCTAAATTGATTTTACTACTAAATATTTGATGAAAATCAAGGCAGTTCCAAGACCTAGGTTGGAACATTACTAATGCCGCCTGGCATTTTCATTTCTTTTCCACATTATTTCCTTCTGCTTGCAGCTGACACCTAGTCACAAAAACTGTTCTTTCCCTTCAGCCTGAGACTTTTTTTAAAGCTGACAAAAATACATTAAACGATGGTTTTCAAGACATTGGACATCAGGACGCAAAGACAGAGGCTGCTGAGAGACTGTAAACAAACCAGGCGAGTCCTGCCTGTGGGTTGGAGCCAGCCTGGGCTGCACCAGAGGGTAGACAGGGCTTGCTTGGGTGCCTGAGTCAGGGGGAGCAGCCAGGACCTAGAAGTCACAGTGGACTTTTTAGCTGTTGTCAACTTTGAACAAACTAGAGTTGCTATGGGAAGAGGGGATGAACTCTGAGACATTCCTCCAGTAGAGCGCCCTGTGGGAATGTCTTGTTTCGTGACTGGTGTAGGAGAGCCTGGTCCACTGTGGACATGGCTACCTCTGGCAGGTGGCCCTGGTGTACATTAAAGCATGAGCTGAGGAAGTCATGGAAAGTTTGGCTGGGATTAGTCGGATGAGGAAACACATTCTAAAACTTTTAACAGTGCATCTGGAGATCACCCTGCCCACGTGTGTGGCTGCCTCCAGCCTCTCATGCTCAGCTCATGTGTGTATTTCATGCTTAGCACATGACGGATGACATTAGCATGCTCTAAATACGTGTCTGTCTTGGTGAGCAAGAAAGTAAGGAGGGTTTCTCTGCCACCTCTGCTTCCGTTCCTGCCTCCCGGTTCCTGTCTCACGTTCCCACCCTGAGTGTTCCTAGAAGTGGAAGCCACATAAAACCCTCTCCTCCCCACGTGGTTTTCGGTCAATTTTTCGTCACGGCAACACATGGTGAACCAATACATGAGGTGACTCCAGTTCTTAGATCTTCAAATCCACAGGGGAGGAGATGCTTAGAGAACTGGGGCATCTGAAGAGAGGAGAAAAACCCAACATCAAAGGGGTGCAAAGAACAGAGTGGTAGCACTGGGCACAGTTGACGATGGCTGAATTTCACTTGCTCGAGAATCTGAAGAAGGGATTGATTGTCCCGCGCTACCGTCTTGCCAGCAAGAACCACGCGGTACACATAGGATCCTTCTGCAGAAAAGCTTTATGTCTCTTGGGAGCTAGAGCATAAGCCACATGGCGGAGACCCAGATAAGATGGAACCCATCCCTTATATAGGAAACAGACCCTGCTTTGGACGTGTCACTCTTGGATAGGTCCATTGTTCCCAGTCCCAGGTGATGCCTCGGGAGTAGGCGGGGACTCAGTGGGAAATTACCGAGCACATGTGCGTTCACCTGGTGGTGAAGCCGGATGTCAGCGCCATCTTGATAATGGAGAATGTGGCTGCGGCCTTCTACAATTGATAAGTTAACCAGAGATGTGGAAAGTGTAAAGACCACCCAAGTGAGACCTCACACACCGGAAGTGCCATGCTTCTGCAGCTAGGTCCCTGGATGTTCTGGGCTCTGCAAATCGAAAGACAAGTGACCGATTAGCAAGTCTTTGACTCCTGCCTCTAAAAAGTGTACAGTATAGCCTTGAAATGCACTACCTAGCTGAATAAAAGATTACACCCTGCAGAAGAACATGGAGAACGTAAAAACAGAGAATTATAAAACCAAAACCCAAAGAGAAAAAGGAAATCCAGAAAGAAAGCATCCCTGTGTCAACATTAAACAATGAAAATATGCATCTAAGTAGAGTCCCTAGAGAACACAGCCTGGCTGGACAGAAAGTGACAGAAGAATCATCATGGAACTAGCTGAAGGGCAGATGTTTTCCTGATAAGAACTATAATCAATAGCTATCAAGCACAAGAAGCAGAAAATAACTACAAGAAAAAAAATACCACATCAAATTTGTTAAAACCTCTGATAAGAATCTTAGTTGTAGCCAACAGAAGCATTACACTGACTAACACACAGAGAAGAATGGTGATAGCCTGTCTACAAGAAACAAGGCGACCTGAAGGACAGGATGAATACTTCTAGGTGGCTGAAGAGATCACAAGGGGTTAAGAGTGCTTGTCCTTGCAGAAGACCTGGTTTTGTTTCCCAGAACCTTTGTTAATTTACTCACAACCACTTCTGATTCCAGCTCCAGGTGGGTCTGCCACCCTCTCCTGGACTCTAAGGGCACAATCACTCAGAAACACACACACACACACACACACACACACACACACACACACACACCCCCCGAGGAAGGGAGGGAGGGAGGGAGGGGGAAGAGAGAGCAGCAGAGAGAGAAAGAGAGACACCAAGATACAAATTAAAACTTTTGAAAACGAAACAATTTAAAGTACTAAAAGAAAACTCGCCAACTTATAATTCTTCACCTCCTAAAAATACATTTAGAGGGAAGATGTTTCTAGACATCAAGAACTGACAGAATTCATCACTGGCAGATGCACAGCTCACATGAAAGGTGTCCTTGAAGTGGAGTGAAGTAGATTCCAGAGGGAAGCCTGAGACTTCCGGAACGCGTGAAGAATGGCAGAACAGTCGTTCCTGGGGAAACAAGGGCTTCCTTTTCCTTATTTATTAGCTGCATTTCTCGAAACAAAAACAACCTCCCAAAACGAAAAACCAAACTAAACAACATCAACAAACAAACAGAAAATCTACTGATTCTTGGCCTGGATCTGGGAGGAGTTATGGCAAGGGTTCTGAGTGAATATGGTCAAGGCATGCTGCACGAAATTCTCGAAGAACTGATAGCGTACTTACTGATTGTTTAAAGTGGAAGTAAGTGCAGTGTGCGACAATCTCCATCACAGACACACAAGGAAAACAACACGTAGCAGCAGGTGTACGAGACCTGGGAAAAAAAGTAGGAAACGCTGAGTGTGTGATCCTCTTAAAGGACTTAAGCCATTTGTAGATTAGCAGATTAGCGAATCATTTTGGGACTGACTTTGTTATGAAACCTAGCTGTGACAGGCAAGCCTCTCTGTCTCACTGTGTGGTGTCCTTGTCCTTGGCTGTGTAATGCTGAGTCAAATATTAATTGATGGTAGGCAGTAGCTAAGTTCCTTCCCTTCTGTTCCTTCCTTCTGGTAGAGATGATACATTTCATGATGCTCTCCCTTGTTTCATACCTGTTCAGTTTTGTCAGTAACCCAAAGACTAGCACATGTGTGCTTGATGCTGCGATCTAACACACACCACTCTGCTGCTTGTCTGATAGTTAACACTAACCTATCAGGGCTCCCTCCACCTCGACCCCATAGTCAGTGTTGCTGCTCTGCACACAGATGTTTTAAATCACACATGGGATTATCATTGCTGTATAGAACCCAGCTCTCATACCTCATCTCTCCTCCCTGCATTTCTTTTGTGCTCTGGTGCACTTCTCCTGGGTAAGGATTCTCCCTCTGAAGTCCTGCTTGGGGATTTATTTCATAGAACATCTGTGTGTAATTATGTATCTTCACGTTTCCTGTCTGCACGTACATTTGTTTTGTCTCATTTTTGAGAATATGACCACTTGGCCGATAAGACTGGCATGGTTCTCTCTTTTTGCTTCAGCTGGTCCCAGCGTGGTCCCTCCTCAGGGGGGTTCTTTGTCTTCCCCTTGGCTGCTTAGTGAATCTGCCTGTCCTTTGTTGACTGAACTTTGATATGCCTCGGTGTTGGCTTTGTGCTTTCTCTTGCCTTGGTTAGATGCAATCTCTCTATTTTTCCTGAAGTGATCAGCGACACAGTTCCAGTCTTTCTTCGGCTGTGTGTGTCTGGAGAGCCAGGAGGACTGAGCTCTTGGTGTATTTCACTCATTTTTAAAATTTCTGGCAAGGATCTGCTTAAACAAGCTTTCTGTCCTGTTTATAACTTCTTATTTTTGTAAGGAATCTCGACGAAGTATTTAGTAGCAGTTTTATTTTGATTGCAGTTCTCTTGTGGCTTTTCCTGTGTTTTCTTTGACCTTTTATTTCCTTGGTCATCTTTTAAATGAAAATCAATGTTTTAGTGTTTCTAGATTATCATTAGAAAATAGGAAAATGCAGATAGCTATGAGGGATTAGGGTATTGTACTCCAAATTCACACTCCCTTGTGGACTAAGCATCTATTTAATCCCCGGGACTGGGGGACAATGGTTATATTTCCTGTTGCTGTTCTAGAACGCGTATGACCAATTCTTTTAAAAAAGAAGTCAATGTCTTCGTGTCCTGTTACTAGACATTCCTAGAGCATGGCTTGCGTGTGTGCAGAGTACATGATGAGGGAGTTCTTGCTACAAGGCTGAGGACATCATCGCACATTGAGACAGAGGAAACTTGCCTGACATGGCCACACAGCCAGCGTTTATAACAAAGTCAGTCCTAAAATGACTCACTAATCCACTAATAGGCAAATGTCTTAAATCCTTTATGAGGTCTGCATACTCATAACCCATCCTGCCTTCAAACACCATTAGCATAGGACTTGAACAATTAACCTTCACACACACACACACACACACACACACACACATACACACACACACACGATTTGTAACTATAGATAGTCAAACCATAGAAGGGTGGGTTAACGTAGCAAGATTTTAATGACTTATAAAACCAATTGTCTTTATGAGGTAATGCCGCCCTGCTGTGATGGGGGAAGATAGGAACCCAGTCTTCATTAGCGGTTGGTGGAACATTCAGGGAGCTTTCTCCATTAACATGCAATGAAAACTCCACTTGCCATTCAGCCAGGACCCTTCAGAGAGAGAACAGAAGCTCACACTCAAGTTGCTTAAATGAGCTTGTGCCGCAGATCCCAAACCTCTGTGTGTTCATTCATTTCCACAGTGGTGTCCGCTGTACACACTTCTTGGGCTAGGCCTCTTAATACCTCCGTGTTCAACGATCAGATTACCCTCCGTTAAATCACAGTGTCAACTCAGATTGCTCCTCCATCCCTGACAACACATCATTATTTCCTTCTGGGATTTGTACAAAATCCACACCTAGCTAGCCAGCCCCCTCCCTATTGCTACAGTAGATTAACACATCAGATCTAGTGAAATGGACGGTCAGACCTTCTTCTCGATGTCCCAATATCGATGAGGTCACAACGCCCTCTGAAAGAAAGGGACAGTTGACCACACCAGGGAGCTCCAGTGGCAGCCTGTCTTCTTCTGTATGAACCTACTTGCATTATTGGTTCCTGGTGGACACAGCAGCTCTGACATGTTACTGCTCCACAGCCTGACTGAGTCCCAATTTTAGTTGTAAAAAGCTGCCAGCCAGCTCCGTTTGCATGTAATTAACTAGCAATGTTAGCAGTGCGGCTTTTCATCGCCACTCAGAGAACTATAATTAATACAGCTCAGGTATACTGGTTTTAACTCCAAGCAAAAAATTGGCTGCCATATTAGGAGGATAAAAATAATGAATATGGTAGACTATTTATAGACTACCAAGAGATGTATAATTAAATTTCAGTATGATTACATAAAATGTACAATATCAGTCTAGCCCATCATATCACTGTGCGCTCAGGACGGCAGTCCTGAGGGCACAATCTGTCTCTAAAGCCAAAGCCAGGGACACAGCCCGGTAAACCAAAGCACAGACTATATAGCCCAGGGCATCAGGAGTTGGACTGTGCCTGTCCACCGGGAGTGCTGGATTCAGCGACCCTAAAGTATCTCCTTGAGAAGGTCTCTGAAGTGCATCATCGATAGGGACATGGAAGGAAATAATTATTTACCACCGGCTTAGTACCCCAAGGATGAGAGAACCAGAAGGCGGAGAGGTAAGACGAATTGTCCAAAGTCATGCATGTAGGCAACTGACAAACATGAGATGGAATAGAATGACACCGGACATGGCAAGCACTCAGAGAACAGACTTCTGTACTCCCTGGAACACATCAAGTGGCCACCTCCCAGTGGATCCATCCAAGGGTGGGTTGGTTATAAAATGTTCTCTGGGTCCATCTGCTTTTGACAGAGGGTGTGTCTAGACACAACACAAATCCGCACTGTTTTAAGGCTTCTGTATTCTTGGATTCTTCCCAGCTTGAATTCTTCCCCCTCTGAATGCAAAAAGTCCAAACTAAGTTGAGGAGGGAGAGATGCACATCTTCACTCTGGCCAGCAGCATGTAGGCTGTTGGTCTGCCTGGATGTCATTCTTAGGTGACCTAAATACATACTAAATATGGAGAATACTAAAATGGGTGGGGAAATGAAGAGCCAAGGCATTCTGACTTATGAGGCCTAAGCACCTTTCAGGAGATTTCTTTTGCATCCGTGGTGAAGTGTGCTTTACCTTCACAACAGCTAAGCACCCTGCTTCCCTGGCCAGGTGGATTTTATGCGGCATCTGCAGGCACTTCTGTTGGCGAATATCTCTTGTTCCATCAGGGTAATACTTAATTATTACCAAGTCTCATTGAACAAAGACACAAAGACAAGAGAAGAAAGAAGAGCACATAGTTTTCATCAAACATCTTTTAATTTTAATTGAAAAAATAATTATATGGGGAGGAAGAAAATCAAATCAGATTAAAGCAGAGAGTTAACTGGCCAAAAATCCTGTCTGAGGCGGTCTTAAGTCCTAGGAAGAAACTTGCATCTGGTGCATATCACCAAACTGTCTTCTGAACATCTGTGCTCACAAAGGCTGTGCTCAGCTTAAGTCAGAGATTACGCTCCTTCTAGAGCGGGAAGGTGAATTCAGAGACCCATGACTGCACAAGTCGCTGAGAATAAGTGGAAGCCAAGGGCTTAGCCCAAACAAGACATTTATTACCAGTACCTTAAGGCTCAAATAATATTGCAGGAGAGAGGGCTAAAAGAATGTAGGAGTTGGAAGAAGGAAGAGGAGTTTTGAAATTTCATCTTCTAAGTGCTAGCACAACCATGGTTGTCATGAGCTCACAGAGGATGGCACCTACTTACTAGAAAAAGTCACACAAGTTGAGGCCCCGAAATAGTCACCTATGAATGGGGAAGGGTCTCCTGAGCTACTGCCATTTACTGTTGATATATTTGCCAGTAACAGCATCTGGGAGACAGGGCACAGTGTCTGGCTGTGTTTATACTGGTTAGGCCACCAGGCTCCTGTGGACAGTTCCAAACCCACGGTCACACAGATAGACAGTCTGAGTTAAACTCAGCAAAATAAAAAACAAAACAACGTGAATCTGGGAAAAGGATTTACAGGGAAGGAAGGAGGTTGAGAGGGACAAGAGGAAGATAAGAGTGTGTAGGGAATAGTGGCCAAATGCATTATGTACACGTATGAAATTGTCAAAGGATATTTATTCTTAGACGACAGAGGCTTAAGTGAGGGAATCTTTAAACTGAATATAAAACTATTTCCTTTTGCAAAATCATTTTGTTGTTGAAGCAAGTGACACATTTGGCTGAGAGTTTATCATCTGCCACACACGGCCATATTTCATACTTTACATAAAAGTCTACCGAAGGAAATGTGTTTTGTCTCTGGACAGAGTTTTATCTTCTTGTTTTTTACATAAGCCAAGAATGAGTCTCTAAACTTTTTAAAGATGTTTTCATTGTTTGACAGCTTCATATACTTAAGTAATTAGTTTCTGCTCTATTCTGCTCTATTCTCAGGTTTCTGGCTATGATTTGGATAATGATCGCATATTCTAAAGTCTGGCACTCCCAGGGCATCAGGGATATTAAATAGGTTGCAGGAATCAGATCTTTATGGGAGTTCTTTATATGATTGGAGCTTGACTCCAAAGGGATTGTGGGAGTTCAGTTCCTCCTCAAACCCTCGCCTCTCAGGTTCAGAATGGGAAATGTAGCTTCTACGTTCATTCTTGCCGTATATGCCTCTATCTGCCACCTTCCCCAAGGCTGAGCATCGTAACCAGGTCTGCAGTATCGGAAGCCATAAGCTTAGTCAGTCTTTCTGTGTTAAATTGTAATCACCTGAGATGTATCACTGCAGCAGTGTGAAGCTGAATAAACACACACGCACACATGCACACACGCACACACACACGCACACACACACACATACACAGAGAAACACACACACTCATTTCATTGACTCACCTGCAGTAGTACTGACAATTGTAAGTTATGGAGGAGTGGTCAACTATCGGATAGTTATCATACCCCTCCTTCTCTACTCTTGAGAGGCCAGGAGCAATTCTTGATGTGGGCAATGAACTGTTTCTGGCTGTTGTTAAATGACCCTGATTCTGAAGCGGTTTTCTATGTCAGCGTTCACAGGAAGTGATGGCTACCACGGCTTTCATTCTGCTCCTGGAAGGTGATGGGAAGGCGATGTCCAGCTCCTTCTTCCATGTCTCCAGATGGCGAGAGGGCTCTAGGACCTCATCCGGGCTTCTGAACTCATTGCCGTGCTACTGTAGAACAACTCGGGCTGGTTTCCTACTTCTTTCCTCTCCCTTTCCAGGCTCAAATGCAAAGATTTCAAACTTGGTTCTAGAAGAAATGGATGGAAACAGTGTTTTCTGAGTTCTAAGGGAAGTACTGACAATTACTAAGCCCATGCTGTTGGTTTTAGGCTCCAGTGGGAACTCACACACGTGTGAGTGTTCTGTTCACTTGGGCTTCAGCCATCATGCATGTTTCCGCCTCCCAGGACAACAACGTGGAGGAAGTCCAGAAAGGGACACACTTGCCCCAAACAGGACAACAGTGAGAGCCAGAATGAGGGCTCACTGATTTCTGTTTGATTCAGCATCATGGGGTTCGTTACAACTTCCTGGTCACAGCCCTGTTACTATGGCCACTGGGCAACGTGCAGACAGCACAGGGTTTTAACAAGTTATTCTTCCCATTGGGTTCACAGTTTACACTGAGTGCTGTGGTTAGTTTTGTTTCCCACAGCTAGACCTCTGGGATCTCCCTGGGTCTCCATGACCTCTCTGGGGCTTTGACTATGGTTGCCTGAGAGCCGGCTGGTTTTGGCTTTAGGGTCTGCCTGATCCTGCTCTAACCCTCCTCAATGTGTGTTCTCCTAGTCACTGGACTGTGTGCACATGTAATTCTTTGCAGTACTTCCTTGTCTGACTCTGGAAACCCATGACCTAAGCTCATCCCTGCTCTGCCGTAATTTGGCAAATGCACCCCAGTCCTTGGGCATCTCTGAGTGCAAAGCTCAGAATCAGCAGAACTCTGGAGGCTCCAGAAAACTGGGCAAAGTGTTTTCCCACAGGCTGCCAATCTCTGATCTTGTAGCCTTGGTCTCAACACAACTATCCCATTTCCCAAAAGTTAAAAACAAACAAAAGCTGCACGGAATGAGCCCTACCTCATGGTTCTGCTTCTTTCTAAATCTCTCAAGAGGCAAGAGCGAGGCAGCTCTCACCTCTGTGCACAGAGAAAAATGACTACGTGTGGGTATTCATCTTTCCACGCTGGGAAGGGCTGATAAGCGCTCTTTGGGCAGTGACTGACGGAGGGGATGAATAGTGTAGGACCCCGGGGAGAGGATGCTCTTAAGGAGCCGCATGATCAGCGCTGTGTCTCCCCTCACTCGGATGAGGCACATCTTCCCACTTTAATATTCTTCAAGGTGAATGCCCCGCCTTGTACACACACACATGGAACTTTGAGTAAAAATGACTGTAGAGTAAAGGATGCAAAATAGGCACAGCTGTCATGTACCCAGATACACAGTCCTGCAGAAATCAAGAGTCAAGGGTCAAAGAGTCATATAGGGGTTAGAAAACCATACGACAAAGGCAGACCCTCCACCTCAGCTGTCTGGGAGGCTGGAGATGATGAACCCCAGGCAGAGGGAACACTGTATGAGAAGTAAGCATTCATTTGTTCCTCACCCCCATTGATCCTTCTACGAGCTGATCAAGAGAAAACAAACAAATAAACAAAAAAACCACACGGAACCCCTCTGTTTATTTAAATACCAGAATGAACTGCTGAGGCAAGGATCAACAATCAGGTCTTTAAGCATCTTGATAAGGGTCACCTTTGACCCTGATTCTCAGGTTCAAATGAGGAGTTTGGGGTGATGACTCCTGTATTTTCTAATTGTGTGCTAAAGAACAAAGGTAAATTCTTGCTTACATTGCTAGCTTGCTTATGGGTAGCACAAAAGCCGGGGTGGCAGAGGCGGACTGCAATGAAACAGAAAGCGAGTTTAAAAATAAAATGTCAAAATTAGAATATACGTTGGAAATACATCATGGTTTAATTTAGGAAGACTTCCATTTGTACACTCGTCTCTGAAGCACCTCCAATTTTAGACTTTCTCCACTGTGCAGTGAAGCCCTGGGATCCCCCATACTTCAGTAGATACAGATGTTGGTGCAGTTCCCAGGCAGTCATGACCTAAGCTGGGTGAGGAAGCAAACTGCACCCAATGTGGTTCCTTGGCTCACGTATCACTCGGTGACAAAATAGGCAGAGCTGTCCTATACCAAACACAGCACTGCAAAAATCAAGAGTCAAGAGCCAAAGAGCCACCTCGCCACTCAGTGCAACTTACAAAGCCCATACAAACCTGGAACTTCAATACCACAGAGATGCATTGTTGACAGGAGACAAAGAGCTGCCCGGTGCATGACAAGGTTAAATAGAAAGCACAGCGTCACCCTGCAGCATCAGCGTCACCTCTCCAATGCCTGATGCCTCTGTCCTAGAGCCAGGTTTTTCTGTCCCTCATGTTCCGTTCACCACAGAGACAGATCACTGTGGTCCCAGCGCTGCCAGGCAAACTTGGATCTCCAAGCACCAAGCTTCTAGAACACACTCAGGTGCTGTCTCCTCACTCCTCTCCCACTTGAATCCCACTCGCACCTCGAATCTCGAGCTCACGAAGGTCGATAGGGACACGGGTGGGAATTCTCTCGCGTCCCTGCACTTGTGGGCGCCTTTGCTTTTCATTCTCCCTTCTCCACCTCCCTCCTTTCCCCTTTACGATCGGCGACCTCCATGTGGGAGTACGCTTCATCTTCACATCTCTCTCCTTCTGCAGTTTTATCTGAGAAACCTCGGTAGCTGGGGGGGGGGGGGCTGTTACTCAATCAGATATCACAGTCCGGTCACTTTGAATCTTTCCGTTTAGCCACAGAAACGCTGTAACAGTCAGGGTCCAGTTAAGGACACAGACCCAATTATTTCCACAGGAAGAATTGAAGATGTGGAATTCACTGAGCAGTAATCCAGAAATAGAAGCAGCAGCTGCAGAGTGTGAGGGGAAGGGGTTGGGGCTGCACGCCTATGCTGAGAGGTGCTGAGAAGAGAAACAGGAGTAGCGTGCAGGAGAATGAGCATGGCTGTCTGCTCAAGGCACCTCAGGCTACCTCCCTGTCTCCCCGTGCTGGACAGTGCCGGGAGCCATGAGAAGGAGACATTGCGCCTAGGAATGAGAGCACAGTTTAGGGTGAGTCTGCTAAGACACCAGCAGCATGGCTACAGAATACCAGTCAGGAAACTGGAATCTTCTCTCCCCAGCACCACAGTCATCTGCCAGCAAGCACAGACTCCTGGCTTCAGCAAGGCCTGACACGGGGTCACAGCCTTGCTGGGGGTCCAGCCCACTTCAAGCCTGGTCTCAGCTCCAGCTCCTATGTCTACTCTCACAGATTACATCGAGTCACATGGTAGAGCAGCGTCTGTCCTAAGAGTCAGCTCTGTGACAGCTTGCAAGCCCTGCATTACTAAGTGGGACTCGGAGAGGGCAGGGTGGATGGGGCATAGAGCTCCACAAGGGAAGAAAGCTGGACTGCGTTACAGGATTTCCGTCTTTGCAGATAAAGATGAACCATGCCACATCCACCCAAGATTGTCTCAGAAAATGAGGGACAGTTCTGGGACAATTTGCTCTGAGAAGAGGCCCTTGGGGATCGATGTCACTGTGCAATGGTTACATCAGAGCAGCCGGAGTGGCCTGCCAGTGCCAGACATCTGTCACCTGTCTTCACAGTGAGTGAGAGAGAGATAGAGACAGAGAGAGGGAGGAGAGGAGAGAGAGAGAGAGAGAGAGAGAGAGAGAGAGAGAGAGAGAGAGGCTCAACATGAAAGCAGACCTCCATGGACATGTACAGACATGTACATGCCAAGACACACATTCCCCAAACTTTCACACGGCACATGAGAGGCATACACACGCATTCTCAGCATGCACATGTATATGCACACATACATTCCATATGCCAAGTGCTCCCATGTGCATAGCCACACTTAATCATTTTTGAGGATGTCATGGTTAAATGACTGGGGGCAGCAGCATCTCCACTTCCCTTCCAGGCTCCTGAGCAACTGTGCAGACTTCCACTCGCCTTGCCCTGTGTCTACATCCAGCCCCTTGCAGACCTGCCTCCTGGGAAGCTTGTCTAACACTGGAGTGCAGAGACTATGTTTCCTTTGGCACTCCTGTCTAGAGAATGTAATCACTGGGGTGGGGGTGGGGTAGCCGCATCTACTCCCTCTTTATCAGGTCCTAATGACAAATGAGAGTTCAATTCCTGCAAAACACCCCTAGAGATCAAATGAATTTATCAGGTTTGATTACAGAGCATGACTGGGGGGTTACTGGCAAGAACGTGGCTGAGCCATCCTAAAGTATTGACATTAGGAGGTCTGTACCCAGTGTAGATGATGGCTTCTCCATGGTCATGTAGATGGAACTTCCTTCCTCATGCCTCCTCCAGTCTGTGTAGACTACCCCCTTTCTGAGACTCCAAGGCTACATTTAATTAGAGCAGAATTACATACAATTAGTTGGGAAGAGTGTCTGGCCACTCATTGAGGATCCCATGGCCTTCCTTTCCCTTCTATGAAGGAGTGTTGACAATCTACAAGTTCGGCTACGATGGTCTTTGCAAGTGGGCACCGCTGAACTCACGTGGAAAGACAGTGGCTTCTTGGTTCAGGGCCTAATGCTGCACAGAAACCCCCAGTGCAGGTCCTACTTCTATGCCTACTGCACATGAAAGACCTCTTTCTGAGGTTAGCATCTCCAACTCCCTGGACACTACTTCTTTCTCAAAACATCAGATGCAACATTAACTTAGCAGCAATGTACAGCAATGATTAGGAGGCTGTAGAGGCCCAGGGTTCACAATGCAGCAATTTGAAAGGCAGTCTGTGTGCTTCAGAGCTCAGGGAGCTGTCTCGGTCTCATTGCCTAGCAGTTTTGTTAAGAGATAGAGTGTTTTCAATAACCTAGGAAGGGCCATTCTCTAGGTCCAACCAGAGGATAATTTCTCTTTATCTTGGAGGTAGGGAGAAGTCCATTAGTTAATGCCCCCAAGCCTTGCTAGCAGGGCACAGTGCAGACACCACAGGTTCCTTCGCAGCCCTGCGTGATTTTAGATAGCCTTGTTTATTTCTCGGTGTGCACTGCCATAGTGCAAAGATTTAGTCAGCTTTTCTGGCCTCCGTGGATGCTGAGGATGCCAAGTGCCTGATGGGATCACAGAGATGCAACTAAAACAAAAAACAGATCATCCCTGGCCCTGGAAAAAAATTACCCAAGCTCACTTCTGCCTGCACTAGAGCAGAGGTCAGACAAGGACAACAAATGATCTCACCCATCTTTTCTTCTCTGGAACATTTGCACTTTCTGGGTGTTCCTGGGGCCTTGAGAAAGGCTTTGGCAAGGCCCTAGGTGCTTTTAATCAAGTGCTAAGTGACACCTCTCCAGTGCTGGTCCGCATTGCACCAGCCTGGCACGTCACCAGCTAAGCTCCCGGTTGGGAAGCTTGATTCAGCTTCATGTTTACTTTATTCATCCTCCTTGGCAGCCACTGCTGCCATCTCCAGTCCCCCCTGTGACTAGTTAGGAGGGGACAACAGAAGGAGGAAGGAGCCTTTCCCCAAATGTATTCCTACTGCCTGAGACAGACACAACCTTACTAGAAATAAAGACGCTAGACCGTTCTACGTTGTTGTCATCAGCAAGACTTATCACAAGTCCCAGATTAAATTTCCTCATAATGAGAACACATTAGACTGGTGGCATTCAATAAATATTCAGGAAGAGACGAAAGGGCCCTGGGGTGGATCTCTTGTGCATATTTGTATGTCTGTCTATAATAAGATGCTGCGGCGTGTTTTAGCAAGAGATGTCAGGGCCACATTGCTGCTAGATTCCAGAGCTCAGGGCCATGGCGATGAGACTCAGGTCTGCGCCGCTCTCCAGCTCTGAGTGCCAGAGCATGAAGAAATGAACAGATGAAGCAATGGAGGAACAGGCTTGATGTCTGGATAAAGACATAGAGTATGAAAATCATGGTGGTAGTTCAATGGTAGCAAGGAGGCAAGAGGATTGATGCATGAAGAAATGAATAGATGGAGTAATGAAGGAACAGACTTGATGTCTGGATAAAGACTCGGGGTGTGGAAACCACGGTGGTAATTCGATGGTAGCAATAGGAATTAAGGTGAGTTAAAATGAATTCTTACGCTGGACCAGCCAGCTTGGAGCCACCATAAGGCAAAATGGACAGGAAGACACTTTTCCTCCTGGGCTCTCATTCTTCTGACACAGCAGCCTGCATTTGCCATTGCTCTGGGTGATGAGGCAGGGACACTGGCTAATCCTATAAAAATTCAAACACTGTATGTGGTGAGGAGGGTCCTCCCATCACCCCTGCAGAACAACCATCATACTTACTGTGTGAAAAATGGTCTTCATGACTGAGTAAATTCAGAGGAAAGAGAAGGGTGGAAGGGCAGGAGGAGGGAAGGAGAGTTGAGAGGGCACAGTGACCAGTGAGAGGGGCAACAGGAATGGAGAATGTCTGGCTTGGCCTTGGGCATGGCTGTCACTCAACGCTGGTCTCCTAGGACCACTCTGGTGGACACGAATAGGCTCAGATCCTGTCTCAGCCTTTACCGACAACGTTCTGTTTTGAAAATAATCACACAGGATGATGGCGTTTGGATTTCTGGAAACACAAACATGTTCTGGCAGCTAGAAAGATGGCTCAGTGGTTAAGAGCATATAGCATTCATGCAGAGGGCCTGAGTTCAGTTCCTGGTGCCCACATCAGGTAGCTAATAAGCACCTGTAATTCTAGCTTCAGAGACTCTGACACTCCGGTCTTGGCTCTATGGGTACTATATACTTTTGCACAGGCACACATGCACACACAGAAAATCTGTTCTGGGAAGTCATAGGCACTCAATACTCCAGGATCAATGCTCACTGCAGCCTTCAGCAAGGTCCTCATGCAGTTTCTGGCTTACTCCACCCCAGACAGGAGCCACTACTGAGCCTTTCTTTCTCACAGATGTTCTGGTTTGCTCAACAAAGGTGTTTTTATGTAGCCTGCACATGACAGACAGACTGTGAATAGGTAGGAGCCTGTGGTGACTTCAACCCAACACAGTACTGGAATGGAGACAAACCAGGACCCGATGACTACATGAAGGTCTACACGGATCGTCAGTGCTTGGGAGGCTGGAGGAGGGAACAGCAGACTCTAGAGAACCTCACACACAGCATAACGCCTTACCCCACTTGAGAGAGCCAAGACCTGGCTGTGGCTGTTGTCCTAGACTCCTTTGTGATATATTATTTGTCTAATACCTTTACATTTTTAATAAAGTGTGTGTTTATACTGACCAAGAATAAGACAAATTAGTTCCAGTAAAGATTTTCCTCAGTTCCAGCTATAGGTAGGACTGAACTCAGCACATGAGGTTTGTACACCCTTCTTGTTCAGGGCAGTGTGAGTTGAGACACAGCAGTGAGGAGGAGCTCAGACCTTTCGCTCTCCAGCATAAGAGAAAGTGCACATCATCTGCTGTGGTCCGGGCCGCCATTTGTTTAACCACCCACTTGCCCCATTGATCACCTAAGCCTACATTGTGCTGCATGGCATTGGCTACCCTGAGCAAGGTCAGTGGTGAACATGGGAAGTCATAGGCTAGAGTATCAGACTCACGGAGAGATTTGTGTGGCCCAGAGCCTTTGCTGCCCTTGCTGCTGTATTCTGCCAACATACTCTACCGGGAAAATTACTTTATTTGATATCTTTTCTGTTAAACATATTCAACAGCTGTGAGCTATAAAGCATATGTGAAAGTTCCACGAAAATTATTTGTATTTATCAGGAATTGGTGATGAAACCTGTAGAACATAAGACAAGTAAAGGTCGATATTCACATGTGTTGTGCCCACACAGACCACGGTGGTATCGAAGAGCCGATGAACTCGGGACACGAATTGTTGTGGAAGTGTGGGTGGCTTGAATGAGACGAAGCCCAGAGGTGAGGATGCAGCACCGGTCTCTGCTGAAGGGGAAGTTAGTCTTCTCTCAGTGCTTGCCCTTAAATCAAATGTCGGCCTTTCAAACTAATGCCACTCATTTTTCTATCCCAAGTCTTCTTGCTTGCATACACAAGTGAATAAATATCTATTAATAAACTGGCTTTGTAACAGAAAAAGCTTTGCAAACGGAAGGATGACATTGCCTTAGATCAATAGCTGAGATGCTTTGGGTGGACAGCAGATGATTCCAATGTCTGGGCGCTGTGCGGCTCCTGAAGTGAAAGGAAAGCCTCTCAAGGTTTTCTTCTGGGTAAAGGCAAAACAACAACAACAAAATTACTGTTGACTTTCTTCTCTGTGCAGTCAAAAGTTCAACAATGCATAAAGGATTGTGTATTTCATATGAACATAAATTTCAGTGGAATAAAGTAGAGCAAAAGCGATGTGTTTACTGGATTACCGTCTAGGAAACAGGTTTAACTTGCAATGATGAAGGCGCATCCATAATTAGCAATTTCATTCCTAACAACTGAGATTTTCAAATAGAATATTTGTTGTTAGATGTACATATTTTTAACAGGTGCAGAGCAGACAACTAAACCATGCATTTTTAGATCAGCAATGATAATAGATATAAAATTATCTCTGATAGAACAAAGAGTACTAAGACAGTAAAATACACCTGGAAAAGAGCCTTGACCTCTAATGGCTCAATCAACTTGTTAGTTCAGGGGAGCTCAGAGAGCTGAGCAGGGACTTAAAGCCATGAAGACTGAGGGGACACAATGCAATCTTTCATCTTCACACCAACTCTTGGTACATGAAAACACTGAGCAGAAGACGAAGAAAAAACAAAATAAACTACAGATAAACTCAGCAAAATTTATCTTGGCCCTTGCAGAAGGCACACAGAGGCATGGAGAAGGGACAGACAAAAGGAATGTCCACACTACACGTGCTGAGCCTGACAGAAGACACAATGCAGAACAAGAACACACTACTGAATCCCAGCAAAGCAGTAACAAAAACCAGCATGACAAGGAGGCAAATGTCTCAAAGACAATTCACAAATGGAAAGATGCAGGCTAATCAAATGAGGAGGAGCGCAACGGCACTAGTCACCACACACACACACACACACACACACACACACACACACACGTGAGAGACAGACAGACAGACAGACAGAGACAGAGAGAGACTCAGAGCACCTGGATCTTTTTTGCATTTCTGGAAGGAATGTGGCACAGCATGGCCACTTTAAAAGCACACCTCAGTTTCTTATAAGGCTTACCATTACTTTACCATGCAATGCAGCAACCCTACTATGAGGCACAATATCCAAGAGAAATGGAAAGACGTGACCATAAAATGGCTTGCAAAATAATATGCATAGGTGTCTCATTTGTTACAGGCTTACACTGGAAACCAGCCAGGGCCCACTAACGGGAGATGAGATAAAACGTTATGCTAAGCCAAGGAAGCCGGACATAAAAGAATACAACCTTGTGATTTATGATTCCATTTATATGAAGTTCAATAGCAAGCAAAGCTCACTAACTCATGATGACAGAAAGCAAAAGGGGGGGTCTCTCTGGAGACAAGAGCTAGATTACAAGAAAAGCAATTCAAGAGAACACTTTTAGACTGGGCTGAGTCTACACCTGTTTGGGACGTTAGCCACAGGAGGTCTGTACATTTTCCGAAGATTGACAAAGCATGCAGACTTATTAATTCTTGTATGTGTTATGCTTTTCCTTATTTTATATCTTAACATTAAAGTACAAACAGATCAGTTTAATATATACATGTACATATATATGTGTGTGTGTGTATATATATACATACACACACACATATATATATCTTCATTTTTTCCTGTTTCTATAACAAGTTATCACAAATTTTGTGATAAGGACGAAGAAAGGTGCGTCCTTGTACAGTTCTGGATGTCACGAGTCTCCGATGGGTGTCTTGAGCTAAAAGTCAGGACTGTCTTCCTCCTTGTGGGACTAGTGGACAATGAGTTTTCCCTCACAGAAAACCTTCTGAAATTGGCTCTGCACTTCTTGATTTCCTGTCCTTTTCCCATCTTCCAAGCCAGTGGTACCCAAAAGAGTCTGTCTCATACGGTGACACTCCATCTATGATTCTCCTAGGCTTCCCATAGCTAAGACCTTCGTGACTACATGGAGCCACACTCAGTTAAGCCAGGACAGTAGCACAGCCCTATTAAAGTCATGTGATCAGCTGCCCCATTTCCACCTGCCACATCCAGTCCCCATCGCCCTTTAAATAACACTGAAAATCCCAGAGATTAGAACATAGAAGTCGTGCTTGGGAGATGTTACTCTGCCACAAAGTTAGGGTAGTGTCCTTTCTTTCTTTTTCTTTCTTTCTTTCTTTCTTTCTTTCTTTCTTTCTTTCTTTCTTCCTTCCTTCCTTCCTTCCTTCCTTCCTTCCTTCCTTCCTTCTTTCTTTCTTTCTTTCTTTCACATACCAATTCCAGTTCCCCCTCCCTCTTCTCCTCCCACTCGCCCTACATTCCCTCCCCCCCTTACCCTCCTCAGAGAGGGTAAGGCTTCACCTGAGAAGTCAACTAAGTCTGTCCCATCACTTCATTGATGCAGGATCAAGGCCCTCATCCCCATCCCCATGCCTAGGCTGAACAAGGTATCTCTACATAGAGAATGGGTTCCACAAAGTCAGTTCATGCATTAGGGTTAGATCCTGATCCCACTGCCAGTGGCTCCACATACTGCCCATACCACACCATTGTCACCTACATTCAGGAGACCTAGTTCAGTCCTGCACAGGTTCCCCAGTTGTCAGCCTGGAGTCAGTGAGCTCCCACTAGCTTGGGTCAGCTTATTCTGTGGGTTTCCCCATCATGGTCTTTGTTGGGAGCTATGAACCTCCAGATCCTGAATTTCTTGTAAACAACTTGTTTTCCTCTGCTCTGAGACAGCCTGAAGCTGCTCTGAGCACGAAACCCTAAGAAGTTCCTGATGGCAAGGGAGTAGTTCCTGGTGTGTTTGGCTGGGGCGTGGCTATCAGTTAAGGATCCCTATATAAGCGGCTCTGGAACACAATAGGAGGGCATTCCTGTTTCAAGGATTCTGGCATCAAGGATGGTCCGTGTCTCTGTCTGTGAGTCTTTGTGTGTTTCAGTCTGCAGTCCAGTTCACGAACTGTATGGTGGTGCATAGAGCGCAGATGGGCGTGGTGTGCTGCAGGTCTTGACCCTTTTGTTCAGATTATCGCTCCTCCCTCTCTTCGATTGTACTCCTGGAGCTCGGCCCGGTGGTTAGTTGTGGATCTCTGCATCTGTGTCTATCTGTTTCTGGATGGGGGTTCTAGCTTTTCTGGGACTGTGGGCTGTAGGCTCGCTATCCTTGCTTTATGTTTGATACTCACAAGCGAGTACATCCTATGTTTGTCTTTCTGGGTCTGGGTTACCTCGCTCAGGGTGTTTCTAGTTCCATCCATTTGCATGCAAATTCCAAAATGTCATTGTTTTTACTGCTTAGTAGTACTTTATTGTTTAAATGTGCCACATTTTCTTTATCCACTCTTCAGTTGAGGGGCATGAAGGTTGTTTCCAGGTTCTGACTATTATGAATAATGCTGCTATGAACACAGCTGACCAAATGGCCTTGTGATGTGAGTGTGCCTCTTTTGGGTATAAGTCCAAAAGTGCTATTGTTGGATGTTGAGGTAGATTGATTACCAATCTTCTGAGAAATCACCAAATTGATTTCCAAAGTGGTTGTACAAGTTTGCATTCCCACCAGCAATGCAGGAGTGTTCCCTTTACTCCACATCCTCTCCAGCATAAGTTTGTCATCAGTGTTTTTGATCTTGGTCATTCTTACAGGTGTAAGATAGAATCTCAGAGTTCTTTTGATTTGCATTTCTCTGATGGCTAAGGATGTTGAACATTTCTTTAAGTGTCTTTTGGCCCTTTGAGATTCTTCTGTTGAAAATTTTCTATTTAGGTATGTACCCCATTTTTTAACTGGATCATTTGGTAATTTGACAGCTAGTTATTTGAGTTCTTTGTATATTTTGGAGATCAACTCTTTGTCAAATGTGGGGTTGGTGAAGATATTTTCATATTCTATAGGTAGACATTTTGTCTTGTTGACCGTGTCCTTTGCTTTGCAGAAACTTCTCAGTTTCAGGAGGTCCCATTTATTAATTCTTTCTCTCAGTGTCTGTGCTACTGGGGTTATATTTAGGAAGTGGTCTCCTGTGCCAATGCATTCAAGTGCACTTCCCACTTTTTCTTCTATGAGGTTCAGTGTGGTTGATTAATGTTAAGGTCTTTGATCCATTTGGGCGGGGCTTTTGTGCATGGTGATAGATTGGGATGTACTTACATTCTTCTACATGTCGGCATCCAGTTATACTAGCACCATTTGTTGAAAATGGTTCCTTTTTATCTATTTTATACTGTTAGCTTCATTGTCAAACATCCTGTGTCATAAATGTATGGGTCATTATCAGGATCTTTGATTCACTTCCACTGGTTCACCTGTCTTTTTTATGTCAATATCAAGCTGCTTTCCGTACTGTGGCTCTATAATAAATTTTGAAGTCAGAGATTGTGATGCCTCCAGATGTTCCTTTATTGTACAGGATTGTTTTGGCTATCCTGAGTTTTTTTTTTTATTTTTCCATATGAAGTTGCAAATTGTTCTTTCAAGATCTGTGAAGAATTTTGCTGGGATTGGGTTGAATCTGTAGATTGCTTTTGGTAAGATTGCCAGTTTTACTATGTTAATCCTACCTATCCATGAGCATGGGATATCTTTCCATTTTCTGATATTCTCTTCAAATTCATTCTTCAAAGACGTAAAGTTCTTATCAACAGGTCTTTCACTTGTTTAGTTAGAGTTACCACCAAGAAATTTTATGTTGTTTGTGGCTATTGGGAAGGGTGATGTTTTTTGGATTTCTTTCTTAGCCCATTTGTCATCTGTATAAAGGAGGGCTATTGGTTTTTTTTTAGTTACTCTTGTATCCTGTCACATTACTGAAGATATTTGTCAGCTGTAAGAGTTCCCTGGTAGAATTTTGGGCATCACTTTTATATACTATCATATCATCAGCAAATAAGCAAAAGTTTGACTTTTCCTTTTTAATTTGCATCCCCTTGATCTTTTTGTTGTCTTCTTGATTTTTCTAGAACTTTAAGGACTATATTGAATAGATAGAGAGAGAACAGCTTTGTCTTGTTCCTGATTTTAGTGGAATTGCTTTGAGTTTCTCTCCATTTAGTTTGATGTTGGCTGTTGACTTGCCTTTATTATGTTTCTTGTATGCCTGATCTCTCCAAGACCTTTATCATGAAGGGGTGTTAGATTCTGTTGAAGGCTTGTATGTAGAAGGAGCGGCAGGCAGGCCTGCTTTTTGTCCCGTCTGGCTCCCGCATGGCTAGTTTAGCCCTGGAAATAACAACACACAAATTGTATTCATTTAAACACTGCCTGGCCCATTATCTCTAGAGAGTTAGTTACTGGTTAACTCTCACATCTTGATTAACCCATTTCTAATAATCTGTGTAGCACCACAAGGTGGTGGCTTACCGGGAAGGATTCAGCATGTCTGACCTGGTGGCTGACTCCATGGCATCTGCCTCATTGCCCTCTTCCCAGCATTCTGTTCTGTTTACTCCACCTACCTAATTTTCTGTCCTATCAAAGGGCCAAGGCAGTCTCTTTATTAACCAATGAAAATAACACATAGACAGAAGGCCCACCTACATCACTTTTATAGCATCAAAATTTTCACTTCAAAAACCCATACTCTACAAAATTAGAAAATTTTAAGGAAATGCACAATTTTTCTGAATAAATACCACATACCAAAATTGAACCAAGACCAGATAAACAAATTAAATAGACCTAATACCCCTAAGGAAATAGAAATAATCATCAAAATCTCAAAAAAAGGACAACAACAAACAAACCTCAGAGCCAGATGCTTTCAGCACAGACTTCTATCAGAATTTCAAAGAAGAGCTAATACCAATACTCCTCAAATTGTTCCACACAACAGAAGAAGTAAGTACACTGCCATACTCTTTCTAAGGTCATGTTCAAGTGCTCAAACAAGGGACTCTAGTGGGATGCTAAATTTTATGGCAAGGGCAGATGGAGAAATGATCCAGAACTGTTCCAGATATTGACCTGTGCTGTGGTTAGACACAAACCTTAATCCCTATCAGGATCAAGTTGTCAAACTTTACACAGCTTGCCTACAATCTGTGTTAGCACAACCTCATCAATACAGCCCACGTCAATACTAAGTCTTCAGTATTCTCACACACTGTCTCATCGTGTTTGCTGAGGCATCCCAAGTCCAGAGTGGATGCTCTGGCATTCTCTGCACAAAGAGGGGATTTCTAAACCAAGCACTGGGAGATGTAGGGCAAGGAAACCTCAGCTTTGGAAGCTTTTAGTAAATTTCAGGGAGAACAAAGCCAGGAAGGCAGACGGCCACTTTAGTCACAAGGAACAATCAGGTAACTGGGGAATCTACAGATGAGCGTGCGTTTGGTGCCCAGACTGTCATGAAACTTTCCATGTGAGCCTTTAGGCAGAATATTGATGAGATTCTGACTTTCCACAGCTTAAGATTGTATAGAACCTGACTGAGATAACACTGTGTGGCCTGAGATTTCCAGCATCAGCACAGTGCAACATAACACACACACACACACACACACACACACACACACACACACACTCAAAAAGAGACTATGTATCCAACATTTACTAAATGGTAAGTCTCTTAATGAATGTGATGAAGGTTTATCTGAAATATTTTTGCATTTTAATACAAAAGTTAACAATTGAGGAATTTTATTTGTTGAGAAGTTTTTGCTGCACTCATTGCATACACTGGCACCTGGCAGAAGACATTCTCCCCATTAAATATGCTACCCGTAGGCAGAGGACTTAGTTGAAGGCATGTGTGACTTCACATTTTTTAATTATAAAATTTAACTTTGTAAAATATTATCACGATTTTAAATAAAGCAAAAACTAAGACCTTATTAAAAGTGCAGCTGTGAAAATCACCTAATAGTGGAGATAAATATGCCAGCTGGATGATACGTCTTAAAAATGTGTGGCAAAATGATTTTCATGCTTATGTTAATGTTCAGCAGGATGATGAGTGTTGCTCCAGAGTATATATTTTTTGCATGATTTGGGCAGTAATTCTTTTAGATTTTTTACAAAATTGTGTGTGTGTGTGTGTGCATGCGTGCATATGTACATGTGAGTGCCATGTCCTGGAAAGCGAGACATCAGGCACCCCTCAAGCTGGAGTTCCAGGTGATTGTGAGCTGCCTACTATGGGTACTGAGAACTGAGTTCAGGTTCTCAGGACAAGCACCGTGTGATCTTACCTGCTGAGCCATCTCCCCATCTCCTCGTGGGAAACTTTTAATAGAATTCACTTACAGGATTATCAACGCAATAAAATTAACTTGCCATTCAGAAAATAAACATTTAAAATGCACAAGTTCAATTTTTTAAAAAAATTTCTTCTCTACTCCAGTTCTGCCTGAGTTTGGATGACGGATTAAATGGTCAAGCCATGTGGTGATTCTGTGAGGGGTATTGTGAGAAAGTAACGTCTTCCAGGGAAGACATGGTGGACAGGAAGGAGCAATCCCTGTGTGAACATGATAAACTTCATACCTGAATGAAGAATGGAGATCACATGTGTTTGGGGCACACACCTCTGCTCTGCAGGACCCAGGAAGGCCCATTTGTTCCAGGAAGTGCCTCTGAGGGGACGATTGGGACTCACACACTCCAGTGGGGGGATTGAGTACTTCTGCTCTCATTGCCTGCCGAGGAAACGGCTCTGGGGTGATGTCTACAGAAGCTACAGACCAGAGTTGCCCCTGGTGAGAACTTCTGACAGGTCTTAAAGATAGGTCACAGCAAAAGAGTGAGAACCCCCTCAGGATGAAATAACCCTCCCGGAGGTTAGCAGCTGAGGAATCACCTCAGATGCATTCATGACATTTGAGGAAGGAAGCCTTCATGCTAGAAGGTGTCTCTGAGCATCGCATCCCAGCCTCTGAGGAAAGGGTCCTTTATACTGAAAGTGCTGGGAGGCCCTGCTAGCTGGAGGTTGCAATCTACCGGGGCCTGGTAACTCTCTACAAATTCGACAACATGAAGGGCTCCCTCCCCAGGGCACAAAGCACCCTGTTCTCTCCCTGACCTTATTTGGAGGCTGTCTCTAGGCCCAGATGCCTGACTTAGCTCTAGTGTGACTGCTGACTCAGTTCCCTGTGGAAGCTCTCCCCCTGCTGCTCACACGGTAACTAGACATCATGCTAGGAGCATTCCTATAGGACTGTGCTTCCACAGATGACAAGTAAGGCTGTTACCAGGAACTTTATGACAGGAGCATGCTGTTTCATGCAAATTGGGTGATGCTCCACCACTGTCCCCATCCTTTATATCTCTCATCACTCTGGAAAGAGTTGAGCTGACTCACCGACGTCATTTCCTGGGAGAGCTTTCTCCATCTTGTTCACGGGCCATACAAAGCTCTCTGTCATTGTTTCTGCCCTTTGTCCTCATGGACTTGTGGCCAAGGCTAAAAAGAAAAAGGAGACCCCCACAGAAAGTAGCTTTGTTACTATATTTTAACATCTACCTGTCCTCCTTGGAGCTAGTGCCTGTGATTGTGTAGCCCTGTGCGCACAAAAGATCTCAGTTCTGCTCTTCAAGGTGACTACATCTCTCACTCACACAGGGACTTAATAGCATCTGGTTGCACCACCCAGCGATGTTCTATTTAAGGACACTGTAGAAGCAAGTGACTATATATTCTTCCCAGATGCTTCCGTGCTTCACCAATTCTGGACACAGAAGAGAGCTACAGACAGCTGACCTCTTGTGTGTGAGAGAGACCATCAGCACCCAGAGTTTGTACAGGTTTCCACGGACCGGGAGGGCTCTGTGAATAATCACTGTCCGGATTCTAACACCCTGAGGAGACAGGAAGTTCTCTAGCCTGATTGTGTCTCTCTCAGCTCTACATTCCTTAGTTCTGTAGTCTTCACAGACATTGATTGGGGATGAAGGCATGCAGATGGACAAGCCACCCATCTCCCTGGTGATCATAAGCCCAGAGCCATGGCACGGCCACCAACTCCCATCAGCGATAGCTATGTCAGTAGTCATTTCTGTCTCATCATGAATCTTCCTTTTGTTCAAGGAAAGGTATTTGTCTTGTTCAATTCAGAACAATTGTCTGAAGTCAGCCATTTACCAAATTGACATTTCACAAAATTCTGTGCACTCCATGAATGGAGAAATGATGAATTATCCTCACAAATGAAAACATCCAAAGTACACCAACAGCGTTGGCCATAAAGCATCTTTCCCTGTACTCGCTTATTCATCCTTTTCGCAAGGTTGGTTCTTTATACACAGTATGATGTGACTATAAAGAAAGTCCACCAAAAGATATAAATGCTGTTTATTAATCTAAAACAATCAAAACCTCTTGCATTTTCAAAAATACCCTGCTTCATTAAACTGTGTCTAGCTCCTCTCTCCATACAGATCATGTACCTTTAGAGCAGAATGGCCAGTCATCACAGAGAAAGGGATTGACTAGAGGAAGGGTTTTATACTAAACAAAGCACCCAGAAGTCTCAGGTATATTGGAATGCCACTCCAATAGAAGACATTAGTATCAGTCTCCCGGGGATGACACTGTGAACTCACAGGCTATCAATATCTACAGGCTGAGAAGAGCAGGTAAGAAAGTCTTCCTGCGTGAGAGAACCCAAAGATGCACAGCGCCCACCAACAAATTTCACCATGCCCATTGAAGCGAGCTGTATGTCAAAGGCCCTGCTCTGGGTTTACCTACAGAAAACTCTGACAATGAACCTCCTCACACAGAGCACATCGTTTCCTCCCCTGCAGACAATTCCCCATCTCTAATTTAGTCCCTGTCTCTAAGGAACCGGGAAGCCCTAGTCACAGGCTGCCTGGCTTCAAATAGAAACCAACACAATTAAACTTCAGTAATAGAATCCTTTTTTAGAGTATATGATAATAGGTTTTGTTATATATTAATATATGTTAAACTTATCTATTCATAGATACATATGTGTGTGTGTATATGTACATACAAACTAAATCTCAGAGGCACTTCTCTTTTGTCTTGCTGTTCCTCAGAGTGAAAAACCCATCAAAGTTGTCTTGTTATAAAAGTTCACTATGAAACTCTGGGCATAAATCGGATTCACCTTTCCCTATAACTTTCCATCATGGGAAGAGTCACTGAGTGCAGCCTTGGGATGTGTCAAACGGTGCAATGATAGGAGACTATATTGCTGGCTGTGTGCCATGCAGCCTAGGGAAATGGCATATCTAGGAAATGGGTGCTGAGGATGTTGCCTTGGGTGTTCAGGAAGTCAGGTGACCCTCTTTATCCTGTCTGCTGCACAGCATGTAATCAATTACCCTGGAAAAAGAAAAGGATCCCCAAGTGATCAAGTCAAAACCACTAACAGCTGCTCTGGATGCCCTGGTCGCTCTGCAGTAGTAGACTAGGACGTTCAAGTTCACCACAAGGTGCTGGATTCAGAACCACCTTATGAGGGACGTCCACGTTCACCCTCCAGCCTGACAGATGATCAACGCCCCCTCTGCTAGCACAAAATGCTGCCGTGACAAGGACTTTGGTTCAGAGATACAGCCTTGACTAGACCACGCCCCAGTCCTATCCTTCCAGGGTCATAAACATGCACAGTGAGCAAAAGTTCCACATTTCAGACTGGGGAGGAGGGTGGCCTGCTCACACGCGAAAATATTAATAGGCCCAGCTGGCTCCTTGAGCTGCTATCAGCAGCTCCTGGTCGTTGGGAGAGAGGGAGTCACGTTCCTTAGCAGGTAGGTACTTGTCAGCTGCCCCTCTTTGAGCCAATAACTCCCACCCCACACTCATGCAGGTAACTCTAATTAAATTCGGGGGGGGGGGGAATGAACAAACAAACATACATGAAAATAGAAAGGACATTTGCTGGGAAGAAGAAGCCCTGTGGGAGGGGGAGGGGATAAGAGAAAATAAGAAGAGAATGTTATCAGCAGAAGTCTTAAATGTATGCCTACAAGTACTTACATAAAGTTAGCATTAGGAATTTTTTGATTGAACTTTTTTAATATTTGCTTTATTGAATTAATCTCTTGAAATTTATATTGTTTTCCTTATCAAGTTAATTTATTTATTTGTATTTTATTTTGTTTGGGAGTTTGTGTTCCCTTTGTTTTGACTGGACACTCTTATAACGGTTCTACCAGATGCTTTATCTGGGATTCCATCTACTTCCCTCTCATCGGAAGCCATACCTGTGGCCCTGGTCTCATGTGGGATCTTCCTCTATATGCTGTGAATACCATTGATGAATAAAGAAACTGCCTTGGCCTGTTGATAGGGCAGAACTTAGGTAGGTAGGGGAAACTAAACTGAATGCTGGGAGAAAGGAGGCCGAGTAGCCCCACCAGAGACAGACACCTGAACTTTACCTGGTAAGCCACACCCTTGCGGTGGTGATACACAGATTACTATAAATGGGTTAAATTAAGATATAAGTGTTAGCTGATAAGAAGCTAGAGCTAATGAACCAATTGGTGTTTTAAATAACACAGTTTCTATGTGATTATTTCAGGTCTGAGCTGCCGGACGGCAGGGAAGCAAACAAGTGGCCTCCTTACAACACTGGTCATTGTTAGAGGAGTCACATTGCTTTTTTTCACATGTCTCCTGATTCTGTTCTGGAACCAGAACATCTGGGGTTGGGCCACTGGTTTGATTTTAAATCACCCCATTCTTTCAACTGAAGTGGCTGCAGTGTTCAGGTGGGACAAGGTTACTGTATGGTGGACGTGTGATTACGCTCCAGAGGACCAGGGGTGCAGCTCTGTAGCTAGACCCTCAACACCCACAAGCCTCAATCTGGCCACAGTCTCCAGCAACACTCTGTGCCTATAAAAGTAGCCTCAGAAGGAGCTGCACTGGGTAGAGAAACCCACCCTGAAATTGAAGTAACAGCCAGCTAAATGTATCACTCCTTCATCTCTAATAACCTTGTGGGAATAAAAGAGAGAGGACAGTGAGAGACCGGGTAAGATATGGTCACCAAGGGTGAAAATGAAAAGATGCAAAGTGAAACAAGCAATTAGTGTTCGAACAAGGGAGATGAAATTAAAATAGCGGAAAGTGAATGGAAGGAAGTAGGCAACAGGGGAGACAAATCAACTGCAGAGAAACCAGATGAGCTTGAATGATCCCAGCATGTGGAGTGTTGATCAAGGAGATTTCCCAGCCCCAGGTCAAATGCACCCTATAGGAGAGCCCATCTCAGAGAGAGAGAAAGAGAGGGAGGGGAAGAGAGAGAGAGAGAGAGAGAGAGAGAGAGAGAGAGAGAGAGAGAGAGAAAGGGAGGAATGAGGGAGTGAGGAAGAGAAAGGGAGAGGGGAAGGGAGAGAGAGAAAGGGAGAGGAGGAGAGGGGGGGAGAGGGGGGGAAGGGAAAGGGAGAGAAAGGGAGGGGATGAGAAGGGCTGGACAAACTTGTCTATAAATTGGGGAAGCCTAACAGTGAACAAGAGAGAACTGAGTAAGGGTTTCTGCATAAGCGTATGAGCTGCTCTGTCTGACTTTGCCTTGGTTAAACAGTCTTTCCAAGTCCTGCAGTCAAAGAAGAAATTGAAAGAGAGTGATGGATGGGAAGAAATAAAAATGACAGTATTTAAAACATTAACGATAACCCCAGTGTCAAAACAAGCATAAGGGTGAAGAGGTCTGATTGCCTGTGTCCCGGAGGTGCAGCCTGTGGCCTCCTGCCCATTCCTCTCTGGACTCTTAGTCGGCTTCTTCCAATTAGAACAAAGCCTCCATACAATCCTGCTGTCTATGTAGAATTTCGTGTTGTCTTGCAACTACAGGGTCATGATCTGCAGTCATGACTACTCTGGTGATCCCTTTTCTCTGGGCGCTCACTAGGGCTGTCTCAAGATTCCCATTGGTTTCAGACCTGAGTATCTTCAAGTTCTCACCACAGTTGGAAACTCTTCCATGGAGCTAGGGAGTCCCAGTCCAGTGCAGGATTCAAACAATCCACCATGTGGAGCAGATCTGACCGGAGGGCTTTTATTCCTCTAACGGGAAGAATTTTGCAGCAGTGTACATCAGAGTTTGGCCCTCTCCTAGAGCGAGCCCCAGAGGAGCCCGAGGAAGACCCACAGGAGGGTGGACTTCTGCCTCTAGATCCACTTCGTCTCTAACTCAACGTCGTCTTTTGAAAATGGCTTCTTGTCGCTACCGCAGTCCAGTGGTGAGACGAAGAAAGAATTTGCCCCACATCTACACAGTACAGGAGTCCTAGCGTTCCTGTCTTATTGGACAACAAAAGCTCTCAATGGTGAGTTTGGTATTGACTGTGAATTTTAGTCTCTGTTTTGGGTCCTTCTCCCGACCTTGCTGCTTCTCTGCCTCCTCACGGATTTGTTCCTTGATTATGCATATTCTCTCTCTCTCTCTCTCTCTCTCTCTCTGTGTGTGTGTGTGTGTGAGTGTGTGTCTGTGTGTCTGTGTGTGTGTGGGCGTACATGCAGATGCTCTGTGATGCTGACAGTCCAGAGCATATTTTCTGATGTATTCTCTTTCTCCTAATCAGTGACTCCTTTCTGGAGCAATGGTGTTGTTTTCACGCCACACTTGGAGCTGAACTACCTCACTCTATAACTCTGTCTCTCTCTCTGTCTATCTCTCTGTCTCTCTCTCACTCTCCTTTTTTTCTGCTTCCTGGAGTTTTCTTCCCTCTGGTCACTCACCTCTGAGGGTGCTATGTCAGCTTACTCTCTGGAGGTTTTAGTTGATGTAGAGGTATTTCCCACCATCTCCTGGTTCTGTCTCCTTCCAAAGTACCACTTCCTTAATCAAGATTTTAGTTCCTTTAAAAAAAATCTATAGACTATTTCCAAGACTGTTACACAAGATCCAAATAAAAAATATTTGTTTGGGGCTCAGAAAATGCACTGTTATTAATATTCCAATGTTTTTTCACGTTCATCTAGAAAATGAATGTATTATCAAAGGTAGTTGCAGCTGGATTCTAATCTAAAAGAAGAGGAAGAAACTGAGTCTAAAGTTTATGTGGAATTACAAAGACCCAAGACATCAAAAATAATTCTGAGAAATATAAAATGGGGAGGCCCCACTCCACATGACGTCAGTAGGACACTGTTATTCATGGAAGGACAGACAGATTTGCAGGAATAATTCAAAAGAACAAGAGTAGCTCACACTATGTGGTGATTTGCTTTTTAAATATGCTGCCAAGAAAGATCTGTTTTTCAATAAATGACACAGAGAAGCATGACCAGGACAAAGTATTTCCCTTGTTTCACACTACAGGCAAAACCCCCAAGTCTAGCGGTAAAGTCATAGTGCATCGGAGACAACAGAAGAGGACATTTTCACTGTGGTAGACATGTGCTCTTTAGTAGATCTTGGAGAACGCCACAAGAACTATTGCACACCGCCTCTTATTGCGCTGAACCGGCCTGAACTGGCCTGAACTGGCCAGAGCTAGCACTGGCCATGCAACTTGACAAGGAGCGGTTTGAAAAGATGTGAGAAGGCATGCACGCCCACACGCTGTCAGGGGAAACACAAGGTGTGACACTTTCCATGGCCACCCATCAGTACCCCTCACAAAACCGAAGATACATTTGCTGTGCAACCGAATAGTTCTCCTCCTAGGTATTTATTCAAAAGAAATGAAGCTTAATCTTTTTATTTCATGCCAAAAGCTGAGTAAAAATGTTTTCAAAGCTTAGGGCTTACATAATTTCTTGATGACATATTGTTTACACAGCTGTAATCTCCATTCATGTGACTCTCTCTGTCACATGAAGCCTCATACAGGGCAGAAGAGCCCATCCATCCCTAGCAGAGTCTCAACCCACACGGTATGACTTCCCAGTGATTAAGTCATGGTAAACTCAAGTGCTGAGGGCCTCACTAACCCTATCGTTTAACAGACAGACGAGTGAGGATAAAAGATAAACCTCATTCCTCCCAGAACACCAGGAGGGTCCGCCTTAAAGACTCAGCCATTCTCAAGGAACAAGAGGGTGTGTTTGGCATCTTCCTCCTCTGATGTGGTCTATTCCATGAGTCCCAGGATTGACAGTGTTTGAACAAGGGATACTGAAGTACACAAGACTGGCCTCTGTGTCCGGTGGAACTGTGACCTGGGGATCCTCACATGCATCTTTGATCTGCTAGAAATTCTCAGGTTGAAACTGACAAATATCCTGATGGCAGAATCCTCCACACTGAGACTCAGAACTGAATCCTCTGACAGCCTCTCATCAGGGCTGTTACGGCTACTGCCTCACCTACTCTTGAATGAGGCCTGACCATCTCTGACTGTTGGTGCCATGGTTCCTGACCCATGGACTCACAGAAAGAAGCTGGGCTGTGCCTTGCTACGGTGAGAATCCAGAATAGCCATGGAGACTGACCGATAAGCATTCATCGGGATCTGGAACAGAGATGCTGCTCATGAGTAGCTGGCTAACGGGGTAGAGTTAACGGTCAGGCACTAGGCCACAGCTCCCTTAGGGGAGTCTTTCTGCAGAGCTGGGGATCCATCCATGTTCGGAAAGTCAGTTTAGTGAAGGGGTGAAGACACAGTGGGAGACAGTCATGGGGTAACAAAGAAAGCTGAGTCCACATATGCACAGATAAGACACTGGGAGCGGGACTTTGTGATCACACAGTCATAACCAGGGTCAGAAAGTGGAGGGGAGGGGTGCCTTGGCGAGATCTGTCCAGGCTGATCTCATGAAGCCGGCTCTCTAGGGGCCTAGAAGTGCAGAGGCTGTGGGTCTTGACTAACAGCCCTGCATCACTGTTGACCAAGGAGCCCAGGAAACCTAGGACAATGGCTGATTCTCTCATAACTAACAGGACAGCAGGCAAGATAAGAGCGAGAGGCACAGAGCTATTCTGACTCTTGAAGCAAAGGAAGATCTGAAAGGCAGGCGTGTTCTTTGGTCATCTCTAGTGGTCCCTCCAGCTAGATCCATCTGCCTGGCATTCACAACTTAAATTGAAGAGGAAAAATCAACCATCAGAATACAAGTTAATTATTTGGAACAATTAGTCATTTTCTCACCTGGTATATGATTAGCCAACACTTCAGGATCCTAATTATTTCCACAGCAACTCGCAGGATGCAAGTGGAAATGTCACCGTTAATGTTTTCTAGTGAGAATGTCGTACCAGAGGCCATGTGAGTGTCACATTCCTGAAACAAGATACAAATTATACAAATATTTATAATACTCCAAAATGCAAGCAAGCTCACACTAAATAGATCGATCATGATGAGAAGGCCGGTTCCCCAGAGACAGCACACAGTCACACACCAGTTCCAGACATTCGCACTTGCAACACGGATGAGAAACATGGGCATGGTGATGTGTGGATGAGCAGAGAGCTTGGCTTAGCTCACTGCCCTCATGGCACACGCAGGCACAGGCAGAGGCAGGAAATAATCCTGCATTCCTACATCCCTAGGCCCAATGAGTTTTCAAGTTGTTTAATCTCAATTTTATCTGTAAGAAAGTTAATTGTGAAACTCCCTTTAAAGGATGGATTGGATTAGAGGGATCTCTCTCTCTCTCTCTCTCTCTCTCTCTCTCTCTCTCTCTCTCTCTGTCTCTCTCCTTCCCCACCTGTGAAGTGATGGCATGAAGAAGAACATGGGTTCTCAATTTACTAGAACACAGAGGGCTCCTACTTTTTGAGAAGACACAGGGCAATCTTCACTGTGGTTCTGAGACAGCACCAGTGAAAACGTAGTGGGAAGGAAATTCCTAAGGAGAGACCTCTCCATCAGGACCCCCATCCTGCGGAGTCCCACAATCTCTAGGAAAAGACCTGGGGCAATGAACAGTCTCCTTTCCCAGGAAACCCTGCTGCCTCTCACCTTTCTCTTTGCTTTCACCCCAACAGCACCACCTACCTTGCCTATAACCTGTCGCTAAAGTGATGGATGGCGTCAGTCCAGAGAGATGGTAAGAGCTGGGGAATGTGGGCTGCGTGTATAAAACAAGACCAAGTTGGACTTGGCAGCCATGTGTGTGGCCTTCAAAGGGAAGAAACAGAGGGATGGGAGGCTATGAGCCAGGGTGTATTCAGAGAACCTGGGGTTAACGCCATTCATTTCAGGACTGTTCATGTTCCCACCCAACCGGTAGACACAGGGTAGGGGGAGCAGAGTCAAGAAGCAGACCAAGGACTGTTCACTAGGATGGACAGTGTGAGTAGGATGGACCTGCCCCACCACAGAGAGTAATCCGTCCTCATTTTCGTCCTCTTCTTGTGGTCACAGGATTCCAAGTAAGAAGTCAACATTGCTTATGCCACCTGCCTGTGTCAAGATACTTACGGCTTCTCTATAACATCCAACAGAAGTCTCGTCAATCGGAACCCTTCCCCCTCTTATAGGAGCCCACACCCAAGGGAACACCAGGGGATCCCATTGTCTCACATTTACCATCTCTAGGCCCACTTGAGTGACGGCCGAGCATTTCTGTACAGCCCTGCTGTGCTCAACCTCAGATGCCACTGAGCTAGGGTTCATCTGAAGCAAGAAAAACATCCTGCTTCCTGCCCTCTTGGGTGTCTTCTTTTGAGTGTCTGGCTCATCCTTTTTTCTGTGAAGCAGCTCTTTAGAACCCCTCTTCACTCTACCGTACTCCAAGCTGTTTTACGTCCAGGGCCTGGGCACTATTTCTTATACACAGAAGGCTCTCCTGGTGTTTCTGTGTCTGCCTGGACTCAGCATCCAAGCATCCTTAGAGAGGGCTCCCCCACCCAACTGGATTCACCCAGATCACTTCCTATTTGTTATGGGACTCTGCACTCGGTGTGTGTGTGTGTGTGTGTGTGTGTGTGTGTATGTGTGTGTGTGTGTGTGTGTGTGTGTGTGTGTGTGTTTTGCTTGCTGCCTATATTGCCTTACCACATTCTACATGTATGTGAAGAACACTCTGGCAACTCCATGGTGAGTCCTCAGCAGATGTAAATTATTTCTTCTGAACAACAACAACAGCAATGGCAGCATAACTGGGTGCAAGCCTGCAGGGGGCATGCGATCTACGGTGGAAGCATTAAATCAGCACTGCTGCAGCACAGAGAAGTGCGCTGCACAATCCAGAGCAGATGGTGCTGCAGGACCCACACAGAGGTGAACAGAACCTCTTGAAACAGCAAGGTGGCTGCTGCCCTTGGGGAAGAGTGGTGTTTGCATTAGTGAAGACACTTCCAAGATTCAGCAGGGAAGAAGAAATAACCGTCGGCTTTTGTGCCAAGTCTGTGTCTGATGCAGATTTATTTTGCCACCTAATCCCCACACTGGTTTCTTCCTGACAGGAGAAACGCTGTCCCCAGAATAATGAGGTTCACACATAATAAAAACCTGACCAGTTTACCAAGTTAACAAGTACAGGTTTTAAATTCCCATCTGTTGGCTCCCCTAAACCACTGCTGGATGACAGCCAGGGGAAGGTTTTTTGAGGTCTGGACTGTGTCATAGTATGAATGGTGGGGAACAAAGAGTCTTGAGTTAAAATTTGAAGCGGGGGACTGTCTGTGCCGGATGAAGGGGTTTAGACCTTCCCCAGCATGAAACCAGGAAGCTCAGGTGTTGGAGTAGGGATTTCTCTGGCTGAAGCCGTCTTAGAGTGCTCATCACTGAGCAAAGCCCTCTAATGAGATGGAAGCACCGGTGAGGAGCCTGCTGCAAAGCTGGGATTATGGTGGCTTTGTGGAAAACCCAGAATTATACGCCGAACAGCCAATCACATTGTTAGGACTCGAACAAGGTTTTATTAGCTCAAAGAAGATAAAACTTATTCAATGCCACTCCCCAGGTAAATAAAATGTTGATGCTATTTTGTTCCTAATTAAAGAATTGCAATCATCACTTTTGTTAAGAACTAAGTTTAAGTTTGGGGGTGTCCCACTTTTTGTTTGGAATCAGTTAAACCATGAGCAAATGCAACAGAGTCCCCAATAGAGTGACTGTGTCATCACCTAGAGCCCACATTTAAAATCTCATTTCTGGCTATAGAAACTGAGAATTCTCAGACAGACCCCAGCCTACACTTTTAGCACTTGCTGAGCTAGGTGGAAGGGGAACCTCTTACCATGATGTAAACCCAGGACTTGCTACATCAGAGATGCCAGGTAGACCACGTTTGAGGGGCATAGACGCCAGCTTGACAGCCTTCTGTTGACCACGGAAGGAAATGCTCACGTATCGGTGTCTAAAATGCACTGGACGGTCCATAAGCCATCTCTGTGGAAAACTTGACTGGGATACTTTTAGAGGCTGGGAACAGCCATCCATCCTCTTTTTATTATTATTATTATTATTATTATTATGTATACAGCATTCCTTTCATGTATGCTTGCATGCCAGAAGAGGGCACCAGATCTCATTATAGATGGCTATGAGCCACCATGTGGTTGCTGGGAATTGAACTCAGGACCTCTGGAAGAACAGTCAGTGCTCTTAACCTCTAAGCCATCTCTCTAGCCCCCATCCATCCTCTTAAGACTGGAATATACAGAGCCGCATCTTCTTAAAGACCAGCTAAGATCATATGTGAACAAGAAAGGAACAAAATCAGCCATTGTCTGAGGAGCCCAGTGACTCAGGTCCATGAACTGGGCAAGAATCTCAGTCAACAGCTCAAGCCCAGAGCTCTACACCTCCCATGGACAGAACCTCACTCTTCTCCCGTACCTAAGGAGATTTTCTAGTTGCTGCTTTAACAAACAGCTGCAAATCTGTATCTTAAAATAACAACCCAGAATAGTGGGGCCTGCAAGAGGGCTCCGCAGGCGAAAGCACACACTGCTGTAAAGATCGGGGACCTGAGTCTGATTCCCGGAACTCGTGCCGTGGAAGCAGAAAGCTGACTCCTGCAAGCTGTTCTCTCATCTCCTTACACCAGTAACTGAGAGTGTACACACACACACTCACACATATGCACACTCACACACCTGCACACACTCACATGAATACACACGTTTGGTCACACACAAATACATCCTCACATGCACACACACACACATACACACAGTCACTCACACGTGTGTACATGCTCATAATCATACCACACATGCATGTACACACACTCAAGCACACACACACATGCAAACATAACACACATACATTTACAAGGAGGAAAATAAATTTTTTAAATGACCTATAAAATGGGTCATGAGAAGCTGAACCAGGTGGCAGCAGAGCTCCTTGTCCTCTGAAGAAAGTGGACAGAGCTTTTCCCCTTGCTTTCCCAGCTCCCACCAGCTTCCTGCAGATCCTGGCTCACACCATTCCCTCTGCGTACACCTTCATGTCTCCTCAGACCCTGATTCTTGCCTCCCAGTTCCAACAGAAGGACCCTGCGGCCATTTGGGCCCGCAGTAATTCACAGCAACCTTACAAGCCCTATTCCCTTCCTTGTATATCTGCAATCCCTTTCCGTGGGAGGTGACACACTCACAGGGTCTGGGGATTTCAATGAGGAGATTTTGGGGGAGTCTATGATTCAGTCTCACAGAAAGTCAGAATTCTATTGCAAGTTTTCAGAGCATGTGAAGGGTTAAGAAAAGTGCTGACCTACCACTGAGCAAATCCTACGGATAAACTGTAAAAAATAAGAGGGAAGTTGGGTTAGCCTGCCAGGAGGAGGAGTTTAAAATACACACGGAACTTTGAGGTCCCTGCTACAGCCCAGTGCAGGAGGACTTGTTTAGTACAGAACCCTAGGTGAAATTCTAGCACATATGGAGGAGATTCCACACAGAGCAGGCCACACAAGAAGCAGGTGTGTTCTTGTGCTTCTCAGTGATGCACACTGCCTTCTGGGGCATCTTCTTTCAAGCAGCTGCGAGCACACAGGGACCTCTGTCTCCATTAGAGTTCACCAGATAAAAAAAGAAATATCAAAAGGGGACATCAAAGGGATTGGAGGAAAGAAAAGGAAGCGGAAAGTGATGCACTTATATTTTAATGTTAAAATGTAAGGGCAAATGTATGTCAGTAATGGAACATTAAATGGCCCTATTGGAAGACTTTGAGACTGAGAAATTTCTGGAAGCCATAACCAACTGATATGAGGTAAACAGAGAAAACCATCAGCACTAAAAAGCCTCCTGAACTTTCCAGTATTAGTAAGACTGCCCAAATAAACTCATTTCTGCAGCCAGGTTCTAGAATAACAACATATTTGGAGGGTTTGTGGTTTGGGGTGGGGGTGGGGGTTCCTTCACCCACACATTCAGAGTATCAATGGGACCTCTGTAGCAGTATTTACAGGTGGTGGAACTTTCGGAGATGAGGCCCTAGTGGACAAAGCTTAGGCCACCGTGTGCATCTCTGGAAGAGATAAATGCTGTCCTTCTTCATGGAGTTGGTTGTCATGAGAGGGAGTTGTAGGGAAAGAGTGCATCCCATGTGCTGGACCCATTCTGGACTTGACCATTTCCCTTCTGATCCTTCTATCATGTTGTGAGCCAGTCAGCAGAGCCCTTAAACGAGAACTTGACCACTCAAACCTAAGTAAATCTCTTACCTTTCTAAATACTCAGCTTTCGGTATTGTGTTAAAACAACAGGCAAATGAACCAATGGGCAAAACCATTGGGCAAATGTGTAACCATGGAGCTGTGCACGGAGTCAATGACTGTCCAGCCATACCGCTTCCCAGCCCTTGAACTGCTGGGCACTGGAGCAGGTATTTCTTGTGTGCGGAGGAGATCTGCCTTGGGGGAATTTGGAATAAAACAGTAGAGGCAAGGCCTATGGCTTTGACTCAGTATATTTGACTGAAAAGGACTTCTCCAGGGCAAAAAGATGAGTCATTTTGTCCCTTTCTAACAAAACAAAAGAGCACATTAGAAGAGCATTGGACCAGAGCTCTCCGGCCCAGAGTTTAATCTCTCAGTTTACTCATCTGTAAGATGAAGTCATCACCCTTGTAGTCATAGGAATCCCCCTGCCATATCCTTCCAGATGCTGGTATGCCAGGTGTAATTCCCCACATCCAACATCCTCTAGCTTATCATCCTGTGTCTGTTCAGGTTCCATCCACACATTGACTGAGTTACTGGGTTATGCAAGATGGCAGCACACTTCTGGATACATCTCCCGATGTTTCAAAGGGGAAACTATACGCTCCCCTGCTGTCAATCAGATTCTGTGTCTTGAGGACTTGACGAGACGTGGGATGAGAGTGTTGGGACTTAACTTTTATCCCCAAGGAAGCATAACAGAAGTTACCGACGGTGAAGTCATTTATATACCCAATTCTTACCTCCCAAGGGTGATTTTAAGCAATTCTTCATATCTGAAGAATTTAGTAAAATTAAAACCATCCCTTTTATTGAGTCAACTTCATTTCCTACACTGAATACTGAGAGGTGACAGTTTCTAGCCAGTGTTTCATTGGAGTCCCACAGACAGTGGAGGTGGTTGGAACCTTATAAAAAAATCCCACAGTGAACTGGGAATGAGTGTGGGACCTGGTCTCCTGAATGGCTGGTGAACCTATCTGCCTCTTACCTTATTTTGTTCAGTAGAAGTACTGGGGGGTGACATCATTTTATAAGAGCAGACGGGTATGGGCCACTTGAGCACCGGCACTGCCGCTGTTAACTGTGTCTTTAACTACTCAGCAGTACACAGTGAAAGTTTATGTTTTGTTTTATCTCAAAAGATTGGTTCATATTTGTCACTTCAGGAATCTCTACTCACTGAATAATGGGTGGTAATAATGCCTATGAAAACAAATAATAAAAGCTAACTTAACAGAGTTCCTTATATCAGAGGTTGTAGATTTGCCTAATTCACAGAGCCAGAAAATAGTGGGACTGAAATTTGATTCACACTGTGTGGGTGTGGTGGGAGGCGTTATCCTGTCTTACTAAGACGCCCTAACTCAGGCGTCCACCCACAGGTGTGGTGGGAGGTGCTATCCTGTCTCACTATGATGCCCTAAATCAGGCATCCACCCACCAGCCCCTGTGAACAAGGAGTATCAATACTACCTCACTAAGAACTGATGAGGTGGTCCTCAGCTTCAAAGAGATCTCAAACCGTTAGAATGAGCTCAGTTGCCACCTGTCGGAATCAATGGAGACAATGCCTTGCCGCACCCCCAAGTCACATGCAGAAACCTGACCCACAATGGACCTGGGGCCTTGCATGTCATTGAGTCACTGGACTAGCACCCTCATGCATAGGATACCCTAGAGAGCCCCCTCATCTCGCCCTCCATGTGAAGATAGAGAAAATACACCGTTGATCAGCCAGGAAGCAGGGCCTCATGTGAATGAGTCAGCACCTTGACTCTAAGTCTCTAGAAAATAAACTTCTCATCAGTCAGGAAGATTGGGACATTTTGTTACAAAACTCAGACGAACTAAGACATCAAGGAAATGCTTCCCTCTGGTGGCACCCTGATCAGCTTTCCCCTCCGGGGTTTAAGTTACTTCCTCCTTTACAGAGGTGACTGAGGGACCTTGGTAATCACGTCCACCCAAAACAACATCTCAGACTCTATCTCCTGGAAAACTCAACCTGAGACATTTGGTGCTAGCCCTGAACCCAGAAACAGACTCAAGAGCCAGGCCCTGAAGGGAGACTATTCTCCACCATGTAGTAATTAGCCCATCACTATTGGCAAGTGAGGGAGTCTTCAGAGAAGCATTAAAACGGGTCAAAGAGCTAAGATCTTCTCCGGGGTGATCTGAGACAAGGAAGCAGGACGGCATGGGGGTTCTCAATTGCATGATATCTTTGCCACCAAAGGGATAGAGAGATTATAATTGTAAAGACTGTAGAATTCAGACACTATTGCTGAATGCCAAGGATACTTTGAAAAGATGGAATGATGCCAGTCACTTAAAGAAAAGCCCTGTGTGGAAAAGGGAGGAGCATCTTGAAGTCTCCTATGGCTGAGGCCAAAGCAGCAATAACATTTGATGGCAAGGGTCACCCACATTAGGGTAGATATTAACTCACGGGCCGAAACAAATGGCTTAACTAATTCATTAGTGGGTACACCTGAACAAAACTGATGAAGACCTGTAGGATCCCGGGTTTTCCCCCCTGCTCCTTGAGGTGCAAAATGCAAGGACTGTTTATGTTAGCCAGCCAAACTTCCTGCTAATTTCTGTGCTAGCTCTGCTTTTAGCCTGGTGATCTAGCTGTAGGCTTTGTTAAACCTTTGGAATGGCAATTTCCCACCTGCCCGGGAGAATCACACGGCGCCAAGGTCTCTCTCACTCTGCCTCCGCCCTCTGCCTGGGAAGATACCCACACGGCGCCAGTTCCCCTCGCCCCCCTGGCTGGGAGGAAGTATCCCTCTTCTGGGGCAAAAGTATATTAACCTTGCAGAAAGCTAAATAAAATTGGCATTTGACTTTTGGCAAATGACCCAGATTTCTTTCTGTGTGTGTCTCTGTTCAATCCCCAGGACTTCGCCCAAACTCGTGGGGGGGTATGGAAAGTGAGCAATCCGTACCGGGAGAGGGAGGTGCAGATTTGTGTGGAACAATGAAGGACTGGAGTCAAGACAGGAGAATAGATATGTGTGAGGACTTACGGGAGTGGAGAGATTCTGACCGACTGGCATGGGACAGCAGGTAACATCAACCAAGACCACAGAATCCCATGTGGCAGTGAGAACATGGTTGCGTGTTGGCAGCGCGCCCTGTAGACCACCACTTGGAAACTGGCAAACTAGAAAAATTATGGCGTGGCTTCTTAGAAGAAGCTCCATGTCAGACACAAGGCCCTGAGAAGAGCAGACATTGTCCTTCAGGGTGGAATAGGATTGTGAAAGTTATGGGCAATATGTGGAGCTGTGTCTCCAAAATTACAGTGGCTAGGCCAGCATGGCAGGGTGATAGTTAGGATCAGCCCCACTCTGTGCAGACCCACGACAATCTCAGAAAGTTTGTATTTCCTAACCCCATAATTTTTGACTCTGCAGCCAATCTTACCTGTGAGTCCCATGAACAAAACACTTGAGGCCATTAACAGGTCATTGTAACTATCCATCTAAATCTGAAGCCACATCTATCGCCTGGCTGCTTTGGGCTCTGTACACCAGGAAACCAGCAGGTACAAAAATTGCCACCTTGTGTGAGAGGAAATTACTTTGGCCACTATGGAGTCAAGATGCACAAGGAACCAGGCTCTCAGGGGATCTGAGAGAGTCTCTTGGTGTACAATAATAACTAAATAATGAAACCACAGCCAGATAAGGATTAGGTGACTGAGTTTTCAGGTCTATTAAGGTTGAGAGTTGGGGCAACCGACCCACCAAGCAATCCTCCTGGGCTGCCAAGGGGATAATTAACAATGAGGGGTGTGGGCACTGACAGTGAAGGCTCTCTAGCAGCGATGAGGATGGAACTCCGTCAAAATCCTTCAGAAGGCCTCCTAGAGCTGTGAGCACAGAATCATGATCGGAGCGATGCTTCCAGGAGGAACTAGCGGCTGAGAGAACTGGGTAGGGAAAATTATTATGGATCATGTGGTGTCCACGCCGTTACCCCTTGCTGGATTGACATACTGTGACCCAATTGTGAGAGCTGTCGGCTGTTAGTGGGCAACTGTCCCCTTTACCTGTGACTCCATATCCGGGAAAGTTCCCAGTCCCACTCCTTCCTTATCTGACTTGTAGGGAGCCGCCTGGATGTGGCCTTGGCCAGATAGTGCCAGCAGTCCTTCAGCCTGGAGGTATACATATCCTTTGATGTTGCTGCCTTGGGCGGGTGTGCTCGAGCCTTGTTTTGCATCTCAAGAGACTCGGTCTCCTGACCTGTCCCGTGGCCTTGGGTCCTAGTAGAATGGCATCAACCAATCAGCATTCGAGCCTCTCACCCTAGAAAAGCGGCTGTCTTTGGATTTTTCGCTCTCTCTCGTCATCCCTGTTCCCCATTCCCCCTTTCAAGCAAGGAGCTCTAATAAATTGTGATTGAGAAGGATTCTTGATTTTGTGACCGTCCATTCCTGCTGGTCAGGAAGCGCGTCACATTTAGCTCCTCCTTTTATTGTCTTTAAGAGCAATAAGGCAAAACTATTTTCCAATCTGGTCCCCACCTCATGATGTGTGGACTGATTAAAGAAAAGAAAAGCAAGACACACCCTTCCCGTGCAATGGGACAATTACTTCCCTGGGAGTGCTAGGGCTGTGTCTGCACACCCTCCGCCTATGCATACCTTCCTCTGTGCCGTGGGACTATCTGGTCCCTAGAGGGTGCAAAGGCTATGCATGGCTAATTGCCTGTGAGCTCTTTTGAGGCTGAGAGCCAAACCTGGGGTGAGGATACACATTCCAAGACTGCCAAGGCCTGTGCCACAAAGACCTTGTCCCTCCTCACTTGGGCTAGCAGGTAGCACACCAATCAAAGACATACAGCACTTCCACCTAGACACAGCATGCCAAGGATATCTCTGCTCCCACCCATCCCCAAGGAGGGAGAAAGGCAGAATAGAGTCAGTCAGAAAATTGTTAAGAGATAAGAGGTTGCACAGGGTGCTGCTCAAGGTGATAACGTGAAACAGTTGCTCTTGACACCGCCCAGGGTGTCATCTCTGCTGCCTCCGCACGAATCTTCCACAGCAGGACACTCAGCATCCACTGGATCATCTTTCTTCTTTATTTCTCTTGTCAGTCTCGTTGGCACCCAGATTGGATCTTCACGATTCTGAGGGAAAATGCAAATTGCTCCCCTGGATCTGGTAATTACCTGATCCGGTCCACACCATTTATTAATCAATACATCCTTCCACATGACCAAATCTCGCTCTGTAGAGCTTTCAAACAGGGCATGCCTGTCTGCTGCTGTTTTTCCAGCAATATTTTGAATTAAAAAATTAAGTGTAAAGAGTGCAAGAGAAATCCTTTCTCTGGGGGATGCTGCTACAGCTATTCCCCCTTTTTGCTTTCGCAAAATTTCCTTTAAATTTCTATTTGCTCTTTCTACGATGCCCTGGCTTTGAGGATTGTATGGTAGGCCAGTGGTATGTTCAACTTGTAATTGCTTGCAAAAGGCTTTAAAGCCCTGTGAGGCATATGCTGGGCCATTGTCGGTTTTTAAACGACTTGGCTTTCCCCAAGCTGCCCAGGCCTCTAAGCAATGCATTTTTACATGAGTTACCTTTTCCCCTGCCAGTGGGGTGGCATGAATTATTCCAGAGCATGTGTCCACTGACACATGAACATACTTTTGTCTGCCAAACTCCGAGATGTGAGTCACATCCATTTGCCAGAGTGAGTTTGGCTTTAACCCCCTGGGATTTACCCCAATATGTGGGGGATGTAACATGGTCACGCAGGAGGGACAGGCTTTTACTATCCTCCTGGCATCTTCCCTAGAGATCTTAAACTTTAAGCGAAGTGTATTCGCTGGAACATGATAAAGCTGATGGAAATCTCTAGCTAGCTGGAGTGAATCTGTAGCCACAAGGGTGAGTGCTCGAGTAGCACCATCAGCTTGAGCATTGGCCTCTGCCATAGGTCCTGGCAAGAGAGAATGGGCTCGAATATGAGCAACATAAAAGGGATTTTCTCTTTTTAAAATATGTTTTTGTATTTGTAAAAGAATATTAGACACTGTACTTGAGCTGCGAATTGAGGCTGCAACCTCAAGAGAGGCCACAGCATTGACCACATATTGTGAATCTGAAATTAAATTAAATGGCTCAAGAAATCTCTGAAACACCTCCAAAACCACCAAGCACTCAGTGACTTGGGGGGAATCAGGCCGAAATTGAAAGACCACAGGTTTAGCATTTCCTGCCACCAGAGCCCCTTTTCCGGTCTTTGAGCCATCTGTATAGATAGTTAAGGCTCCTTCTAATGGGTGGGGTGAGGTAATCCTGGGAAAATACACCAAATTTTTCTCCACAAAATTTATTAAGGGGTGCCTTGGCACATGATTGTCAATAACATTAGGGAATGCACAAAGCAGGATAGCCCAGCCATCTACTGTGGCTGTCAAAACTTCTACCTGTTCCCTTGTATAGGGAATTATCAACTTGTCAGGCATTCTCGCAAAGTGGGCTAAGCAAAGCTTTATTCCCATTAATGCTTGGCCAGCCACCAATTCTGGATAATATTGAACAGATCTTGCTCCTATGGAATTTCCATGCATCCACCAGAGGGGTCCATCTTGCCATAACACTCCAGTGGGATAATTCTTTGTTTTGAGAATGCATAGCAAAATTGGTAAGGATGGATTCACTCGCTGTAATTGAGCTGTAGTAATAGCAGATTCTACCCTCTTAAGGGTCTGCATTGCAGCCGGGGTCATGGCTCTAGGTGAACAGATATCAGGATTGCCTTCTAAGATGGAAAATAAAGGCAAGAGCTCAGATCGAGGTATATTTAGATATCCTCTAATCCAATTTATATCTCCCAGCAACTGCTGGAAATCATTAAGAGTTTTAAGGTGATGGGTGCGAATAAGCACTTTCTGAGGCCTGATGCTTTCAGGGGTGATTACAGTCCCCAAAAATTTCACCATGGAAGATGTTTGTACTTTATTTGAGGCTATGTGGAGTCCTTGCTCCTCCAAAAGGGATGTAACCTTTTGGAAAACTTCCTTCAGGGTTTCCTGATGTGGGGCAGATAATAATAAATCATCCATGTAGTGAACAATTTTTACCGTAGGAAATTGTCTCCTAACAGGACTCAATGCTGCATCTACATATAACTGACATATGAGGGCGCTATTGGCCATTCCCTGAGGCAAAGTTTTCCATTGAAACCGAGCATTGGGTTGCTCATTGTTAACAGATGGAAGAGTAAATGCAAACCTTTCCCGGTCCTGGGGACACACGGGAATTGAAAAGAAACAGTCCTTGATGTCCAAGGAAATTACAGGCCAATTCTTTGGTATTGCTGAAAGCAATGGAAGACCCTGCTGGGCTGGGCCCATGACCTGCATCTGAGCATTGACTGCCCTAAGGTCGTGCAGTAACCTCCAACCTCCAGAAGCCTTTTTAATCACAAAAATAGGCGTATTCCAACGCGATACAGAATGTTCTAAATGTCCTAGTTCTAACTGTTCTTGTACTAATTGTCTTGCAGCTTCCAGCTTTTCCAAGGAAAGGGGCCACTGAGGGACCCATACCGGCTTATCTACTAGCCAAGGGATGGGCATTGTCTTTTGTGTGGAAGCTACAGCTTCAGTGGCCCCTATGAAAAACCCAAGCCTTTTCTATCTAACTTGGAGACAGTCTCAATAGGATTCTGTCTACCTTGGAGACATTTACCAAGTCCCTTATTGGGAACATAGCCCTGACGTGCCATCATTTGCTTACTGGTATCAGAATAATCATTTGTAAGTCTCAATCTCATTTGAGACTGCACATCCCTGCCCCATAGGTTGATGGGCAAATCAACCACAAAAGGCTGAAAAGTCCCTCTCTGATCTTCTGTTCTCCAGACTAACTCCTTAGCACTTATATGCGGTGTTTGTGCATACCCCAGCCCTTGAAGGGACTGGGAGGCCTGTTGTAAGGGCCAGCGTTTTGGCCATGCTTGGGATCTGATGATACTTTTATCTGCTCCAGTATCCACCAGGCCTGAAAAAAATCTTTCCTTCTATTTCTAAATTTAAGATTGGTCGCTGATCAAGCTCCAAGGATAAACAAGCCAAATCTACTCCCATGGGAGCAAGGCTTTTGTCCTTTAAGACAAGCCCCTCTGCTGGAAGCTTATTACGCCCTGAAGGCAGAACTAAGAGTTGAGCTATTCTGTCTCCTGGGGCGATGGAAACTACCCCGTATGGAGAATGGCAAAGAATTTTAATGCAGCCTTCATAAGCAGGGTCTATTACTCCAGGATGGACTATCAGGCCTTTCATAATTGAGGATGAATGTCCCAAGACTATGCCAACAGTATCCTTTTCTAATGGCCCAAACACGTCAGTTTCTATGACCTGAACTCCCATATCCTGAGTTAATAGCAGTTTGGAGGTGGCACAGAGGTCCAGCCCTCCGGAGCCTTTGGCTGTCCTTCTTGTTGGGACGATGGAGTCATCTCGGGGACTGCCATCGTGTTCTGAATTGCCCCAAATATTTTTGGGCCCTGGGTGCATGGGCCCCTCAATCCGTTTTTTGACAATGACTGAATAGGCATAGGAATAAGTTGTCCATTTATATCCCTAACTGATCTGCACTCATTAGCCCAATGTTTCCCTTTCTTGCATCTGGGACAAATGTCTGGCTGCCTCTGCGATGTTGCAGCTGAGAGCCCTGAAGAATTTGAGGCATTATGACTATTGGGACATTGTTTTTTGAAATGCCCCAACTGTCCACATTTAAAGCATGCCTTTCCCTTATCTCCTCTGACACCTCTGGCAGCAGCAAGCACAGCAGCCGCCAGCCCTGCATTGGTTAGAGGCCCCCCAACTTCACGGCAGGCTTTGATCCAGGCTTCTAATCCCTTTCCCTTTACTGGACCTATTGCTCTTTGACATTCCTTGGTGCTCTGCTCAAATATTATTTGCTGGACAAAAGGCAATGAAATATCTAAATTCCCAAACATTCTTTCAGCTGCCTCTGTCATCCTAGCCACATAATCAGAGAATGGCTCTGCAGCACCTTGAATAATCTTGGTTAAGTTACCAGCTGTTTCACCTTTATTAGGGAGTGATTTCCATGCTCTATAATGAATCTCACTAACCTGCCTATAAACCTCCCAAGGATAATGATTCTGATTTCCAGCAAATGCCCCCTGTCCAAGAAGCATATCAGCCGTCCACTCTGGGTGGCCACTTTGTATGTTAATGCGCTCTTGGGTCTGAGCCTTGTCCTGGACTATAGATTTAAAATCCAGGAACTGCCCTGCTGGAAGAGCTGCTCTTGCAATCTCCTGCCAGTCTGTAGGAGTCAGCGCTGTTGTAACAATCCTTCTCAATAATGTGATTGTATAACTGGCATTTGCTCCATAATTTCTCGCAGCTTCAACCAAATCCTTCAGCTGTCTGTATGGGATTGGTTCATACCACCTATTGTAATTCTGTGGCTCCTCAAAAACAGGAAAGGCAGCAGCCAGTTGCGACCAAGTTTGCCTTCCTATGAAGCTGTGACCTTCTGTAGCTACCTGCTGGTACATGGGTGGAGGGGCGGATGGGGGGAGGGCAGCAGGAACTGGCGCCTCGTCTCTTCTGCCCTTTGTAGTAAACACATCAACATCGCCCCGCCTCCAGCTACCTTGCTGCTCTTTCTCGGATTTAGCAGCCGTTCCCTCTAGTTGTTCTTCCTCCTCTGATAAATCTAAATCTACAAATTCTTTCACTACTAAAGCTATGGGGCTTCTCTTCCCCTTTTCTCCTTTTTTTATTTCCGGATCCTTATCTTTTAATTTTTCCTTTTTCTTTCTAGGCCTACACTCTTGTTCCTCCTTCTGATCTGATTCTGAAAAGCTGTCCTGATGTTTCTGTAATGCCTTGCGACCCTGTTTTAATATCTCTATATTACGTTCTTCCTTCAAGCAGTCCCGCACCATCCTCCAAAAAGGAAGTGTGCCTCTCCCAATATTTCCTTCTGCTTGTTCCAAATCCCTGCCTAGCTTATTCCAAGATGGCAAAGTTAGGTCACCTGAAGCTGCAAACCAAGGTGAGACATCAACAATGTCTTTTACGATGTTAGCGACAGTGCTAGAAGAGATCTTTAAATCACGCTGTCGCAAAAGTGCCTGGATTGAGCGATAAATCTCCCTGGGGTTCGAACTGGCTCCATAAGAATTGCCCATGGTGCGCACTTACCCCCTGGGCTAAAGAAAAAAACCCTCCTTTTTACTTACAAGGAAGTCCTTTTAGAAAAATGCCGCTTGATCTACTGCGGACTTATTTTTACTTTTGACTAGAGCTGCAGTCACAGCAGCAGCAAAGGCACTCACCACCTGGTTAATCACAGCGCAACCCAAAGCAACAGAGAAGAACAAATGTAAACATTACCACTCTGGACCAGCCTTAGCAATCAGCATACATCTGGAGGATTTCCTGACGTCAGTCACCGCTCTTTTGTGTTGAGTTCTGAATTCTGCTCCCTCCTTGGCTTGTTCAAATCCGGCGTCCCGGTTTTCAGCACCAAAATGTGACGCGCTTCCTGACCAGCAGGAATGGACGGTCACAAAATCAAGAATCCTTCTCAATCACAATTTATTAGAGCTCCTTGCTTGAAAGGGGGAATGGGGAACAGGGATGACGAGAGAGAGCGAAAAATCCAAAGACAGCCGCTTTTCTAGGGTGAGAGGCTCGAATGCTGATTGGTTGATGCCATTCTACTAGGACCCAAGGCCACGGGACAGGTCAGGAGACCGAGTCTCTTGAGATGCAAAACAAGGCTCGAGCACACCCGCCCAAGGCAGCAACATCAAAGGATATGTATACCTCCAGGCTGAAGGACTGCTGGCACTATCTGGCCAAGGCCACATCCAGGCGGCTCCCTACACTGACTTTACACCATTCTTTTCAGATTTATCTTCAGCGCTCTACCTCAGTGAATCATGAACACCCTCTCTGTATGTCTGAGGAGCTTAACCGATACAACTGGGGGCTTGACTCACCTAAGCTTAGCATCTCTCTTCAGTTATTAACTGGGTGGGACGGTGTATGTCTGTAATCCTAGCACTTGGGAGACTAAACCAAGGGGACCAGAAATTTAAGGCCAGCAAAGGATGAACAACAAGATCCTTTATCAGAAACAAAACAGAAGGAAGAAGAACATGAAGAAGTCGTCTTTGATCTGGCAGTTGTTTTCCCAACTCAGTGAAATCTGACTGAGCTGATAGGAGAGGACTGGGATCCACTGCAGTCCACGGGAAGAAAGAGGCCCAGGCAAGCAGGCCCAGTGTTTGAGAAAGCATTCTGTTCTTTCAGAATGCCCAAGTCAGCTCCTCAGAACCCATGTCAGAGGCCTTACGACTGCCTGCACCTCCAGCTCCAGGGGCATCTGATGCCTCCAGTCTCTGTGGACATCTGCACTTCTATGTGCATGCCCAAACACAGACACACGCCCTGCATGTAATTAAAGATAATAAAGATAACTCTTTGAAAAGATGTGTGTGTCTGTGGGCATGTGACTGTGTGTGTATATGTGTTTATGTGTGTCTGGAATTGTGTGTGTCTGTGGGCATGTGACTGTGTGTGTATATGTGTTTATGTGTGTCTGTAAATGTGGGCGTGTTTATGACTGTATATACCTGTGACTGTGTACACAAGTGTGTCCATGCGTCTGAGTGTTTGAGTACGTGCATGCAAGTGTGTGTGTGTGTGTGTGTGTGTGTGTTTGTGTAGCAGTGCAAATGACAGGCAATGCAAAAAGCATAACATAACTACTTTTTAAAAGTTTGCTATTTGCCTACATAACAGAGTCACAACAATTACCCAACCATCTAACCGGGTTCCTTTAATTCATTCTTGACACTGTTCCTCATTGAAGCTGCAGCCCACTAACGGTACGAATGGACTTTGCTCGGTTCTTTTCAAAAGACATTTTCCTTCAGTTTCTGTTGCAAGATTATTTTCTTCATGATTCTCGGAACTCATCATCAAAACATGGAAAGGAATTTAATTACTTAAAAAATACTTTCTCTCTTGTCAATAATAATGACACCTTGTCAACTACCACACTCAGGAACATGGAAACCTCAGCAGAAATTCTATCAGAAAGTCAGGTCTTTGTAGAGTATGAGTATTCACAGAGCTATTTCCACTTTTCATGCAAGCCACAGAACACAGGCCATGATCAGGGGAAAATGGCAGCAGAGAACTTGGTATCTCAGCAGGTAAAAGCACTTACCCTAAGACTGGCAGCCTGAGCTCCATCCTCGAGACCTTCACAGTGGGTGGAGAGAGCAGGCTCCTTAAAGTTGTCCCCTGACCTCAATACATGTGCCATGACTCGCCTGTGACAACACATATACATACATATAGGCTTGTCCAAACAAGGAAAATAATGTGGTAGTGTTTAACCCTGTTAGGCAGATCTCTAAGTACGTGTGTTGGTCTCAGCCCTGTATAGTCTGGTACTCATCGGAGACCACCAACAGACAATGAGAAGACCATGCCCAGATGTAGGGTTTAGATTCCAAGTTATAAAAACGATGTAGGTCTGGAGAAAAACTCTAGAACCACTATTTTTGCGTAGCCTTTTCCCAGGTGTATTATCAACTTTTACATTGCCATAATAAAAATACCATGGCCAAGATCAACTTTAGAAAGAAAGTCTCTTTCGGCTTAGGGTCCAGAGTCCATAGTGGCGCAGAGAAGCATGGGAGGCAGATAGGAAATGGGAAGCTGGCGGGTTACATTTTCATCTGCACACTTCCTCCAGTGGCACCTCCCAAACGTTCTGTAACCTCCTCAAATCGCACCACCAACTGGGGACTGAACATTCAAATATATAATATATAATGTTCTGGATTATATTTAGTGTTCAAACATCACACCTAGCTCATAGACGTAGATGAAGAAGACAAAAGATACAAGTTAAATGAACTATGTACTCTTCCAAACGTTTCCCATCCAAACGGCAGCCATTTCCACAAAAGTCAGCCTTGTCATGAGAATCACTTCCCAGAGTTCACTTTTGTGCTTCTCCTCCATCAAGAGCTGGGGACACAGCGCTGTATGACATTGAGGTTTCCAGTTAAAGTGTGTGCCAAGCACTTCTTGTTGTTTGTAGACCCCAAAGACAGTAGCCAACATAGCTGAAGACCCTGTGATATTTTCCAGGGAGCCTATCATCTGACTACATAAAGAGGAAATTGGTTTCTGTATATTTGAGCTATTAATATCTCTCATGATATTATAAAATTCTCCATATACAAAAATAAAGAAAGTGGGGAATAACAATTTACAAATTTCCCTGCGACGTGACATTGAAATATTGAAAGCTACCAGAGTTATTAGGCCTTCAGAATTACAGTGTATGTTATACTAGGTTTTACGACTGTTCTCTGCCCATTTGCAAGCCACAGCTCCTCCAAAACATGTCTCCCATTCCCGCCACTTGGCTTGTCCTTCTTTGTACATTCTTATATATGAGCAATCGAGGTCTTGTGTGGTGTTAGCATTACACTGTGGTCAATTATTCTTTATGTTTTCTAGAACGTTTTTCCATTCTAATACAAGAAAAATATTTTCTGTTGAAAATATTACCTAAGTTCATATATGGATGTGATTTGTTTCTTTCTGTTGCTCCATTACATGGGCCAATCTAGATTTCACTAACACCTCCCCTACTGATGGAAACAATTGTTTGGCGTCATAGAACTTTCATGGTATAATTAACATTTTCTAGTCCTTTTATTCCACCGCTGTACACTAACGAGGCAAGGCCTCTGTGTGTGTCTGGCCCTGATTATTTTAATAGTCTATGTCACATATGCACACTGTATACTGCTTGTCAAGTAATACACGGCTGTATGAATATGCATATACAAGTATTCTTATATATCCATATCACTTCTACTCTTGATCGAGCTCACATATTAGAGGTTCTAAGTCTGAGGCCTGCGTGAGGTGGGCGCATCTTCCCTACCTCTGCTGCCCTTACCTGCCTGATTCAGGTTCATGGAGTTCTCCAAAGGAGTTGAACCGTCTTCCTGCTCCTTCAGCTTCCTGGATCAGAAGGACAAGGGACCCCCTTCCCACCTGGGAGAATTTGCTAAGCCTTCAGTGTTCGACACCTTTTGTGGGCTTCTCGCAGGGTAAGTCATAGTGAGCAGAGTTCATTTTCATCTCTATCTGTGTTGGTGATTTTCTTTCAGAACAAACCTGGCCACTCTTCATTTTTCTCTTGTTATTGATTCGCAGTCTGAGTCCCATTTCATCTTTGTGCTTTTGCTCTTCTCGAGTTTTGACGTGTCTGACGCTGATCCATGTCAATATCCAAGCGTCCTTTGACAAAGTACAGACTTCGTGCAGTTGTTCATCTTTGGGAGGTATTTGTTGCATGTTTCATTAATTTCTTGGCTTGTTTTTGTTTCTTCTGTTATTGCTCTCTAACGCTGCTTCGCGGGTTTGTTTCCAGTCTCGTTTGAACTCAACACTTGGCTCATTAGCTTTCCATCCAACTTCTCCTTGTGGTGGAGATGCCGAGTGTCTCCCCGGAGGCTCGTGTGTTGAAATTCAGTCCCAGATGGCAGCACGGCTGAGGTGGAACTGGATGGCGAGGCACTAACTAAAGTTTCCTATGGAAATTTCTGTAAGTGCGTCTGAAGGGTTTCAGTCTTTGACATTCCTGCAGTGATTTGATACCAAATCCCCTCAGTTTTATTGTGACTTTTTTTAATCCTCTGAAGCATACAAAAGCATTTGAACTAAGTCTTCAGTGCATGGCTAATTTTCTCTGAGTATTATTTATTCACAATGAGTCATTACATTAATAACAGCTACAGAATATACTTTCTACATACTTGGATGGCTTATCAGTCTAGAAAATGACAATTAAGAATCACAGTAATCTTTATAGAGCTTGAATGATGCAGATGACACTGGAGTTTTCTAGAAGGTCAATGGAGCTTTAACAGAAATGGCATTGTCATATGCCAGTCAGGAACAGACAGACAACCAAGACCCTGGGAGCAGTCAGCGGAGTGGCATCTTATAGACTGTTTCACAGCCTGCTCCAGAGTTCTCCCCTTGGTAAAACAAAAACTAGCAAAAAATTCTACATATTCTAATTGCCATTTTTATTAAGAACATACTAGAGAAATTCTAGGAATATTTCCAGTATATGAAGCAGTACTGCTGCTACAGTTGCTATGCTGTTACAGGGTTGTTAGGACAGTCACCATGCTGAGACAGTGTTACTACAGTCACCATGCTGAGACAGTGTTACTACAGTCACCATGCTGAGACAGTGTTGTTACTACAGTCACCATGTAAGACAGTATTGTTACTACAGTCACCATGTGAGACAGTGTTGTTACTATAGTCACCATGCCGAGACAGTGTTACTGCAGTCACCACGTTGAGACAGTGTTACTGAAGTCACCATGCTGAGACAGTGTTACTACAGTCACCATACTGAGACAGTGTTGTTACTACAGTCACATGTGAGACAGTGTTGTTACTATAGTCACCATGCCGAGACAGTGTTACTGCAGTCACCACGTTGAGACAGTGTTACTGAAGTCACCATGCTGAGACAGTGTTACTGCAGTCACCATGTTGAGACAGTGTTACTGCAGTCACCATGCTGAGACAGTGTTACTGCAGTCACCATGCTAAGACAGTGTTGTTACTACAGCTACCATGCTGAGACAGTGTTACTATAGTTGCCACGTTGAGGCAGTGTTACTACAGTCACCATGCTGAGGCAGTGTTGTTACTATAGTCACAAACTGAGACAGAGTTGTTACTACAGTCACCATGGAAATGAAGTGTTGCTACTACAGTCGTCATGCTAATGAAATGTTACTACAGTCACCACTGAAATGCAAACCTTTCTCACAAATTTTCTGTCATTACTACCACTTTTCACCTTAGATCATCGCCTCCCTCCTTCCTCCATCTCAGTCCCTTGTTTCCAGTAGTCTGCCCTTGGCAGCTGAATTGCTTTATTTCTTATTTTACCTTTGTATGACCTGTCCATCCATTCAATTATGCACTATTTGTCATTCTGTGCCTGGCTTATTTTACACAGGATGTATCTTCAAGTTCTTTCTGCATGTCACTTCAAGTGGACATATTTCCTTCTTTAAAGCTGAATAAATAATCCACTCTAGTTTTTTCTATTCATTCAATCTGTTGGCAATTATTCCCAAACCCAGCTCCTGTGGATAAGTCTAAAATGAGCATGAGCATAGAAAGATTTTGTTGTCAGCTCTTTGGAATGTGAATAAGCCCGGAAATGGGCCTCTTGGTCATACGCTTTCCACTCTGTGTTTCAGGAGCTCCCATGCAATGCACACATTGCTCTGTCTTCTCATCACACTGGCTAATGATTCCTTTTCCTCTACATACTCATCAACACTGTCTTTTCTCTTCATGGACAGCCATCCTCAATACTACAACACACTCACAAGGCAGTTATTGCTGGCCCCTATAAATACAGCATTCCCATGTTCATGAAGAATTGATATGTGATTCCCGTCAAACTCTGTTATCAGTGTTCTGTCCTTTATAAGAGACAGAAAAGTGAGAAGATACAGAGCAGGAACTGTGTGATGAGGGTGAAGGCAATAGATGCAACAGCACAGCCACTAACAACCAACGTCATGGTACAAAGTGGTGGGGGAGATTCTCCCTCAGAGCGCTCCAGAAGAAATAACCCCTGGTACCTTATATCACCCCCTTCTGCCTCCAGAATTTTGAGGAAAATATTATCTGAAGTCACTGTGTTCATTCTTTTGAGGACCACTAGGAACTCAGCAAGTCGTCTTACTCATACTGTGCCTCGTACCACCTCGTCATAGACAGTATTCACTCCGGGAATAATTCGCTTTCTCCACCATCCTCCAGAGTGAAGCCCTGGGTCTGATGCACCCTGTGGTCTAGAACACACACACACACACACACACACACACACACACACACACACGGATGCTCCTTTCATTGACCCAGGTTCTGGTACAGCCTCCCTCTTACAGCCTTTGGACCACACAATGACCTCTGCTCTTTCTGAAAATTGACTTCTGCCTGGCACCTGAAAATGGTGAGCCCTGCACAGAGTCCATTCATCTGCTCTTCAGAAAAGAGAAGCCGTGAGGTGGGGGCTCTGGCTAGAGTCCTTGACCGGCCTGGAGAGGCTGAGTCATAGTAGCCCAGCCCTGGGACACGTGGATTCCCTTACTCTCAATGAGAAGTGATGGAATTAGCGAGTGATAACTATCAACATACTCAGTAGCACGTTAATCCGCCACTGTGCTTTATCTGAGTGGAAGAGGCTCTGTGCTGTGCTAGCGGGACCCAGAGGGAGGTGCCTAGATGGGGGTTGGGAACGTCCCCTCTGGACAGCTGAATGTGAATGTTGCTACATCTACAGTAACCTCTGACGAGTGACCCGAATGGACAGGGGACATCCCTGACTACATAAAAACTCACCTAACCATAGTCTGTAGCATCCAGTCTCCCGATGGCCCTCCCCGTGGAGCTGCACACCCCTCCGCAGCCTTCCTCCAGCTGTCAGAGATCAGGCTCCTCTTTCTGTGTTCAAAGCTCAGGCAACTAACGGAATCCGTTGCTGCAGAATCAATACCTTCTTCAGAGTTTGCCCATCATTTGTAGAGAGGTAGGCACTGAGACAAAGCCAATATTTTTTTAGTGGACGTCAGCCAGAGTAGTAAAGGGACCAGGTTTTAATTTCCCCTCTTTATGAGTTTCCAAGGAGACTGGCCGATAATGAAGGACACGCTGTCAAGGATGTGACTTCCGCACGGCCGTCCTGCTTGCGCCTGCATCCCCACTCCCATGCAGTCTGTTGTCATTATGGCCTGCAAGCATGCCTCTGCAGGGCGGCTTTAACTATTCCCTACCTGGACGCCCTGGAGTCCCTGCGTTGGCTTGGCAGCTACAAACACAGGGCTCTGCAGGGACAGAGCAGAGCTGCTGGGCAGGGTACCAGTCCTGTGACATTTCACGCTCTGCCAGAGCGGTGGCCAGCACCGGCCGCCTTTGCTAAGTCTTCTGTATAGAGTTATCACCAGAGGACAGGGTTTGAACATCTCCTGTGTGTCTGTGAGAACCAGCACTGGCCATGGAGAGAAGAAACGGCATGTGTGCATGCATGACGGCTTCCCAGTCAGAACGAGCACTGAGGAAACCGCCAGGCCCACAGACTGCGCTGACCCTGTGACCCTGATCATACTCCACACCTGAACACGTAGGCTCTACTCCAAACACCAGGGGCCTCCTGACCCATTGCCCCTTCAAACACTCATTCCCAGGACACGTGACTCCACATGACCTCTGGGCTGGCTCAGAATTTCTCGGTGTCTCTTGAATGTAAATCCTGGACTACAACTCTCTTCTCGGGGAAGGATGCTTTGAGAGAATTAGCGTCCCATGCCCACCACCCAATCACAGTGCCAGGCAACTGAACTAAGCTCCTCTCCCACTCCTGCCACCCGATCGTGCGGTGTCAGGCAACTGAACCCTCCAAGCATATTTTTTTCTGCCCACTAGAAGCACTTGGTTTGCTTAAAGGAACCTTTCCTTACAAGGTCCCTTTAAGTACAGGGTACAGGAAAGGGAAGGCATCATTCTGCCTTAGTGGAACTGGGTGTCTTCATTCTGGTGACAGTCGGCACAGCCTTTAACCCACCCTGACATGGGAACAGAGTGGACTCAAACACCACTAACAAGGTTACATTTCTCTACAATCTCCTGCCTTCCCATCCCGCTAACCACAGCAGCCTCCAAGCCCCCTGATTCTTATTTCTTACCTAACCTGTCTGTCTTCAGTCTAAAAGCTCAAATCCCAGACTGTAAAGATGGCTCAGGAGTGAAGGGAGCTGGAGTCCCAGGACAGGAGCTCAGTTCCTGTACTCACGGCAGGTGGTTCCAACTGCCTGCAACTCCAGCTCCAGGGGACCTGTCACCCTCTCCTGACCCCTGTGGCCACCTGCACACATGTAAGAAGTATAAAAACCAGTTCCATTGGTGTACATATACAGATGCACGTGAATAAACCTTTTTTTAGACTCAAATTATGGCTTTAAAAGGTGATGAGAGATCACTTCCCATGCTGACTCCTGAACGTCTTCTGTGCCCAAGGGAATGACCATCCTAGTGCCCATTGGTCAGTGTCTCAGTCTGAGTCCAAACTGGAGCCCTCTCCCTTCCATCTCTTGAGAGTATATAGCTTACTATTATGGTCTAACGATTTATCTTGTAAAGAAGTATCACACGTGGAAATCTTTGTTCCAGTGTAGAGGCATTTGAAAGCAGGCCTGTGGAAGGCAGCCCAGTCATTGGTTGGAGCCATCGTGATAGGATCAATGCGTTTATAGAAAGAAGCCACCCCAAGGAAGGCCTAATGAAAGTCAGCAGTCTGTAACCTCGAGGAGTCTGATCGTGTGATCCTGTGTATCCCATGCCCTGACATGTAAGTCATGACTGTCTGCTGTCTCTCAGCTTCTCTGTCCATGAGACTTTCTGTCTTAGCCCAACCAGATGGAGACAAGTTCTGAACAAGGCACCAGTTCACACGGGACAGGGCAACTGGCAGCATGGGGCTTTAGGGCTCTTGCTTTGTTTACAGTTCTGAGGAACAACTTGGGCACAAGGGCCTAGATGTCCTTGCAACTTTAACTGCTATCAGATCATAGCCCAGGGGTTCGAGGGGATCCTCCTTAGATTGGTAGGCATCTCCCTCGATTTCTCTCTGTGTCTCTCTGCCTCTCCTCTTGCCCCAGTCCCATGTGCAGCATGCAGTGCTATCCTGAATGGCTTAATATATGCTGATTTTTTATATGCCTTGGAAGAAATGAATGAAAATGTACTTAATTTATAACTAAAGCTACAAATAGCAGTAGAGACATTTATATGTCAATGACAGCACTAGGTGGTTAAAGTGTGACATTTAGGAGCTAAGTGCTTGAGAGGGGGAAGAATTTCTTGCATTCCGCCGAAACGACTGGAATTTAGTAAGGTTAAATACAGAGAGTGGAGGTTCCGTTACAGGAGCTAAGATAAACCAACCAGCTGAGACTTACCACGCCATGGCAGTGCCTGGACAGTTAGTGATAAGACAGAACACTGAGGTAGCAGCAGGTTATACATTCATGAACTCCTCTACATGGTTAATCCCATTTGCCCTGCATTGCCAGGAAGATATGTATGCTAACTTTATCTCCTAGAAACATGCAATGGAGGAGAAACCTCTAAAGGTTAAATAATTTGTCTATAGTATCACAAATAAGTAGGGACAGAGATGAAGCTGGTTTTCCAAAGTCTGGGCTGAGGACACTGTACCTCCTCCCAGCTCAGGGATGTGAGGAGAGCTGGGCAAAGACTGTGCCCAAACACGTGCCCAGCTGGCATCACTTCGTCTCTCTATTAGCCACGGTCTCTCAACAAAGAAACAGGCAGAAATCACAGGTCCAGCAGAAGGCAAAAGTGTACAGACCAAAACCAGCTCAAATAACAAAACAAATCTTCCCCCAAGCTGTACCTAATGTTCAGCTTATAAAATATCCATGCTTTAGTCCTTAGCAGGTAAGGTTTCTGTGAAGGGTGTCTCATCTCTGTCATGCTAGCTGGTCCCATCCTTGTAGGCTGCTGAAAACAGGTACCAAATAGATGGCTCTGATTGATGGCTTTCAGCACTGTTGAATTTTCAAACCGCACCCAAGAAGGGACCAATGGCCATGGCATGCCACCTGCATGTAACTTGACTGGTACTAATACTCCAGCTACCATCTGCACACTGCCTTATGCCTCTGTGCATAAACACTGTCTCATGTGCAATGGCACATGGCGCCTCCCTCCTGTCTTGCCCTCAGGAAGCATCTATTCTACCTTCAGGTCTTCAAAATATGTGTCAAGGGATGATGTCGCTTGCAGTAGAAAGTGTTCCTTCAGCACACGGCTAAAGCACAACCCTGGGAAGTTTAGAGGACACAGTTCAGCTACCCAAGACTCTGTATCTCTGCACAGGACTCACATCCGGAAAAGCAAGAGAATGTGATAGACACGCCATGAATACAGATACAACTTGGTGACCTATTTATCCCTTGGTGACAATCCCGGTAAAACAGAGACTTGGAAATTTCCATTTAGCTAGTAGCAAGTCCTGTCTTTGATAATATGACCCAAGGTGGGCAATGTTGGGTCTCGTGTCCAGGATCCTTCTGTGCAATGCACTAAGGGACTCTCCTTGCTGGCCCTTGACCTTCTCTCTCCGTGTCTGAATCCGTGCTTTCTGCAATGTCATGGATGACATCACCATCCTCATAGTCTCTCCTTACTAAATGGCTTAAGTAAAACAGAATCTTTACCTGTCACTCAGTAAGCAAACAGACTCCACAAGATCACGTGAGATGTGTGTCTCTTCCAGAATCTCTTCCACCAGTTTCAACAAGCAAGAATGTACCGCTTCTTGAAGGAGACTTGGTGGAGATCCCCGAACTGGTCTATAAAAAACTAGCATTTCACAGTACTGAAAACAGTCTGGCATTGGCATCAAATCAGAGAGGAGGTCCAACGAAACCAAATTGAAGACCCAGATATCAATCCACACACCTACGAACACCTGATTCTTGACAAAATAGTAAAAAAAATATAAAATGGAAAAAAGGAAGCATATTCAACAAGTGGGGCTGGCATAACTGGATATAAACATGTAAAAGAATGAATATAGAGTCATATCTATCACCATGCAAAACTCAAGTCCAAACGAATCAAAGATCTCAACATAAAACCAACCATACTGAATCTCATAGTGGGAAGTACACTTGAACTCATTGGCACAGGGAACCACTTCCTAAATATAACCCCAGTAGCACAGACACTGAGAGAAACAATTGATAAATGGGACCTCCTGAAACTCAAAAGCTTCTGTAAAGCAAAGAACATGGTCAACAAGACAAAATGGCAGCCTACAGAATGGGAAAAAATCTTTATCAACCCCATATTGGACAAAGGGCTGATCTCCAAAATACATGAAGAACTCAAGAAATTGGTTACCAAAAGAACAAGTAATCCAATTTAAAAAAAAATGGGGTACAGACCTAAACAGAGAACTCTCAACAGGCTTATTTAAAAATGGCTGAAAGACACTTAAGTAAATGCTCAACATCCTTAGCCATCAGAGAAAAGCAAATAAAAACAACTCTGAGATTGCATCTTATACCTGTAAGAATGGCCAAGATCAAAAACACTGATGACAACTTATGCTGGAGAGGATGTGGGGTAAAGGGAACACTACTGCATTACTAGTAGGAGTGCAAACTGCTTCCGCCCCTTTGGATTTCAGTAAGGCGATTTCTCAGAAAAATAGGAAACAACCTTCCTCAAGACCCAGCAATACCACTTTTGGGTATATACCCAAAGGATGCTCAATCATGCCACAAGAACATGTGCTCAACTATGTTCATAGCAGCTTTGTTTGTCATAGCCAGAACCTGGAAACAACCTAAATACCCTTCAACTCTAGAATGGATATAGAAAATGTGGTACATTTTCACAATGAAGTACTACACAGCAGAAAAAAATAACAGCAAAAAACCTTGAATTTTGCAGGAAAATGGATGGAGCTAGAAAACATCATATTGAGTGACGTAACCCAAACCCAGAAAGACAAATATCATATGTACTCACTCATAACTGGCTTTTAGACATAAGCAAAGAAAACCAGCCTACAAATCACAATCCCAGAGAATCTAGAAACAAAGAGGACCCTAAGAGAGACATACATATAGATCTAATCTACATGGGAAATAGAAAAAGACAAGATCTCCTGAGTAAATTGGGAGCATGGGAGAGGGTAGGAGGGGAGGGGAGAGAAAGAGAGAAGAGCAGAGAAAAATAAATAGTTCAATATAATCAATAAAAAAATAAGATGACAATTTGAAAAATATGGGGTTACTAACAGACAAAACTGGTGGGTAATGTTTTATAAAAATAACTGTGTGGAAGATCTGCATACTTTTAGTTCATTTATTTGTTTGTTTGTGACTGGGTCTCACTATGTAGCCCCCCCCCCCCGGCTTGAACTTCCATGTAGACCAGGCTGGCTTGGATCTCAGAGGAACTGCCTCTGCCTCCTAAATAGGATTAAAGCTATATGCCATCATTGTTTTAATTCTTTAAATAGTCTGTATTGTCTGGCTATTTTTAAATATAATTATACTATTTGGAAAATTAAAAAAGAACAGCAAATATAAAAAGTTTAAAAAAAATAAAGAAACTAGAACTTCATGAGAAACCTCTCTTTCCCTCGTGGCTCATTGCTCTCAGGTTTTCTCAGCCTGTGGGGTGTTAATGTCCATCACAGACCTCAGTTGCTACACCTGTGTTTGACCACACATCAAAATACATAGGTTGGCTATGACCACTCTCCTACCAGGCCTCAGCATGGTAGAATACCAGCACAATGCATCAGGAGAGGAGGGTTTTTCAGTGCTCTACAGCGTCCCTTGCCTCTCCAGATAATAGGAGGAAGGATGATATATCACCATTCAACAAAGGCACAGTCTGAAATGATCCAATAAACACAACCCTTGAAGGAACTGTGAGAGAGTCCCACTTGCCATCAAATGTGAAGGTCTGTGGAATGAGTGAGGAGACTTATCTATGATGATCTCTCTTCTTGGGAAAAGGAACCAAGTATAGGTGTGCCACTGGGCTAATCAAACCGCTCAAACCGCATCTTAGGCACTGTAGGCTCAACTGATTCCACAAAAGACATTTATCATTTATCCTTCTTAAAGGTCTATTCACTTCTATTGCAAACTCTGTGGGCAGTGAAGGAACACTGTGATCATCCTGCCTCTACCTGCCAAGGACTGGGATCACAGGCATGGGCCAACACCACCTGCTCTGTCTTTATCAGAACCAAATTTGGTTTCTATTTGACTGTCATATTGATTTCTTGTTTTTGTATGTTTTTGGCTACATCCCGACTGTCTCCATCCTACTGCTCCCACTCGTGTATACAATAGTGAAAGCGCTGACCCTGACACCCTGCTCTGCAGAGGTAGCTTCTGCTTAGATAGTCACAGATGACGTCTATCACAGTCTGGAAAGGCTGCTATTTTACATGATGGAACTAATGATGCTTAGCTGCTTCTTTTCATTATTCCTTCCTTTATTTCCTTAGTGCTTTTACGTGCTAGGCCCTAGGTTAACTGATGGCCATTTGCTACTTCATCGTGTTGTGAACACTCCCAACAGCTTCAAAGGAAGCCATGCTTGGATCAGTGATGCCTCACTCCAGCAGTACAATCAGGAATCAAATAAGACTCTTTCTGAGAGTAACTTACTCCCGAAAAGATGAGGGAAAGTTCCCTAAAACCTAGTAGATACAGACAGATAACATGAGTCACCCGAGACTCCCATGGACTCGGTCTTATAAGTCAAAGAGACAAAAGACAGATGAAGGGCTGATACATCAGTCAACACCCAAGGGCATGGCATCTGGAATTTTATTAGCAAACCGTGGAATGTGAGGCTTCAGTCAAGAAGCAGCAGACATGAATCTGATGGTAGGGGTTACAATGTCATGTGAGCACAAACTTTGGAAAATCAAGTCTCACACTGAGCCGTTGGAAGCACACAGTAAAGACACCATAACGACCCCGGCGGTTAGCCATCCTCTGTAGGGCCAGAAGGTGGATGAACAGAGCTGGAGGTGGGTAAGATGCTGTGTCAGCATTGATTGTAGCCTTGAATCCAGGATCCCCTGCTCTCAGGGGACTCTCAGGACTCTGGGCAGGCCTGTGGAAGAGTATTTTGATTGGGTTATTTGGTACTGGAAGAACCACCCACTGAGGGTGGCACCATTCCCTGGCTGTAATCCTGGACAGTGTCCATGGAGAGAGGAAACGGAGCAGCTGAGTCTTCATTTGCTTTGCATCCTGATGGTGATGGTGATATGAACAGTTGCTTCAGATTCCTGCTGGGTTGGGTTCCCGCTATTATGGATTGTTCTCTTCAATCATGAGCTGGAAGAGACCCTATCAGATTTAAGTTGATTTGGACAGAGTATCTTATGGTGGTGATAGGATAGAAACTGCCTCTGAGAAGTTGGTCTTTGGTTGTGGTCAGCTTGACCGTCAGGGGTGTGCAAGGCTTTAGAAGCTGTTCCCAAATAGGGCTAGGGTGTGGAAAGATTTGAAGTGTTTAGGAAAGTCCTTGAAGACTTTACACAGGGCATAGTGGTATATTCTAATGAGAAACAGTGGCGCTCAGAGGACCACAGGGAGGGAGTCTCTTAGGAACTAGGTTGTGGGCCATTTGTGTGATATTTTGACTGAGAAGCTGGCCTTCTGCCCATGTCCTGAGAACCTGAGTAATGATGAATTAAAGAACACCGACTAAATTGCTCAGCAAAGCAAAAATATATGAGATTAAAATGCATACAGCAAAGCAGCTAGCTGGGATGCTTAAGAGACTTGCATCATTAAAGAGAAACCTATGAAAAACTCAAAAATAATAAAAATTAAATAAAGAACATGACATAATAAAGAACACAACCGAGGGGCTTTAAAGAAGGAGGAGGAGGAGGAGGACAGACTGTGCCACAAAGAAGACAACGGCTTCTCAAATGTCACATGAATGGCCACACTAGTGATCCCACGACACAGGAAGCCACAGGTCTGGTCTCCACTTGGACTAGCCAAGAGCCAAAGAGAGGAGAATCTTGAAATAGATGCCACTTCTATAAAGAGAAACATTAAAATCAACACGTGTAGCAATATAAAATGTTAGATATTTATACAATTATCAGCCTCTGCAAATTAGTCTAGGAAAAAGTAAAGCTTGATGCATTAGAAATTGCTGGACCTGGCCAGAATAGGAGCCTTACGGTGCTGCTCAGTAGGACAGGGTGGGCGCTCTGAGCCTTGCTGTCTGCAGTCCTGTCCCTGTAGAGCAGAAGAGGGGGTAGCATCTTTAAGATGACCAGGCACAGAAAAGTCTTTATAACGCATTTCTCCCACAGACTCTGATTCATTCTCTGGTGTAAGCATTTCTGTCTTGTTCATGGGAAGCCTAGTGAAGGACACCATAACTTAGCACAAGTGAAAGAAGAGAAAAATCAATTCTTACCTCATTATCTCCTTACGGGCCATATCTAATGGGGATTAAACCAGAGGGGAAGATAATTTTGCAAAATTCCTATCTGTCCTCCCACTCCCTGCTCCTCCTTCGGTTCACAGCCTCTCCTGCATACGTGATTACTCAATTGTGAAAGTAATACAATGTTAAGGCCGCCCTGTGCCTTCGGCTTAGAGAGGGCCAACTAGCGTTCCCAGATTCTAGGATCCATCTGTTCCCCACCACACACAGACCACCTCACTGTGGTCCTTCCCGTCCCCTTCTTCTGGTTGCATGTGACATATTCACTTCCAGCTTTTGAGATAAAGTGACAAGCTCAAACCCCTCAAACACCTCAGACTGAATCCTAAGAAAAATGGTGTGATCACCAGTCAAAGTCCCAAATCCCATCCATGAAGAATTATGAATAATTCTTAAAGTGTATCTAAACATCTCTATTTCCTCTTCCTGTCCTGTGGCGTTTGCTCCTCATGAGGTCAAAGAGCCATTGATAGAAACCAACATCAGGACCTTGAGGCCCAGGCAACCTCTGATCCCTCTCATCCAGGCTGACACTTCGCCTTGGACCAATTCTTCTGCCCTCTGGGCCTCCAGGACCACACAAAGGACCTGGACCCTCAGTGCTGAAATCCATTTTACCACAGGACCAAGCATGTTTGTCATTTAAACGTTAGCAATCTGAGGTTGATTGCAACCCTGGTTCTTTAGGTGAGAAGTGCCTATTCTGGCTCTTACTTGGTCATTCCCTTCTCTCCACCATGATGATATCCTAAATAGGGGCAAGGTTAACACATCGGCTGTGTGTTCATCTGCATCTCACAAGGAAGATGCTCATATTTCAATCCCAAGCTCAGTCAAAAAGCAGATAATTACTTCTAAGAAACTTTTATAACTGAAAAAAACGAACATACATTTTCACAGAAAATATGATAAAGTGTAATGACTGCATTCCAAGCCAACGTTATTCTGGAATTCAAATAAAATCCTCGCTAACTTCATTCAGTCTTCTGATGTCTGTATTTTACGTGCAGGTTGATAGCCCATGCCTGAACACGTGACAGTGCAATCCTCACATTTCCACTCCCTATGAACATCTTTTCCTCCAGCCAACAGCTAGCATTATTTAGTGGCCAGCCTAAGCCCCATTCACCCTACACCACTATGTCTGTAATCAGTCTCCGCAGCAGCAAGAGGGTGGCTGTGCAGCAGGCATTTTGTGAGGTCAGCACCACTGTCAAGCTCCCCACACACTCAAACCTTAACCAATGGGGTTGCGTATAGGGGGACTGAAACTGAGTGACAACCTCCCTGATGTTACTCAGATAAAACACATTAGACGGAGTCCTGCTAACTTCTACTAAAGAAATGACACGCTGGTCAGACGGTGGTGATGCACGCCTTTAATCCCAATACTCAGGAGGCAGAGGCAGGCCGATCTCTGTGAGTTTGGGGCCAGCCTGGTCTACAAGAGCTAGTTCCAGGACAGGCTCCAAAGCTACAGAGACACCCTGTCTTGAAACACAAAAACAAGCAAACAACAATAACAAAATGATACACTGATCATCACATCTCCATAGCCAAATGTATCTGTACTTCTGTAATTATTTATCCAAATGGCAACTTATGACTACTGAGTTGAAGACTTCAATGTACAATTTCCAAATCGTTCTCCTTCCCAGTTCTTCATTCTGCAGACTGGTCGGGGGGTAGAAGAAAATGATCATTTCATTCATGTGTTCATCCGGTTATTTTACAGATCCTTGCACATATGGAAATAAACCATTTTCAGGCAACAGGAATTCCCGCCCAGAGGCAGCACCCAGCTCTTTCTCTCCTTGTGTACCGAGCTTCTCTGGGTGAGCCGAGCTTGCTGACATCAGTGAAGGATGGATTGTGTAACTAGGGTACTGTGACCTGACACCAGAATCTGGAAATCTGGGTCTTTCCCCAAACTGTGCATAGCACACATTTGGAAGCTCTATAGTATTCCTCAAGGGTCTCCCCTCAAAATTCCCCGGTGACCTTACGGGGGAGAGCTTCATGCCGCGGTGCAGATACTGAAAGAAGATAGGATGCAGGTCAGTGTGTAAACAGACTCCGAATTCTCTTCACAGTGTAAGCAGAGGCATCTTTTCAGCTGACGGCCCCATTCAGTGCCTCCTTCTTTCCTTTTTCATTTGTTAGAAAACCCCAAGCACAATGCAGGCTGTGCGGAATTACATCGATATCCACATTAACATCCTCTCAAAGGCTGAGGCTCCCATCCAAAGTTCTCACTTTCAGTGGCGCTGTGCCCGGCTGGGGTATGGCATGCACTCGGGATCCACCCTGCAGTTTCTTCACCAGGAAGGAGTGGGCACTATCTCACAGATTATCTCCAGGTTAATTAACCTTTAGGTGAAAATGTGGGATCCCCGTGACACTTCCTTCTGGCTCATTATTCTCAGCCTGCAAAGCAGGGAGGGGCTGCAACAATCGCATTCATTAGAAAGTAATTAAATGCACTTGCCTCCATTACCTTGGTGGTTAATCATCTCTGCAAGACACCTGAAAAGTCACCCTCACCAGGAGGCACGGGGCAGGAGGAGGCAGCGCTACCCCCTCCCGTCTCTCCAGAAGGCCAGAGGGGGCGCTCACCAAGGAGTTGCCACGTACACAAAGTAGAGCTCCCTGCGGCAGCCCGTTTAGACGATACTGGGCAACAGTTATTGCTGCCAGAGCAAAAACCACCAACTTCCTCACCCATAGGAAAGGCGCTCAGTGTTTGCCAAGGGACTTGTGATGCCGAGATAGAAGTCCGTGGTGACGTCGTGGAAACTCTGCATCCAGGAGACATGACCGAGCTCCACGCTATTCTACCACAATGGCGCACGCGACCTGACTTCCACTCATCCTGGAACATTCTGGAAACCTGAATTTGGCTTAGGCAGAGCCTTAGCTGTGAGAAGCGCCCCTGTCATGCTTCTCTGGACTACCCCTAGCGAGTTCCTAGACACTCATCTTCTCTTAGTTTCTTTTCAAGATCCTACCGGGACCTGGCAGCCACCCTTCCCAGTACCTGCCTTGTTCCTCTCTCCCACGTCCCAGAGAACCCACAGGGACAAATTCTCCCGTGAGTTGGCATTTGCTCTTTGCATGTTCTTCACACCTGCACACTCAGGACTTGGGGATGGTGCTCAGCATATTGTGGGAAAATCAGGGGGTTTTTACAGCCACTACCTGATGGAGAAGGGTTATCTGTCTATTGTGTTATTTTCATTGATCAATAAAGAGACTGCCTTGGCCCCTTGATAGGACAGAAAATTAGGTAGGCGGAGTAAACAGAACAGAATGCTGGGAAGAGGGCTATGAGGGAGATGCCATGGAGTCAGGCACCAGGTCAGACATGCTGAATCTTTTCCGGTAAGCCACCACCTCGTGGTGCTACACAGATTATTAGAAATGGGTTAATATCAAGATATGAGAGTTAGTCAGTAACTAACTCTCTAGAGATAATGGGCCAGGCAGTGCTTAAATGAATACAATTTGTGTGTTGTTATTTCCGGGGCTAAGCTAGCTGTGCGGGAGCCGGGCAGGATGAAAAGCAGGCCTGCCTGCAGCTCCATCACTACAAATACCATAGGAGCACGGTGTATGTCTAAACATGAGGGCAAAGAGCAGCGGTGATACACGGGTAAAGGTGATTAAAGGCCCCAGAGCCTGCGTTACCTGAGCCTATGGCACGCTGCAGAGATAGGAGGGCTCAAGGAAGCCAAGATCACTCCGCATAGCGTGAGAATGGTGTAGGAGACCGCTCTGAGCTCAGGGCCCCTCGCTGACTTTTGCCCAGGTCTCTGCCAGGTCCCATCTCTTCCTGGATTCTCCCTTTGAACTTCCATCGGTCTGTATGGGTTACTGAAGAGTATAATTAAGTCTGACTACAGGCAGAGTCTATGCATCAAGGATTTTGATGGTTTTTGCTTTCTATGGAAGAAAAAAAATTGCCCCAAATTGAAAAATACAAATATGAAAAGAAAAAAAAAACAAAACAAAACAAAACCAAAAGCAATTGAAAACCTCCTTTTCCCAGCCCCTGCCACTAAGGATGGTTTCTACCTGCACCTGAAGCCTTTCTCTTCCAGACATCCCTCTGTCACCTGAAGCAGGGAGAGCTGAGGCTGAGAAAATAAAAACACGTTTCTCTTGCGAGTCTGTGTGGAGAACCCCAGCTTCCCTGGTGACATGGCTGACACCAGACACCAGAAACGTAAGACTGTAATTCCATGTTCCCTATGGATGAGGAGCCCCTAGTGCCAGGCTGAAACAGCAAAGGAGAGGGAGCCAGAATGTGAGCAAGGGGAAGGGATGGATAAGGGCTGGCAGAGAGGATGTCCTTACAGACCCATGCCTGCCTAGGTCTAACCTTGGTTTCCTGGTTCAAGTCAGAACTAAAATGAGCCTCTGATATTGACCAACACTAAGACATCCTTGGGAGATATCCCCACTCAGGGAACTATACCAACATCACCCTTGCGTGGGTGGATTAGGAAGTAAAAACATTGCAGAGGAATGTGTTGTTGAGTGCACTGGAGAACTGCAGCCTGCGAGTGGTCACAAGGATTCTCCAAGGATCTTCCCCTGAGCCCCAAAGCTGCCTATCAGGAGCTCAGAAAAGCCAACAGAAACCTCTGGCAGATTCCTGCCCACCACAGATCAGGTTAGCTCCCTCTGCTGCCCCAGGCCAAGCAGGACTTTCCATCTTTCTCTCCTGACCTCAGCAAGAAGAATGGGAGACACTGTGGGGCACAGAAATGACCTTCCTGTCCCCGTTTCACAGGGGACAGTCCCTGGTGGGCTATCCCCACATCCACCTTGAGGAGCCCTTGATGCTGCTCCTGGCAGGAAAGTCACTCCCCTTTATGGTCCATAGGAGGGGAGCTGAGTACAGCTGACTCACCAGGGAAGCACATCTTCCTTCTCCCTGGTGTTCACACCTATGAAATCTTAACATTTTAATGACTTTTAAATATGCATAATCATTTCCGAGAGGCATTCCACACTTCATAGTCGCTTCCATCAACCGACCCATTCGGGGAGCTCACCCCTGGAAAGGGGCACAAGCTATCTGTAAATTTAATTTGCTCTCACATCTGCTGTCATTACCTCTGGGCCTCCTGGGCTCCGGAACTGTCCGGAGCTCATATGTTCCAGTGCCTCACTTTTTTGTTGTTGTGGCTGTTTTTAATTATAAGCACTTCCGTCAAAATGAGTCACGGTTTAAAATGCCAGCTGGGAAGCAATTGTGTCTTTCTATCCGGCTAAGCTGCATGGAAGCCCATTCAGAGGAGCAAGGCAGTATCAGGAGGAGTCAGTCATAGGAGAGGGCTGTCTGCTCATGGCTACCACCTAAGGTCTGTCCTCATGAGGGCAGGGGACTGAGATTCTCACAAGCACAACCATCTTGTTTCTTCTCAAATGATCCACGATCGAGATGGGCACAGACTGCAGCATATGCCTGCCAGTCTCAGGGCAATAAACAGCCCCTCATCTGAAACGCGGCTGCCTCTTCACTCAGGACTGCCTGCCCTTTGGCTCCCCACCTCCCCACTACATCCCCCACGAACTACATTCTCTGAATGCGGCCCAACGCAAATGGACCAATGCGTCTCGTGCCTACCTGGCTACCTGTCTCCCCTGTTCCAGTCACTGTCTGTGTATATTCCATGGCAGTGTCTGGGAAACACACTAATGACTGAGAAAAATGCCATGCTTGAGGTCCCCAAACAGACGCTGGACGGGCAACCAAGATAAAACAGAAGTTGGAAGTAGGGGTGAAAATGGAGACAGATGGTGGGGTGCTGAGGTGGAGTGCTCAGCAGAGAGAGAGGGAAAGAACTTTGCAGAGCCTCATCTGTGTTAGTATTTATTCTGTGGTTATCTCTTTAAGGGAAGTTTAAGTTACGGAAGTAAGCAACTCAATAGTCGTAGGAAGTCCCTGAAACTAATGTAACTCACTAGACCCCACCCTCACTGGGTGAGCTGTGAAGATTGCTGAGTCACCTTCAGAGAAGTTGAACTACCTCTGAGAAGCAGGAAGTTGCAGAGCTACCTGGAAGAGGCTCAGGCAAACTGGGTCAGCAGAAAAGGAAAACAATCAGCCGGTTGTGTTATCTGTAGGTTGTACAGTGCACCCCAGGTTTCTGACTTTAGTGAGTTGTTGCGGGCGTTGGTGATGTGGCTGTTCTTTGAGTCATTTCTGCTCCCATAAGTTACCCCTCGTCCATATTCCTGTACGTAACCCCAATAAAACTCATTTGTTTGCCAAGTTGAACTTTGCTTCCCTAGGAATAAACTCTGTAGCATAAAAGCATTTGATAGAAGCTTTTTCATGTGCCCAACAAAAACCAGAGTTGCCTACAGATATAGGGAAATAGGGCTTCTGTGAGGTGCGTATGGCATGAAATCAGTGGCCTTGGAGCTATCAGAAGATGTGTTCAGTCTTTAAGTTCTCATCTTAGGGCTTCTCCTGAGCCCCTCCTTCACCTGTGTGGCTACTATACTTTCCCCAGAAGTGAACTGAAAGCAACAGAATATTTGCATTCATTTCACATTCCTCCTGGACTCCTGCCAGTGACCTTGGAGTCAGAGACCAGTAGACGAGGAGGAACCACACCTCAGAGAGGACTCTGACCCACTGAGGAACTACAATAATATGGAAGCCATTCATCTCTGGCTATGGGCTCCTTGGATACTGAAGCAGAGTCCTCACAACACCAGGTGGTACCGCCCAGACTGTGGCAGATGAAGGCATAAGAGCAAGTTTCTCTCCCACTTGTGCATTGGTGCAGTTGGTATCTCAAGCTAAGTCATGGTCCTTAGGAGGCTGGCCTTGCTCCGGGGGACAGTCTTCTTCCCGTTCCCTCGGGATTTCTGGTGACTTCAAGCTCTACCTTATCACCCTCAGTCCTCACAGATCTCTGAGGTGGAGGGGGCCAAAGGACTTTGACTCCACATCAGAGCAGTGCTCAGTGCAGTGTGGATCAGGCTTTAGGCATCTCAGTGGTGTTGCCCCACCAATAATGTTTTAAGGAGACATTCGCACAGTGTTACAGGGTGAGGTGAGGGCTGCTTGTTCGGCGCAGCTGCCCAGAACCAAAATAACCACACAGAAATCGTATTAATTAAAATACTGCTTGGCCCATTTGCTCTAAGTTCTTTTTGGCTAACTCTTACATTAATTTAACCCATTTCTATTAATCTGTGTATTGCCAGACAGCAGTGGCTTACCAGGAAAGATTTAACTGGCAATTCTGTCTCTGGCTGCCCCATGGTGTCTCTCTCCCTGACTCTGCCTCCTTTCTCCCAGCATGCCATTTAGTTTTCCCCGTCTATGTAAGTTCTGCCCTATCAACAGGCCAAGGCAGTTTCTTTATTTGTTAGCCAATAAAAGTAACACACAGAGGGGACTCCCACATAGGCATAAATGTGACTGTTTGATGAAAAGAAGCATTTCATACATTCACAGTATTCTAGAATCGTGTCTCCACTATAATTCCAAATTATTACTATTACTCTCAAGAAAAATCATCCAACCTTCTTGCCAGTCCCTTTGTCCTTGTCTGAGCTTTCCACGGTGTCTCTAAGGACTTCTGTATTCTGGGTCTTTCACAGAAGAGAATCGCTAACAACATGAAACCTGCATTTGTCTTCCTTCTCCTAGATTGTGCATCCTAGGGTCCCTTATGTTATAGGATTGACCAGTACACGGCACTGTTTTAAATCTGTAGACTGTGACATTAAAAAACAGACAGAGGTCCATCTGTCCCTTTGCTGGTGGATATTTCGAACATGTCTCCTCCTTGGTATGAAACCATGCTTTGAGCCATAAGCACATATTTGCTGAGTACTTCCTTGCAGTAATCGCGCAGTTCCTAGCCTGGATCTGGAAGCAGAACTATGGGCTGATGTGGATGTCTATGTGTAACTTTTTGAAGGACAATCACAGTGATTTCCACGGAAACTGAGGCATTTTATGTTTTTTGTGACTGGTAGGGAAGTGTTCCGAGTTTTCTATAACTGCACCAAAAGTCGGTATTTACTTTTCAAAAATAGATGCAAGATGAGAAAAGATTGTATTAAAACATTCTTAATAAAATAAGAAGAAGAATAAAATATAACCACCACTCCAGAGAATGGGAAGGGTTGTGCCATTGACAGTTTGTTTGGATTTCCATGGAAACTAGAGATACTGACAATCTTTCATATGCCTGTTCAGGCGCAGGAGTATAGTTTTATATTCTGTACAGGCTATATTCTGTGCAGGTTATATTCTGTGCAGGCTATATTCTGTGCAGATTGTATTCTTTACAGGTTATATTCTGTACAGGTTATATTCTGTGCAGTTTATATTCTGTGCAGGCTATATTCTGTGCAGGCTATATTCTGTGCAGGCTATATTCTGTGCAGGCTATATTCTGTGCAGGTTATATTCTAGAAAGGAAATGACTGGCTTCTAGAAAATGTAAATTTCCCGGCTGTGGTGGCTATTGTCACATGTCTTTCCACACACCGTCCACTGGTGTCTCCTCTCCTGATGGGAAGTCCTGCCCAGTGCCTGCACATTCTTTAGACAATTAAATCCCAAGAATATAAACATTTGGATACTAAAATTCACCTTCATAAGACACCATGTCCTTCCCAGTTTTAAAATTACTCATAGGTTATGAAATGCAACACTTCTTTATTCCTTAATTAGTCTAAAAATTCAAAAGTCAGGTCTTTGAAAAGGCCAGATGACATTGATTCCACTATAGTCATCCACCAAAGACTAAAAAGCAGATTATGTGGCCTCTTGGCTGTTAGCTCTACTGAGCACCCCTTACAGGGTAAAATCTCTCAGTTATTACCTTAACAAACAGTGCACAGTAGTAGAGAATGGTGGATCCACTGTGCATAAAATTTCCCATCTATAAACTGAATGAGGCTGCCAAGCTCACCCTCTCTGGGCCACTGGCTAGGAACTATGCTGCCCTGAGGAGCATTGACTGGATTCTTTATTTGGCACGAGGGACAACCCTTCTCTGTATCTCTGAGAAGAGTGATTCTGGAAGTCCTCCACTGTGGGAAGCACATCACCAAACTGCATGGTCTGTAGGATTTCAATGGGGGACAGCTCACTTTGCCAACGAGCTCAGAGCAACGCGTGCTGAAGGGTGCATAGTGGGAGGAAAGGTTGCCAGGGTGCAGCATAGGAAGGCGATAAAATCCCCCAGCTTTTAGGGTCTCTGAGTCTGAGACATGGGCTGCAGCCCAGGGCCCCAGCAGGAGCCTTATTTGTGCTCCGTTCACTGACAAGAGACCTTCAAATAGTTCTCCTTAGAATTAAAGCAGAATAATAATAATAACAGTAATAATAATAATAATAAAAAGTATCAGGAAACTAGTCAGGTAGTTGACTCATGGCTGATCCCAAAGAAGAAACCTATCAAGGTTAGGCCAAGCAAGGACATTGGAATTCTTGTGCTTCCCAACCCCCTCACCCAGTGCCTGTGCAGACATCACCAATCTGCGGGCATGTGCCTATTTACCAAACCAGCGGTTCAGTGGCTTCTGCTGTTCACTCTGCCCTCCATGAAGCCCCCATTTTCTTAGTGGTCACAAGAGCAGTGCACTTGGCCCTGCCTCAGCCCACAGCTGCCCTCTGCAGGCTAGAGAGGGACAACTCTATTTTCTTTGCTTCTCTTAGGCTTTCTCCAAGAAGAAAGGGGAGATAGGGAGCATGGGAGGAGGGGAGGAGTAAGAGACTAAGACATGGGTATGCTGGGATTTTTTTTTTTGGCAGGATGACTTATTTTGAGAGAGAAGTAGAATAGTACTATTAGAGACACTTTTTCTCCAGAAAGACTGGATTCCCGTCTTCTTGTCAAACAGACGCCATTGCCCAAGAGTTGCTGGATCTAGATAAGTCATCAGCACCAGGGACATTTAGAGAGACAGGGTCAGAGATTTACACACGCTCCATATTATGGCTGATAAGAACATAGGGGAAAAAACACAAAAGAGGAGCTGTAAAAGATTCTACAGCTGGACAAGATAAACAAAATACATAGACTGACTGAGAAAGCTAAGATGAAAAAACATAGCAAAGCCTCCCATTCACACTGTAAGATCACACATCTTAGAGAATCTCATTCACACTGTAAGATCACACAGCTCAGAGAATTCCATTCACACTGTAGGATTGCACAGCTTAGAGAATCCCATTCACACTGTAGGATCACACAGCTCAGAGAATCCAATTCACACTGTAGGATCACAGCTCAGAGAATCCCATTCACACTGTAGGATCACAGCTCAGAGAATCCCATTCACACTGTAGGATCGCACAGCTCAGAGAATCCCATTCACACTGTAGGATCGCACAGATTAGAGAATCCCATTCACACTGTAGGATCGCACAGATTAGAGAAGTGTAACCCATGCTAGAACATCCTAACAGGCCTATGGCTGGCCTCGGCTCCCTTCTGATGAGGCAGCCGGAAGCAGCCGGCTAGTAGGTGAACTTGATTCAGATCTCCTGACTCCTGTTTGCCCACTGGCTGGGGCATAAAACACAAAAGCACAAGGAGTCAGAGAAGGCTGACTTGGTGTCTCAGGGTAGAAGGAAACTTTAAGCATCTCTGGAGAAGGCGTCCTATTGGGACCATTTGGAGTCCTGGCCTTCAGCTGCTCTTCCCTGCTAGAGCCTTCTGATTAGAGTAACTAAAAGCTGTGCCTTGCCTTGAGGATCAGAGGATAAGGTTTTCACCTGTTGACCCACTTGACTGTTGGGTATAGAAGCCTCCATGATGCTATTGAACAAAGGGCTTCTTACCAGTGACTAGATGTCTGTGTGTCTATCTGTCTCTGTGTGTGTTTGTGTATTTCAACCTCCAGCCCCTTGCCTGAAGCTCGCGAACTGTATGGTAGCGCATAGAGCACAGCCGGGGGTGCAGTACGCAGTAGCATACTGTAAGGAATCTTTCTGAGAGAGTGAAGAGAAGCCACGGTTGGGAAGGGGGCATGTTTCTCGGTTAACAACATAGGCTCTGAGGAAGAGGATGTCACTAAGAATAGGTTGGTTCAAACCCCAGAAGTCAAAAGTCCAAAGTCAACAGAGAACTCAGCAGGTAGTAGAGAGACCTTCAAGTAGCCATTGGAGGAGCTCACACAGAGGGGAGGGTCCAGGCAGATGAGCTTGAAAGACACAACACAGAAGAAACCTGAAGCCGAAATGACTTCCGCATCCAACACAGAAGCTGGAGAGGTGCAGCAGATGAGGGGCAGACAATGCCCTTGCAGAGAATGCAAGTTCAGTTCCCATACTCCTCAGGGTGACTCCTGACTGCCACTCTGGGCTCAGGAGGTCAGGTACCCTTCTTCTAAAGTCCACAGGCATTTGTACTCACATATGTACAAACCCACGTAGACACATAATTTAAAATTTTTAAGATAAATAAAATGTGATGCTTGGCTTCAAAGTCTCTGTTCACACACCTTCATTTGCCTCGTTGACAGTAACTGACCACAGATAATTTGAAAGGGCGACCTAAAAGTGAATAGAAACATTTCCATGACTATCCAATTAGAGATTACTTGCTACCTCTAGCTTTGTTGTTTGAGGGCTCCTCACTGGGAAAGCGCGGTGATTAGTTTTCCTTGGAGCAACATTGGAACGGAGTAGTTTTTAGTGGCCATTAATCCCCCTGACCTGATTCACTCCTCCCTGCGAAAGGACACAAATCAGAAACAGGCTCCAAATGAGGGTCTGTCTAATGAGCAGTGGCAGATGGGCAATTTTGAACGAGGAACCCTGAGCCTGTAATCAGTCACTCGCTGCTTCCATAAGACAGAGTGGAGCCTGTGCAAACGTGTGTCTTCCCTGGGAGATAAACCCCTCCTACCTGCGAGGTCTCAGTGATTTCCACGTCCTCTGTCCCAGGCAGCACCAGGCAGGCCGTCCTGGGGACTAACAAGCTGATCCCGTTCTGTCGGACCCAGGGGCCTTTGGCAGGATGATGTTTGCCTCCCTAGAGGACACGGGCAATGTGTGCAGAGATTTCTTTCCTGCCTGGGAAGAGAACAGTTTATTAGTATGCAGTGCATGAAGGCTGGACCTACAGCCACCCTGCCATACACAGGAGGGCCTGGGGATAATTGCCTGGGTCAAAGTGTCACCTGAATCGAGACCGAGACCGAGAAGACTTGATTAATGAGTGAATCGGGACTCCCCGGATCACCCCTGAGGCAGGGATTTCTTTGCCCCCAGGCCTAGGGTCTGTTTTCTTTCTCTGCTGTTTAGGATTCCAACACGCAAAATGGTCCTGCTAAGTAAGACGGCCACAATTACAGGGATGGGGCAGGAAGGCACTGGATGAAGAGTTGGCAGAGAATGTCAGCAGAGTGGTCTAGCCAGCTTTGGGGTAAGAACCCGGAAGCCTGTGTTCTGTCTTGTCTCACTCACTGTGTGACTGGGGAGAAGTCAGTCTCCTCTCGGCTAATTTCTGTGGAGACAGGATCTGGTTTGAGGATACCGATAAAATCAAGTCTAGTCTGCCGTCTGGATAAGAGGCTACACAGAAGGAAAGTTAGCGCGCTTGTAGAAGAGTCAACTGCGTGTTTATTTTATTTATTATTTAAGAATTTTATACATGCATACAAACATTTTTGGTATTATTCACCCCTTCTTTTTCAACTCCTCCTGGGTCCCCTCCCTCATCCTCTTCTTACTGTTTATGAGTTAGGTTTGTGTTTGACAGACTCGTCCATGTTTACACTGTATTCTATTTACTTTTCACCCATCTGCTCTTATCTCTCTCCCATCCCTAACAATGTCTCCCCAGCAATCCATTCCCAAGACTCATGGCTTTTTGTTTTGTTTGTAATACATGTAGTTTAACGTGTGATTACTACTGAATTAGAATTTTCCATGGGAGCCTGATGGGGTCACCAGGGACCCCTGTATTTCTTAAAAGCATGTAGCAAAAAGCAGAAAAACAGGAAAAGACCTTTTAAAATAAATATATCCCAGTGACCAAGGAAACAATCCAATATTCATTGTGTGTGTGTGTATATATGTGCTTGTACCTGGGCATGCGTGCTTTAATATCATAAATGCTTGTGTGTGCAACTGTATGGACAAACTTTAGAATATGCTGAGTGAAAGAACATGCACACACACGCACACACACACGCATATACCTCAAAGTGCATTTTAATATATGAAAATGTCCAGAATAAGCTGATACACAGGGACAAAAAGATTGGCCATCACCAGGGGCTGCAGGAATGGCTTCTGCAACCAGATAGTGTCTACATGGCACTATGAGTGTGTTAAAAATCCACTAATCCACTAACTGGTGTGCTTTAAAGTGGTTAGGATGGTGATGTTTTCACTACATGAACTTCATTTCAGACAGAGAGACACTTTGGGAGCCTTCACCTGAGGAGACAGCGGACATGCTTTACTCAGTGGGGTGGACGGGAAGCCGCCGCCTCCTCCTTCACAGTGAGCCTGCTGGGGACTCCCCTGTGCTGAAATCCCACCATGCCATACGGTCTCTCTGCCCTTTTGCCCTTTCCAATGTCCCTTGCACCCCTTTGTGTTATGTCCCTCAGGTTAGGGGGACTTTCTGAAGCTCCCTCCAGGCCTCTCCTTGCCTCCTTGCATAGACGCAGTGTTTGGCATTAGCCTACATCTTCCCATAATATCCAGTAAGTGTGCAGCATAGACAGTCCCTCTGGATGTCAGCGGGGATTGCCTTGGAAACGGAGACACTGAGAACCTCCTGAGGTGAGCAAGGCTGAAAGGTTCCTCAAGGAAATGAAAAATATTCCATTAAGTGTAAGGCTCGAGAGAGCGACAGCGAGGCGTTCGTCCTCAGCTCTTAATGCAGGGTGTCTAGACACAGATAACACCATGATCCATGGGCTGTGCTTCTCCGTGCGTGCAGCATACATTTAGGGCGTCACAGGATGAACACACACAACTGGTGACAACTATCCTCAGGGACAAGTGGTAAAGTAAAGACCGGATAACCCAGGCAGTAGCCAACGCCACTCTGCCTTCTGCCTTCGCAAACAAGATGCTTGATATTATCGTTGTCAGTGTATTGATGGATCGATCATTGGAAGATGGGAACGTCCGTTCGTTAGTTGTCTTGGTAAGGCAGCCGTCCCTCTCCAACAACAGTGTCTAGGAGTTAGGATGAAGTACCCGCCGCCTTCACAGAGCAAGTCCCCATAAACCATGCGAGAGCAAGATGGCAGAAGCATCTTTTCCTCTGTTAAAGGGCACGAGCTTCGCGCTGTATGAGAACAATGTGAAATTGTTCCGCACGTGTTGTCTTTATCTTCTGATTCCTAACAAGCGCCATGGCATTGCTGTCATTGTCAACCCAAACAACAAAGAAGCCCTAAGAGAGACATACACGGATCTAATTAGGAATGAGAAAAAGACAAGATCTCCTGAGTGAATGGGGAGAGGAAAGAATGGGAGGTAGAGAAAGGGAGGGAGTGGAGAAAAATATATAGCTCAATAAAACTATATATATATACATATATATATCACACACACACACACACACACACATAGTAAGATACACACACACATATATATGAGATACCGCGACCAGCATAACTTATAGAAGGAGGAGTTTGGAGGTTTCCATTTCCATGGGTAGTGTCCATATGGTGAGGGAGGCAGGATAGTGCTTGGTCAGAGCAGGCATCTGAGTGATCACATCTTCATCCACACTCAGGAAGCAGCAGGAGACCAGGAGTGGGGCAAGGAGAGGCTGTAGACCCACAGAGCCCATCCTCGGTGACAAACTTCCCCTAGCAAAGCTCTACCTCTGTGTCAGTCTGAATGAGAGTGGCTTCCATAGGCTCACGTCATTGAAGACCTGATCCCTAGTAGGTGGTGCTGTTTGGGAGAATTTAGGTGGTACGGCCTCACTGAAGAAAGCTCATCACCAGAGATAGGCTTCGAGCATTTAGACTCTCATCACTTTGTTTCATCCTTGAGGTTCAAGGTGTGAACCACTGTTTCTTCCTCCTGCCCTGACTAGCACCTCCTGCCATGCCCCTGCCCCAACACTGTAATAGGGATGGACTCTTATCCCCCTGGAGCCATGAGGCCAAGTGGTCTTCCTGTAAGTTGCTTTGGTGATGATGTTGTATCATAGCAACAGAACCGAGACCAGTCCAACTTCCCAATGGTTCCATAATCGCCCCCCAAAAGAGCCCCCCACCAGAAACAAAGTATTCAGATCTGAGGGCCTATGAGACACTTTTCTCACTCAAAGCAGGACCTGATCCTCACTAGCGTTGCTCATCCAGAACCGGAGCTTTTCCTCTGTAAGAGTGAGCTGGGTTCCGAATTTGAATGGAATTTTTGTTCATGGGAAATGAATCACACAGTAATAATTCAGGGTTATTTTCCCAAGAGTAGTTTTCATGTACCAAAATCATAGTTAGCATTATGGTGCCAATAGCACATTGTGCTTTTCTATTTTCTATGATTAAATATTTGGAATTAAGTGCTAACATTTTAACCTTTCAACCCCTGGCTACAACACTGCATGTGACAGGGGTCCAAGTCTGTGGCATGGCAGTCTGGGCTCCAGAGAAGCCGTGTAGGACATCAGTAGCTGCCATCCCTCCATGGTGGTGGGGTCTACAGTTCTGACCAGCCCCCAGCAGATGGAATTCCTCTGAACACCGTGGCCCTGAGCACTCTCCTCCCGAGGGTAACAGTTGGTTCTTCACTTTCTTAGCTGTCAATGGGAAGGAATACACAAGCATCCCAGTTTTCTCTCTCCTTAAGATTTCATGATTCCAAGACTGCACAAGTGTCTTCCGTATTCCTTCATAAACCACTGTGTTCTATGGTACTCGTGAGAAAATATCCTTTGAGTAGTTTTGATTACTTAGAACTATTAACAGGAGCTGGGGAGTGGCTCAGTGGTTAAGGGTGATTGTGAAACAAGCGTAAGAACCTGGATTAAAATGCCTGTAACCCACAGGAAAGGTCCTGCATCTTTAACCCCACCAGTGTAAAGTATGGCAACGAGAGGATAGGTCTCACAGGTCACAGCCTAGCTCCAGGCTCAGTGAGACAGCCTGCTCAAGACAATAAGACCAGATCAAAGACCAGGACACCTGGGTTCCCCCTCCAGCTCTGTATATGCCCATGTTAGGTGCAGTCATCCACACAGATAGATGTGATTTTAAAATAAACATAAACATGGCACAATAAATAAATTAATTAAAATGATCTTGGGCGTGGAGATTTGAGAAACTCTTAGTCCTCGGAAGTAGCTATTAGTGTTTCGAGACAAGAACAAAGACATTCTGCGTGTACCCACTAGTGGCCATTTTCGTGTTTCTGTCACCAAACAGCTGACTGAATTGGTCGGAAGAAAGGTCTTCATGGCTCATCATCATGAGAAAGATGTGGCCATAGTAGCTTCCTTGGTAGTCATGGAGTTTGGTGAGAAGGCTTCTCACAATTTGATGATTCAGGAAGCAAGCGTAGATCCATCTCTGGCTATGGGAGCATGAGGTGGAGGCGTCTGATGTTTTGACTGAACAGGCAGCAGAAAGTGCACTACAAAGAGGGGTTGGTTGGGTCACTTCAAGGGCCCAACACGAGTGACCTACATCCGCCTTCTGGGTCTTCCTTCCTAACAGTCTCACCGATTCATAATATAGTGTTACAGCATGGGAATAAAACACCCAAAATGTGATCCCTTAGGGAACATTTTCAGTTCAAACTTACAGACATTTTCCCCAGAGCACGGTCCATGTTAACCGTTAGGTTTGGATCAGACTTTAATCTGCTTGCAGATGAAATATTCATTCACATACATACTGAAGTGTAATGTGTATGTTTATAGAGAGAGGGAGGGGAGAGAGGGATAAAGGGATTGATGGGGTGTCTTGGGGAGATCTGCAAAGTGGGACAGTAACGGAGAGCTCAGACCAACATGTTGTGTGGGATCTGACAAGGGTGGATGTAGAATTCCTTGTTCTCAGCACACACACCCCTTCTCCTGAAGTCCTTCATCATTGTTTCCTTAAGAATTGTCCCCCACAGGCTCATGTGTGTGAATGATTGGTCCTCACATGGCTCCACCATTTCAGGGGGTTGTGACTCCCACAGAAAATGAGAAGTAGCTGAAGGGAGGGGTCACGACAGGTGGAGTCAGCTCTGCTTCCATCCCTCTTCTCTGCACTTTATGACTACCCATGTGGTATCGCCAGCCTCTTAGTGCTTGTGTTGCCATAGTTACAAAATGCCCTGCTCCCATGCCTTTCCCACCCTCAGACTGCATCTCCCAGAGTCTAAACCAGAATAAATCCTTTCCCCCATGAGTCTCTGTCAACCCTGCAGCAACACAGACGTCCCTAACATGACTTTCACTTAATTGGATGATGAGACCCAACTTAGGCATGGAGGGGAATCTGCTGTGCTCAGCTTCAACTTATTTGATTTTTGATGGAATGTTTTGACTTGTCGAATCAAAATGGTATGCAGTTATGCCCTAGGTACATAACAAACAAATAGTATTTAGGTAACTTAGCTTTTGTAGGTCACTAACAAGCATCACTCTGGTGCGCGGTAGATTCCAAAATTCACCTTTATAGACCTGGATGGAGGGGGGAGGGCCTTGGACTTCCCACGGGGCAGGGAACCCTGACTGCTCTTAGGACTAGAGAGGGAGGGGAAGATGGGGAGGGGGAGGGAAAAGGGAGGCGGGGAGGAGGTGGAAATTTTTAATAAATAAATAAATAAAAATTAAAACTTAAAAAAAATTCTTACCGAGCTGGACCACAGTACTCTCTGGCCAGTAGCTTCTCTTTTCCAGTCTTTCCCATTTGCAGCCCCTGTGGTGACCATTGGGCTGTTCTTGTGCCTGTTCAACCTTTTCAGATCTCACATTTATAATTATGCAATGTGTCTTTCTCTGGCTGGCATGTTTCACTTAGTGTAATACCATCCAAGTTCTTCTATGGCAATAATGGAATTTCTTTTTTAATGTTGAGTAGCACTTCAGTATATGCCATTCACTTTGTTTGTTTGTTTTAGAAACCCACTCACTGTTTTGGATGATGACTCTACCTACTTACAGCCCATCAACAGTATGCACGAGGTCTTGATAACAGAGGTGTGGTGAGCCAGCCCAGCATTGTGAGCATGGCAGATCTGGCCCCATTAGTCATCTGTCACGTGGCAGAAAGGGTGGAGAAGAGATACCCCGCCCCACCCTGTCTATCAACTCTGGAGGCAGATGGAAGAGCTGGCCCTGACGCCAGAAGAGTGGGGGGCTTATCCCTGCCCCCACCAGTTGCAACACTCAGAAAAGTGAACCCTGCATCTCGTGTGGGCAGCACAGCAGAGCTGGCCCCAAAGGTGCAGCTGCGAGGGAAATGACCCTGAGAACATGAAATGCCCTGTGACTGACCACAATGCCCTGGCTACTTCACCCCTTACAGTGAACCACTACAGTGAACTAACCAGGGCATTGCTGGAGAGCTCACCCTGGTAGCTAAGACAGGGGAGAACTGTGGGACTGACCAACCCTGCAAGCATGCAGACCCAGAACCTTAGCCCACCCTATCCACTCCATCTGTGACCTGTTGGAGTAAAGAAAGGTGGAGTTCAGCCCTGTTGATCCAGGATTCCATGACATAGGGAAGCAATGAGATTTCCAGGAAGAATCCCTGTGAGAGTCCAGGGTCAGAGACCAGGGGCCTCGACCAGATCAATGATTCTTTGGGATAAACGCCTGCATGCAAATATCTATGGACAAAGGGGTTTACTGCATGACTCACTGGATAAAAGGTTTATTGCATGACTCACTGGATAAAAGGGCTCACTGCATGACTCACTGGATAAAGGGTTTACTGCATGACTCACTGGATAAAGGGTTGACTGCGTGACTCACTGGATAAAGGGGCTCACTGCATGATTCACTGGATAAAGGGTTTACTGCATGACTCACTGGATAAAGGGGCTCACTGCATGACAAACTGGATAAAGGGGCTCTCTGCAAGACTCACTGGATAAAGGGGCTCACTGCATGACTCACTGGATAAAGGGTTTACTGCATGACTCACTGTTTAAAGGGGCTCACTGTATGACTCACTAGATAAAGGGGCTCACTGTATGACTCACTGGATAAAGGGTTTACTGCATGACTCACTGGATAAAAGGGCTCACTGCATAACTCATTGTGTCACAGTGCAGCTTCCTTGACAAGATTCTCCCTTTCTTCTTTTCCCCTTTATTCTCTTACATTGTATTTTACTTTATATTTTGGGAGGAGGGGTGAGATTGGGATAATGAGAATAAATAAAAAGAAAGTTTAAAGATCTCTTTAGTGTTTATCCTTACCAGTGAGTCACCTTTCAAACTTCCCATAACAGTTAACTTAATAGGTGTGTAGTTTATACAAGCACGCGCGCGCGCGCGCGCGCACACACACACACACACACACACACACACACACACACACACACTCGGGCTACACTCTTAAGGAAAACTGACTCCCAGCATCTATCAATCATCATTAACTCTTCTGGTAGAGGCGGGACTTTGCAGCTATTTCCTCTCTTGATGCTGGACTTTTTGTCTGTCTTAAGCTTGTGCAGGTCACCTGCATGATGTCACAACTACTGTGGATCGTATGGTGGGTCATCTGCATGATGTCACACCTGCTGTGCATTCGTACGGGCATCTGCTCTGCTGTGCAGAAGACACCCTTGCAGCCATCCACTGCCTCAGAGTGTTACACTCTTTCTGCCTCCTCTTCTGTTGTGATCCTGAGCCTTGGGAGAAGGCATTCTGTGTGTATATTCCATTTAACGGTGAGTACTATGGCTTATTCTCAGAGACGTTCTGTGTATATGTTCCATTTAATGGTGAGTGATGTGGCTTATTCTTGGCACCTTGGCCAGTTTTGTGTGTCTGTGTTGATCACCATCTACTGCAAACAGCAACTTCTCTATGAAGGTTGCAAGATGCCTTAGTCTACGAGTTTAATGATAGATCCACGGGAGTTGTTTCCAGACGTATGGATTGATCTTTGACAAAAAAAACGACAAAAAACAAAAAAATGTAGATATACTAGCCCATATCCAGTTACTGACTTATCCATCATGCAGAAAGAAAAGCAGGGAGAAATTTATTCAGTAGCGTACATTAGCCCATCTTGAAGCAACAGTCTCTAAGACGTACCAGTGGCTGACCATTAGGTGAACATGTGCTTGGTTTCTTCAGCTCCTCTTCTCTCAGTAAAACTCAGAGCAGGGGGTGCTGAACATTCCTTGGCATGGGCACAGACACTATGAACCTCAGCTCAACTGTGTCTCTCAGACACCAGGAAAATCCTTCCCACAGCTCAGAATCACAGGCTTCTAATCATCTGCTCCGCGTCCTCGCCCGGGCTCCTGCACAGCCTCCCTGTGTTATCTTCTGCAATCAAACTCATCTTCTTGCGCCTTCTCCTAATCTATAAAGTAGGCACGGAAACAGGAAAATCACAGAGTGCTGTGAGGGGGAGGAATCAGGGCTGTAGGGAAAAGTGCTTAATCTCAGAGTCGGGAATGATGATCACCTGATCACCGCCAAAGTGACCTGGGGTTGTTTCAAGTCTGTCTGCTAGGTGCCCTGTGACAGAAGTGCACCTCAACGAGGCCTCTGACAGTCCTGTAGCAATGCAGAGCCACTCTCCAGGAAGTGGAACCCAATGATGACAGGCGAGTCT